>NC_141695.1:193817204-194417204 GCF_964263255.1 Lissotriton vulgaris
GAATGATTTGCATTTGCTGTATGGAAATTAAATTAGATTCTGACCTTTCTAGGGAGTCAGTCAGAGTACAACCAAAATCTTCACCTGATACTGTATGACCAGATACTGAGCGTTCTGCATCTTGAAGTGTCAATTCACTCACCGGCAGTAGCGCAAGTGAAGAAGAAGATTCCCCTCCAATATGAGCGGCTGGTATTTCTGCACAGCCGTTTGAAATGGATGTATGATGTTACAACGCATGCTTTTACCACACATGCTGTTACAACGCAGGTTTTACTACGCATACCATTACAACGCATAGCGCTTTGGGGTGCTGGATAGTGAATAGTTTAATTTACTATTCCAACTCCAGTCCCTGTGGACACTAGGGAAGGTGTTGGATAGTAAATTAAATCTATTCCTTATCCTAGAGCGCCCCCCTGCGCAATGTGTTGCAATGTTTTTGTTGTGAAACCTGCGTTGTAATAGCACTGCGTGGTAAAAGTTGCGTTGTAAAGGATGTTTCCCGTTTGAAATGAGAGCTGGTGACTTTGGTTGTGCGATCCTCTGGCCACCCCGGGGGCAATGAACGGCGGTTTGACCTTCAGTGACTCTGCCTTGAACAGCACTGGTACGGTCTGTTTCCCCGGCTAGAGGTGTGATTTTTGCCCGTAGACTCCATCGCAGAAGCAGGCGCTAGTTGGGGATTGCCGACCTCCCTGTTCTTGGCGCTAGTGCCGGCAGCAGGAGTTTTCACCTGGTTGTCTGAGGCAGACGATGAGCAGCGACCCCTGATGCTTCTGCTGGATGCTTTTGGCGGCATAGTAGCAAAAACCGGCGTCCTTATAGCAGATTGTATAGCAAGCAAGAATTCAGCAGTTTCCAAACAGCTCAAGCTGCGAGATGCCCGATAGCAGGGGAGCGGGATACTCCACGTCCAAAGCTGTGACCGCCAAATCTTTTGAGGGAGCCGCCAAAAACAATGTTGGTAAGTACCCGGCTCTTTTCAGTTCAGGTTGTGATGTTCTTCATTGCAAAAAGACAGGTCAGCGGTGGAGAGTGAGAGAGCAGCTCATTCAGCCATCCACACGGCCACCATCTTGTCCCATAGACAGACTGATGACATCACTGATGACATCTCAAATGACATCACTGATGACATCATCCATGTGATAAATTGATGCATCTTCTCACACCCTAATACAACCTTTGATACACCCACTCTAAATTACAGACTGCCATTCTCAAAACCATAGACACTCCAACACCAATAACTACATACCCACTCACTGATTCTTAGGTTTACACACACATCCACTCACTCACCCGTACAGTCACTCACACTTTATAGTCGCTCAGTACACGAATATCATATGCACTCATGCACCAATATAGAAATTCACACACCACCACTCATCCATGAGTGATATCATCAGTGATAATACATTCACAACTTACAATGAGTTTTTAAATATTACAAAACATTTTAACATTCAAATGCTCTCCCTTTTTTTGCTGTCATCAGCTACTACTTAACTTCACTATTCACAGTGATGTCAGTGTAGTTTCATTATAAACAGCAGGGGGAAAAAAAGAATCAACTAGATTGTTAAAAAAACACATCCCTAATTCTCACAAATATAATACAAAATTAACACAAATAACACATCAAATACTACTTAAAATGTTCAAATCTTACCTTTACTTCATCATTTCTCTGCACATTCTCCCAATACGCCAGATAATGTATTGAAAATTTCGCTTTGAAAGCATCCAGTATGAATTCCTGAAAGATCTTTACACCTTCCCATGAAGCCGAATGGTGTATCTAAAATCTTTGGTTCAGAAATATCAAGTATGAGCTGGGTAATTCATAAGGCAATCTCCGTTTCATTTCCAAGTGTGTATTGTGACAGTGACTCCAGCCATTATTACACTTTAAATAAACTGTATAATGTCCACTTGTAGTAGTACTTCCAGCAAGGAAAATAAAAGCAACTGTTGAAAAAGTTCTTCCAGAATTAGATACTTGATTAGCAACAATATTTTTATTTTTGGTTTCTACTTTTCTTCCATTTGGTCCACAGCGTTGCAGCATTATAATCATATATTTTCCATATCTTTGTAGGCATATTGTAGATAGCATTCTTGATTTACAACGAGAACACATGATCTCATGATCAGCTTCTTTTACTAATTTTGAAAATAGCACAGATTTGCAGTCAGGTATTGTTAAATATAAAAATTGTTCTCTGTCAACTATAGTCCTTGAAGTTAATAAACACTGTTCACATTTATGTTCCCATTTGTAACTGAGTCCAAATAAATTCTCAATCTGAATACATTCATCTTCTAGTACTCCAAGCATAACCATCAGAAATTCTTGTGCATCTTGCTGTATAATAGCACTGAACGTTAAAGATCCAGTACATGTATCCAACAATTGGCGAATACCAGAAGCAGAATGGATCTTACTTCTATCAGTTCTCAATTCTTGAAATAAAGTGTAAAGTGCTGAACATAATGTTTTTTCCTGACTCGCCATAATTTCACCACAAACATCTTCAAGATAAAATATAATCTTTAGAATGACATTACAATAGCAGTTGACGCTACAGGCATTTCCTACTTGGTATCCGATAACATCATCACTTGTTTGTATTTTCTGCTTTTTTTAATCTTTTCTTTTCTCTTGATTTTCTTTCTGCTTTTCAACCATAGTTAATTCTTCAACATGTTTGCGTTTTGAACACACAACACGTTTCTCATAAATAGGAAATTCACCTAAATGGGGAGCATAAAGCCTTCTCAAATGATTATATTCTCTTACGCAATTAACATCAGCACTAACCTTGTTCTCATCAAAATCAATTAAATACAAACCAGATAACGTTCTAACTTGAGATAATGCAACATATACCATTCCTTCTTTATACACAGTTCTTCCTACATTTACCAAAGCATTATCTACACCTAAACCTTGTGATTTGTGAATAGTTATTGCATATGCTAAACAGAAGGGAAACTGTTTTCTACGATCATACAAGTCTTTTACAAGCAAAAAAAGTACAGCAGAACGTGTAATCTGTCTTACCTCTGTAATCTGATCAAATTTAAATTTAAAAAATTCAATTGCATTTCTATTTTGATATTTCACAAAATCAGCAACTTTCCCCATTGCTCCATTCACTAAACCTTCTTCTACATTCAGATTACGCTTCAAAATACCTGATAGTTTAAACATGCGTCTAAATTTTTTCTAAGCCAGCAATTTTGATACAAACTTTTCCAAAGAATCCAATTTAGTCTGTAGTTTTTCTGTAAGAACAATTGTTATTCCTTGATGCTCGATTTTATCAATAGCTTTAATGTGAACTATTTCTTGATTTTGCAATTGCATGGCTCTCTATCAAATGTATAAAACTCTACCACTGTAGGCATTAAGCAAACTATAGACTTTTTTTCTTTCATTTTCTTGTACATTACTTCTGCTTGCGTGTTTTCATTTGTAAACAAGTTCTTTGGTAGACGACTTTGAAAAGCTTGTTTACCATTTTTGCTTAGCACACCAATTCCTACATTTTATAGAATATTTCCATAATCTTCATCTTTTGCTTGTCGCATATTCTGAGTGAGCTCTTTATATTCAAAATGTAACGACAGATCCACATTTCCAATACTTCCCAAAGATTTCTTAGTGTCTTTATGTAGAAGAGTTTTAAACACTGGTTCTCCTTTTACATGGGTTAGTTGTAGCAGATCTCCAAATACAATTAAATGTTTTCCCCTGTCGTAATCTGTTTTTAATACCTGTTGCATTCTTAAGTGTACAAAAGCAAGCATTAAGTTTGAGACCATGCTCACCTCATGAATAATGACAATTTTTTAATTTTCTTCAGCACTCTTGACACTTCATAAGAAGCTTCTCCAGATAAGTTCTGCTATTCTAATTCATTATCATGCTTAACTGGTAACATCAATAATCTATTCAAAGTAACTTATTTAACATTGTGTGCAGCTAATCCAGTTGGAGCTGTTACCCCACAACATAATTGTGAACCAGTAGTTTTTTAAAAATAACTGGTCAAAACTTTAATTAAAAAACCTTTACCTGTCCCAGCTTGACCACTGATGTATATCAGAAGAGGTTTAAAAGATGTACACACACATTCATTTTTTTCATGCAACAAACCATGTTCTATCCGTTCTCTCACTTGCACATATATTTCTTTCTGTTCAACATTTACTTGTTCTTCTAAGTTTTCCAATGTAATATTCTCCTTGTGTACTTGTTGCATTGCAATTTCGACTTCATGCATAGCAATCGCTGCTTCATATTCCAGCATTGGTTGTCCAAGAGGATCTTGACCACATGGACCACTACTTTGAATTTCTTGAGAACTTTCATGAGCTATTTAAGCTATAATAGTCTTTTCCCGTTCAACTTCATCATTCAACATTTTTAAATATGTAGGGAAAATTGTACATCCATCGCTATCTTTACAAGCATTAAAAGAATCTTATTAGCAGTCAGAGTCTCCAAGTAATTCACTTTCACTATGCCGTGGTGTAAACTGTTGCAGAAGTGCTAAATAGTAAAATTCTCTCTTATCTGGAGTTTTGAAACTAAGGGCCAGATGTAGGTAAATTTTATTTTCCGACCTCTTAAATACCGAGTCATACCGACTCGGTATTTCAGAGGTCGGAAAATAAAAGTACCGAGATGTAGGTAAATGCAGATGTGCAATTACCGAATCGGAAACAGTCGGTATTTTCCGATGCGGGAAATACCGACCAGTTAATGCCCATTCATTCCTATGGGCTTTGAAGCCCATAGGATTGATTGGGCATTTACCGGTCGGTATTTACCACATCGGAAAATACCGACTGTCACAAGGGTGCAGGGGGTGTCACTTTGACACCCTCTGGCACCCCCAAAAGAGGCTCGGGTGCCATGTGGCAGGCATACCTGCCCTAAGGGCAGGCCTGCCTGTCATATGGCATAGGTGTGCATGCACACATGTGCATGCACACCAGAAACGGTATTTTACCATCAAGTAGTATTTGATGGTAAAATACCGATTTGTACTGCTTGTGGGACTCAGAAGAGTCCCACCTACATACCAATTTACCGGAATCCGTAATGATACCGACTCGGTATTTTACATACTCGGTAAATTTACCTATCGGTAAATTTACCGAGTCTGTAAAATACAGGGACCTACATGTCAAATTGCTCTTACCGGTCGGTAACGGCCGAATTCGGCCGTTACCACCCGGTAAACGCCTACCTACATCTGGCCCTAAGTTTCTTGTGGTTTATTAGATTACCCTTTGCATGTTTTACTAAACAACCATGACTTCCAACTACTGCAAACTTCCTTTTTTTAAATTCTCTTTAACATTTCTTTTGAAGCTGTAATGTTGAAGTACTTCATACAGACATAGCTATTCCAGATGTCAACTCCTTTTTAGATAGTATGTGTCCAACATGTTAGTTTTAAGAATGTCTGTACTGTCTGGCCCATTTGCTGCTAATTGTTCATTTTCTTCCACTGATTTTAACACTCTATTTGCTTTGCAGGCAAGACCTAAACTTCCCCAAATGATTCCTCGTGACTATGAATATAAACTTGAGGAGCACAAGCGGTCTGACCATTTATAGGATCCAATTTCTAGGTGGAAAAGCATTTTCAAAGTAAAGCTGTACAATTTTTCACTAAGACTATTTTCATGTGCCATTTCTTCCCACATTTGTTACATCTCTGTTTTTTCTGGTTTTTTATGTACGATGTAACATAACGTGCAACAGCAATTGAGTTATCTGCAAAATACTGGATGTTCATGTTTGCATTTCACATTTATAAAATGACTGGATTGTAGTCATTGATGTCCTTTGACACTTCTGTTCTTTTTAAGTTGTAGGTATTCTTTGGAGATTTCCGAGTTATTGTTGGGGTGGGCGGAAGTCGCGTATGGGACTTTCGCCGAGAGGCACGAAGATTGAACCAATCTCCGTGCCTCTCCGTATATTTCCGTTACGCAACACCCGCCTGTCCACCTCCTGCCCGCCTCCCGCCCGCAATATTAAACAACATTACAGGCTAAAATAAGATTTAAAAAACGTACCTTATTGCGGATCATCTTCCTTGTTCATCTAGCATCCTTCTTGGAACTGCACATGCGCGGGAGTCTGCACATGTGCATTCCTCACCAGGAATGCGCATGCGCGGGCTCGCGCGCATGCGCAGTTTCAAGAAGAAGGCTAGATAGACAAGGAAGATTAACCTGCGATAAGGTAAGTGTAATTTAATCTTATTTTAGGCTTTAATATTGTTTAATATTGCGGGCCGGAGGCGGGTGGGAGGCGGGCGGCCAACTTCCGTTCCGCCCCTGAGTGTGCGGAGATTTGCCCCGTTTCCCCGCCTTCTTTGCAAAAGGCGGAAGGGGCAAATCTCCGCACATTTTGTGGGTGGAACAGAGATGTTCAATGAAAGACAATACTGTTTCATCAGAATCATTTCCAAATTTAGGTGCATCCTTGATCCATAGTAGCATATGTATATGAGGTGCACCTCTTGCTTGATACTACTTTTTCCAAAAGAAATCAGTAACTTCTTCAAGAGGTGGATTCTTTTTATTGCAGATAAAAGACATCATAGCTTGAAACCTACGATTAAAATATCTGCTCACATTTAGAGGATCCAATGAACACAGTTCACCAGGAGTTTTTATTTCAACATTTTTCATATTGGAATTCACTTCTCTTAGAAACTCAAACAAATCTTCCTATGCATACTCTGCACAGCTAAGTGTGACAAACCATGTTAGTGTACCTAAGTTACAAAACATACACATGAGTTCCCAATGACGACGATACCAATACTCATTTGTTCCACGTTGACATGCCATCAAATTGATTACCTGTGCTTCTAAATTTTCATCAGTTTCTTGTACTTTCTCCACAAATTCTTTCGCAGAAAGAAGTGATTGATGAACTTCAGTTTTAAGTATGTGGCTCATTGCATACGAGAGAGAAGACAGATAACTGTCAAACAAAAGGTGAAATATGTATGGAATGCACTGTCGAAATCTAGAATATAATCTCGTTGACCGATATTCTGAAGCTGGAATCCGTACAGGTCTGTCATCATATCGTCCACCTTCTCCAGTAGGAAACAGCTGTGGAGCAAAACGAGCTTCCAAGCTTTTGTCCCATACACTCATTGGAGTTCCCTGTGTTTTTTTCATTTGAAATAACTCAATACTACTTTGTATCACTTCTTTTGAAATCAAAGGACATATTATATAATGTTCATAAATCTCTTCAGTCCTTGACTTGTCCACTTTCTCTATTTGAACACTTGAAATTTCAGATTCATCTTCTAAATGTATTACCTGTTCATCCACATTTACATTTTTGTAATAAATATTGTTCTCTATAAGATATATGGTAGCCTTTTCAACTTTATTAACATCCACAAATTCTTGCCATATTTTCCGACTCTTCGTTAGTACACCATTTACTAAAATAACTACTGCCTCATTTTCCTCTTTTTCTCCAGCAATAGTTTCAATATTTTTCTAAAAATCCAAAGGTAAGTACACCACTCTTCCTTTCAGTCCTCTTTGCAAGTCTGTTGGTGGCAGTTTACCTGCTTTAGGCTCCATCCGATTTATAGTTTGAAAAGGATGAACAGATTGAATTAGAACCGATTCATATGTATTCAATTTGGCCAGTTCCTTGTGGAAGAGCTACTAATGCTAACTTATTATGTACTGCTCCAGCAGGCATTTTGTTCTCTTCTAATTTGTTGTAACAATATTTCCATATACGTTAATCACTACCTAATCAAAATTGACCTTCAATAAACAAGTTACAAATTCTTCCCGCTTAACATTGTTCTCTTTTTCACTTTTCAAATACAAATCAACATTCCTACTTTGACTTTTATAATGAGTACGTCGACAGCAAACTCAAACTAAGGGGTCCATTAGGATGGCGGACCGACATTGTTCCTCCGCCATCCCGGTGGGAACAGGACTGTCCGCCACGTGTGCAGCGGTCCCACCATAGCAATTATGATGTGCCCGCCACAGTGGCGGGCGCATCCAGCATTTTTAACATTGTGGCGGCCGGTGCTCTCAGCACCGCCGGCCGCAATGCTAAAAATGCACGTTGTACATTTCAATGCACGTTGTACATTTCAATGCACAACATGACAGGCACAGTGCGGTGCCTGTCATGTTGTACATTAAATGCTGGGGGGTACCATAGGTACCCCCCGTGCACCTCCCTCCTCCCCTTCACCCTGGAGGCCCGCAACGGGCCCCCAAAGTAAAGACCGTATGCCTTTCTAGGCGGCATTGCCGCCATGGAAAGGCATACCCGAAGCCCATCCTAATATGGCTGTTGATGTCTATCAGACACCGCCACCATATTAGACCTTTTCCGCCGCTGTCGCAAGACGACCATGGCGGAAAAGGGGCGGATGGTCTTTCCGTCCTCTCCGCGGTCCCCCCGCCATTGTAATATGGCGGGGGTAAATTGCTGGTGGACGGTGACGGATGGTGGACGGATCGCCACCGCCTGCATGGCGGTAGCGATCTGTCCGCCATCCTAATGGACCCCATAGTTTGGTATTTCAGACCACACTACATTAAATTTTCCAATTTCGTCTTCAAACTGATCAGTGCTAATCACTTTCTCATCTCCTCCAACATCTGTAATTGTCAAACTTTCACTATCCTGTTTCTTCTATCTTTGATGGGGGGGCTATGAATGATGCTACAAATACTGCCTGTATGAGGACCTTCTGTCCTATCAGTCTGGAGGAAACCCGCCAGTCCATCTTATCTATTAAATCAGGATCCCCTTTTGATCCTTGCCCCCCTATGCTGTTACAAGCAATGGTGGACACGGCAAACCCCATCATTAATAGTATTATTAACTCTTCACTGGCCTCTGCCGAAATCCCGATGGAATGGAAACTCGCAGCAGTAAAGCCGCTTCAGAATAAACAACTAGCAGACCCTACTACCCTCTCGAATCTACTGCCCATCTCACTTCTCCCGGCACTTTGTAAGCTAACGGAAATTTTTGTTAATAGGCAGCTCACTATGTTTCTGGAGGACAATAACATATTGAATACCAATCAATCGGGCTTTAGAGCCCAACACTCAACTGAGTCTGCCCTCCTGTTCACGGCAGAAACCTTACGGGCCGCCATGGATCAGGGCAAGAAGGCTGTCTTGATCTTATTAGATCTATCGGCGGCCTTTGACACGGTCTCACATGCTATTCTTATAGATCGCCTAACACCATCTGGCATAGCAGGAGTCGTATTGGAGTGGTTTAAGAATTTTCTGAAACATAGGCGTCAAGTGAATACCTTAGGACAGTATTGCTCAGAAGAAAAAGCTCTGACGACAGGGGTACCTCAGGGCTCCAGTCTGAGCCCAACGCTTTTTAATCTTTATATGGTCCCCCTGATCGAACTAATTTTGTCCTTTAAGATTAGTACCATCTCTTATGCGGACGACACACAGCTGATCCTAGTCCTTGAGAAAGACATGGTGAATGCTGAAGAAAACCTTAAAAATTGTCTCTCAGCCACCTTTGAATGGATGAGAACCAACCACCTGAAGTGTATTTCTGGTAAAACACATAGGGGCACATTAGGATTGCGGGTGGACTTTGTCCGCCCGCAACCCTAACGGAGAACGGGACCGGCCGCCATAAGGTTGGGGGTCCCGTAGATGGAATTAGGATGTGCCCGCCACAGTGGCAGGCACATCCTACATGTTTATCATTGTGGCGGGCGGTGCACTCAGCACCGCCCGCCACAATGATAAACATTTCAGCACGCATTTGCATATGCAAAGCGGCAGGCACCGCACGGTGCCTGCCGCTTTGCATATGCAAATGTGGGGGGTACCATAGGTACCCCCCATGTGCACCCCCAACACTGGCATCATCTGGGGGCCCCGCGGGGGGGCCCCGCAGCAATCACTGCCTGCCTTTCCGTGGCGGCATTGCCACCGCGGAAAGGCCCCTGAATTTAGCCATCATAATATGGCTGGCGGTGTCCATTGGACACCGCCACCATATTGATCTATCACTGCCGCGGTCGCAGGGCGACCACGGCGGTAAAGCGGCGGACGGTCTTTCCATCCGCCGCTGTCCCCTCCGCCATCCTAATCTGGCAGGGGGGAATCAGGACATGCATGTCGGGCGGATTGCCTCCGCCAGGCCGGCGGTGGCCACCGCCAGCCTGGCGGAGGCAATCCGCCCGACATCATAATGGGCCCCATAATCTTTTTGTCCCAAAACAGTGGTGGGCTGACAATGCAGAAGCGCCCCCCCCCCCAATACTATTAGTGCCATCCGCAATTTGGGAATTAAGTTTGATGGCACTTTGTCTTTTAAGCAACAGGCGTTGGCTGTGGCAGGCACCTGCTTTAACATCATAAAGGGATTGAGAAAATTCTTTGATCTTCTCCCATTAGCAGCCAGATGAACGGTGGTGTTTGCATTGATAACATCGAGACTGGACTATTGCAGCAGCCTTTATGCGGGATCGAATAAAGCGGTTCTACATAGGCTGCAGATGGTCAAGCATGCAGTCGCTCGCCTAGTGCTTAGATGGCCTAGGAAGTCCTCTGCCTCTGCAGCGCTGGATGCTCTTCATTGGCTACCTATTCACAAACGCATCTTGGTCACAATACTAGTCATCACTTTTAGGGCCTTCCATTCTCAAGGACCAAAATATCTCCAGAAAGCTTTTAGGCGCAACTGTCCATCACGTAACCTTAGATCCTTAAACGCGAATCTGCTAATTATCCCCAAGTTTAGGCTCGCTATCAAGGGAGGGTCCAGGGCCTGGAACAAACTCTCCCCCCCCCCATATACAACAAATTCCTTCTGAAACACAGTTCAGAAAATTACATAAGACCTGGATATATAGTCTTGCGGACACAGAGTGCAAAGCGTTAGTTTGAGTGTTGGACCCCACGGATAAGAGCAGTATGACCAGATTATATCTGTCTCTGGTCTTTGAGCGCCAAGATGCTCCTTGGAGTGATA
This sequence comes from Lissotriton vulgaris, assembly GCF_964263255.1. Taxonomy (NCBI): domain Eukaryota; kingdom Metazoa; phylum Chordata; class Amphibia; order Caudata; family Salamandridae; genus Lissotriton; species Lissotriton vulgaris. The sequence goes on from NC_141695.1 coordinate 193,828,270, forward strand.
GATGTGCTATAGAAATGTTTCTCCACAGCACATCTATGAACTGCTCTTCTGAACCAAAATATTGCATTTCAATATCATCACACGTTTTTTGAACATCTGATAAAGAACCATATAAAAGACTTGTATTCAGTTCACCTAAACATATTGCGGGACTTTTTACATAGTACAGTTTCCTTACAAACATTCGCGTTTCTGAATGGTGTACTGCTAACATCCTCAAATGATGAATAACACTTTTACAAACTTTTCTTGAAAGACAAGCCAGAGAATGCCCATACTTCTCAGTATATTTTCTTACATTACATGGAGCTAGTCCTTGTAACAACTTAATCTTCTGTTTAATACTTTTCTGAGTATATTCTTGTAGCACATTTCGCATTATATCAATGGATTCCTGTTGAATACTTCAAATACTGATGCAACTCCACTTATACACAGGAGCTTGTGGACATTTCCCTTGCACTTCTTCAGCTATTAACTCTTCTGCACTTTTACCAACCCTTTACTCCTTTGGAAGAGGACAACCATCCTGAGCTTCGTAGCAACGACCTCCAGTATCAACTGCAAATGATAAACTGTTTTCCTGAAAGTAACTTTCCTCATAAAAAAAGGCTCAGTAGTAGAAGTATGTCTCCAATGTCCACTAAAAATTTTACAAAAGTTGGTTCTGTTCACAAGTCTCTTTGTGCTACTTTTGTCTGACACTGACTATTTTATCCAATAGTTTGTTTCTTTTCAAATTCAAATTCAGAATAAATAACTTCTGTTTTAAATTGAAAGCAGTATCCACTATGCTTTCAATACACTGCTTCTCATTGAATTGCAACAGTTTCCTTTTATATTTGCAGCATGTTTTTATAAAATTCTGAATCACTCTAGATCGTAAAAGTCTCTGACGAATTTTTTGAAATTGCTTTTATCTCCGAGTAGCAGATACCATTTCTTTATCATGTTTCCTTTTCCTGGTATTTGAAATTGAACACTTATTCACCTTACTTTAAAAATTTGTCTTTTTGCTTTCTGTGATTTTTTTTTCATTAAATGTTGGTAATATTTTTTTCAAAAATTATCTTCTACTTTTAGTAGAACAAACTGTTTCTGTACTACTCAAATTTTTTTCTAATTGAAGATTTTTTTCTTTTGCTCAAATATATATTTTCTTCTCTTTTCTTTTGTTTTTCACTTCTTCTAGGCATTTCCAAATTTTAATCCAAACGAAATAATTTTCTGAAAAACAAAAAATAGATTCAATTATTTTTCATATTTGTTCACTATGTCAAAATAATAGCATACAATTACAAAACTTCCACTATCGATTTCCAGACCCAGTGCTGCAACATAATGGAGCACAACAGAGGAGCATACAGCAAGTATTTATTTAATTATTTACATACACATTTATATGTAACTGCACTACCTCATACTTTTCACCTCTCCACCGCACCCCACCACCCCACAGCACTTTCTCTGCAACCCCCGACAACTTTATAGATAGAATTTTTAAAAAGTTTAATCTATGTACTTAGGATGATATTATCAACCAAACAGCACACACAAAACTTACCATTATTAGCCTAACAATTGTATCGACAACTTCGCAAACATAACACTGCACCCAAGGCTTTAAGTGGGGGGGGGGTGTCTGTGGGTGTCTGACCACCAGCACTTTATTTTTGGGGGCCTCAAAACAGGTCTTTATGGGGCTCTATTTTCCAGCCTCACAAAGGTAATCCATTTATTTTTCTTTATTGCACTGCAGTGAGACTGTGAGAGCATGCACATTGCTCCCTACTTAGAAGTGAAGACATCATGCCAGGTGACTCACATTGTAAGAAAAGGGAAATCCTTTAAAGAGAGCCATTTTCTCTCTGGATTTCCCTTCACTTTTTGCAACGGAGGAGAAACATCATCGTGGGGTGATTAGCAGACAGACCACCAGGCACCAACGCCCATTGCCCTGGACTCTCTGAGACAGCTTCCCGGGTGCACACACAGAACCGTACCCAAGTACTTCACAGGTCTTCAAAAGATATTTTTTTGTAAATGACACTCTGTTCTTTTTTACCCCTTTTTACAGCCCCTACATCCCCACTCTGCCTGTTTCTGAAAGAACTAGGCTCCCCCAAAATTTCGCTCTGGTTGCGCCTCTGGAAATGACCACAAGCAGGAAACCCCAGCACGACCCTGCTCTGACCTTACACACTGTCTTGTTTTAGTGCTACGAAAACATACACTTTGCCTGTCTCACTTAGTTCTAACACCCCCTCTTTAATATAAACATAAAATCTATGCAATTACTTTTATATTCCTATACTGTGCTTTACATGGAATTATAGAACTGCAGGTTCTCACCACCCCAAATTAGCTCTCTCATATACTTTCTCAAATGTAAGAAGTACAGGTATTCAGTATCTGTCAGTCACGGCCAATTTAAAACAGTGTACCTAAATACAACTCGACAAAACATTATGTTTCTAAATTAACATCTTACACTGAAAAGCTCCTTTACATTTCTTTCACTAGATGTACCTTTGTTTAAAACCCCACTAGAGAAGGATGGTATGCTCTACAAAGAGCAACTCAAAGCTTTGTTGTTCTTTAATAGAAACATCTGCCTGTCAATGCTTATCGCCAGCCTTTTCGACCCCTTAGGAGGCTGGGTGGATGAGTATAATACGTCGTATTTAGGATCGGGCGGAGGATGCACGGAAATAAGAACGTATAGTTGAATAAAGGGCAAGTGGATGCATGGCCAGATGCATCAATAGATAGATACATGGATGATGTATCAATGTATGGATGGATGGATGGATGAATGAATGCAGGGACCAGTACTTACGATAGACGGGTGGGCTGATAGATGCTTAGGACTGGTTCTAGAACAGATGTATCTATGCATATATAGGCGTATGGCTAATTGAATGGCACAGTGCTTACTATAGGCGAGTAGGCTCATAGATGCTTAAGATAAGTACAGGAACAGATGTATGTATGTATGTATATAGGTAGGAATGTATGCATAAATTAAAAGATGGTTGAATGGCGCAGTACTTAGGATGGATGGATGCTTGGATTTAATTGGGCCAGGTTTGATGACTGGCACTTATATTCAGGGAGCTTCCAAACGGCTCTCTATCGGGCTCTATTTTCGGCCCTCTCAAAGATAGTCAATTTTTTTTATTGCACTGCAGTGAGAGCATGCACATTGATGTACACATGCTTATTTTGCTCACTACTGAGAACTGGAGACATCATGCTAGGTTACCCACGTTGTGGAAGGAAGGGAAATCCTTTAAAGAATGTTTTTTCCGAACGTAGGATAATTGGAGAGGATTTTCTAAAGCACACAATGATACTTATCTTGATTTAGACCACGGACCTACTTGCATAGACCACACCCCTTTAACAGCTTCCCCCGCCCCGTTTAGAGCACCCCCACCTTTATTCTCCCACTTAGAACCCTGAATACACCATAGTAACAAATAAACAGTGTTATCTTCCATTGAAATCTACAATGGCACCAAGTTTCATAATTTGCCATCAACGCTGGCAGCCTTCTACCACAGTGCAAGAATGTCTATCAGCACAAAGATTTGTTATCCACAGAAATGTTGTGTATTTTGTGTAGCTGTCTGCTGGAATACTCATCACCAAAACGTATTAAAAACATGGGAATTTGCCAGAAAAACATATACCATAGCATTAAGCGATTCAGTTATGTTCAGTTCAACTTTATTTGGCTACACTAGTACCCATAAAAGCACAAAAACATAAATACATCACAATGATTAATACAAAAATTTGATTTCATATTTATATATCCAAAGTGCCTAGTGCAGAAACAAGCCATCTTTTTAACATATAATGGTTAAAACAATTCTCAGGTTATATCACATATAATCAAGAGTCCATCATAGACCTACGCGCCCTTATCGCAGTCTCAAAAAAAGTGCCAGTGCGGAAAATCAGTTCAACATCATCTAAATCTAATATGCGCCGATACGCTACGTCTAAAGTGATTGGTCTTCTCTTATTACAATATGGATAAAAAACTGCTTAGAATATTTAAAATAGTATTTACAGAAGAACATAAAGTGCATAATAGATTGCTCACTCCTCCCATGACAGGAGCACACATTTTGATTATAATGTGGGGTATAACCCAGAGGGAAACAGAGTGCTAATCGGATTGTGCCAGCTCTTAATCTAAACAGAAGGCTCCTTTCCAAACGACTCATCTGTAAAGTCAAATACATATTGATTGGATAACGGTAAATGTGGGTGTACTTGTAAAGCGCACTGTGACTCCAAGGAGTATCCTGGTGCTGCAGACTGCTGGGGAACCCGTCCTGGTTTTCCCTGTGAGATGGTCCCTTTCTGGGTATCTCCAAGGTGAAACCAGGCAACCCCGGTGTCTGTGGGGTTCCGTTGTAGATATGAGGCAAGCTTAATGCCCAGAGTTACCGAGTGTGTTCCCTAGTTAGAGTAGGCATGGAGGCAAGAATTTTCGAGTCCGTTTGACCCTGGTCCACAACCCTGCTGCGTCAGGAATTGAACCCTGGTCCCGGGCCGTTCTCTGCTTACGGGTCTGCCGCCTCTAACCAGTGAGCCACACCACTCCACAACGGTGCTGTTCAATGGCCATGTAGTTGCGCACAATTGTTTTCCTAGACTCCACCGCATCCCGCTCGTTGTTATATAGGGAGTACAAAGCATTCTGCAGTTCCTTTTTTGGTACTGATTGGTACTGATTTACTGATATGGGGTCCAGGAAAACATTTTCTCTTTTTATACTGCGCAAACTTTGAAGCACACCACTTAGCCATGGGATTTCTAAGCCTTTATCACATTGTAAACAATCCAAAATAATCTGCTGTGTCAGAGATGCAGCTTTGTGCTTCCATACTGATACCCAAACAAGTGCAAGTCGTGCACAAATAAAATCAGTTATAAAATTAATATTGAGCTCCTTGTGGCATATATATTGGGGGTTGAGATTGGGGTACTCAGTAATTTCCTGCAAAACCTATTTTCTTCCTGCTGAATAATTAAGGAATTGACTGTTCCCCAAATCTCGGCACCATATTGAGCCACCGGGGTGCCCTGATGTTTGTATATTTTCTGAACTGCTAAAAGAGCCCCAGTGGTCTTAGGGCGGGGTAGGCTTAAAATTGAATTGGTGGCCTTTGAGAACTTGCTCCTGGCGTGAGCTAAATGCTCACTCCAGGAGCCGTTTGCAGCAAAGGCCAACCCTAAGTAAACAAAAGATCTTCCAGACGTCAGTTTTTTACTAGCTATTGTAATCGAGCCTATTTCACGCTTCCCTGGCCCACTGCACATTAAAAAAGATTTCTTAAAATGTACCCGCAGATCTAACTCCTTCATATAATTGTTAACATTTTGGACAAGGAAACACAGGGAATTTGGAGTGCGGCCCATAAGAACCACATCATCTGTGTAAAGAAGCTTCTTATTAAGGTATTGGACATCTCGAGTAGCCATTTTCAAGGAGCTATTCAGCCCGTTAATATATATAATAAAAAGCAGGGGGGCCAACACGCAACCTTGTCTGACCCCCCCTGCTGATATCAATGGTCCCTGAAACCTCACCTCCCATGCTGATCCTTACTTGGGCCTGGAGGTCTCTATGTAGGTACGCTAAAAAATGTACCAGTGTTTCATCCACCCCTCCAGCCAAAAGGATTCCCACAGCTTTGACCTATTCACTAGGTCAAAAGCTGTGGACAGATCCATAAAAGCCATGTAGATGGGGGTCCTCCGTGCGATAGTATATTTCCCGATAATTAGATTTAGGTTGAGACATTGTTCGATAGTTCCAACCTTGCCCCTAAAACCCAGCTGGCATGGATCTAAGATGGCATTCGCTTCTGTCAATCCCAAAAATTTATTACACAAGACTCTTCCTAAAATGTTAAGGGCATTATCTATAAGGGAGATAGGTCTATAATTACATGGAAGAGATCTATCTCCCTTCTTAAAAATCGGGACTATTATACTTCTAGCCCAAGTCTCGGGTACTTTTGTCAAAGTAAAATTATAAAAAATATTCAAAAGCAAAGGGGCCCAGAAATCTGGGTTCCACTTAATTAAATCAATAGGGAGCCCGTCTGGACCTGGCGCCTTATTACCTAAGCTCTGGTTGATGGCTTCTGCAACTTCTAAAATACTTATTTCTATAGGTACCGGGCTACCTGGAGTAACGGTTGCCTCACTTGGAAGTGGTGACGCATACATTCCTGAAAAATGTTATACAGAAGCAATTCATAAATGGGCACACTGCCATTGCACCACACTCTTCCCCATCCTTCCTTAACCTTACAAAAGCAAAGAAAGACCCACACCAAACCTAGTAGACACATTATATCAATACAAGAACTTAATTTCAACAGCTGTCTGCCGAAACGCTCATGAGCAAAGTGTATTAAAACATGCAAATTTGCTAGAAAAACCATATACCATGCCATAGGGCGCATTATCAGTGCTCCCAGTGGTACTACATCACCTTTAGTAGCTCGACATCTGCACGTTACTAAATTCTGTGTTTTAATAACCAACATACCCACCTTCCCCACACCCACACCCGCTCTGGCTTAACCGTACGAAATGAAGCAGAAAACCCAAGCATTCCTAGTAGAGCCACTATAACCATACACAGGCTTAATTTTAATAGGTGTGTGCCGGAATACTTATCAACAAAAAGTATTCAAACATGCAAATTGGCGGGTAAAACATAAACCATCCCATAGCACGGTTAATAAATGAACCCCGTGGCACTAGAATATATTTACTAGCTACATATGTCCACATTACAAATATCCGTATTATAATCAGCAACACACCCACCTCCCCCACCCCCACCCCTGCCCTTGCTTAACCTTACAAAATCAAACAACGAGCCCAGCACTTTAGTCAGTGCCACTATAGACATACATAGACCTAATGTCAACAGGTGTCTGCCGGAGCGCTTATCAGCAAAAGCTATTAAAACGTGCAATTTTGCAACGAAAACATACACCTTACCATAAGACGGTTTATAAATACTTGCAGTACCACTACACCACCTCCACACCCACCCTTGCTTAACTTTACACAATAAAAGAAAGAGCCCCAGCAAACGTAGAAACGCCACTATAGCCATGCAGAGGCTTAATTCCAACAGGTGTTTACCTAAACGATCATCAGCAAAACGTATCAAAACATGCAAATTGTGGGTAAAACATATACCATGCCATAGGGCACTTTATAAGTGCTCCCAGTGGTACTACATCACCTTTAGTAGGTCGACATCTGCACGTTACTAAATTCTGTGTTTTAATCACCAACATACCCACCTCTTCCACACCCAACCCTGCTCTTGTTTAACCGTACGAAATCAAACAGAAACCCCCACCATTCCTAGTAGCACCACTATACCCATATAGTACGTTAATTTTAACAAGTGCCTGCCGGAACACTTATCAGCAAAAAGTATTCAAACATGCAAATTGGCGTGTAAAACATAAACCATCCCACAGCACGGTTTATAAATGGGCCCAGTGACACTACATTACCTTTACTAACTACAAATGTCCTTGTTACACATGTCCGTCTTATAATCAGCAACATACCCACCTCCTCCACCCCCACCCATTCCCTTGCTTAAACTTACGAAATCAACAACAAGCCCCAGCACTCCCGTTACCACCACTATAGCCATACGTAGATTTAATGTCAACAGGTGGCTGCCGGAACGCTCATCAGCAAAAGCTATTAAAACCTGCAATTTGGCAACTCAAACATACACCATACTATAAGACGATTTATAAATAGTCACAGTACTATTACACCACCACCACACCTGACTTTGCGTAACTTTACGCAATAAAAGGAAGAGCCCCACCAAACTTAGAAATGCCACTATTGCCATACAGAGGCTTAATTGCAACAGATATATCCCGAAACGCTCATCAGCAAAATGTATTAAAACATGCAAATTTGCGGGTAAAACATATACGATGCCATAGGGTGCTTTATAAGTGCTCCTGGTGGTACTACATCGCCTTTAGTAGCTCGACATCTGCACGTTACTAAATTCTGTGTTTTAATCAGCAACATACCCACCTCCCCCACAACCACCCCTGCCCTTGGTTAACCGTACAAAATCAAACAGAAACATCCACCATTCCTAGTAGGTGCCACTATACCCATATACAGGGTTAATTTTAACAGGTGTATCAAAAAGTATTCAAACATGCAAATGGCGGGTAAAACATAAACCATCCCACAGCACAGTTTATAAATGGGCCCGGTGAAACTACATTACCTTTAATAACTACACATGTCCATGTTACAAATGTATGTGTTATAAACAGCAACATACTCACCTCCCCCACCTATGCCTTTGCTTAACCATACGAAATCAAACAACGAGCCCCAGCACTCCCCTTACCGCCACTATAGCCATACATAGACTTAATGTCAACAGGTGTCTGCCGGAACGCTCATCAGCAAAAGCTATTAAAACCTGCAATTTTGCAACTCAAACACACACCATACCATAGGACGGTTTATAAATAGTCGCAGTACCACTACACCACCTCAACACCCACCTTGCTTAACTTTACAAAATAAAAGAAAGAGCCCCATCAAATGTAGAAGCGCCACTATAGCCATACAGAGGCTTAATTTCAACAGGTTTTCCCTAAACGATCATCAGCAAAACGTATCAAAACATGAAAATTGCGCGAATAACATATACCATGCCATAGGGCATTTCATAAGTGCTCCCAGTGGTACTACATCACCTTTAGTAGCTCGACATCTGCACGTTACTAAATTCTGTGTTTTAATCACCAACATAACCACCTTCCCCACACCAACCCACTCGCCCGGGGTTAACCATACAAAATCAAACAGAAACCCTCCCATTCCCAGTAGCGCCACTATACACATATACAAAGTTAATTTTAACAAGTGTCTGCAGGAACACTTATCAGCAAAAAGCATTCAAATATCCAAATTGGAGGGTAAAACATAAAGTATCCAATAGCACGGTTTATAAATAGGCCCAGTGGAACTACACCACCTTTACTAGCTAGACATCTATAAGTTACTAAAGTTGTTTACACATTCTGTACAGGGTATAGCAGGGGATGGGGAGAGTAAACAAAGTTCTAATTCCCAAACTTTTGATATACCATCCCTTTACAGTATCTGTATTAAAGACATTAAATGTATTGAATAAATTAATGAGTGTCTCAAAAAGAGATATTGAAGCTGAGCATCAGTAAAACTCAGACCACTTCAACACCTACATATATCCAGCACAGGGGCACAGCCTAACGAATAGTATCACTTAAAATCACATGTAGTTCTGTAATGTCAACAAAGTCATACAGAAAATATACCTCACATTTTAATTTCTTTCTTATCTCTCACACATGTTTAAAACATCTCTTCTAAAGAAGCACTCCCCAACCACTTCTATTCCATAAGAACAGACAATAACTAATATGTTTACTACCATATATTTTAGTATATCTACCTTTTTATTAATCACTAGAAAGAAACTACAAAAACTATTAACTATACACAAATGCAAACCAGAAACCATATTCATAGTTCATATTATATCTCAACCTATGATCAAATGATTCAAACTGTGCGTACATATAAAAGGAATGTATCACTTTTTCTATCTCCATCCCCTCTCCATGTAATCTCCAAACACTGTAGATGGCCTCACAGTACAAAAACTTACCTCGAATTACATTCCAATCTACCTCTCAGTGTCAAAAATGAGACCACAATCTGCCCACATAACATTTCTGGGTTTTGTTTTATCGCTTTTAACTTAATAACACATACATCTCCTACCACTACCCCACTATTTTCATAAAAAGTATAATTTGCAAACGTGCGACATTTTGTTTATCTCGCCCGAATACATTACATACCCAAATTAACGCTGTACCTCATTTTACAAACCATACAGTCCTATAAAGATGACAAACTACACTTCTTCTTTGTGAAAAATTCCTAAACATATATAAAGTACTTATTTAACAACAGGCCAAATTGTATGCATATTTTATAACCAAGATCAAACACCACATTTTCATGACACTATATTACTTTGAAATAAAAAATACTTTCAAACTTAAAAACATCACCTCAAATATTTAATCACTACTACAGAACACATAACACACCTTGTTCATTTCTAACTCACCTTTGTAGTTCGTAGGCAGATTTCAAATGTCAGACACGCATACAATTCTTTCTTTGTCACATAGTGCATGTAAAGCACCGATTTCATCAAGAATGTATGTATGTATGTATTGGCATTTATATAGCGCACTACTTACCCGTAGGGTCCCAAGGCGCTTCGACCTCTGCGAAACCCTTCCTGGCTTCCCTGAGAGATGGTCCCTTAATGGGTATCTCCAGGGTGAGACCAGGCATCCCCGGCGGTCTGGTGGGGCCGTTAGTGAAGATGAGGCAAGCTAATGCCCAGAGTTGCCGAGTGTGATCGCTGATCAGAGTGGGCACCGAGGCGAGAGAATTATCGAGTCCGCTGACCCTGGTCCAGAAACCTGCCGCGCCGGGAATCAAACCCTGGTCCCGGGCCGTCCTCTGCTCTCGGGTCTGCCGCCTCTAACCAGTGAGCCACACTACTTCACTGATGGAACCAGGAATGGCACAATTTCTCTGTCGCTCCACACATAAATACATGTAAAGAACAAATCAGAATACTTCATTCCTTCAACGACATTCCAAAACTTATCTTCATTGGTTAATTTTGAATTTTCCATACGAAAAAAAGCTACTTAATATTCCGCGCCACATACAGGTCACAAGTTCAACGTATTTTATCACCACACTTTCTGGACATTCTACTACACCAGTTCATAATTTTTTTTTGTAACCTAACAATATACTTTTGCAACATTTTATCGAACATTTAACGGCACGTGCAGGTTAAAAGTTCACAATAGGTGTCAGTAGTTCATCAGCTTTATCCCCAACTCCAGCACCATCAGACCCGCAGGAGTCAGTGCTTTCCACTGTACAAATATCAAATTCATTTCATATACACAAATTTACCTTCCCACTCCCTATATAACACCCCCTAAGCACCATACACAAGTTACATTGTTCAAAACAAAAGTTCCTCTGAGTAGGTATAACTACATGCTGACACTACTTGGACACATGTGGCACAGCGACCAGAACACATGACTTCACAGAATATGACACACAGTTTAGGCTTACTCTTTCATCCCCGAGTCTGGCAGCAGCTCAGCTTAGCACCATGAGACTCTAGACAATACCTCACATATTTTCCGTACCCCAGGACTTTCAGACCAGTACGGGTCAGTAGTTCATCCGAGTAGGTATAAACACAGGCTGACCCTACTTCCACAGCTGTAGTGCAGGGGCCGAGGCACATGACTTCACAGCATAAGACACACAGTTTGGTCTCATGATTTAACCCCCGAGTCCAGCATCACCTCACCTTACCAGCATCAGACTCTACACAATACCTCACTTAATTTCCGTAGCCCAACACTTTCACACCGCTAGGGGTGAATACTTTGCTTCGCACCACCTCTATAGCACACCGTAAACACCCCACCGAGGTAGTGCAGCGGCCAGAGCACATCACTTTACAGCATAAGACACACAGTTTGGTCTCATGATTTAACCCCCCCGAGTCCAGCACCACCTCACCTTACCAGCATCAGACTCTACACAATACCTCACTTAATTTCCGTAGCCCAACACTTTCACACTGCTAGGGGTAAATACTTTGCTTCGCACCCCCTCTATAGCACACCGTAAACACCCCACAGAGGTTACAGTGCGCCTACCTTCCTCTTTCCCACATTCTTTGCTCTTTTTCCCTTTACTCACTTCAACGGAATCACAAAATGGCAGCCAACACTTCCTAGTTGAAACAGCGAGCAGCGCTTGCAGCCAATGAGCAGCAAGCTCATGCTCGTAACGCTTCAGCCAATCAGATGCCAGAATTCCCAAATATTGATATCTGTAAATTTTGATATTTCTCAAAAACTACTGAACAGATTTACACCAAATAAACAAAAGCGTGCTTTCTAGACCAATACCCTTCTCCCTGCCAAATTTGGGGTAATTCCATTCACCCGTCCGACCTGTAGCCTTGCCTAAAGTTTCCTATGGAAATTAACATGGAGAAAACATGTTTTGGGACCCCCCTTTTTTATCAGCCCCCTCTTGACGAATAACCCCCAACCGTAGGAGCTGATATGAACAAAGAATTAGTTTTGAAAATGTCATGAAGATTCATCAAACGACGCCAAAGTTATAAGCATAACAAAAAATGCTCTTCCTATGGAAACTCGGTCCTAACGATAACTACCTACTGGCGACCGCCAATAGGTAATATATATACAAAAAGAGATAAAAAATTAGTCAGAGTGCATAGTGCTAAGTGGGAGCACAGCAGCTCACAGGAAAGAATTGACATAAGAACAGGCCTAATCTCAGATAATTATTGCAAAGGGAAAAAGGCTTGTGTCCACTGTCTAAGATTCCCAGACTTCATAAAGGCAGTTAAAACCAGTTTGGTGAATCTTTTATAAAAACCACAAAAAACGGTGAAACACTTCATAGATTGCCCAAGGTCGCAGGGGCACTGACTAGATTCAAGATGCCTTTGGAAGCCCAAAAGAAAACATAGTAAGTACTTAATTGTATCTGCCTTGCTCTGGAAAAGTAGACATCGTTCTCAAGGCCCACCAGTACTAAACAAGTAATTGATTGGGGATCTATCAGGGCTCAGTAACCCATGATTAGCCTTTGCACAGGAAGCTACAGGAGTGGGCATTGGTTCTTCTGTGTTTAGACTGCCAGCTCGAGCCTGAGCAAATAATTGCCCTTGCACCTGATTTCTGTGACGGTGGGCATGTGTTATTCCAATATATTGAAAGGCTTTCTTTACATGGGCTAGCAATGGGATGGACAGACCTCTGTCACATTTAAGAAAATCACTAATGATGTCCCTTGAGAGGGACGATGCCGCCTCAGCTGTCCAAATGGATAGCCACAGCAGCGGTGAACGTGTTCTGATATGATCACTCAGATCATTTAAACCCAGCTCCATGTGGCAGATAAGATGGGAGGTAGATAGAGGAATGGACAGCACTTTTCTGCAGAATGGTTTACCTCCACCTGTATAGCTGCAGAATCCTCAATACCCCAAATCTCAGCCCCATAGGTTGCCACCGGGACACACTTGGTGGTGTATGTCTGTAATAACGGAGATAGTCCCCTTTCCCCAGGAGGTTAGGGAAGGCTGAGGAGTGAACTAAATACCCAGGAAATATTCATCCTACAGTGGATAATGTTTGGTGCCCATGAACCCACTGCATCGAAGATGACCCCTAAATAGGAGGAGGTGTTGGTGCTTTGTAAACAGTTTGAAAGCTGGGTACACTTAGGGCTGCAAGCCATAATTTATTATTTAGAAAAATTGGTCGGTAAATCAAGGTAGGCCATCATTTTTACAAAAGAGTACACCAGCAGACGCAGTGCTTTTGGGGTACGAGTCATCAGCACAAGGTCGTTGGCATATAACTGTTAGGCTTGGACGGAGTTCACAAAGTCATGCTATGCGGAACTCCACGGAGTGGCTAAAAAAATTTGCCGTGCTACCTGGAGTTTCGTGTGTGGGCAGAGTTTGCCGGCACACTCATTTATGTTATAAGTCTTCATGTTCCAAATCACGCACAAACTGCACCACCCAGGTCGCATGGGTGCAGCCATCTTCTTTCTCTTCATCTGTTATCATAGTAATCCTCTGCCCTCCTAATTAATCTACCCTATATTTATATCTATTGTGTGTTTTTGTGCATGTGTATTTTATGTTTTTAAAACAGAATTGTGCTTTTTGCTGACTTTTTGTAGTTTTTTCTTTTCTCCTCACTTCCTTATTTCTTCTTTTTTTCCTGTTTCTTTTAATTCTTTAACCCATCCAGCACCATGCCAGAGCAGGGTTGCTCTACTTGTGGAAGGCGCCGCCGCCCAGGTGTGCAGCACAGGGTTATATTCAGAGAGGAGGAGGTGGCAGCACTAGTTTTGTTTGTTCAGCGCCATCTTCCTTCCAGCAGGCCCAGCTGTGGATACCCCCTGCAGCAGCATCAGCTGCACTGGGGGAGGGTGCACTGGGGGGCGGTGCGCAGGTGGATGCGGTGCACAAACCAGGTTTGGCACGCCATACAGCAGGTGACGTACCTCTGGGCAGATATCCTTGACCAGGAACATGGCCTGCTCGGTGGTAAGAGTCTGGGGCTCAGTGAGTAATAATTATTTGTTGTGTTTCTACAATGCTAACATTTGTTTTCCGAATAGCAGCTCATACTCAGGGGTAAGTTACTTTTTTAAATTTTTAAAGAAATCTCTGTGGTAACTAATGATAACATATCCCAGAATGACTCTGTTGAAACGTGCAATGGATGATCCAACACTGCCTGAAGCTAAATGGCTCAAAAACGGAGGTTCTGGTAATTGGAGGCAGGGACACGAGCTGGACCAAGGAGTGGTGGCCATCATGTTTGGGGCCGTTACCCAATCCCTGCAAAGCAGCCAAGAACTTAGGGATCTGGGTTGATCCCAGACTCTCTTATGACAGCCATGTGCATAAAGTGGTAGGGAAATGCTTCGGGGCTATGAAGACCCTTAACCGTACCCTAGACCTCCTCCCTCTTGAAGCCAGGCGCACTATGACTCAAGCTCTAGTGACCTCGAGGATAGACTATGGCAATGTGCTTCTCCTCGGAACAACACAAAAAAACATCAGGAGACTCCAAGTACTCCAAAATACGGCAGCACGCCTAGTCCTTAGACTCCCAAAAAGAGCAGCCTCTAAACCTGCCCTAGCCTCTTTGCATTGGCTTCCCATAAAAAAGAGAGTCCTATTTAAAGCACTTCTCATGTGCTACAGGATCGTCTCGCACAAAGCTCCCCCCTACATGACCGATCTGGCTATCCCCTATGAGCCTACCAGAACTCTTCGCTCGGGGGGAACTGGATTGCTTAAAATTCCCCGCATCAAGAAAGCCAGAATGGGTGGTTGCTCCTTTCGTGCAGTGGCTGCCAAAGAATGGAACTCTCTCCCCATGAGCATCAGACTAGCGGATACAGAGACCATGTTCAGAAAACGTCTGAAAACCCATATGTTTTCTCTATAACTTCCTCTCCTGGCCCTGACCTTTCTCCACAGCGCGGGGACACGCCGGGATGGCGTCACCATGCGCTTTACAAGCCCCTTTATTATTATTATTATTAAGAATCTTCTTATTATATGATCCAGTTTCCTAATCGTACTCAACATTGGTGCTCGCTTGAGCCGATTAAATATGAAGCCACTATAGACTATTCTGCCCTCCTGTGAATCAGTGATATCAGTGAGTCACTATTCTCTGTGACTTTGTTTACGTAACTCATACAATTCCAAGCTATTTCACAGCGAGGTTTAGTATGCATCTATACATTGCAAAAAATGGAGAGACGTAGGGGCATATTTACAAGGGGATTGAGCCACCGGAACCTCACTTTTTCAGACTTTCTAGTGGCACAATTCTCTGTTCCATATTGACAAAGTGGCTTAACGCTGCTTTCTAAGTATGGTACCCTTTCATGCAGGTATCTGCGTGAAAGAGTCATGCAATGTGTGTTCTTTAGCACACATAGAAAGAGCATATCCCCTTTACCCGTTGTTGCGGATAAGTAATAAATCCCTGCAACACAGACGCCCTTGAAGCATAGTGCAAGGGTGCCTACATTGTAGGGATGATTCTCTTCAATGCAGGCACCCCTGCACCATGGAGCAAGGGTGTCTGTATTGCAGGAAAACATCACCGCAATGCAGGCATCCTTGCACTATGGTGCAAGGGTGTCTGTGTTGGTGCAAGGCAGATATGTATAGCGCCAGTACAAGAAAAACACAGGGGGCACCGTATTCTTGGAAATACACTGCTAAATTGCTCTTGGGACAGCGCTGCGCCATTTCCTAATAAATATGCCCGTGAGTTGGTCCATCAAGGGGGTTGAGATGGGAAATGAGAATAGAATTAGATATCATTCACTGCAATGCATTAGTTCCAAATGTAGATTTTGGTAAGGAAATGTAGAATTAGGATTTTAGGATTAGTATGGGCATCTCAACAATAGACTCGAAACTAGTAATACAGGCTATCTGTTTTACTGAAGTAAAATTACGTGAATGCATTTGTCATAATAATTTTGTGAAGATTAACTGAATCACAAATCTATTTTTTTATCTTCATTTCTCACATCAGCACCCCAGGTCAAGAAGTGGGATGTTGCAGAGACCGGTCCGAAAGTAGCTGGTCAGCAGGAGGCACGGACCACCACCCCCATTGCTGAGGGCTCTGCTATCCCCAGTAAATCCCTATTATTTATTATTATAATTTCCCAAATGTTGGGTTTTATGATTGTTGTAGGCTTAGGGTAGAATACTGAGTTATTGGGATGTTGGTACTGGGTTCCAGGATGGGAGGTGCTGCCTGGAGGTTGGTGTTGCAGGTGAGGAATAAAGTTGCTTTGACACCCTTCCCTGCTGTCTTCCTTTCATGTGGCAGCGAGGACAGCATATGAATCCACTTGTGCAAAGCACAAAGGATAAACTCTTTTTTATCTGCCCACTATGCTACTTTTAAAATTTGCTTTGTTTATTTTTTATACTGTCTCCTTTTGTCCAACTCTCCTATTGAATTTTTGTATAATTCCTGTTATCCCTGCATTATCTTTTTTTGCGATACTACATGTTTTTTTTTCGGGGGGTAGCTGACTTTTTCCGGTCTGTACTAGTCTCTAGTTCACTAATCTTCTGTTTTGTTGGTAATAATCTTTCCCTCTCTCCTATATATCTTGTGGTGCTGTAAGACAAAGAACACATTTTGGTACTCTACTGTCTACCATGAAGATTGCAGGCTCAAGTAAGCTAGTACTATGCATAATATTCACCATGAATGTTTGTTGAGAATGCTTTCTTTTTCCTGCTCATGCTTAACAGTTGAGTTAATGAAAAAGGGTGGCCATGCTCAAGGCCCAAACTCCCTCCCCCCAATGTTGTGTGCTTGTTAATTAACTAATGACAGTGCAGCACGGCTGGAAAAAAGTATGAGGTCCCATTTCATTTCCCAACCAACACCATATGTCTTTCATTGACCCCTTCATTGTGCTTTAGTGACTAAGTCATCATGATCATCATAACTTATAGCTCTGCTGCTCTTTTACGAAAAGTGATGGATGGGTGAAAGGATGATTGGAAGAAAGGGTAGACATTGAATGGTTGGATAATGGATGGAAATTTTGGTGAAAGACTGGATGAGAGAAAGTAGTAAAGCTTAAATAATGGTGGCTAAGGGTGAATAACAATGAAAGGATGAATGCATATTTATTTTGCTTGATGAGTAAACAAGGCAGCTCTTTGTCTCATTAAGAGGGGCCTGCTGCTCACCTACTTCGCTTACTTTATTTATGTAGGCTTATCAAAGCTATGGGTCAAAGTGGTGGCTATCAATTTTTTTTTGCTTTACTCCCTTGACTCACTGTATTTGTTAAGCGAGGTAGATGTATCCCACCTATCATTCATCACCCGCCTCCACCCATGACCGAAGTGCAGTATGGTTCAGTTCGTGACTGCAGTGTTGGCTATACAATGTGCAGCCGCTTCAGTTAATGCAGCATTTACAAAATGTTCAATGCATTGTAAACAGAACACCCAAGGTGTTTTTCCTTTTGCCTACTCAGTCACCTACTCAGTCACCTCCTATTACTGCACTCCTTGATTTTTTATAAGTTCTTCCATCCCATCTGCAGCAGCAGATGCTGGACCATTTCCAGCAGGAACACTGGTTGTCCTGGAAGGAGAAGAGGCAGAAATATCTGCCTCTCAGCTGGGCCCCAGTGCAGCCGTTCCCCCTCAGCCTCCAGCCTCTAGGCCATCCCCTCGCAGGACCAGCTCTGAACTCAAATGGACAATACCCTGTTCTAGTCATTTAAAAAAAATTGCTTTGGTGGGAGGGACTTGTGGGTGGAGAGGGTGGAAAGAAAGTTGGGACTGGATTCGTTGGACATTTCTGGACGTTGCTGCTGGTTGGGACACTTTGTTTGGGGAGTGATGTGAGCCTGTTGTGGGTGGAGACAGTGGGTGTGTTTGTAAAAAGAAATAAAGGGAAAAATTATTATATTTCATTGAAATCTATGCCTGAAGTAGTTTTTAGGTTGAGCCTAGATCCAGCTGTTTTACCCTTTTCTATGGGCTCTGGCCCACCCACAATTTGCCATTGGTTATTTCGTGTGGCATTTTGAAACGCTGGCTTGTTATTGATGCATTTCCGTAACTGTCCCTCCTTTGTGTGCTTAGCTGTGTTTCCAGCGATTTCACTCAGAGAACATTGGTTGGCCATCACACTGTAGGGTGTGTGATGGCCCCTCCTCCCTCCTCCCTCCTCCTGTATGGGAATTGTAGCCTTTACACAACTTGAATCCCTTCTACTCTGCTGCTCCCAGCTGCACGGTACTTCGTAAGTGCTCCTTGGTCACACAACTTGTTTATAATTGTTGAGGCGCAGCTCGCCCATCTATGTGTTTTTAATCATTTTTAACATAATTAGACTCTAAGCGCGGCGCCCGTTTTATGAGCGCTGTGCTTTGTCTT
The DNA here is from genome assembly GCF_964263255.1 of Lissotriton vulgaris. Taxonomy (NCBI): domain Eukaryota; kingdom Metazoa; phylum Chordata; class Amphibia; order Caudata; family Salamandridae; genus Lissotriton; species Lissotriton vulgaris. The sequence goes on from NC_141695.1 coordinate 193,846,997, forward strand.
CTACTTTTTGTAGTAAGCCTTGTGTTTCCGAGTGCCAACGTCCCTGTAAATTCCTTTGCTGGTACTGGCTTTTTCATTTTGGCTTTTCATTCCCCACGGTATGTACAGGAGTGTACTAGCTGTTGCCAATTGTAATTTGTGTTCTATAACTTATTTTAATATTCCAATTAAAGGGTCTACAATTCCCAGTATGCTTAGTTTTGGAAAAACGGAGGAGTGGCTGAAGGAGGCCACGTAACAACTCAGCCGCAGGCTTTCTATGGAGGAAAAAAATAGAAGACGTTTTGTTATGTGAAAACAGTTGAGCCAAACTACAGAGCAGGTGAGAAAATAGTTGTTTAGAAGGGGCAGCTCGAGAACAAATGGCGGCAACAACTAATCACTCCCGACATGGGACATAGCGAATGAGAACACAATTTCACTCTGACAGCATCATTGACTGAATTGTGCCTCACATTTTTGTTAAAAAAATTCATTCACTCTCAAAACCTATTTGACACACCTAAAGGTGATCTCTGAATCCAACTAGGAATATACCAAAAAGATAAACATTTTGGGGCATTTGTTAGATTTGAGGGTCTCTAGTTGCCACAGGCAGGTACCTTTGACCAAAAAGGGACTCTTGCGTCTAGTCAGGGTAAGAGGGTACACTCCTAAAATAACCCCTGCTCACCCCCTTGGTAGCTTGACATGAGCAGACAGGCTTATCTCAGAGGCAGTGTGTAAAGCATTTGTGAACACATACAGTAATACAGTGACAACACTATTGATGGACACCACACAGGTTGTATTATAAAAATAAGTATTTTTATATAGACTTAACACAAAACCACAAATGACAAAAATCCACAAGACTGTACTCTAAAAAAGGTAGAATTAGCTTAGTTCTCTTTAGATGTAAAATGCGACACTTTAAGTTCAATGTACCTTTGGATGCGTAATGCTACACAACGAAAGTGTTGCAAGGAAGGTGATGTGTTGGTTCCTTACACGAAAGAACGGTGATGCGTCGGGTCCCTCCTGCTGCGTAGGGAATGCGTTGGTTCTTCTCCGCGTGGGGAGGTGATGCGTCGGTTTCTTACTGCTCTTCCGTGATTATGCAACCAGCAGCACTGTGATGCGATGAAGAACCGGTGCAATGAAACAATAATGGCGTCTTCTCCTTGATGCAACACGATGCGTGCACGCCCGACGGCCGTGCGGCGACTCAATGATTTTTATGACCTAGTGACAGGCCTTGCGACACGCTTCTCCAGTGACGCGACGGCATCTGATGCGACGGCGACAATCTTCTCCGGTGATGCAAGATGCTTCAGTGATGCAATGCGACAGCTGCAGCGGCGACACCCTTCTACAGTGATGACAGCGGCTGTGGCGGCGACACGCTTCCCGATGATGCGACACTCTTCTCTGGTGATGCAATGCGCTTCTGCGAGGTGAAGCGACAGCAGCAACACTCTTCTTCAGTGATGCAATGACAGCTGCTGCGGCGGCGACAAGCTTCTTCTTTGTGAGTCGCACTTCCAGCTCCTTGCGACATGCAGCCCCTCAGAAAGCCCAACACAACTGCAGGTACTTCCAAAGAACTCTTGAGGAGCTGGTGGGTGAAGTCTGGTGTCCCTGAGACTTCAGCAGGAGGCAAGTTCTATCTCAAGCCCTCGGAGATCCTTCACAAGTTGACTTAAAGTAGCACAAAGTCCTTTCTCCTTTCTTTGGCAGTCAGGCAACCACTGCAGGCAAATCCCCCCAGACAGCACTCAGCTTAGGGATAGTCTCTTCCTCGGTTCCTAAGATTCCTCTACTCAGCAAAGGTTTTTGCTTGCTTCCCAAAAGTGCTCCAAAATTCTGGGGTTTGGGTCCCCTCTTTTACACTCATTTTCCCATTGTTCTCTGAAGGCAGAGAGGGCTTTGCTAGTCCAAACCAGTCTAGTTAGTCCAGGATCACTTTGTTGACAAGACCCCTTCTTTCCTTTCACATTGTAGGCCAGGGACATCAGACACACCTCAGGAGGTGGAGCCAGCATTGTGGAGGGAAGGCACAGCCCTATTCAGGTCTCAGGTGCAACTCCTCCCTCCCATCTGCATGCAGATATCTCTATTCTGCCCTGTTCTGACTCACCCTGTCTCCTGGAATACCCCAGCCCCTGTCCCTCAAACTCCAGACAAGGAATACACAACCTAGCAGAGGCAGGTTTGGATGGTTAGACAAGAAAATACCTACTTTCTAAAAGTGGTATTTTCAAACACAGAATGTTAAAACCAACTTCACTAAAAGGTGTTTCTACCTAGTTCCCTGAGTCAGTTAGGATTATAAAATGAAATGATCAAAGTGCCCATTCTAGCCTTGCAATAGCGAAAAACAAAAATGGCTGTAATTCAATATTAGGACAGGCCACACACATCAGGTCATGTCGCTAGTTGCGAATCGTAAATAAGGAATGGCTTTCCCATTCCTAAAGGCCCATAGGAATGAATAGGGAGTAATTCCTTATTTGCGAATGGCAATAAGCGAATCGCAAATAATAAAGCAATTTCAAGGGTGCCAGGGTGTCCAAAGGACACCCTGTTGCACCCCTGAAATGGTAATGTACACTGGTGTTGCGCACACACATGTCCCAAGGTGAATTTTTCTAAGTTTTCTGTAGTTTTTACACAGCCTGTTTATCTGCTTGTAGGAGAGTATCATATTGCTTAGTTATCAGTAGTTGTACCTCTACAACTATCTTGACCATTAGGGGGGATGCTGTCATGACCTTTATTATCTACAAAAACCTAGATAAACAATTACTTGCAATAGCAGTTAGTTACTAACTTAATTAATTCGCTTCACTCCATAGTTGTCTTACCTGAACAATGATGAATCAATAACAGGGAAGGCATCACAACTTCACAAGCGAGGTCCCACTCCCACCCAGGTGAACTCCAAGTGTAGGATTAATCTGAAGGATTAGCCATTGCAGGCAACTAAATGGAAATAAAAACACTGAGTTAGTGATAAAATAAATAACAAAAAAATCACTAGTTTGTCAGTCAAACAAAACTTTATTTGATTTGTTAAAACCTAAAAAGTACATTTTCCACATTCCGTGAAGAGAGAAAGAACAGCAGCATAACATGACAATATTCAGCAAAGAGAAAGAACAGCAGCATAACATGACAATATTAAAACCACAATTACACCTCAAGATACGTGTAGTTTAACTTCTCTTGTTCCTTTTAAAATGGAGTATTATAACATTTATTTGTTAAAATTGCTAAAATCTTACCTATACATAACTTCTTCAGAATGCAGATTTTACTACTGTTATAGCTTAGTATCTCTACCTTTATTCGGAGGTAAGGGCTGCACTATACATGTTCTTCAGCGCATTTGAGGAACAACTTAACTTTATTCATATATTTCCCCAACGCACAGGCTATATCTAAATTCTCCATTTCCACCAGAAGAGTTGCATCTTGTATTCTGTGTGTAATCTTATATTTTTTTTAAATCGGACATAAAAACTCCTTTCGAAGATCTAAAAATCTCGTACAATCTAATAAAATATGTAAATATCACAGGTGGTTCCTAAAGTGCAAGTACCTTTCCCATTACATCCTATCATTAGGTTTTGAGCCCCGTTATTCGCATAGCCTGGGTTTATACCAATTTGCATTTTCTTATCTTATCTTCTTATCTTAGGTGCAATTTATAAAGCGCACTGACGCCATAGGCTTCCTGGCGCTATAAGACAGAGTGAATGAGGGAGGAGACGAGTGGTGGAATTTTAGCCCAGGGAAGGGAAAAGGTGAGTTTTGAGCGATTTCCTAAAATTCAGAAGGGAAGGGGAGGATTTGATGGAGAGAGGGAGAAGATTCCAAAGCCCGGGAGCCAGATAAGAAAAACGGCGACCGCCGAATTTCTTAGTTTTAGTTTTGGGAATGACTAACAGATGACGGTGGGCTGAACGGAGGTTTCGTATTGGGCAGTGGGTAGATAAGATATTTCAGAAACGCTGGACCGGAACAGTGAAGGGCCTTGAAGGTAAGACAGGCCACCTTGAAAGCTGCCCTCTGGCCTATTGGGAGCCAGTGCAGACTGAGGAGTAGACGTTTGGCCGAATGCCATCTGGGGGTTTTGTGTATTGGACGGGCCGCTTGATTCTGGATGACTTGAAGGTGATGTACCAGGGATTGTGGGAGGCCGTAGTAGATGGAGTTAGAAAAATCCAGGCGGGAGAGCACAAGTGAGATGACCACTTGGGTGGGTGCGGCAGGAGGGAGCAAGTGATGGGCCTTGGGGATCTTTCGAAGCTGGTACATGCAGGATGAAATTACCGCGCCGACTTGGGCTCTGAGGGAGAGTTCAGCGTCAATGATCACTCCCAGACTCTTTACTACTCTTTTTCAAGACTTCTCGCCTCAGATTATGGCTGGGTGACCGATCCACGTAGGGGAAGTGTTGGCTGCTCTCCCATGCCACTTTCATGTGTGCTACCGAGGACTTTTGGGCAAGGTAGTCCCGATCATAACTACGGGACATATTGACCCCTTGAATCTTTAATTCTTTTTTCCCAAATATTGTGGGGTCTTGCGGCAAGCATACCTTCAAATCTAGCACCCTATAACCCTTACTTATCGAAGCTCTCACCTCTTTTGCCCAGGGAAGCTCACTAATGGTACACTAGTTACTTCTGAGCAATGAGGACCTACTATTTAATTAAAACTAAAGTTACAAAACCCTCACGTCATGAAAACTTATTGGACTCAAAGTCTGCAGTGGACAAGCTTAGATTGGGCATTTACAGCTACATAACAGAAGGCCTGAATGAGGATGCTGACGACAGATGTTCTTCGTTCTATATCGAAAATATGGATCACTTTAATTTCCAGATGGGTAAATGGGGCTGCTGTGGGCTATTGCTTAGAAGATCCTGCAATGAGTTAGTATTGCTTTTACCACATCACCCCACCTAGTGATGGTGAGATTTAAGCCATACTTCAATAAATCACGCGGACAGGGGAAAGAGTGTTAGGGGTTTGATGAATGGATAGGACAGGGCATTTGGGGAAAGATTTGGCAAAGACAAACTGTACACAAGGACAATATTCATCTGGGCAATGAGCAGCACAGCATCGTCATCATTCTGGTGTTGAAGGAAACAAAGGAATGAGTATGACACAGTACAGTTAAATGCATTACAAACAGTCATTTTGCCCCCAAGACCCACGTTATCAGATATCTAAATGTTCTATCTTCTAGGATGGAAAAAATTAAATTATGGAGCAGTTTTCCAAATATGATTTTTAAAAGAAAAATGATACTGTATTGCAAAATTAGGTGGTGCATCTGCATTCTACTCAGTCTTGAGTGCCTGCCTGGACTGGTACGGTAGGCAAACAGGAGTGTTTACCTCAGCTTTCGCCTTTTATTCGTGCAAGAGACTAGATGGCCTGCAGATTGTAAAACAGAAACTGTATTTTAGAGTCATGGAGAACGACAGAAGGAAGGTAAGCTTCATGAGGAGTGAAGCAAGAAGACTCAAGGGCAAAGCAAAAAAACCCTACAGGGGGCTCAGAGTTTCACTTTTGCGACCAGTACATCACACACACACACATATCACGCATTTCTCAAATCAATGCACATCTCTCCATTCCACATAGCTGAGTACTTGGCGTCAGACTCATGGTTTCTCTTTGAAGTTGATAACTTATTGCTTCTAGCTGTTGATGAGGTTGTCCCACCCTGACTTCATCTGTCCTCCTCCTGTCTCTGAGTAACTCCGTACCTATCATGACCCGAGCAAGATAGGCGTATAGTGCACTGCTGTTGAAGAAGAAGCAGAGAAACAGAATTGCAGTATTTTTCATAGGTTTTTGTTAGTTAACTAAAGTGACTGTTCTGGTCTCTGAAGAACCAGAAAAAAGGAGAGGTCCCTGCAAGTAAATCTGGCTAAGTGTGACAGGGCCAATCACCCAGCAGGAAACAATTATCACCCATCATTCAGCCCACAAATGTCAGATGTGATCAAGCACTCTTACCTGAGTCGAACACCAACCTTACCTGTAAGGTGCTTGATCGGTTTTGCAGAGACGCTATGGACCAATCTCCCAGAACCCTACCTTACAACCTGTGATCCTTGTACATACACTAGGGTGATGGATAGCAGTCAGGGAGAGAGGCCGGATCTGACGCTACTTGTGTTCTTGTAGTCGACCTGCGAAAATACAAGGAGTTCCTTAAACAAGTGTTCCTATCCTTGTCTCTTACTTCCACGTCTAACTCCTCTCACAATTTCTTTGATTTGTTGAAGCAATCTCCTACCTGCGATCTACCAGTCTGGGCTTCGCGTCCTGGAAGTCGTCGTCTAGATGTGTCTAGTGAAGAATTGTTGCTTTTCTGTCGAAGGTGGTTGGTTTTTCCGCCCCCAGACTTTGTGACGGAATTCTAGAAAATTAAACAACACTTTATTTGCACTTTCCTTAAACCTTTCTTTTTCCCTGCAAATAATCTAAGGGTTAACTTACTCACTTCTTTTCCCTCTCTCGTAGATTTAGACGACTTCTCCGTGAAGATTCTAGAGTTTAAATCACTTCAAAAACCTTCTTTGCTCTTGTTGCTAAAACTTCTTAAATTACAGAATATACACTAAAACATCACCTTCATTGTATACAACCCGCATTAAACATTATTCTGAGTCAAGCACATGCTAAGCTGTAAATCGGGAAATTGTCTAGGAAGAACCCAAGAGTTCTAATAACCCAAAGTGTCCAAAAATTGTCCAAAAAATGCTATCGTTGGGCGCCTTGGCAATTGAAGTACTTAGCTCTTCTTTTCTTGTTCATCAGAAAAGTTCCTGTGGATGGCTTGAAACAACTGGCACCTTCAGCGTAGATCCGGAAGAGCTCCGATGCTTGCGATGTCCCCGAGATGCTCTGAAGACTAAGCATCTTCTAGAACCCTGGGTGTGGCTTTTATAGACCAGCCACACCCCGGGACGTTCAGAACCGCTGCGTGCCACGCCCTGAGCCGCCGTATGCACCGTGAGATGAGCGATGAGTCAGACCTTCTCTGCGCACCAAAAGGATGCGTGTCATTTTTAAACGCGCGTCTTTTTTCCTTTTAGCTGCAGTTGCAAAACCAGTTGCACAAACATTTTCTAAATACTATTTCCATACATTAATGCTGTTATTCACTAGTGAAATACAAATAATTTGACAGGACCAAACGTGAAACATTTCTCTACATATTTGTTAACCCTTTGCATTTTTCTAGGTACATGGAAGTGCTGGTTGCACGGGGCAGGGGTGGGTTTCTATGAGGGATATTCCAAGCTCAAATGGAGCTTGTGGGAAGGTGGTTTCATGACACCAAACATTGCAAATCATCTCAAGCAAGTTGAACTCCCTCCCTCACTATCTGCCACTGCATGAATTATCAATCATCACTCACATTCACTCAACAATCAATTGTTAGCACTAAGGTAACCTGTTTCAATCCAAGCACTGTGGTAGGTACACTATCTCCTATTTGATGCAATCAACAGGTAGGAATTTGTCAGTCTTGTGAATTAAATGATTGTCTTGGGTAGCCCCCATAGGTGATGAAATAACAGAATGGTCATAGGAGTGGATGTGGAGGTTAATGTTCTCACTAAGTTTGTAAAAGCAATTACTTCTAGGGAAGAAATATTCACCCATCATTCAGGTCCCAAACATTGCAAATCATCTCAAGCAACTTCCAGAATTACAGTTCAACACCCTCCCTCACTGTCTGCCACCACATTAATCATCACTCATCCCTCACAATCACTCACTCAATGTTGCAATAGTTATAGTTACCTCTTCCAATCCAAGTACAGGTAGGTGAGGTAGTAGGTACGCAATTCATCTTTGATGCAGGCAATAACCTAGATAAACACATTTGACATTGGCACTCTTGTAAATCAACGATCTTCTGAGGCAGCCCTGCTAATGCTAAGTGATGCAAAAAAGTATAGCCATGCAAGCGGGACAGGCATTGTCTCCAATGTCAGGAAGGAATTGTGGAGCCTTCTTCAATGCACTCTGGTCCAACTGCAATCAGGCCATATATGTGACTAGACAATGGAGGGGTAGCATAAACTTGACACAAACAAATAATGTTTAGTAGCTACTTTTGTTTTTTTTGTTGCCAAGATAGAAGTTCAACCAGAAATAATAAAACATTTCTATGGGGGCACAGACATACTCAGTCCAGGAAGTTGAATTCATCCTCTAATTCTGGTGGTTCACGCAGAAGTTGGTCAGCTAACATACTTGATTCTGATAAATCATCCTCCTCCTGCGTTGTTTCAGTAATGGTGTAATTGTGTGGGATAAAATGTTGGGTCATTTTAATCATAGTGAATCTCTGCACATTTTGAGGCAAGAGACTGCTCCTTCAAACCTTAACAACTGCACAAGCTGCACTGAACACACACCAGCAGACACACTTGCAACAGTACAAGTTCGATGCTTTATTGCCAGCCTGCTCAGCTCTGGGGAGTGGTACATCCCCACAAAACCAATACATCAACGGGTTTTGATCCACATAGACCTCTTTTGGATTACCCAGGTACTCTTGGAAGATCCTGTGGATGTTCATTGGTGCTGCCACTTCCTCAACCTCTTTTGCCATCAATTCTGCACTGATGCACTGATGTTGATTGAAACCGTTACAATACAGAGGTTGGGTCCGGTCCTTCTGTTGCTCTCGTTGCCGGTGTTCTGGTTGATGGTGTTGACTGCTATGAGACAAGACTGCCTTCTCTGGAAGATGACAGCGGCACCCCAGAACTACGAGTGGGACTTTAAGTTCCAGCCATTCCTCTAGGTCTCCGGTTTGCTTAGCAATCCACCTCTTGTATTTTGAAACATCCCCTTCAGAAAAAGGAATTAAAGTGGGCAGAATTTTTTTTGTGCCATGGATCGAGTAGTGTGGCACAGATCTACTGTTTAGAGGAGATGCTGTCATTTTGCTGCCTTCCATTACAAGCAAAGTGAAAGAGTAAGCTCTCAACCAAAACATGTGCTTCTGTGTTTTAATCCACACCTACAGGGGTGTACGTTTCAGACACCTTCTTTACCTGGTCCTGTAGCAGATGCAACAACGGGATAGTTTGACCTATCACACTGTCCTCCTTGGTAACCTCCTGTGTAATAGCCTCAAAAGTGAGTAGTGTCTGTGTCTGACATTTGACTATGCCTTATTTGTCCGCATCCATAGTCATAGATTCCCCAACAGCATCCCATCCTCTTTGAATGACATAATTATTGATATGTTTGTACTGCTCAAACAGACATTGCAACAAGTAACAGGCCGAGTTCCAACGTGTTGGGACCTCCTGTATCAGTGTAGTTTAATTTAGTTTGGGTTTATGAAGAGCCTGTTACACCAGCTGGTGTGTTCCTGACATATTTCAATTCCAACTGACAAGTTCAGAAATAATTTGTTTCCAGTTTATGTAGATATCAAGTAAACTGTGTAAAAAGCCATGTTATTAACTTCTTCCAGAAAACTATATGTGATTTTTCCTCTCGAAGGGACACTGGAAGCTCATTCGAGCACTTTGCTGCCAAATAACTGAAACAGCTTGCGCCCATACACGCTCTTTGTGTCCTCAGGATTTTTACCTGGTGTGTCCCCGTAGATCTTTACTGGCATTCGTTTTTTATTGGTAGGAGTAGGTTGTGCATGTAAGCAGGGCTTTTCCCTGCAAAATACGATGGCCAAAACACAGTGATGAGATCCATTTCTGCACAGGCAACCAGTGCAGTGTTTTCAGTGCATTCTTAGAAGGTGCCTTTTTCTGCAGGTTCAAAGCCAGATGGGCATATGCATACTGGATGGATTGCAACTTCTGAAGACCCTTTTTTTTTGTCCCTAGGAGCAGCACATTCCCGTAGTCCATTCTTGACGTAACAAGTGCGTGGATCAGGGATTTTCTAGCAGCTATAGGGAGGATGTCCAAGGTTTTCCTGATGAGTTTCAGGATTCCAAAGCATTTTCCTCTCGTTCTCTTAATATGGGCATCAAAAGATAGTTTAGAGTCCATCCATATTCCCATATTTTCACCTCAGTCTTCGGGGAGGGAATTGGTCCTAACATAGTTGGCCACCAAACCGACGACCATATAGATGGAGATTTCCCCACTATTAGCACCTCTGTCTTACTGCCATTTGGACTCAGGCAGTTGTCTGACATCCATCCTCCCAGGTCTTTCAGGCAGGCTGCAAAGCTATTAGCTGCTTGGGGTGAGTTAGTCGCCAGAGTTACCACTAACTGAGTGTCATCTGCCTACAACATGATTGAAACTCCATGTTTCTCTACAATATTGGCCAGGGGTGCAACATTGTAGGAACTGGGGTCACCAGTTCCCCGGGGGTAGCCTGGCACGAGCAGGTAGGCACCTGAAAGCTTAGGTGTTTAGTGACTACACAGCACACGCATCCATCAAGACAATAAACGCACACAATGACGGAGACCACACCAGTGTGTTTGATTCAAATCAATAAGCTATTTATGTAAGATTAGCATCAGGGTGATTAAAAATTCACAGCAGTATAACTTATTAGCTTCTCTTAAAAACACATGGGTTTCATCACTCAGCAATAAATACTAAAATAAATAAATATTAAATATTAGATAACTGTCAGGCTGGCAACAGCCTTGCTCTTAATCAGCACCTGCAAGGAATTCTTTATAAAGAGGTTCAATTAACATTGCATCAAGCATCATTAACCATTTCATTTAGTGTCTGGAAGCATCCAGGAATCTTTGGCAATAAAGGCATGAATACTTCCTTAAAACATTTTATCATCACATTTCAATACTCTTGACAGGAAAGAAATAAAGTTTCTTTACACAGTGATGACCAGGGCCTTATGTTGCTGTAAGCTGTCAAGAGATGTGGCACTGTGTCAGAATAAACATTTCATGGAGATTTAACAGCTCCCTAATCAGGAAAAACCATTGCCTTACCCCGGGATAACAAGTCATTAGCCATCAGGCAGAGTTACACAGCACCTCACTAGGTAGTATCAGACCCCTAAAGAGGGGTTAACTTTACTGTACTGCAGGCCCCAAATAGTCTTCCAGGGCTCCAGTCCCGTTCTGGTTCTTCTTATGGGGCTAAACAGGGCCAACCGGGCCCACTAACAGTCTTCCCGGGGAAGGGGCGATCTTGGGGCCTCCTTCAGGCACTCTAGGGGCCCGCATCCACTTGAGCATGCCGCCCTCCTCCCCCAGGTGTCGCCTGTGGTCTTCGGCCCTTCAGGGCCCTTGCGGCGTCTCCCAGGACAGGGTGGAGGGCCCTTGCTCTTCCCGGGGCCCTCCCAGGTATTTCCGGCACTGCGGGGGACGGGGCCGCGCTGATGGACGGGCGGCCCCGAAGATGCAGCCTGACAGGAAGGCGCGTTAGAGGCAGGGCTTGGGGGACCAGTCACAGTGTGGCGGGGGCGGAATCTCTTCCGACGCCCCGGTCACGTGAGCTGAGTTGAATGCCTCAGGCCTTACGCGGCCCGTTCACTGATCACGGCGTCTCTCACAGGCTTCAGGCCGAGCGCGGCCCACACCATCACAAAGGCGGCCCTCCTCTGGCACCGGGGGCCGTTGGGGCAAAGGTCGGCAAGAAGACGCCTCTCAGGGTGCGGGACTGCAACGGGGAACCAGCTGGCTCAGAGGTTGGTCGAGCAGCGCTTTTGTCAGCACAGCACTCAGCAGAGATAGCGCTTTTAGGGCCTAGCGCTTCAGGGCCATGAGCAGTTCTGTGGGACGCAGCACGTCCAGGCCCAGCTCTAAGGAGCTGTGGGGTGTCTCAGGGATTTAGCACTTCCGGCAGGAGGACACCCCAGGAGATAGCACTAGTCAAGGGGAGCGCTGCGCAGACAGCACAAAGGGCTAGCGTTGGGGCAATGTCAGCAATGGAACCAGGCAGGGCAGCGCAAACAGTGAGGTGCCTCAGGTTGATAGGAGAGGAGGATAATGCCTCAGCAAATCAGGCAGTTCATGCAAGACAGATGACAGGCGCTGGTTACCTGGTGGATCCCCATCAGTTCTTAGGGGCACAGACAGGGGGTCTATTCGGCGCTTGTTGGGTCCTGCGCGCTTCAGAGTCAGTTCCTTGGTTTCTTGAGGGGGGGGGGGTGTTGGAGTAGAAGGTTTCCCTCAGCAGGTCATTTCAGGTGGTCCCTGGGTTCCCCTCCCGCCGGGCCAGATCAGTGGGCTAGTTCAGGGTTCCTCACTCAACTTGGAAGGCAGCACCTATGTACCTGTCGATTCGATTCGATTCGATTCAAATAACTTTATTTCGATTACAAATTAGAATCATAAAAGTATACACTAAATTTTTTTAAAAACATAGGTGATATTTTATAAATCCACATTTCATAATACATATTGGGGTTACAATATATTTACGACATACATATTAAATATATAATCATCGCCCCAACAGCTTTATGCATTCCAAAAAGACCATAAAAAATTGTACTTATTAAAATTACAATACAATCAAATATATTAACCTTTCTTCAATGAAATAGGCGAACATAATGGACTTATGCCACCGATTACTACTCGTAATTCTGTTTAATATCGATTTCTAATACCGAGGGCCACTAAACTAAACTAAGTACAGCACTACATATTGCTGGAGTGGACAAGGACAATAGATGCTCATACCCCTCCTTGTAGTAACGGGAACCAAGGGTTGATAATACAGGCCTAATGAACTGGTTTCTTGCATCCTTATAAAGGGCAGAAAAAAGGATAAGATGTAAAGTACTTTGTCGAACCCTATCATTACAACGACAGGGGAGAAGCATCACACACCACCCCCCTTGTTTAGGAAAAGCAAGAAGAAAGTGGAGCGAACCAAGACGAAACCTTGTTAAATAAAAGGGCCATTGAGTATGCATAAAGTTCGCGAGGTAAAACTGCAGAAGCAGCTTACCCTTCATATCTTGCATACATCCACTTTGCTTCAGAGTTCCTAAAGTGGTACAGTAGGCTTTTTTAATCACCAACTTAGAGTCCTTGTACACCATGCTAGGATTTTGGAACATATGACCTAACCCGATACTATGGAAGGTATCCCTAACATAAAGTATCCATGGAATCTTCATACAATGGTCCAGGTTGAGACAATCCTGCAAAATTTCCTTAGTCAATTTCAGATCTTCAGAACTCCAAACCTTAGACCATAAAAGCAAAGGGGACACAAGAATGATATCACTTACAAAGTCTACCCCATCTCCTCGTGACAAGTTATTAGAAGTACCGGATGGAACAGGTAACAGGCGCTTAATGAACTTATTTTCCATAACCTGTATTGTACTACAGTTTTGTGTCCCCCACACTCCTGCCCCATAGGTTGCAACAGAAAGACATTTAGCTTTGTACAGGGTAATTAATTCCACAATCGGTTTTTGGCCCAATTTACTAGCAAAACGGAAGAGGGCCTCAATCGATTGTGTAGCTTTTTGTGCACGGGCAGAAATTAAGGGATCCCAGTTCAGATTTTTATTGAAGAGGTTCCCCAGGTAGTTAAAATTTTCAACTTTCATAATAATTGAATCCTTCACCATGTGCCTGCGAGATTTCAGCCCTTTTGGACCGCAGGCCATGGCAAAAGATTTTGCAAAGTTGACCTTAAGGTCTAAACCTTTCATAAAGGCTTCAAAGGCATTCAGACAGGTCTGCATGCCATTAGCAGTGAGGGTCATTAAAACCGTATTATCTGCATATGACAGCATAGGGATCAGTTTACCATTAGCCAAGGGGAAATCAACACCACTATTCAACAAATAATTTTCCAAGCCATTGGTGTACACCAGGAATAAAAACGGCGCCAATATACACCCCTGGCGAACACCCTCGGTCGATGGAATAGGAGCCGTCTTCTCACCACCTCTGCCAAATCTGACACTCACCCTTGTAGCAGCATGAAGTCTGCGAAGCAAGGTGATCAGCGGTTTTTCAAACCCCATGGTCTCCATCATTGGCCACAACTTGACCCTACAAACAGTGTCGAAAGCACTAGATAAGTCCATGAAGGCCAAGTGAATACAACTTTGCTTGGCCCCCATGTACTTACACATAATTAAAGCCAAATTTAGGCACTGCTCCTTGGTTCCCTTGCCTCTCCTAAACCCATACTGGGAATCCACAATAATGCCTGCGGACTCTGCCCATGTTTCGAGACGTGTCAATATCACTCTGCCCATTAATTTACAGGACGCATCTATCAAAGATATTGGCCTATAACAACACGGGTCGGCATTGGCCCCCTTTTTAAATATGGGTACCACTACTGCATCGTACCAAGAGGATGGGATACGCCCCATCACAATCGCTCTAAAGACATTCAATAAAATTGGTGCCCATACCACCAGGTTATGTTTAAAAAAGTCCAGTGGAACTGCATCTGGCCCTGGGGCCTTTAATGGAGTACCCTTTTTTAAAGCAATCTCTATCTCTGAAAGAGTGATAGAAAGACTAAGAACCCTAGCCGCCTCCAAATCAAAATCACCTACCCCCTCATCAAAGTTTATCGACACCCTATTTGGGTTAAAAATGTTACCATAGTGAGCTGCCCATATATCCCCCGGTATACATACTAGCATATCGCCCTTATCCTCGCTCTTTAAAAAAGGTCGGTTTATTACCTCCCAGAAGAGCCTATTGTCCCTCAGTTCTACCGCCTGCCCTAGATCTCCCCATGCCTTGGCCTTAAGCTCTGCTTTTCGCTTCTTAATTGCTTCACCATACCTTTTCCTAGATTCTATAACACGCTTTTTGTCCCGTGGAACTTGATGTAAAGCCTTCGTTAGACTGGTTTGTGCAGCAGAAAATTCTGCGTTAAACCATTTTGGACCACTTTCCTTGTTATCCTTAAAAGTTTTAGTTAGGTGGATTGCCACATTCCTTAAAATATCCTCAAAATTTCTAATAATTATGTCGGGTTCCGTGTTGGGCGTTAGGCAAATCTCTATCCCCATCATATTTTCATTAAAGATGTCCACTCCTAGTTGTCTCACATCTACCCTGTCCCACCTTAAAGTAACCCTGTGGTTCTTGCTGTATGTTATTGGCTGATCCAGCAATTTGGATTTCTCTAAAACTGGATAAAAGCTCACAATGAGGGGGTTGTGATCACTTGCAGGATTCACATCAATCTGGAAATCCTTAACCAGATGAACATAACCAATAGAGACTAAAGCAAAATCGATTGTGCTCACCCGTCCTCCCAAACCTTGAAAGGTGGGTATTTCAAAAGGTCGTGAAAAACTAGGCATATCCAAGACACATAATCCATTATCCATAAGAATATTGTTTAGGGCATTCCCCTGTTTTGAGTGAGTAAAGTGTGCCAAAGGTTGATCACATTGATCTATCAGACCACACACTCTGGTCCCACTGAACTTACACAAGACACAGTTAAAATCACCTACCCATATGATGAAAAAGGGGAAGACCATAATGGACACCATAAGAATCTCGTCATGCAATTTCTCAATAACCATTGTGGCGTTGGGATCAAATATATTATAAAACCAGTTTATTAGAAGAACCGGCAATGTAAATAGATCCTTAATCATGAGGATTTGATACCAAGGGGATTCAGCCAATAAAACCGTTTTCATTTGGTTATATTTTACAGAGATAGCCGTTATGATCCCACCTTTTGCTCTTTCCGCCCAAGATGGTTCAGCATGAACGTTAAAAATATAATAACCATCCAGGCTGGAGTCCACTCTACACCGCGATTCCTGAAAACATAGTATGTCGAAGGATTCAATGTATTTTAACCACACCGGATCCTCCAACCTCCGTGATAAACCGGCTATATTCCAAGAAACTAAGCGGAGGGGGGTACCCTCAGCCCTGTGACCTTTACCCCGGGTTACTGTAACATTTGGGGGGGTATGTGACTCTCACCCTCGGTTAACCCTATTGTATACATTTTTGCTTCAGGGGGAGGGGAAGCTTTATTATTACTATTTTTGATACCCAATAGCTCATCAGCCCTCCTAGTATAATCCTTCATGAGTCAATCCACCCCCTCCAGTCCCGTTAGGGGGGTCAAATCTGTTTCTTAAACGCAAGTAGTGTGGCACTCCATCTGCTCTATTAGTACGGTATGGTCTCCCCGTAGCGAAATTCTGAGACATGCGTACCGAGCCAGGATTTATATAAGGATAAAAATAATGGAGACCTATTGATTGAATATCACCCAATCGTGCAAACCGTGGTTTCCTACAAATGTGGTCTACAGCCCAAGGGTCTCTAAGGTTGACAATAATACAGTCACCCTCCAGATCTTTAGAGCTTTGTCCTACCCAAGCCACCCTTTTAACCCCTAAGATCTCTGTGTTTACACCCGGGGGTAATTATCTATTTCTACTCAGCCAGAAAATCACTTTGTTCTTGAGTACCCTATCGGACTCTTGACATTCTGGTCTAAGTTCAGGTACCCCTGTTAAAATGATGGTGTCCGGTATTGATTCAGGGGGAAGATTTATGTAAATGTAAATGTAAATGTATTTGAGCTTATATAGCGCACAGCTACCCGCAGTGGGTTTCCCGGCGCTTGCTTAGGGAACCCGTCCTGGTATTCCCCTGTGAGATAACCCTGGCAGGGTATCCACAAGGTGAAAGCCAGGCATCCCGCCGCGAGGGATGCCTGGCTCTCAACAGGCCTTTAACTCCTCCCCATTCAAAAGGAACCTGAGCCACAGGATAGTAGTGCCGTCAGCCAACACGGCCGAATGGAACACATCAGGTACTATTTGCTCAGGGGACACCAGTCACCTCACTACGGTGGTCATGTTGGCACCTGTGTCCCTCAGAACCTCCACCTCCTCCCCATTAACCTTCACCCTCTGCTGGTACTTAGCAGTATTCAATGGTAGGGGCGTCACTGGGACCATCTCTCTATCCCCAAGTGAAACCAGGGTCCGGCCTGTCCACTCCCCTGCCCTATCTAGGGGCAGCTCCATCGCAAGCGCTACACTAGCCACCCCGGGACTCTTGCCACCTGTGGGGGCTGGGGGTCATTTGCGACACTGGGCATCTCCCTTGTAGTGTCCAACCTCCCCGTATTCATAGCACCTGACAACTTTTGGCTGCTGACTCTTGTCAGGGTAAGTGGGTTTTGGGGGACTGGACTGAGGTGGGGTATATACTCCTCTCCCAAACTGTCTAGTTTGTGGGCCTCGTGAGAACTCCTTCTTTTTATCTCCCCCCTCTTTCCTCTGGGGTACGCCCTGTTCGCCTTTCGGGCCATCTCCCCCGGGGCCCTTATGTGACACCCGGGTGCTAACCCAAGTATCTGCCTCCTCCACTAGCTCACGGGGATCAGTCAGCTTGCGGTCCACCAGATGTTGGCCCAGCTCCGGAAAACATTTATCCAAGAGGTGCTTACTCAAAAAAAGATTGTACAGGCCCTCATAATCATGCACCTCGCTGCCATGCACCCAAACATCCAGAGCCTTACAGGCATAGTCAATAAAATCCACCCATTTCTGCGTGGACAGCTTATGGCTGCCACAGAACTTCTGGCGGTACCTTTCGGGGTTGAGGCCAAACTTTTTAATGAGCTCCTCCTTCATGGGGGAATACCTGAACTGGTCTGCCTTATCCAAGTACAGGAGGGTGTCCCTGACGTTGAGAGATATATAACGATACAGGCCACCTCCCCAGTGTTTCTCGGCCACCCCATGGGCGGTCAAGGCCACTTCATACGCCTCCAACCACCTAGCAATATCATCCCCCTGTGTGTAGCTCCCAATCACCTCCTTGGGTAACCAAAATCTGGGCTCCTGTTGAGCCCCTTGTACGCTGCCACCATTAGGACTTCCTGGCACACACAATTGCAATGCTCGCAGCTCCATTTATTTAACCTGGAGCTCGTGCGCCAATTTCCTTTCCTCCATAGCTAATCTTTTTTCCTCCAAAGCAAGCTTTTTATCTTCCCTTTCTCTCTCCCTCTCGTGCTCTAGCTTGGCAAGCTCCCACTTCAATCACATCTTCTCCCTCCTATCCTCATACTCCTCTGACGACGCTCTCCCCCAAGATACACTAGTCCCTGCCCCGGAACATCTTCCTGCCAACACATTGTCGGACATATTAATGTTGAGCAGGCCTGGGTCTTCTGGAGTGCCCGCCTCCCCTTGTGTGACCTGTCCCTCCTGTTCCCCATCCCCTCTCTCCTCTGGGTGGGCCCTTACCCATGCCCTCAAGGCGGTACGGAGTTCTTCCTTTGCGGCTCTCCGCCCAACCGGCACCCCCATCCCCTGACAAAATTCCCTCAGCTGCACCACTGTGTATCCCTCCAGGTCAGCTAGCTGGAACTCCATTTTGCCAGGTGGGCACCCAGATAAAATCAATGAAAGATACTAGAACGTGGGTACCATACTGGGTCAACACAGGTTTCTACACACTTTACAGGCTAGACAGTGGGGGGTCAATTGAGTAAGCTTGTAGGCACGATAGGTGTCCAGTCTAATTGCAGCGCACTCTGTCCCACTGGAGGGTGCTGTATAGTCACAGGTCCTGGATCCCACCGCTGCCACCAATGTAGGAACTGGGGTCACCAGTTCCCCGGGCGGTAGCCTGGCATGAGCAGGTAGGCACCCGAAAGCTTAGGTGTTTAGTGACTACACAGCACACACATCCATCAAGACAATAGACGCACGCAATGACGGAGACCACACCAGTGTGTTTGATTCAAATCAATAAGCTATTTATGTAAGATTAGCATCAGGGTGATTAAAAATTCACAGGAGTATGACTTATTAGCTTCTCTTAAAAACACATGGGTTTCATCACTCAGCAATAAATAATAAAATGAATAAATATTAAATATTAGATAACTGTCAGGCTGGCAACAGCCTTGCTCTAAATCAGCACCTGCAAGGAATTCTTTATAAAGAGGTTCAATTAACATTGCATCAAGCATCATTAACCATTTCATTTAGTGTCTGGAAGCATCCAGGAATCTTCCTTAAAACATTTTAATCATCACATTTCAATACTCTTGACAGGAAAGAAATAACGTTTCTTTACACAGTGATGACCAGGGTCTTATGTTGCTGTAAGCTGTCAAGAGATGTGGCACTGTGTCGGAATAAACATTTCATGGAGATTTACCAGCTCCCTAATCAGGAATAACCATTGCCTTACCCCGGGATAACAAGTCATTAGCCATCAGGCCGAGTTACACAGCACCTCACTAGGTAGTATCAGACCCCTAACCAGGGTTAACTTTACTGTACTGTAGGCCCCAAATGGTCTTCCAGGGCTCCAGTCCCGTTCCCGTTCTTCTTATGGGGCTAAACAGGGCCAACTGAGCCCACAAACAGTCTTCCCGGGGCAGGGGCGATCTCAGGGCCTCCTTCAGGCACTTTAGGGGCCCCGCATCCACTCGAGCGTGCCGCCCTCCTCCCCCAGGGGTTACCTGCGGTCTTCGGCCCTTCAGGGCCCTTGCGGCGTGTACCAGGAAAGGGCGTAGGGCCCTCGCTCTTCCCGGGGCCCTCCCAGGTATCTCCGGCACTGCGGGGATGGGGCCGTGCTGATGGACGGGCAGACCCCGAAGATGCAGCCTGACAGGAAGGCGCGTTAGAGGCAGGGCTTGGGGGACCAGTCATGGTGTGGCGAGGCGGAATCTCTTCTGACGCCCCCCTCATGTGAGCTGAGCTGCAGGCTTCAGGCCTAGCACAGCCCGTTCACTGATCACGGTGTCTCTCACAGGCTTCAGGCTGGGCGCGGCCCACACCAGCACAAAGGCGGCTCTCCTCTGGCACCGGGGGCCGTCAGGGCAAAGGTCGGCAAGAACGGCGCTTCTCAGGGTGCGGGACTGCAGCGTGGAACCAGCCGGCTCAGAGGTAGGCCGAGCAGCGCTTTTAGCAGCACAGCACTCGTCAGAGATAGCGCTTCTAGGGTCTAGCGCTTCAGGGCTATGAGCAGTTCTGTGGGACGCAGCGCATCCAGGCGCAGCGCTAAGGAGCTGTGGGGCGTCTCAGGGATCTAGCGCTTCCGGGAGGAGGACACCTCAGGAGATAGCGCTAGTCAAAGGGAGCGCTGCGCAGACAGCACAAAGGGCTAGCGTTGGGGCAATGTCAGCAATGGAACCAGGCAGGGCAGCGCAAACAGTGAGGTGCCTCAGGTTGATAGGAGACGAGGATAACGCCTCAGCAAATCAGGCAGTTCATGCAAGACATATTACAGGCACTGGTTACCTGGTTGATCCCCATCAGTTCTTAGGGGCACAGAGAGGGGGTGTTTTCGGCGCTTGTTGGGCCTGCGCCCTTCAGAGTCAGGTCCTTGGTTTCTTGAGGGGGGGGTGTTGGAGTAGAAGGTTTCCCTCAGCAGGTCACTTCAGGTGGTCCCTGGGTTCCCCTCTCGCCGGGCCAGATCAGTTGGCTTGTTCAGGGTTCCTCACTCAACTTGGAAGGCAGCACCTAAGCCCTATCACTCCCAGTGGCATAGGCCCCTGACTAGACCCTACCGCCTAAGCCTCCTGCATGGGTCCCCCAGGTAGGTGATACCCCAACTGCTCTACTCTGACTCGAAGGTTTCCCTCCCTTTCCTTATATAGTGACAGTTGGCAGTTGGCAGTGACAGTTGGTGTCACCTCCCTGTTCTAGAAGGTTCTAGGAGCTTCCCTCATTCTAGCTATGGGCAGGCTGGCAGGCTGGTATTGCAACATTGTTTAAGGGTTCCAGCCAGCTCCTGGCTACTAGAGTGCGCCTACAAAGACCGCGCTGCAGTAGCAGGGGCCATTGGCAGCCATCTTAGCGGAAGAGAGCTCCAGCACCTTAACATTTGGAAACAATGGGAAGGTGCCCAGAGACCTAAGGCCAACAAAAAGTAGGTGGGAAAAATGAGGCCAAGGCGAAATAAAAATAGGGAATGACCACCCTAGGGCTGACAGGTCTAACAAACATATAGATTGAAAAGAGTTGGGCTCAGTGTTGAACCCTGCAAAACCCCATGTGCATGAGTAATGGGTTTAGATGTGTATGCAGATTGTATCACCTGAAAGCTGCGGTCCTGCAGATAAGATACCATCCAGTTAATCGCAGCCCTTACCACACCCCCTTTCCTTAGGCAGTGTGTGAACAGCTTGTGTGACACCGTATCAAACGCTGCACTCAGGTCTAATAAGACCAGTGCAGTTGTCAGCCCTTCTTCTACTCTCTTCCATATTTTTTCGGTAGCAAAAAGCAAAGCTGTGTCAGTTGAATAAGTTGGCCTAAAGCCAGATTGTGTTGGATGAAGTAATTTGTTTTTCTTTATGTGGCCCTCAAGCTGTATATTAACCACATTTTTATGCAATTTTGGAGCAATATGGTAACAGTGAGACTGGTCGTAGATCTGCTAATAAGTTCCATCTGCTGTTGTTTTTTTCTTGATTGGACGAATCATTGCTCGCTTCCGCCTGTCAGGTAGCTGGCCTTCCCGAAAGGAGGTATCCAGCAGTTGTCGAATCAGGCTTTAACTGTTGCTCTATTAGTACACTGAATAAATCCACTACTGCTTCCGGGCTTTAAAAGAATAGCTGAACAAAGTGCAGATTCTTTTGGTGGTCAGTATGTTGTTAACCATGTCTTTTTTTTTTTAGAGGGTCTTGCACCCTCTGTTATGTTTCATAACGGTACCCCTATATAGGCTCAGGTAGTAACTAAACCTTTCACCTACATTTCCCCTGCCATTACACTACACAACGGTTCTTGGTACTGACCTTTTACCTAAGTACGGTACTGCTTAAATGACTTGGGGTTTTCTTTGAAAATTAGCCTCCTTTATCATGCATGAGGATTCTTGGAATCTCTGCAGGACTACCATAACCTGCATAATAACTATGTATACGGTTAATTCCTTCCATCACCCTAGACCGACATGACACAGCGAGGTAGATCCCCTGAGGATACCACTTTGGGTATTTAAAAACCATATCTTTGCTGAGGCAGAGAGAGGAGAAAAAGGACTTCCATACTGACACACTGACGCGAGACGCTGAGGTTCCTGCATGCAGACACTCCAGCTCACAGTATTCTGACATCCCTCACAGGGTGTAAATCTCAAGACCAAAACGGGGTCCCACATTCTCTCACTTCAGATAATGGGGCTCTCTTTATCCTAGGAGAATTCTTGGCTCATCACCTACATACTTGCTAGGTACAGGTAGATACATATAGTTAGGATTGCATCTTATTGTCATGTATTTTCATACCTGCCAGTATTAATTGTTGTAGCACTTTGGAAGGAATCTTCGATCCTTATACTCTATTGGTGCTGAAAATTAATTTATATCTGTTTCTGTCTTATGGTTGTTGCAGCACACCTATTTTACATTTTAATGATGCTGGGTCAATAAATGTCCCCACCGTTAACTCTGTGTATTCCTCTGAGACAAAGTGAGCACGAGTGACTGAGCGAAAAGTACTGTACTGTTTCCCGGAATCTGAGGAACCAGGGTTGACATGTTTGATAGTTGCCAGAAACTATTCACTCCATGGTAAGAGGGGTGCAAAGGGGCACTGTGAGCGAGCAGTACTACAG
This sequence comes from Lissotriton vulgaris, assembly GCF_964263255.1. Taxonomy (NCBI): domain Eukaryota; kingdom Metazoa; phylum Chordata; class Amphibia; order Caudata; family Salamandridae; genus Lissotriton; species Lissotriton vulgaris. The sequence continues at coordinate 193,869,564 of NC_141695.1, forward strand.
ACTAACCTATCCTGTGGGGGTTTCTGAAATCAGTCTGGATACCAATCCCATAGTTTCTATTGTCTAAACGAGCAGATCCTATATAGAATTATAGGAACTACACAACACACCTTGTTGATGCAAAGGGCAAAACACAGAACCCTGAAATAGCCATCATCTGACATGGCCTTGACTATGTTACTGCCATTGTCTGTGGCAACAAATCCAATTCTGAGACCTCTTGGTCACAGCCATTCATAAACCTTGCTGTTAAATTTGTTCAAGATATTTACAGCTGTTTGTGATTTCTCTATGGCAAACATGTCCACTGTTGCATGCTGATGAACGCTCTTAAAACTTTTTTCAGGGCCAAGACCTGCAGATATCTTTAGCTTTACCCCCACAAAAGAGATCCAGTGTGCAGTGATGCACATGTAATTGGTCGCCTGACAACTGGTCCGCCTGCCTGTCATCAGGTGGATAGTGTGAACAACACTTTGCTGCAAAGCTTGTCCAGCACATCATGATGCAGCACTGGAATAGCAGCTCTGGCAAAATAGGTCCTGCTTGGAACATTCCATTTTAAGCAACTTCTAACAATCCCATTCTTTTCATAAAAGAAATAGGGAGGAGGTCCAGTGCTAACATTTTTGCCAGCTTCCCATTGTACAAACGTGCAGTTGGGTGATTGCGCACCTAAAGCCCCTCCTGCCTAAATATGCCCGTAATAGTAGCCTGAATTTTCATTTTTTCTGGGATCACTGACACAGGTAACTTTCGAGAAATAGATGGTGGTAGACTCAACGTGCATCGTGATGGAGTAGTTACTGTATGCCGTGGTGTCTACATCTCACTCTGAGTCTTCTTGTGCTGTTGTGAAGTCATTGAGGTGGGTGATGCTGCTGGCACACTTCTGGGGACAAGGCTTCTTTGCATGAGGATGTCACCCTCTTCTCCCTCATCATCACATCCCACCATAATTGGACTTGTAGATTATGTTCCTTAGCTGTCCTCAGCACCACAACCAAGTCCAGCAATTTTTTAATGTGCTCCTCCTACTTTATGGCATGGTGTTTTTCATATGGTTGTCTAGCTTCCAGTACCATAATGTGTACCAGACTTACTTTGACGAGTATTTGTGTGGCAAATGCTGCATACTGCAATGTGCTCCCCCTCTTTGCTGACTATAAAAAAGTGAATACTTTTTCTGAGGTAGGGGTTGGCGCAGGTCTTAGCTGGGGACTTGTAAACATGGGAACAATTGTTTTGAATCCCGGATGGGAAAATGAGAATTCCTTAGTTACGATTGCTGAAATCATTCACGGATACCCTGGTAGAGGGACCATGGCAACTATTCGTGCCTTCCATTAACGGAGGCGCCATTGAAACCTTTATCTTATGATCGTTGGAATTAATTTACAAACGATCCCCATAGAATAAAAGAAAGCCGCCACTGGATATGATTAAATCTGGACAAACACAAAATGTCAATTCTGCTTGAAATAGATTCATCAACATAGAAGAGGAGACCCTGACCAAGTAGAACTTCGAGATGTCTGACTTATGAGGATATCTGGCGCAATAATCCTTTCCCTGCCCCCGTCCTGAAGAAGACCCGCTTGAGACCCACAAATAAGGCGTCTATAGGGTCGAAACGTCGACAGAATATCATAAGGACCAATTAACCGCGTCCAACACACCACAGCTAATTAACATAGCGTGTTGGATTGGAGTACCATTAAATCAGGAACCGGCTTTTCTAACTTTTCTTCCCCTCTAATACCCCTTCATTCACATGTATATAGATCACTAACTGTTATGTCACTGAGTCACAATTTCTTCACGTTATGTCACTTTGTTCACTGATTTGAATTGTTGCGCCGTATTCTGTAATTAATTTTTATGCATATGTCAAGGTGTCAGTTGAAAAGAACAAACAAAATCATGAATGAAAAAGTAATTCAATAATTAAAAACCTTACTGACCCTTTCCTTTGTTTGGATTTGCACTTTAATGATTGAATCGAGGTGGCATAATAAGTATTAAGGTTATGTCATGATTACAGTTGAAGACATGTACAGAATTTAAAGCAATCGTGTTCATACCCGACAGAACCACTGTTGAAACTATTAATGTATTGCCCATGTTCTTAGGGATACTGGGTTGCCCCATAAGAAGTTTTCTTTGCAATTGGAACATGGGAAATGGCCTGTCACTCTAGGAAGTCCCTAAGTGTCAGTGACTGATCTCTCGTCCATTGGAGGTTTGTCTTTCGGACGGGTGTGTACTAATGAGTCTTTTAGGCTCTGCCTTTTTTTGAAAGAGAACAGTGGCTTTTGCCAGGTCCTGTTTTTGCTTGTGAAGTTTTTATTGATATATTTCTTCAGTGCATTGGACATACTACTATACTACTATAGGTTGTAACACAGGTGAGAGGAGTTCATTGGGGCTCCCTAGTGTTGTCTTCCAGAAGTCCCTGTGTTGGTTTCGGGCCCTTTGGTAGATTTTTTCCAGAACTTTGTCAGGGTAACCTCGTGCTTTTAGTCTAGAGGTAAGATCATTGGCTTGGTCAAGGAAGCCCTTCAAGCTGCAGCAGTTTCTCCTGACTCTGAGGTATTAGCCATATGGTAGATTTTCCCAGAGTGGCCTTAGGTGGAAACTTGAGAATTCAAGGAGATTGTTTTTGGCAGTGGGTTTATAGTGTGTCCTGGTGGTAATGGAGGTGTTGTTTATTGTAATTACCACATCTAAAAAAAACACTTCATATTTGCGACTGGTGTGTGTGAATTTCAGGTTCACATCTAGGGTGTTTATCCAGTCGAAAAACTCACTAAGGAGTTCTTCTCCACCTTTCCAAATAAGAAGGACATCATTTATATACCTCCTCCATGGGCCTATGGAAGAGGCATACCGACTGTCCATGGGTAGAATGTATTTAGCTTCAAAATTGTGGATGTATAGTCCGGCCTCACTTGGGGCAAAAGTCCTGCCCATTGAAGTGCCTGTGCATTGGAGAAACAGGTTACCCTTGTATTCAAAGAAGTTCTCTTTGAGGGCCAAGGTGGCACAATCCAAAATAAATTCCTGTCTGATGTTCCCAGTTGTTGGAGTCTAGAGCAGCCCCCAGGACCCTAATGGTGTTGTCTTGGGGGATGCTCGTATATATACTCTCAATGTCAAGGGTTTCTAGTATGATTGGCCCTTCCTCAAAGGTTAAGTCCTGTAAAAGCTGTAGTAAGCTCTTAGTATCTTTCAGATACGTAGATGTATTTTGAATTATCGGTCTCAGAAAGTGGTCCCAGAAACGTGACAGTGGTTCCAGGAGTGAACCAATCCCTGACATGATAGGTCTTCCAGGGGGGAGGGATCATGTTTTTATGGGTTTTTGGTAGTGTGTAGAAGTATGGTATCCCAATATCCCCTGTGATCAAAAATTCTGCCTCGTATCTAGATATGTGGCCGTTCTCTTCTGCGTCTTTAACCAAAAAGTGCACCGCAACCAGGGTGTCCAGGAGGAAATAAAATTATATACCTAAAATTCTGAATGTTGTTGCGTGGCGGTGCACCTATGGTGGATGGATGAATGATGGATCAAACGAGTAAAAATGTGAAAAAAATGTAAAAGAAAAAAAAACATTTAAATAAAAAAATAAAATATAAAATGTAAAAAAAGTACAAGCATGCCATAGTAATCTGGGACACTATTTCCACCCTCGCCCTTGATGTAACCTTCATCACAAACCCTGGATCACCCCACACATCAACACCAGACATCACCACGGCCACACCAAGCAGCTTCACAATGAAATATCGCTACCACAACAGCAGACACAGAGTAGGCTTTGCCATCATACACAAGGAATTGATCACCTGCACCATCTCCAACTAGGAAACCATGCAGATCATGGAACACACGAATTTCCAGCTCCATACTGACATTAACACCACCACCAGAGGCACCCTCGCATACAGACCCTCAGGACCACGAACCAGCATGAGCAACACCATCACGCAATTCATCACCCCGCTTGTCATTGAATCTAAAAACTACATCTTCCTGGAAGACCTCAACTTTCACCTGGACGACACAACCCGCACCAGCTCCACGGACCTCCTGGAAAGACTTGACAACATCTTCCTCAAAGAGTTAGTCACAGACCCCACTCACAAAGCAGGACACAACCTGGACCCTATCTTCACATCCAGTAACAGAAACAGTGACAGCAACACCTCAGAACTCACCTGGTCAGACGACTCCATCATACACTTCACCATCACTGGACCTGCCCTCAACCCCAAAAGACATTTTGCACCCTTCCACAACTGGTCCAAGATCACTCCGAAACAATGGACCAATGCCCTCAGCACCACACTCCCCACAGATATCCCCAGCTTGGACCAGACAGTAAAGAACTTCAACAAATGGAACACCAATGCCGCCGCCCGTGTCACCCCCACCAAATCAGCCATAACACCCAGACCCCCCCAAACAAGCCAGTTGGTACACCCACAATCTCTGCACTTCAATAAGCAAGTGCAAACAGCTAGAAAGAAGATGCACACAAGCAGGAACCAAACCGACAGAGACACTTTCAGATGAGCCCTCAACGACTACCACTGAAGGATCAGGGCTGCAAAAAAGGAGGCCCTTACCCTCCGTATTGACACAAGCTCCAACCAAGCCAAGGAACTTCTCACCTTCATGAAAAAACTTAGGTTAACCCTGTGTCCCTCAGAACCTGGGTATATTATGATTAAAAGGAAAATTGGTTCTGTCGGGTAGCGAAACAACTAATTTGTAGATTCTATCTGCATTTGATATTACCACCTCCCTCTGACAGGAATTCACAACAGACAAACTTAAGACAGACTTAAGTTAGGATTTTATCTTAAGTCTGTCTTAAGTCTGTCTTAAGACAAACTTAAGACAAAATCCTAACTTCTGTGAATACCAAAAGTAGTAAGTTTAGGATTTGGTCTTAAGTTAGTTTTGTGAATCGGCCCCCTCAATCCCATCCAGTCCAGGTGACTCAACTGCACTTTAATTCCAGGGTGAGTAGAATTACCGCCCAAAATACTATGCAATTTTTGAGCCCCAAAACCTACCTCCTCTAGACACAATACCTCTCTGACTTATTCACAGACTGTCGTGCTTGTTACATCTGTCTTGAGAATGACCCGCTGCGACCTCATTCATCTTGGCACGCGAAGGGTCGAAACGTCGACATTTTTTCCAATTGGCCCCAATACTCCAGAAACCCAATAGAATTGACAAAGCAACAAATGGGATTCTGTAAATTTGTATTAATGGACGGCCTCTTTTGAAAGTTGAACTTGTATATATGTGTATAAACTGTCTATATTGGAAATCATTTTTGTACATATTGTATGTGTCACATAAGCACTATTCACTATTGTCACGTGTTGCACTTTTTTACTATGATATTGACAGTCATTTATGAATTACTTTGAACGCATCTTGAAAAATATAAAGATACAAATAGTTCTATACAGGCTTTTCTTTTCATTTATTGCAAGAACCTGTTGTGAATTCCTGTCAGAGGGAGGTTGTAATATCAAATACAGATAGAATCTACAAATTAGTTGTTTTGCTACCCGACAGAACCAATTTTCCTTTTAATCAAGGAACTTCTCACCATCATCAGAGATTTCACCTACCCATCAGCCACCGGAAACGCAATCCCTGCATCACAGGAACTCTGCAACACCGCAGCCGACCACATCTACAGCAAAATAGCAACCATCTATAAAAACTTCAACCCCAACCGTCCAACCTCCTTAGCCACTGATTGACTACCACCGTCGACCACAGGGTCACTGCATGGGAAGTACTTAGCACATCGAACACAACCAATCTGATAAGCACCACCCACTCAGGAGCTCCCAATGACTCCTGCCCTCACAGACTCTTCAACCTTGCAATAGACAAGATCAGCTGCCAACTCATCTCCATCTTCAACACCTCAATAACCACAGCCACCTTCCCAGACACCCGGAAACAAGTCGAGGTGAGCCTCCAGTGAGCTCCAGAACTACTGTTCCGTCTCGCTGCTCCCATTTCCCAACAAAGTCCTGGAGAAGGTCATTAACATCCAACACACCAAAGACCTGGGGAGAAACAACATACTGGACCCCTCCCAATCAGGCTTCGAAATGAAGACAGCAACAGACGACGTCCACACCCTACTCAATAGAAGCCCTGATCCTTTTCGACCTCCCAGCAGCTTTCAACACTGTCTTCCACCACACACTCATCAATTGTCTATGCCAGATCTGTATCAGAGATGATGCTTTTAAATGGACTACATTCTTTTTTACTGGGTGCACCACGAAAGTCTGACTCCCTCCTTTCACATCACAGGTGAAGCACATTTGCAGTATTCCACAAGGCTCATCCCTAACCCTCTTTAAGATCTACATGACACCACTCACAAACATCGTCAGATTGCACGAAATCAGCATCATCTCCTTTGCCGACAACACCTAGCTTGTCCTATCACTCTCAGCTGACCCTTTTCATCAAAGACCAACTTCCACAACTGTATGACGAACATCTCAGCCTAGATGAGGTAGAAATGGCTTAAAAGCTCAAAGAGACAAGACTCTATTACTCATTTTCAGCAAGCACACTGCCCTATGGAACAACTCCTGGTGGCCATCAGAACTAGGAACCACCCCCATACCTAAAGACAATGCCCACAACCTCAGCATCATCCTTAGCAGTGAACTAAACATGAAATGTCAAGTCAACGCTGTCTACTCAGCCTGCTTCACAGTCTCCTCATGCTCCACAATATCTTCAAGAATCTCCCCATCAACACCTAGAAAATGGTAACTCAAGCCCTCATCACCAGCCCACTGAACAAGGACAACGCACCCTATGGTGGCAATTTAATCGAACTCATGCAAATACTACGGTCTATCCTTAACATGGCGGTCGGAATGACCCTTTACCTGCCCAAGAGAACCCACAACACCCAGCAGCTGAAGGACCCCTACTGGCTTCCAGTTCAGAAGAGATGCCACTTCAAGCTCTTAACCCACGACTACAAAGTCCTCCATGGCCAAGAACTCTCCTACATGATTCACTGCCAACACGTCCCCCAGCCACACGATAACCTCCGCTTAGCATACCTGACCTCACAGAGATACCCTGAGTATGCTTCAACTGCACAGGAAGATGCTTCTTCTTCCACCATGCCACCAAACCTGGAACACCTTACCCCTCTACCTCTGCGCTGCACCATCTCTGATCAAATTCAGGAAAGGACTCAAGGTCCAGCTTTTCGACTGAAACAAGCTGAGCATCTGGATACCATCCTGGGTCACAAGTTAGCCCTTCATAAATTCAACTTAATTGAATGACTGGCCAGACAAAGGAGGCATGGGTACAAAGGAGAAAACAACATTAATTCAGCAATGCCTAAAACGAAAATTAACTGGGCTAAAACATTTTACAATACACATTCACCAAAGGCATCAAATATATTACCACACCTATACAATGTTTGCAGAAAAAAAGTGAAATACCTCCCCAAAAACACATTTTGCAATTAAATCCAATGCCATCCATGGCCTAAATGATGTTTCAATACAATGGACACCACAGAAACAGTTGTTTCATGCACCCATGACTAGTACTGGACCTTCTGACTGGAAGGTCCATTGGAAGACTAGGCAGCATAGGGAGTTAAATTAACAATTTTTCTTTACAAAACAAAACAAAAATATGCAAAAAAATAACTAAGCCCCAACTGAAAATGCAGGCCACCCACCACAATCAATTTTAAAAATCAAATAAAAGTACAAATAAATCCTGGTGCATGCCCTCATACAACCAAACAGCAGTTTTTGAACTTACTTGTGAAATCTCAAATACAAAGTCTTTAAATCCAATGTAATATATGCATCAGGCAAGGAGAGTCCAAATGTGAAATGGCCAGTAGTTGGACAAAGCACTGGGAGGAGCCTGCTGGACAGGAACAGGAAGTTGGAGTGTCTGGAGCACTTCGCTACTGTTGAAAAATAGTTTAAAAAAAGGCTTCTCGCACAAAAAAAACAACAACAGGTGAAAAAATCCACTTGAAATGCCTCTCAGCTGTTTCTCTAGCACAAAAGCTACATGAGCGGTGTGTTTGCGATCAGCACTACATTGGCACCTTTCCAGCCGGAAACCGTGCAAGCGAAAACGAAGTATTGCACAAGCTCGCTAGGGGACCGTATTATTGTGACTCTCGTGAGCAAGCGCCAATACAAATCTTGGGCGCGAAAAAAAAAACTCTGTTTCATGCCCAGGAAGATAGAATTCAAGAGCAGAGTGCCCTAATTCAACAAACTCTATGACCAGATCAGAGTTTCCTGTTCGGGCCTTATAACCAGGGCTGGACTGAGAACCAAAACCAGCCGTGGCAAACTACTCGGCTGGCCCCCCTGGCGGGGGGAGGGAGGTGTCGCTGAGCTGTTTGCCAGGGCTGGTTTAGGCCGATTTTGTTACAAGGGGCTGATATTGTCGGCCCCCAGTAACAAAAACGACCACCCAGGAGCCCAAAACCGGATTCCACCCTGGCCGCCCACCAGAGAAACGACTGGTGCCCGCTACAGCCAGTCCAGCCCTGCTAATAACAGTACAGGGAGTGGGGCACCATTTACCTTTGACACATCAGGGGTACAAGTTGATAAAAAAGGTTTGAGCTTGTTAATGTATAGGATAACGTCAATGGGGTAAGCACACAGACTTGTTCGCCCAATGACCAATCTTTACTTCATTGGAAACTTTGCTGTTTTTCTCAAATCTGATCCTGGCCCTCACAGAGATGCTAAAAAATGTAGAAGTGCCTCATCAGTCCCCATTGAGAGAAGAAGTTGTCATAACTTTGGCTATTAACACAGTCAAACGCCTAGGACAAGTCCATAAATGCTAGATATAAAGGTGTGTGCTTTGCTATTGTGTACTTGCCTACGATTAAGTTTAAGATAGGACGTTGCCCAGTAGCCCCTATGCGGTTTCTGAAGCCATACTGAGAAGAATTTATAGTTGCATTTTCTGCTGCCTACTCCTTGATTCTGTTACATAAAACTCTTCCTAGGATTTTAACAGCAGTACTAGTGTTAGACCTGGTACCCTTCAGATGGTGTTTCCCTAAAATTGTTGCCTTTATCTCCTGAGTATTGCTTATTCTCTTGTGGTGGCCTTAGAGCTCTGCACCTTTCCCCCTGCAAAAGCAGTGTGAAAGTACGCACACCCTTTCTTTCCACGGTAGGAAGTGGTGCTTATGTGATGTCTTTAAACATGTGTCCAGCCTGCAATTGTAGGCCTGTGTGCGAACACTTGCACCTATGTTGTTGGTAAACGTGTAACCAGCATGCCACTGCAGGCCTGTGGATGCGCACTGGCATCTATGGTGTTGGTAAACGTGTGCCCAGCCTTCTATTGCAGGCCTAGGTGCGCTCCATGGCACGTATGCTCAGGTAGTGAAGAATACCCACATGTATTTTGAATGCCCATGAGGACTGCTCTTCCCATAGGTTAATATGCGAGAATAGTGGAAAGGACACTAGGCTGCACCCGTGGATTGCAGTGGTGCAGCCTCATCTTGTTTCCCATCATTGGATTCACAATGATAAACCCTCTCCTGTGGTAGGGATGGTTTTGTCATTGTTAGCATAAAAATGCCACTCTGAGAACGTGGGCATTTGTGTGCTCTAAAAACCACACCAATTGTGTCCCCTTGTTGTTTGACTACATCCTGCAGTGCAGGCTGGGGGAGCAGCACATATGTGCATTCCCCAGCGATAGCTTTAAACATTGGGCATCATATTATAACAATAGATCTCTCCCACTTGAGGGCAGTGGCGGCTCGCACTAGTCAACGCTGTGGGGTGGTGAGGTGGGGGTAGTGGAGTTCAACATACAACGCAAAAGTGGATAGTAAATAAATAAATACATAAAACCACTTACCTTGTGCAAGGTAAGTGTGTTTTTTTAACTTTCCACTTTCCCATCGTATGTTTTTCTTCACTAACCCCCCGCCGAACCTCACCCCCACAGCATTTACCTGTGCAAGCAGCCACTCCTTGAGGGCTAGCTGGACAGATTAGAGGAAGAGGTTTTGACACTTGGCATAGCCCCACTAAAGACTAGTATCTACATTACACAGCCTCATGGCAGACTGGGCTGAAATTTAGGGGAGACATCTGTGGTGTAAAAGGAATGCCCCTTAACCACCCCGACTTCAACGCGACAACCCGGTACATCTACTTGTGCCATACTTCAGCAAGGCAGAGATACGCTTGTGGGGATGGGGATCAGGAGAACGTGGGACTACGTAATGTACACTACCAGAGGATTCTGTATTGAACAAGGAGGATTGCTGCCCATGTGTTGCACCCTGAAGTGTTTCTCCTCACAGGCTTATCAGCTTGCCCCCTGTAATCTGTGGCGGTCTCAGGAACAACAAAGACCTCCCCCGAGGAGCTTACACCGGCTGATTGTAACACCTGGAGAGTGGTGCCCTTTTAAGTGCCCACATCATCTGCTGAGTCCCCACTAGTGGCATGGTGTGAGCGTGGAACCAATAACTGTGCCTGGAGACCGTAATGCTTGGTGTGAAACCCCAAACGTAAAGCCACGTCCCAGGAGTGAGGCCCTTGCATTGTGGGGACCTCAGCACACATAAGCGTCTTGGTGAGCGGATTCCTCAGTTGGGAGATCTTGTGTGACCCGTTTGATCGATCATGCTGCATCTCTCTCGTGCGACATGCAGAATGCATGCTTATTGCTTGCAGTGTCTGATTCAAAGGGTACAACCCTAGGAGGTGAGGGAGTCCTCTTAGTAATGTTGCATTCCACCTCGTGTAACACTGCTGAACTCTTGTGCCTGTATAATCGGAATTGCCTGGTGCGGCTTGTATCAACGTGCATGAGGCATTGCACCTCATTTCCAGGAAGGTATGGAATTGGTAGCTCTTTGTTGTGTGTGACCGGAATTGTCTTGTGCGATCCGTTTCAACGTGCACCAGATGTGCCTCACTTTCAAAGAGGCATGAGATTTGCAACTCTTCGCTGTGTGTGACCGGTACTGTCTGGAGCAGGTCGTACCATCGTGCACCAGATGTGCATGGGATTGCCTGGGTGCGAATTGGATCGGTATGTGTTCTACACACTTCCTCCTCCTTCCGAGAAACCTCCCCGCTACCGGCTCCATTCATCGCTTATTCCTTTGTGGCCGTCAGTGCGGCAGACCAACCACCCTTTCCTCACCCCGGCTCCAATGACATTCTACAGAGAGGTACTGTAGGTTCCAGATTGGGCATGGGTATCGAGAGTGACAGACGGGGACAATGGGGAATTAGTGAGAACACTCAGAAGCAGGTTGAAAAGCTGCGTGACCCCCACCCCTACTATGTGCTTCACAGAGCTGGGCTGACACCATAAGGCCCCAGGTGGAATCCTTTTGCATGGCTGATTTTTGCCGTCATCCCACTCCTTCTCTGCATCCTGCGGGTGAACTTCTCAAGTGATGGCCAAGCCCGATTTGACGACTGCTTCCCTTAGCCCTGCTACCTAAACCCATCTTCTTCCCTGCAACCGTGACTAAGTGTGACTTTGGCCATGTGTGGCCTAGTATCCGGGTGGAGGGCTGGTTATCTCCAATTAGTGGGTGTAGGGTATTCACAGTGAGTTGGGGGTGAAGGGAGGTTTGGCCACGGGGTCTCTTAAGTGTGTTACCGCTTGACCTGCCGGTTATCAGTTGCATCTCATTAGGGTGGCTTGTGCGTATGTGTGCGAGCACATTCCATACTGACTTGGCTGATATCTGTGGCACCGCACATCAGTGCTGAATGAATGTGTGAGTGTGTGGGAGTGACAATCTGCGGACTGCTGGGGATTGACGACAACGGTCGGAGGTGCTGCGTTACATTTTGATATCTTGCCAGAAGAACACTACGTTTCATGTTGGTGTTTACCAACATGACCTCAGCCTCCGGTGCTGTTTAAAAGTGTTATAATTTCCTGTATGTTTCCAATCTCGTTGTGGCCTGGAGTGCACACCATAACTGTGTGGTATTGAATTATAAGACAGGCCAGGGTTGGACAACATATTGCACCACATAAGGGTGTTGTGGGGCAGGGTAGGATCTTACCCCAGTGTGCATATTACTGACATCATTTAAACACGGTTCGGCCTAGCACTGATACTAATATTTCCTAGTGTGATTTATGCCCAAAAGTACATGATGTTCCTGTTGTGTTGATTATGGTGTGTGTGGAATACAAATGTTATTTACATGCATCACATGTAAAGTCTCTTCTGTGATTCTCAGTATATTTATTGTGAGTGAGTGCTGTGCCTATGCTTTACACATTGCCTCTGTTATAAGCCTGACTGCTCAGTGCCAAGCTACACAAGGGTGAGTGCAGGTTACACAGTGAGTGTAATCACCCACCCCTGACGGGACTGGTAGGATCTTCCAGGCTAGGGCATTGCCTCAGCCAACCAGAAAGTGCCACCTCCAACAGTCAATTAGTGAGATGGGGCGAGAGCAGCTTGGCAATGACTGGTCCCCTCTCTTGAAAGTGGAACAAAAGTGGACGTGGCCTAAAAACTCAGTATTGGAAATTTTTTGAGATTGTAAAAACCATTAGTCAGCTGTGGCCCAGAGTTTGATGTATTTTAGCAGATTGATGTGAACTCCATCTGGGCTGGGGGCCTTACTGCCAACACCCTGCTGAATAGAGGCAATAACTTCACATAGGCTGACTTGTACATCTGGATAGTTACTAACCTTCATCTTTAAACCGTTATTTGTGCAGGATAAATTTGGGAGAAATGTGCCTACCACACAATGACGATATGAGAACTAATTGGAGTTACGGTAAGGTTAGTGGTTCTCATGGTTGATACAGCCATCCAGAAGGATATGCTGTCTTTTTTGGACGCAGCATAGTCTAGTGTATCACACTACTGTAAGATGACCTCCTTTCATCTCTTTGCCGTTATTAATTTAGTAATGTATGTATACATTACACATGTCAGCCTTAAGGGACGTCATCCCCAAACCTGTCTCCCTTCCTGTTTTGCAGAATTTGTTTTGTTTGCCTTAGGACTCTGTACACCTAACCACTGCTAACCTGTGCTAAAGTGCTTGTGCTCACTCCCTAAACCATGGTAAAATTGGCTTAACTCTGATTGCCATATTTAATTTACATATACATCCCTAGTACAGCGGTATTCCATATAATCAGAGCTGAAACCGATAAAATAAATCCAACAGCAGCACTTAATGTGTCACCCACTTAAGTAGGCTTTTCAAACATGTCTCAGGCCTGCCATTACAATCTGCGTGGAATTAAATAGTTGGACAAGTATTTAACATTTTACATGTCCTGGTAGTGAAAAACTCATAAATGTGTTATTTACTACTGTGAGGCCTACCTCTCCTATTGGATAACATTGGGTTACCTTATTACAGTTAACAAGTACTAAGCTTTGATTGTGAGCAAGTGGTGTCTGATAAATTGTGATTTTAAATCCTCTTTAGTGGTAACCCCGGATTTTATGTAACAATTTTGAAAATGGCACTTTTAAAAAAGTAGGCTTATTCCTGCCCTAAGCTTTTAGTGCCTGCAGCCTGTCCCTGGGTCACATGACTGATTCTTTGAATCATTTCAAAGGGAGATTTATTAGAAACAGATGATTCAAGAAAATTTTTAATTCTGTTTTGTAGATGAGTGTCTAGTTACTGTATCTGTTATACAAATCGGTCGACATGTTTTAGCCCCACTGTGCCCAGTCGGATCTATGGGGCTTTCTTCAGGACCAAGATAGAAAGGCAAAACCATACTTACACAACTTGTGTAGCACCTGGAGGTGGTTTTGTACTCCACTCTCTTATACTTGAGGCCAATAGTACCTCTAGGTCTGTAATTACTCTGTTCCTTCGGGGACCAGAGAAAGTTTCTTGGTATCCAGAATCTCGTAAATTCCTTGCTTCTGCCTGCTCTGCCCCGGAAGTCAGGCTGAATCATCTGCTTCTAATAAATCTCCCTTTGAAATTATTCAAATAGTTTTAATCCCCTCTTTTTGAACACATCTGGTCACTACTACGTAACCAATGGTTACCTCCGGGTGGAGGTTAGCATATGACAAAAAAGACCCTATGATGTTGCATGAACGCAACGTATATTGGCGGAGAACCAAGATATACTGCCTGACCATTTACGTGTGTGTATGAGGGTTTTTTATGAGAGTCATCGAGCACCAAAAAACCTTGGTAACGTAGTTCCAAGTGATCATTTCCCCTCAATTGATGTGTGTGATTAGATGTCAGTGGTTTGCTCTCTGATCTTTTAGGGGCCAGTTTGTGTCATTTTGGTGTCAAGTATTTAATTTACATTTACTCTAATTTTCTAAGTTGTGTTGTGTTTTCACATTATTACTGTTTGTGTGCTGCATACGTTATGCCTGACTGCTTTTCTACTAAGCTGCCTGAGGTAAAGCACAGGTTAATTTAGTAACTTTAGTTCAACCTGACAGGAATCACGCCTGTTACTTGGGTAGGGTTTCACCCCACTCACCCATATTCATGAACTGCTGAAACGAATACAAGTAATCTAAAAGACTCAAGTGAATTCTAATTATACAAAATCCCAGATTAATCCCAAAATAGCCACTTTACAGCGCACATTTGAATGTGGCTCAGTGCATTTCTTCCTTTGGAATGACCTTGGGAAACTCTGTCATTGTTCTACATGATATTTAAACGCTCATGCACTGCAAGGAGTGTAACTGGAAGAATAGCTCTGTTGCCTAATACCTCAGACTGTCACTTTTTTTTAGAGTTTTATATACCGAATTTCCCACAAAATCCGCGAGTGGAACGATTGGGTCAAAAATTCAAGCTGACTTTTGTAACTCTTTTAGAATGGCGCTGGCAAGCTGCCAGAGCCATTCTAAAAAAGTTACAAAAATCAGCTTCAACAGGAAGCTCTAATAGATAAAGTAAAGCAGGTGCTCTTGTTGAAGCTCAAATTCAGTTACACAATCATTAATCACCCCAAACTTGGGGTAATTAATGATTGTGTAACTTAATTTGACCTTCAACTCGAGCACCTGCTTTACTTTATCTATTAGTACTTCCTGTTGAAGCTATTTGTAGCTATTTTAGAATGGCGCTGGCAGCTTGCCGGCGCCATTCTCAGTGGGGCTGAGGGCACAAAAGTGGGACAGAGGGCAGAAGGGGACAAAAAATTAGTGGGGCAGAGGGCAGAAGGGCACAGAAACAAGTGGCACAGAGGGCAGATGGGCATAAAAAACGAGAGGGTGGCAGTGATTAACCAGGCAAAAAAAAACCCCGTGAGCACGCAAAGCGCCCCGCAAACACCTGCGAACACGCAAAGCGCCCCGCGAACGCCCGCAAACACGCAAAAATAAAAAAATGCCAAATTCGTACGAATTCGTGAATTTTGCGGATAGCGAATTCGCAAATCCGCAATTTCGCGGATCGCGAATTCTCTAAATTCGCCCATGCTTAATTTTGAATTACAATTGAAAAAATGCCACTTGTATAAAGTTTTACAACAAGGGGTGGTGAGGGACAGAGTCTCTGAATTAAGCAGAAAGCTCTCACCCAGTCAAGCAAGCCGGGCCGAAGAAGGCTGAAATGCCAGAAACCGGTCCCCGGTAGCTTGTCTCCTTTCTGGTGAAGAATTGGCTTGGTAGTTTAGTCTGCCCTGTTCCCATGATGCACTGGGCCAGGGACAGACTGATTTGCATATAGCCAGGTTCTGAGCTGGGATGGGGCAGTGAGATAAATAACGGTGATGGATCAAGCCCTGATCTTTGGACTGGGTAAGAGTGGTCTGTTTAACTCAGACACTCTGTTCATCACCACCCCCTTTTTGTAAATCGTTTTTGGCCACTATAGGTGTGGCAGGGTATACTCAGACATGAGTCCCTTTCTCACTGCTCCATCAGGATTCAAGCAAGCCGGGCCGAAGAAGGCTGAAATGCCAGAAACCGGTCCCCGGTAGCTTGTCTCCTTTCTGGTGAAGAATTGGCTTGGTAGTTTAGTCTGCCCTGTTCCCATGATGCACTGGGCCAGGGACAGACTGATTTGCATATAGCCAGGTTCTGAGCTGGGATGGGGCAGTGAGATAAATAACGGTGATGGATCAAGCCCTGATCTTTGGACTGGGTAAGAGTGGTCTGTTTAACTCAGACACTCTGTTCATCACCACCCCCTTTTTGTAACTTGTATAAAGTTGGCATTTTCCTGCCTTAGCCATTTAGTGCCTGCAGCCTGTTTCTGGGTCACATGACTAGGTGTAGTTGACATATGATGTGTCTGTATTCCTCCCAGACAGCCACACATGTGGAGCTTAGGTGTGCCTGGATGGGCCACCACTGGCAGGATGGGTGGGTGGAGGGTGGAGCTGGACCCTAACACACTTACACCTGAATAGGCTGGGTCCTGCCTTCACACAAAGGGCTCCATATCCACTATAGTTAGTCTGGAGTCAGGGCGGGGGAGGCAGGGAACCTCAACACTTCAAAGAGAATCCTCTAGACGTTTCTCACACTTCAAAGAAGGCACCAGGGATATATACTGGACCTCGGACCCCAACTCTCAATTACACTTTTGGACCCATGGAAGACTCTACTAGTAGGAACTGCTGTGTTGCTGAAAGGACTACCACTCAGCTGAACTGCTAGCCTTCTGCCCTCTTGCCCAGCCTAGAAGTACTGGGCCTGAAACCTTCATCCATGGCCAGCAGAGTGACTTCAAGAGTTAGTTCCTTGCAACCAGCACCTGGACTCTGCAACTGTAAGTGCTACCTTGCCAAGTGATGTCACTCCTAGACCCTTTAAAGTGGGCCTAAAGGTCTGTTGATCCAGCAGAACTGACACACCTTCTCTGCTGCGCAGTGCGACCGTGAGCTGAACTAACGCATCACATCTGCTGCAAGGACTCTCCCAGTCTAAGAACTTCACATCCCCCTGCAACCTGTAGTCTCTTCGGAACCACTGCTATGTGACACATCCTCGACGTAGGGCCTCACATTGTAAGCCTCTCATCGATGGCATCCTTGATGATGACACATACTTTGCATCACAAGCATCACAGCTTCTTCAGAACCAGCCTGTGCACAATGTATACTCCACGCACTTCGCATTGCAAATCCCCTTTTTCAACAGCCTCTTCACTGATGGCACAAGAACTCGCATCGCAGCCTCACAACTCCTCAGAACCAATGTTCCCCAACGCATCCCTAACTGGTTCCATGTAGCTGGTCCATGCTCCATCACGGTTGGCCTAAACCTGTGACTTAGTCCCTGTCTAGAGCGGCCAGATAACCACAGTTGTCGCTTTGTACTTTTTGGCACTATAATCACTGAAGTTTTGTCACTTTCATCCTGTTTTATTTATTAAACCTTACTCTTTTTATATAATTTGGTGTGGGATTCTTCTTGTGTTGTGTCTTCACTTTAATATTGTTTTAAGTGCTGCATAAATACCTTACACCATGTCTCTAAGTAAAGCCAGACCGCTCAGTGTCAAGCTAGATGTGGGTTGAAAACAGGTTAATTTGGAGTTTGACTGTGACTTAATTTTGAGAAGGATTGTGGTTGTTTCTTGAAAAGGGTTTCACCCCCGCATCCAGTAACCTAATTTCTTACAGGAGTCCTATGAGCACCTTCAAATGGACTTCATCCAAATGCCAATATGTGCCTATTTTTCTTCTTGACTTGCAATTGTTTGCATCTTTTATGGGTGGGTGGGAGCTTATCCTTGTGGGAGAGAAGATTTCCCCTTGTGGGATGCTTCATTTTTGTGGAAATTGGAGTTCTTGGAAAAAATAAAC
Source organism: Lissotriton vulgaris (assembly GCF_964263255.1). NCBI lineage: Eukaryota > Metazoa > Chordata > Amphibia > Caudata > Salamandridae > Lissotriton > Lissotriton vulgaris. The sequence goes on from NC_141695.1 coordinate 193,887,430, forward strand.
TGTACTCCATCTGTCCTTAAATGCAGCTGCCACCCTCTGTATGATAAAAACTCCTACTTGCTGTGGCTTGATAAAGACAATCAAGAAATTAGTCTTTCTTTATTCTGAATCTTGCGTGCTGATGTTCTGGGGTGTGCTTTTAATCAGAGTACCCCTCAACAAAAATTAGACTTGCTCTGATCTGTTCTACCATGGGCCCCAACTGCCCAAACGTGACAACACTTGCTTTGAGTCTTACTGAGGCCTTGAATATTATAACAAACCCACTGGCTCCTTATCTTTTTCATTATGAAAGAGGACAGGTTTGTGACCATCAAGAAGCTACTTACTAATTGGAGTGACTTTGTAGGACAAAATTAATGTAGGACAGTTATAGAAACCATATGCCAGAAGGCAAAACCCTATGAACATTGTCTTTCCTCCCGGCTTGTAGTTTCTCAAATGTCAATATCAGAAGGACTATGCACATTTTATATATGGGCCATGGTTTGTTTTGCCGGTTATGTGGTTATGTATCTGACATCGGACATTGTCACGTTTACTCCGTTTACTGAGGAAGTTGCTACTTTAACCTACTTGTTGTTTAATGCATACACCCTATTCTTATTCTCTGCTTTGCTGCTCAGCCAGTGGTGATGTCATTGGAATGTTCGCTGTGTTTGTGCTTGAGGAGAGGTCAGTTGGAGCGGATGGGCTGAGCAGCAAGGAGGCTGCTCCTGGTGGGGCATATTATGGATCTTACCATCATCCTGTAACTTATATTTGATCCTCTAACCTGATGAATAAACTTATACTTGTTTTCTACCTGACCTGTCTATGAGACATCTTTCATTTTAACACTGGCGACGATCTAAAAGAACCTACGTGTTAAGGAAGGAAGACTGTGATTACCCTGCTCCTGAGATTGTAACATATGTACAGAAACATTAAGGAAAAGGATCTTCATGAGAAATTACAAGCTGCAGATCAGAGGAAGCTGGCACCCCTGAGCCCCACCATTGACCACTACATCGGTCATCCTAACATGTATGTGCCAGTTCCTGTTGGTTCAGCAAAACATGTGCTTGGATCATACCTTGTGAGGTAATATGAATTTTTATGGTCAGTTGTGTCCCCTATCGTAGACCCCAACGGCTCCATGTACGTGCTTCAAGTACATGTATGTTCCCTCCACTTCCAGCTATGAAGACGCAAATACATTTGCGTCCAACGTTAACATGTCCTCTTTCAGATCCACCATGAATGGGTCGAATATTCCGTTCCTAAGTATGCCTTGCCACCGTCTTTACATGGTGCACTTTTCACGTTTTCCTGGCTCTATTGAGTTAGGTCCGGAATCATGCCATCGAGCCCTTTCTGCCTTCCTGCTTTCTGCCTCTGGAAGCTGCTGCCTGGATTCTGTATCCATGACCTCTGCCTTACTCCCTGCGCGGCGAGCGGTGCCCGGCTCTGCCTGCTTGCCTGCCAAGACTGTATTCAGCCTTCAAGTTATCTGCTCCGCTCCTCGAAAATACATTCCTGTCTAGTAGTTCAGGTAAACATCCTCCCAGCTGCAGAGCAAAGGGCCTGGCCTCACTGTCTCCGCGCAAGTAATTCACTGCTCCTGTTACCATGGTAGGCCCATGCCCCCCTTGCATCTCATGTAGACACGTAGTCGCATATGCACGCACTAGCAGTCAGTATAGAATAGCCTCTGCCCAAGAGACCTTTCCTTCTAGATAATACAGTTCCTCAAACACAAGATATTAGATATGATTTGGGATTAGGTTGTTCTGACACGCCAGACTTCTGTCTCCTCATGTAAGGCTAAATGTCAAGTCCCCTTCACCCTCCAGCTCCACGTCAATCACACGTCATGCGATTGGCGTTTTCACATTATTACTGTTTGTGTGCTGCATACGTTATGCCTGACTGCTTTTCTACTAAGCTGCCTGAGGTAAAGCACAGGTTAATTTAGTAACTTTAGTTCAACCTGACAGGAATCACGCCTGTTACTTGGGTAGGGTTTCACCCCACTCACCCATATTCATGAACTGCTGAAACGAATACAAGTAATCTAAAAGACTCAAGTGAATTCTAATTATACAAAATCCCAGATTAATCCCAAAATAGCCACTTTACAGCGCACATTTGAATGTGGCTCAGTGCATTTCTTCCTTTGGAATGACCTTGGGAAACTCTGTCATTGTTCTACATGATATTTAAACGCTCATGCACTGCAAGGAGTGTAACTGGAAGAATAGCTCTGTTGCCTAATACCTCAGACTGTCACTTTTTTTTAGAGTTTTATATACCGAATTTCCCACAAAATCCGCGAGTGGAACGATTGGGTCAAAAATTCAAGCTGACTTTTGTAACTCTTTTAGAATGGCGCTGGCAAGCTGCCAGAGCCATTCTAAAATAGTTACAAAAGTCAGCTTCAACAGGAAGCTCTAATAGATAAAGTAAAGCAGGTGCTCTTGTTGAAGCTCAAATTCAGTTACACAATCATTAATCACCCCAAACTTGGGGTAATTAATGATTGTGTAACTTAATTTGACCTTCAACTCGAGCACCTGCTTTACTTTATCTATTAGTACTTCCTGTTGAAGCTATTTGTAGCTATTTTAGAATGGCGCTGGCAGCTTGCCGGCGCCATTCTCAGTGGGGCTGAGGGCACAAAAGTGGGACAGAGGGCAGAAGGGGACAAAAAATTAGTGGGGCAGAGGGCAGAAGGGCACAGAAACAAGTGGCACAGAGGGCAGATGGGCATAAAAAACGAGAGGGTGGCAGTGATTAACCAGGCAAAAAAAAACCCCCGTGAGCACGCAAAGCGCCCCGCAAACACCTGCGAACACGCAAAGCGCCCCGCGAACACCCGCAAACACGCAAAAATAAAAAAATGCCAAATTCGCACGAATTCGTGAATTTTGCGGATAGCGAATTCGCAAATCCGCAATTTCGTGGATCGCGAATTCTCTAAATTCGCCCATGCTTAATTTTGAATTACAATTGAAAAAATGCCACTTGTATAAAGTTTTACAACAAGGGGTGGTGAGGGACAGAGTCTCTGAATTAAGCAGAAAGCTCTCACCCAGTCAAGCAAGCCGGGCCGAAGAAGGCTGAAATGCCAGAAACCGGTCCCCGGTAGCTTGTCTCCTTTCTGGTGAAGAATTGGCTTGGTAGTTTAGTCTGCCCTGTTCCCATGATGCACTGGGCCAGGGACAGACTGATTTGCATATAGCCAGGTTCTGAGCTGGGATGGGGCAGTGAGATAAATAACGGTGATGGATCAAGCCCTGATCTTTGGACTGGGTAAGAGTGGTCTGTTTAACTCAGACACTCTGTTCATCACCACCCCCTTTTTGTAAATCGTTTTTGGCCACTATAGGTGTGGCAGGGTATACTCAGACATGAGTCCCTTTCTCACTGCTCCATCAGGATTCAAGCAAGCCGGGCCGAAGAAGGCTGAAATGCCAGAAACCGGTCCCCGGTAGCTTGTCTCCTTTCTGGTGAAGAATTGGCTTGGTAGTTTAGTCTGCCCTGTTCCCATGATGCACTGGGCCAGGGACAGACTGATTTGCATATAGCCAGGTTCTGAGCTGGGATGGGGCAGTGAGATAAATAACGGTGATGGATCAAGCCCTGATCTTTGGACTGGGTAAGAGTGGTCTCTTTAACTCAGACACTCTGTTCATCACCACCCCCTTTTTGTAACTTGTATAAAGTTGGCATTTTCCTGCCTTAGCCATTTAGTGCCTGCAGCCTGTTTCTGGGTCACATGACTAGGTGTAGTTGACATATGATGTGTCTGTATTCCTCCCAGACAGCCACACATGTGGAGCTTAGGTGTGCCTGGATGGGCCACCACTGGCAGGATGGGTGGGTGGAGGGTGGAGCTGGACCCTAACACACTTACACCTGAATAGGCTGGGTCCTGCCTTCACACAAAGGGCTCCATATCCACTATAGTTAGTCTGGAGTCAGGGCGGGGGAGGCAGGGAACCTCAACACTTCAAAGAGAATCCTCTAGACGTTTCTCACACTTCAAAGAAGGCACCAGGGATATATACTGGACCTCGGACCCCAACTCTCAATTACACGTTTGGACCCATGGAAGACTCTACTAGTAGGAACTGCTGTGTTGCTGAAAGGACTACCACTCAGCTGAACTGCTAGCCTTCTGCCCTCTTGCCCAGCCTAGAAGTACTGGGCCTGAAACCTTCATCCATGGCCAGCAGAGTGACTTCAAGAGTTAGTTCCTTGCAACCAGCACCTGGACTCTGCAACTGTAAGTGCTACCTTGCCAAGTGATGTCACTCCTAGACCCTTTAAAGTGGGCCTAAAGGTCTGTTGATCCAGCAGAACTGACACACCTTCTCTGCTGCGCAGTGCGACCGTGAGCTGAACTAACGCATCACATCTGCTGCAAGGACTCTCCCAGTCTAAGAACTTCACATCCCCCTGCAACCTGCAGTCTCTTCGGAACCACTGCTATGTGACACATCCTCGACGTAGGGCCTCACATTGTAAGCCTCTCATCGATGGCATCCTTGATGATGACACATACTTTGCATCACAAGCATCACAGCTTCTTCAGAACCAGCCTGTGCACAATGTATACTCCACGCACTTCGCATTGCAAATCCCCTTTTTCAACAGCCTCTTCACTGATGGCACAAGAACTCGCATCGCAGCCTCACAACTCCTCAGAACCAATGTTCCCCAACGCATCCCTAACTGGTTCCATGTAGCTGGTCCATGCTCCATCACGGTTGGCCTAAACCTGTGACTTAGTCCCTGTCTAGAGCGGCCAGATAACCACAGTTGTCGCTTTGTACTTTTTGGCACTATAATCACTGAAGTTTTGTCACTTTCATCCTGTTTTATTTATTAAACCTTACTCTTTTTATATAATTTGGTTTGGGATTCTTCTTGTGTTGTGTCTTCACTTTAATATTGTTTTAAGTGCTGCATAAATACCTTACACCATGTCTCTAAGTAAAGCCAGACCGCTCAGTGTCAAGCTAGATGTGGGTTGAAAACAGGTTAATTTGGAGTTTGACTGTGACTTAATTTTGAGAAGGATTGTGGTTGTTTCTTGAAAAGGGTTTCACCCCCGCATCCAGTAACCTAATTTCTTACAGGAGTCCTATGAGCACCTTCAAATGGACTTCATCCAAATGCCAATATGTGCCTATTTTTCTTCTTGACTTGCAATTGTTTGCATCTTTTATGGGTGGGTGGGAGCTTATCCTTGTGGGAGAGAAGATTTCCCCTTGTGGGATGCTTCATTTTTGTGGAAATTGGAGTTCTTGGAAAAAATAAACTGTACTCCATCTGTCCTTAAATGCAGCTGCCACCCTCTGTATGATAAAAACTCCTACTTGCTGTGGCTTGATAAAGACAATCAAGAAATTAGTCTTTCTTTATTCTGAATCTTGCGTGCTGATGTTCTGGGGTGTGCTTTTAATCAGAGTACCCCTCAACAAAAATTAGACTTGCTCTGATCTGTTCTACCATGGGCCCCAACTGCCCAAACGTGACAACACTTGCTTTGAGTCTTACTGAGGCCTTGAATATTATAACAAACCCACTGGCTCCTTATCTTTTTCATTATGAAAGAGGACAGGTTTGTGACCATCAAGAAGCTACTTACTAATTGGAGTGACTTTGTAGGACAAAATTAATGTAGGACAGTTATAGAAACCATATGCCAGAAGGCAAAACCCTATGAACATTGTCTTTCCTCCCGGCTTGTAGTTTCTCAAATGTCAATATCAGAAGGACTATGCACATTTTATATATGGGCCATGGTTTGTTTTGCCGGTTATGTGGTTATGTATCTGACATCGGACATTGTCACGTTTACTCCGTTTACTGAGGAAGTTGCTACTTTAACCTACTTGTTGTTTAATGCATACACCCTATTCTTATTCTCTGCTTTGCTGCTCAGCCAATGGTGATGTCATTGGAATGTTCGCTGTGTTTGTGCTTGAGGAGAGGTCAGTTGGAGCGGATGGGCTGAGCAGCAAGGAGGCTGCTCCTGGTGGGGCATATTATGGATCTTACCATCATCCTGTAACTTATATTTGATCCTCTAACCTGATGAATAAACTTATACTTGTTTTCTACCTGACCTGTCTATGAGACATCTTTCATTTTAACACTGGCGACGATCTAAAAGAACCTACGTGTTAAGGAAGGAAGACTGTGATTACCCTGCTCCTGAGATTGTAACATATGAACAGAAACATTAAGGAAAAGGATCTTCATGAGAAATTACAAGCTGCAGATCAGAGGAAGCTGGCACCCCTGAGCCCCACCATTGACCACTACATCGGTCATCCTAACATGTATGTGCCAGTTCCTGTTGGTTCAGCAAAACATGTGCTTGGATCATACCTTGTGAGGTAATATGAATTTTTATGGTCAGTTGTGTCCCCTATCGTAGACCCCAACGGCTCCATGTACGTGCTTCAAGTACATGTATGTTCCCTCCACTTCCAGCTATGAAGACGCAAATACATTTGCGTCCAACGTTAACATGTCCTCTTTCAGATCCACCATGAATGGGTCGAATATTCCGTTCCTAAGTATGCCTTGCCACCGTCTTTACATGGTGCACTTTTCACGTTTTCCTGGCTCTATTGAGTTAGGTCCGGAATCATGCCATCGAGCCCTTTCTGCCTTACTGCTTTCTGCCTCTGGAAGCTGCTGCCTGGATTCTGTATCCATGACCTCTGCCTTACTCCCTGCGCGGCGAGCGGTGCCCGGCTCTGCCTGCTTGCCTGCCAAGACTGTATTCAGCCTTCAAGTTATCTGCTCCGCTCCTCGAAAATACATTCCTGTCTAGTAGTTCAGGTAAACATCCTCCCAGCTGCAGAGCAAAGGGCCCGGCCTCACTGTCTCCGCGCAAGTAATTCACTGCTCCTGTTACCATGGTAGGCCCATGCCCCCCTTGCATCTCATGTAGACACGTAGTCGCATATGCACGCACTAGCAGTCAGTATAGAATAGCCTCTGCCCAAGAGACCTTTCCTTCTAGATAATACAGTTCCTCAAACACAAGATATTAGATATGATTTGGGATTAGGTTGTTCTGACACGCCAGACTTCTGTCTCCTCATGTAAGGCTAAATGTCAAGTCCCCTTCACCCTCCAGCTCCACGTCAATCACACGTCATGCGATTGGCGTTTTCACATTATTACTGTTTGTGTGCTGCATACGTTATGCCTGACTGCTTTTCTACTAAGCTGCCTGAGGTAAAGCACAGGTTAATTTAGTAACTTTAGTTCAACCTGACAGGAATCACGCCTGTTACTTGGGTAGGGTTTCACCCCACTCACCCATATTCATGAACTGCTGAAACGAATACAAGTAATCTAAAAGACTCAAGTGAATTCTAATTATACAAAATCCCAGATTAATCCCAAAATAGCCACTTTACAGCGCACATTTGAATGTGGCTCAGTGCATTTCTTCCTTTGGAATGACCTTGGGAAACTCTGTCATTGTTCTACATGATATTTAAACGCTCATGCACTGCAAGGAGTGTAACTGGAAGAATAGCTCTGTTGCCTAATACCTCAGACTGTCACTTTTTTTTAGAGTTTTATATACCGAATTTCCCACAAAATCCGCGAGTGGAACGATTGGGTCAAAAATTCAAGCTGACTTTTGTAACTCTTTTAGAATGGCGCTGGCAAGCTGCCAGAGCCATTCTAAAATAGTTACAAAAGTCAGCTTCAACAGGAAGCTCTAATAGATAAAGTAAAGCAGGTGCTCTTGTTGAAGCTCAAATTCAGTTACACAATCATTAATCACCCCAAACTTGGGATAATTAATGATTGTGTAACTTAATTTGACCTTCAACTCGAGCACCTGCTTTACTTTATCTATTAGTACTTCCTGTTGAAGCTATTTGTAGCTATTTTAGAATGGCGCTGGCAGCTTGCCGGCGCCCTTCTCAGTGGGGCTGAGGGCACAAAAGTGGGACAGAGGGCAGAAGGGGACAAAAAATTAGTGGGGCAGAGGGCAGAAGGGCACAGAAACAAGTGGCACAGAGGGCAGATGGGCATAAAAAACGAGAGGGTGGCAGTGATTAACCAGGCAAAAAAAAACCCCCCGTGAGCACGCAAAGCGCCCCGCAAACACCTGCGAACACGCAAAGCGCCCCGCGAACACCCGCAAACACGCAAAAATAAAAAAATCCCAAATTCGCACGAATTCGTGAATTTTGCGGATAGCGAATTCGCAAATCCGCAATTTCGCGGATCGCGAATTCTCTAAATTCGCCCATGCTTAATTTTGAATTACAATTGAAAAAATGCCACTTGTATAAAGTTTTACAACAAGGGGTGGTGAGGGACAGAGTCTCTGAATTAAGCAGAAAGCTCTCACCCAGTCAAGCAAGCCGGGCCGAAGAAGGCTGAAATGCCAGAAACCGGTCCCCGGTAGCTTGTCTCCTTTCTGGTGAAGAATTGGCTTGGTAGTTTAGTCTGCCCTGTTCCCATGATGCACTGGGCCAGGGACAGACTGATTTGCATATAGCCAGGTTCTGAGCTGGGATGGGGCAGTGAGATAAATAACGGTGATGGATCAAGCCCTGATCTTTGGACTGGGTAAGAGTGGTCTGTTTAACTCAGACACTCTGTTCATCACCACCCCCTTTTTGTAAATCGTTTTTGGCCACTATAGGTGTGGCAGGGTATACTCAGACATGAGTCCCTTTCTCACTGCTCCATCAGGATTCAAGCAAGCCGGGCCGAAGAAGGCTGAAATGCCAGAAACCGGTCCCCGGTAGCTTGTCTCCTTTCTGGTGAAGAATTGGCTTGGTAGTTTAGTCTGCCCTGTTCCCATGATGCACTGGGCCAGGGACAGACTGATTTGCATATAGCCAGGTTCTGAGCTGGGATGGGGCAGTGAGATAAATAACGGTGATGGATCAAGCCCTGATCTTTGGACTGGGTAAGAGTGGTCTGTTTAACTCAGACACTCTGTTCATCACCACCCCCTTTTTGTAACTTGTATAAAGTTGGCATTTTCCTGCCTTAGCCATTTAGTGCCTGCAGCCTGTTTCTGGGTCACATGACTAGGTGTAGTTGACATATGATGTGTCTGTATTCCTCCCAGACAGCCACACATGTGGAGCTTAGGTGTGCCTGGATGGGCCACCACTGGCAGGATGGGTGGGTGGAGGGTGGAGCTGGACCCTAACACACTTACACCTGAATAGGCTGGGTCCTGCCTTCACACAAAGGGCTCCATATCCACTATAGTTAGTCTGGAGTCAGGGCGGGGGAGGCAGGGAACCTCAACACTTCAAAGAGAATCCTCTAGACGTTTCTCACACTTCAAGGAAGGCACCAGGGATATATACTGGACCTCGGACCCCAACTCTCAATTACACTTTTGGACCCATGGAAGACTCTACTAGTAGGAACTGCTGTGTTGCTGAAAGGACTACCACTCAGCTGAACTGCTAGCCTTCTGCCCTCTTGCCCAGCCTAGAAGTACTGGGCCTGAAACCTTCATCCATGGCCAGCAGAGTGACTTCAAGAGTTAGTTCCTTGCAACCAGCACCTGGACTCTGCAACTGTAAGTGCTACCTTGCCAAGTGATGTCACTCCTAGACCCTTTAAAGTGGGCCTAAAGGTCTGTTGATCCAGCAGAACTGACACACCTTCTCTGCTGCGCAGTGCGACCGTGAGCTGAACTAACGCATCACATCTGCTGCAAGGACTCTCCCAGTCTAAGAACTTCACATCCCCCTGCAACCTGCAGTCTCTTCGGAACCACTGCTATGTGACACATCCTCGACGTAGGGCCTCACATTGTAAGCCTCTCATCGATGGCATCCTTGATGATGACACATACTTTGCATCACAAGCATCACAGCTTCTTCAGAACCAGCCTGTGCACAATGTATACTCCACGCACTTCGCATTGCAAATCCCCTTTTTCAACAGCCTCTTCACTGATGGCACAAGAACTCGCATCGCAGCCTCACAACTCCTCAGAACCAATGTTCCCCAACGCATCCCTAACTGGTTCCATGTAGCTGGTCCATGCTCCATCACGGTTGGCCTAAACCTGTGACTTAGTCCCTGTCTAGAGCGGCCAGATAACCACAGTTGTCGCTTTGTACTTTTTGGCACTATAATCACTGAAGTTTTGTCACTTTCATCCTGTTTTATTTATTAAACCTTACTCTTTTTATATAATTTGGTGTGGGATTCTTCTTGTGTTGTGTCTTCACTTTAATATTGTTTTAAGTGCTGCATAAATACCTTACACCATGTCTCTAAGTAAAGCCAGACCGCTCAGTGTCAAGCTAGATGTGGGTTGAAAACAGGTTAATTTGGAGTTTGACTGTGACTTAATTTTGAGAAGGATTGTGGTTGTTTCTTGAAAAGGGTTTCACCCCCGCATCCAGTAACCTAATTTCTTACAGGAGTCCTATGAGCACCTTCAAATGGACTTCATCCAAATGCCAATATGTGCCTATTTTTCTTCTTGACTTGCAATTGTTTGCATCTTTTATGGGTGGGTGGGAGCTTATCCTTGTGGGAGAGAAGATTTCCCCTTGTGGGATGCTTCATTTTTGTGGAAATTGGAGTTCTTGGAAAAAATAAACTGTACTCCATCTGTCCTTAAATGCAGCTGCCACCCTCTGTATGATACAAACTCCTACTTGCTGTGGCTTGATAAAGACAATCAAGAAATTAGTCTTTCTTTATTCTGAATCTTGCGTGCTGATGTTCTGGGGTGTGCTTTTAATCAGAGTACCCCTCAACAAAAATTAGACTTGCTCTGATCTGTTCTACCATGGGCCCCAACTGCCCAAACGTGACAACACTTGCTTTGAGTCTTACTGAGGCCTTGAATATTATAACAAACCCACTGGCTCCTTATCTTTTTCATTATGAAAGAGGACAGGTTTGTGACCATCAAGAAGCTACTTACTAATTGGAGTGACTTTGTAGGACAAAATTAATGTAGGACAGTTATAGAAACCATATGCCAGAAGGCAAAACCCTATGAACATTGTCTTTCCTCCCGGCTTGTAGTTTCTCAAATGTCAATATCAGAAGGACTATGCACATTTTATATATGGGCCATGGTTTGTTTTGCCGGTTATGTGGTTATGTATCTGACATCGGACATTGTCACGTTTACTCCGTTTACTGAGGAAGTTGCTACTTTAACCTACTTGTTGTTTAATGCATACACCCTATTCTTATTCTCTGCTTTGCTGCTCAGCCAATGGTGATGTCATTGGAATGTTCGCTGTGTTTGTGCTTGAGGAGAGGTCAGTTGGAGCGGATGGGCTGAGCAGCAAGGAGGCTGCTCCTGGTGGGGCATATTATGGATCTTACCATCATCCTGTAACTTATATTTGATCCTCTAACCTGATGAATAAACTTATACTTGTTTTCTACCTGACCTGTCTATGAGACATCTTTCATTTTAACACTGGCGACGATCTAAAAGAACCTACGTGTTAAGGAAGGAAGACTGTGATTACCCTGCTCCTGAGATTGTAACATATGTACAGAAACATTAAGGAAAAGGATCTTCATGAGAAATTACAAGCTGCAGATCAGAGGAAGCTGGCACCCCTGAGCCCCACCATTGACCACTACATCGGTCATCCTAACATGTATGTGCCAGTTCCTGTTGGTTCAGCAAAACATGTGCTTGGATCATACCTTGTGAGGTAATATGAATTTTTATGGTCAGTTGTGTCCCCTATCGTAGACCCCAACGGCTCCATGTACGTGCTTCAAGTACATGTATGTTCCCTCCACTTCCAGCTATGAAGACGCAAATACATTTGCGTCCAACGTTAACATGTCCTCTTTCAGATCCACCATGAATGGGTCGAATATTCCGTTCCTAAGTATGCCTTGCCACCGTCTTTACATGGTGCACTTTTCACGTTTTCCTGGCTCTATTGAGTTAGGCCCGGAATCATGCCATCGAGCCCTTTCTGCCTTCCTGCTTTCTGCCTCTGGAAGCTGCTGCCTGGATTCTGTATCCATGACCTCTGCCTTACTCCCTGCGCGGCGAGCGGTGCCCGGCTCTGCCTGCTTGCCTGCCAAGACTGTATTCAGCCTTCAAGTTATCTGCTCCGCTCCTCGAAAATACATTCCTGTCTAGTAGTTCAGGTAAACATCCTCCCAGCTGCAGAGCAAAGGGCCCGGCCTCACTGTCTCCGCGCAAGTAATTCACTGCTCCTGTTACCATGGTAGGCCCATGGCCCCCTTGCATCTCATGTAGACACGTAGTCGCATATGCACGCACTAGCAGTCAGTATAGAATAGCCTCTGCCCAAGAGACCTTTCCTTCTAGATAATACAGTTCCTCAAACACAAGATATTAGATATGATTTGGGATTAGGTTGTTCTGACACGCCAGACTTCTGTCTCCTCATGTAAGGCTAAATGTCAAGTCCCCTTCACCCTCCAGCTCCACGTCAATCACACGTCATGCTGCTGCGCGCGCATCTCTGTCATGTATTTCTGCTGACACTGCAGGATTCTCCTATGGATCCACCCACTTGTGACACCTCTATGTGACGTTTCTAGCACACACCTCCGTGTACGCCCTTGTGCACACCTTCTGTTACGCCTTTTTATTACGTACATGTGTTCTTATCTTGTTTCTCTCAGCTGTTACGCCTTCTGCATCCATCACCACTGTAATGCATTGACTATATATATGATATTCTGTCAATAAAGTATTGTCTATCCCTTCCTGAACCTTCGTGGTGATAGAACATGATACCTGGTTCGAACCAATTCCTTTTTAAGGAATAAAACCATTATAAACCCAGATGCGACGGACTCTGCCTCTTAATTTTTTGACTGAGTTATTCTTATTGAACTTTACCGCATAAATTAAGTATAGGTAATTTTATTTACCACATAATTGGCGCCCGAACAGGAACCCCTCCCCCACCTTACGCGCCGGCGGTGCGTTGCAGGCCCGGTCCCCTGCCACAGCCGTGACGGACAACAACGCGTACCCGCAGGATTTCCTGTATCTCCCTCAGGCCAACGGAGGTGACTGAGGCTGCGATCGACACCCAGACGAGGCGGTGAGGAGTGCGGAGGATCCCGACCAGAGCCCAGCTGAGAGAGCAAGGTCCGAGGTATTCAGAGGCCCACCAGTTTCCGAAGTTCCGAAGTACCTACGTCACGAGTCGAGTCGAGTCCAGTCCGGTCCAGTCCAGTGTCGAGTTTCCGAGGCCTTCTGTTCCGTGCTTCCCGGTGAGTACCGTTGCTGGGGACGCATCTAGACGAGCGCATTAATTTGTGCCCGGTCAAGACGGGTTTGGGTACACAGACCCGGTCTGCACTGTTTAGCGGTGTATCTGTACTGTTTAGCAGTATATCCAGTATGCAGTTAGCTAGTTTTACTCTAATTATTGTTGTTCGTTTTCAAAATGTTTTAGTGTATTTTTAATGTCGTGGTATGAGTGATTGTTCGATCTTCATTACTGTGTTTTTTTGTATTAACTGTGTTCAAGTTCGAGTAAGTATCAAGTAGCAAGGTTCAAGATGCCTTTATTCTCCAAACTAAGACAGATAAGAACTAGAAAAGGGATACTCGAGGAAGCTGTTCCCATCCCACCCAGGGACACTCCTGGATATTTTATGTACCATAAGCACGGCCTAGATGCCGTATTATTCCCTGACTTGTGGGTGGACTACACCAAAGATTTAGCAGAGAATCTGAGATGGCTCGCTACGGGGACATGGGATGCCGAGTGCATCATGAGAGTAGAAGAAGCATTATGGAAAAAGAAAGCCAGACAGTCACAGAAAGATGCCATTGAATTATGGCGTAAAGAATCGCATAGACGCACAGAGAAAGCACTCAGAAAGGCAGAGAAAAGCAAAGAGGATTCCGAAAAAGCCAGAGAAAAAGAACTACTAGAAGAAGGAGAACGAGTTAGAATAGAACAACGCGATAGACGTAGTAATGCTATTATGACAGGACTGTATCCAGTCCTGGCCGAGGGCCTGCCCAAGGCGACCCCGGAAGTACCGAAAGATCTCCCCCCTCCATTGCTCCCGACTAAATTACGTCACAAGACCGCAGAAGACATTTTCCTTTCTTCCTATTTAGACGATGTAGCTCCCGAATATATCAATGTTCCACCTGCACGTATACCACCACCCGCTGACCGTCTTCCCCCTGACCGTCATCCCGAACGGCAGAGTCCTCCACCACGTCCTGCACCCCCTAATAATCCACTTAATCCTTTCGGGTCTGACACGGCCCTACCGACAGATCCTGCTCAAGCCTCCGCTTCAGGAGGTGCGTCAGGAGGTTTCCAGACCCCGCCACCAACACTTCGATTAAACTTAAGAGACCGAGCAATGCAACATACTCCGAGACCGATTACAAATGAAAAGGCGAGAGAACTTATCACAGACTGTGGATATGACCCCATACCAGGCAAAGATGGTTACATGATGTTAGCATCAATACGTATAAGACGTGCTGCAGATTTTTTAGTTCTGCTTCCAGGAATGACAGATAATCTAGACAGGATATATAATTTTGTTCAGACGGGGGAGGGTTCGGAATGTGTGCACGAGGCCATGGCACATCAGAAAGTAGACATTCAAGGTCTGATATTAAGATTCCTCATAAACTGTTTCATAAGAGAACGAGACCGGCCTGGTGTAAATAAAGAAGAGATGAAGGTACTAACTACATGGAGTCAGAATATTTCAGACGGAAAACATGATAAACAAAATTGTATAGAGGCCATGTACAGGAAGATTTGTAAAGAAATAGTAGTATTCCATGCAAAAGAGAAAGCTGAAAGGGAAGCAAAATCAGACGAGAATAAATCCTCAGAGGATGAGCCGGAGGAAGAGCCAGAAGATAAAGGAACGATAGCATATGTAGGAAAGGGTAGAACCTTTAATACCACAATACGCCCAGAAAGTAAGAGACTTTTTCACACTGCCATGTCCAACCCGAAGACCCCTGAACATCTGTTTCAGGCTACCGATAAAATACTTCAAGAACGAATGGGGTACCATGTACTCAATTCCATGGATGAACAAGAATTAGCCAGGTCTGCAGTACAATGGGCTGACAATTCCGATAAATATAGTGATGACGCATTAGCGCAAACATTTTTGAATCTTTCCCCAGATGAACAGCGACTAGCTGGTATGTACATGATACAGCACCTCCTCATATTGTATAAAAGTCAACACTCTGATCCTGGTCCCCTACCTGATATATTAATAGAGCTACTTATGAATAAATGGAGAGGCCTGGGTACCGACTTAATCAAAGTAATTTTAGAACATAGGCACAGATATAGTGCTTTCCTGTGTCCACAGTTTGTTCCAGCTCCACCTATAGAAAGAAAAACGTATTACATAGACAGACAGAATCCCTTACGAGAAGTGCACCCAGTCAGGAATGATGATAACACTTTTAGACGCGTGTTTGTGTACACGCCCATAACTAAAATGGAACTATTGGAAATGAAGAAATTAGTGCCCAGCCATGACAAAGACCCAGCAGGTTTTCACCGTGAAATTAAAGACATGTTACTTATGGGTGATTATACCTATCCTGACATCATGAAAATACTGAAAGTATTACTGCCTGCCGGTATTTACGAGAAACTCAAAGAAAAAGAATGGGAGGTGGGAGAGCACAAGATTGAATGGGCTGCATTAGAAAATGAAGAAAATACTCGAACTCCAGGCCTAGGGCTTGGGGACAAAACTAAAGCATTACCAGGATTGTTAGTACAAGTATTGCCACGTTTGTTAGCAACGAAAAAGGAGGACTGGGGTGCAATCTCAGCCTGTAAACAGAAACCCGATGAAGACACTAGTGATTTTTATTCCCGATTTGAGAAATGTTTTGGTATTAATAGTGGCCTGAAAGCAAGTAGCGAGTCATATCCACACCTTTTTGTTACCAAGTTAGTCGAAAATTCCCTGCCCCAGATTAAGAACCGTGTACTGAAAGTCGAGAGCACATGGCAAGCAAACACGCCTTCACAAATGTTACAAATGTTACAGTATCACCAGAACAGAATTAGAGAAGAACATGATCACGAACAAAGACGTATGAAAGACACAAAAATGAAAATGTTAGTTGCTCAGTCAGTTCCAGCTGACGGTCAGAAAAAGGGTATGACGCAATCCAATAATTCAGCAGCTCCTGTTAAAGGGACATGCAACTATTGTAAACAGCCAAGTCACTATATAAACGATTGTGCAGTTTTGAAACACAATATCTCTACAGGTAAAACTAAAGAGAGACCGCGTCCACCTAGACAAGATCAGGCCCAACAACAAGTACCCCAGAACGTACAGCCTATGCATGCTTCACAACAGACAGTACAGACCGTAGCAGTACCACAGCCACAGCCCATTGCCGCAACACAAAATACGTCCCAGCAGATGTACCAGTATGCACAAAATGATTATCCCGATTATCAACGATACACATGAAACAGCCTAGAGAGGGAGGTTGGCTTGCCTCTTATTGAGGTTCCTGTAGATCAAGAGGGTCCTTATGTACATAGTCAAGTATTAGGGAAAGACAGAAAGTTTTTAATTGATACAGGGGCAAGCAGGACAACTATCAGTCACGACGAGGTTCCAGGGGCACCCCTCTCAGGCTCACAGAATATTTCCCTTGGATTTTCAGGAAAGCCTATTGTTAATGAAGTATCGCAACCACTTCCCCTTGCAGTTGGTCCATTGACACGTACTACAGATTTATTACTCACGAAATCATGTCCAGAAAACTTGTTAGGAATTAAGACTCTGAAAGCTCTAGGAGCTGTTATTTGTTGTTCTCCGGAAGGAGTAAGACTGTTTTTGCGTGACTTTAAGGGTCACTATGTGTTGAGAGATATGGACCGCAGGTTACAGAATGTCCCTGCACATTTATGGGCACAAGGCCCCACTGATGTAGGTTGCATGCACATTACTCCATATCGTGTCACGCTCAAGCCAGGAGTGGTGTTACCACGAATGCGACAATACAAGTTACCCCCCGATGCTGTAGTGGCTTGACTGAAAATCATTGACGAGCTCATTGCACAAGGAGTGGTTGTGGAAACCGACTCAAATCTCTGTAATTCCCCCATCATTCCAATTCTTAAACGTACTGATCCACATGCACCCCCAGTTTATCGATTAGTTATCGATTTACGAGAACTGAATAAATGCATTGTACCACAGTATCCTGTGGTCCCTGATATCTCTTCATTATTGACAGCTATTGATTCAGAAGCAACGTTCTTTACTGTAATTGACCTCAAGAACGCCTTCTTTAGTTTCCCAATCGATCCGGAAAGCCAATATCTTTTCGGATTCTGTTTAAATGGACGAAGCTTCTAATTTGCACGCGCACCTCAAGGATTCACAGAAAGCCCCAGCATCTATAGCCAAGCACTGAAAAGACAACTTGACAGTATTCACATGCCTGACGACACTGCCCTGCTTCAATATGTCGATGATCTACTGATCACCGCCCGTAGCAAACCTGAATGGGAACGAGCATCACTGACGGTTTTGCATTTCCTGGCTGACAAGGGACACAAGGTGTCTCCTTCGAAGCTGCAATTCTGTGTTCAGCAAGTAGTGTACCTTGGGCACTTGCTGTCCAAAGGGGGGAGACAGCTCACACCTGACCGTATCCAGTTAATTGTAAACATGTCACAACCCAAGACACAAAAGGAGGTACGGGCCTTTATAGGCCTCACTTCTTACTGCAGACAATGGATTCCCCAGTATTCATTTCTAGCGAAACCACTTATACAGTTGACAACACAGGAGGCAGCGTCTTCGACTGTCCTCCCATGGACTCAGGAACATACACAAGCTTTTGAAGACTTAAAGAAAGCCTTATGTCAAGCACCTGTTTTAGCGACACCATGTTACAGTAAACCTTTTACACTTTTTGTTACAGAACGTGAAGGTACTGCATTGTCAGTACTGACCCAGGATCAAGCAGGTTCACACAAACCGTGTGCTTATTTTTCTAGTACATTGGATCCAGTAGCCCAGGCTCTGCCTGCGTGCTTGAAATCTGTCGTAGCAACAGCTCTAGCCATCAGACAAAGTGATTCCATAGTGTTAGGACACCAATTGACAGTACAAGTTCCAGATGCCGTGGAAGTTCTTTTAAACCGAACACAGACCCAGCACTTGACTATAGCACGACTGACAGGTTATGAATTGACATTGTTCCAGCCTCACATAGAAATCAGACGCTGTAATACACTGAACCCTGCTACACTTCTGCCATTAAGTGAGACAGACCCATTGGCACATGATTGTATTGAAGTCATTACCATTACGACAAAACCCAGACAAGACTTGACAGACACCGCATTACCAGATGCAGACCTGACACTTTATGTGGACGGTTCATGCATGAGAACAAGTACAGGAGAATTAGTGGCCGCCTACGCAGTCACGACAGAAACTGAAGTCATAGAAACGAATTGTATTGACACCCTGTCAGCTCAAGCAGCAGAGCTCATCGCTCTGACACAAGCCTGTATTCAAGCCAAGAATAAGAGAGTTAACATATACACAGATTCACGTTATGCATTCGGAGTTGTACACGACTTCGGAGTACTCTGGCGAGAGAGAGGTTATTTGACTTCTCACGGTGCCAAAATTCAGCACGGTCCCCTCATTCAAGCTCTGTTAGACGCAATACATCTGCCTACAGCCATATCCATCATGAAGTGCAAGGCACATACGAAAGTCACAGATATCATTTCCCAGGGTAACGACCTGGCAGACCGAACAGCCAAGCAGACAGCTCAGAATCAGACTCACGCAACTGACCTGACAAAGACAATAGTCCCGACGTCGACACATTGCATGACAGTTAAGGATCCCGCCCTTGATGTAATTGACATACAGACACATGCTACACCAGACGAAATCAAGAAATGGACTGAACTAGGAGGGATCCAGACAGAGCAGGGATGGATGACGAAGGGAAAATCTACATGGTTTCTCCCCGACTCTATGGTTCAAGTTATCATTAACACAGTACATAGTCCAGCACATCTAGGAGAAAAAGCCATGTTAGACAGTATTCAAAACCTTTGGTTCAATAAACATTTACGAGCAGCAGCCAAACAGAAAGTGCGTACTTCCATGATTTGTTGTCAGTTCAACCCAGGTAAAAGCATTCCCGTAGAGCAAGGTGGATTTCATCCTCCCGATCACCCTTTTGAAGTCCTCCAGATGGATTATATCCAGATGGAACGTTGTCGAGGATTCAAATATGTCCTCGTAGTTGTATGTGCACTTTCCCGTTGGACAGAAGCATATCCAGTCCCAGATTACACTGCTCCGACCACTGCCAAGCAGCTGGTACGTGAATTCTTCCCACGATATGGTTTGCCCCGTATCGTATACTCAGATAACGGTCAGCCATTCTCGTCCGAGCTTGTGAAGCAGGTATCACTCCTGCTAGGCTATCAATGGAAATTCCACTGTGTCCGACATCCCGAGGCAGCAGGTCTCGTGGAACGTCATAATCAGACCCTGAAAATTCGTCTTGCCAAGATCTGTAGAGAGAAAGGCGTCGACTGGATAGTAGCTTTACCAGTTGCCTTCTGCAGCGAAGCTCTCGCAACCACAAGAAAGTGTAACACAATGAGCATAAATAAAACAGATAACAACAATATAATAGAAGCAGATTCTTTGGTGTGTTTCTTATCCCAGCAGGGCGAAGATTTATTTTGTCCAGACGTAAGGAATGTCACAATATGCCAACACGTGTTTCGTCGTGTGCCGTAGAGTCAACACGACTCTTCAGGGCTGGTGGTACAAAAAACATAGTGTATACATATTCAGTGGTACATCGTATCACAGAAGTAAACTGCATGTGGTGACATCAAGTGCATCACGCATGCAGTAGAAATGTGCGTCTTAAATATCACACAGTGAGTGTGGTCGGTGATGACGTTCAAGAGAAAAGATCGGGTGACACTCAAAAGAAGTGAGTGGTTTTCTTTGAGTGGTGGTGCCTGTGGTAAGGGATTCGCTAATTGTGAGTGAAAGATTTTTTATTTCCTTGTAGGAAATTGTGGCAAGCATTCATGTACACACGGTGGACCTGCATGCCTGGGGTTCAGACGTATCAAGATGGAATTGTGAGGCCAGGCTGACGTGAACAAAGAGTGAAGTTTAGGTGACAAGTTCATACCGCAGTGTGTGGATTTTAATTGCGGACTCAAAGAAGGTGAAACAGTACACGGTGATGTGTGTCGAAAACATGCTCTCTCCGCGAGGTTCGGTTGTTTACCTTAGGACTCAACTCCTGCGTGTGGGTTGAGATTTAGTCTGGGAATGTGGTGAAGTCTCACGTGGGTAAACTCGAGAGAGACTGTACAGGTAAGAGGAGGAAGGAAAAAAACATAAAACATCATAAGGGACGCCTTCAAAGAAGGGCTTGCGGGAGCCAAACTATGGATGGTTAGAAAAAAGTCATGGGTGAAACGGATGCTAAAATAAAATAAAGAAATATATATAAAAGTGCCCTTACCACTGGGATTTCTTTGTATCTAGTAATTGTTGATAGAAAGTGGTAGGTTGTCCAGTGGAGTTATGAGCCACAAGAGTGATCTCCACTCATTTGAAAAACTATTCGGGCGTATTACTAACTCCAGTGTTAGGACACTGTGAAAAAGAACAAGGCGAAATCACAGAGTCAAAGGCTCAATCAGTAAGCACAAATTGGTTAAAACTCTGTGGGTCTATTTAAAGTGTAGTTCAAACAGACATAATAAACATTGCGCAAAAATAAAGTAGCATACCTGAAAACGATGTGTATCAGGTGTTTACCGGGCGGGGATCCATTAGTAGAGAAGCTGTCCGAAAACGTGTGTGTTTTCTGGAAAGGCAATGCGCTCTAGAGGTAATAATTGACATATGCGCGTTAGTTCAACGCGTGTGTCGGTAGGTGACAAGCCGAGAAAAATGCAGTCAATTAGGAAGGGGGGCAGTGTCTTACCCGAGATTTTGAATCCCTCCTCCGTTGTTGCCCGGTGGCCGTCTGTAGAGAGCGGACGCCAGACCGGAGGAGGAGGGATTGTTAAGTAGAAGTACTAGACATAGAAGATGTCGGTTCGGAAAATAATGTGGATGTGTAGCCGCCATCTTGGAAAGGGAAAATTAATGCCCCAATGTATCTGGCGCTAGCGTACCAACATGTATGGACAGCACCTCTGGTACATATCCCTGTTCTGACTAAGGCAAAACGATAAAATCTTGTCAGAGGGATCTTGTATGGTGCTTGTCAAGAGCTAAAACGTTGGTGATGTGCGAATATCGTTAACATGTAGTTCGAGTACTGGCAAAATGTGTGGGCATAATTAGATGTGTCTGCGTATGATGTGATGACGCCCGAAATATTGGTGATGACTGTTGGAAGGCGGGATTCCTATCCTTATCACGCTGCAAAATCATGGACAATTCGAACCTGTCTTCAGTGTGCTGCGGCGCTGGGAGGGGAATCAGAGGATACCTGTATACATCCAGCTAGTGGTTTTAACTCAGATGTAACAAATGTATACACTATCTTATACACAGGTTCATATCCCGTAGAGATATAATGACACCCAAATATGCATACCTTGCCATTCATGAAACAATGTCTTATAATGTGGATATGATAAACATGTGTGTTTGATTTGTTCTGCAACCCATCGTAATTGTCGAGATAGCAAGTGTCTCAACATTTCGCTGGTAAGATTTGACATGTTTTATTCAAAATCTGTCTGTTAACATGAATAATGTGACTTATGTAGCCACCAACACAAGTTATACGACGAAGCAACCTCACCTGGTGGAATGTTACTCTATCCTTTCACATTAACTTTTTTTTCACACCCTGGTTAACTATACACTGTACCGGTACGTTAATTTTTTACTCTGCGAACCTACGAATTTAGTACCGATTTAGGTATCCTCTGATTCCCCTCCCAGCGCCGCAGCACACTGAAGACAGGTTCGAATTGTCCATAATTTTGCAGCGTGATAAGGATAGGAATCCCGCCTTCCAACAGTCATCACCAATATTTCCGGCGTCATCACATCATACGCAGACACATCTAATTATGCCCACACATTTTGCCAGTACTCGAACTACATGTTAACGATATTCGCACATCACCAACGTTTTAGCTCTTGACAAGCACCATACAAGATCCCTCTGACAAGATTTTATCGTTTTGCCTTAGTCAGAACAGGGATATGTACCAGAGGTGCTGTCCATACATGTTGGTACGCTAGCGCCAGATACATTGGGGCATTAATTTTCCCTTTCCAAGATGGCGGCTACACATCCACATTATTTTCCGAACCGACATCTTCTATGTCTAGTACTTCTACTTAACAATCCCTCCTCCTCCGGTCTGGCGTCCGCTCTCGACAGACGGCCACCGGGCAACAACGGAGGAGGGATTCAAAATCTCGGGTAAGACACTGCCCCCCTTCCTAATTGACTGCATTTTTCTCGGCTTGTCACCTACCGACACACGCGTTGAACTAACGCGCATATGTCAATTATTACCTCTAGAGCGCATTGCCTTTCCAGAAAACACACACGTTTTCGGACAGCTTCTCTACTAATGGATCCCCGCCCGGTAAACACCTGATACACATCGTTTTCAGGTATGCTACTTTATTTTTGCGCAATGTTTATTATGTCTGTTTGAACTACACTTTAAATAGACCCACAGAGTTTTAACCGATTTGTGCTTACTGATTGAGCCTTTGACTCTGTGATTTTGCCTTGTTCTTTTTCACAGTGTCCTAACACTGGAGTTAGTAATACGCCCGAATAGTTTTTCAAATGAGTGGAGATCACTCTTGTGGCTCATAACTCCACTGGACAACCTACCACTTTCTATCAACAATTACTAGATACAAAGAAATCCCAGTGGTAAGGGCACTTTTATATATATTTCTTTATTTTATTTTAGCATCCGTTTCACCCATGACTTTTTTCTAACCATCCATAGTTTGGCTCCAGCAAGCCCTTCTTTGAAGGCGTCCCTTATGATGTTTTATGTTTTTTTCCTTCCTCCTCTTACCTGTACAGTCTCTCTCGAGTTTACCCACGTGAGACTTCACCATATTCCCAGACTAAATCTCAACCCACACGCAGGAGTTGAGTCCTAAGGTAAACAACCGAACCTCGCGGAGAGAGCATGTTTTCGACACACATCACCGTGGACTGTTTCACCTTCTTTGAGTCCACAATTAAAATCCACACACTGCGGTATGAACTTGTCACCTAAACTTCACTCTTTGTTCACGTCAGCCTGGCCTCACAATTCCATCTTGATACGTCTGAACCCCAGGCATGCAGGTCCACCGTCTGTACATGAACGCTTGCCACAATTTCCTACAAGGAAATAAAAAATCTTTCACTCACAATTAGCGAATCCCTTACCACAGGCACCACCACTCAAAGAAAACCACTCACTTCTTTTGAGTGTCACCCGATCTTTTCTCTTGAACGTCATCACCGACCACACTCACTGTGTGATATTTAAGACGCACATTTCTACTGCATGCGTGATGCACTTGATGTCACCACATGCAGTTTACTTCTGTGATACGATGTACCACTGAATATGTATACACTATGTTTTTTGTACCACCGGCCCTGAAGAGTCGTGTTGACTCTACGGCACACGACGAAACACGTGTCGGCATATTGTGACATTCCTTACGTCTGGACAAAATAAATCTTCGCCCTGCTGGAATAAGAAACACACCAAAGAATCTGCTTCTATTATATTGTTGTTATCTGTTTTATTTATGCTCATTGTGTTACACTTTCTTGTGGTTGCGAGAGCTTCGCTGCAGAATGTTCGAATAGTCCTTTGATTTCTTAGACGGTTAAGGGTGTTTTTCCGCCTGCTCTTAACGCACCACACAGCTACCCATTCTTACACTACACACAGTAATGTTAGATTTGAGGCAGTGCGCCCATAATATCTGAACTCCTAAAAAAACCTCTAGCAGTTCAGCTTTACCAGTTGCGCTCTTTTATATGAGAATGGTCGCACACTCTAGAACAGGGCTATCCCCGTACGAGGTGGTCTTTGGTAGGCCACCGAATATGTGGGGGACGCCGCTGCCGAGAAAAATTACCGATGTTGACTGTAATATGCTGACAGATTACCTTGCCTCCTTGATGTCTGCACTACAATCATGTCGTTCACAGGTCGCTGCAGCCTTTCCCGACAACACCGAGGTGAAGCCACATGAGGTTGTTCCGGGGGACCTCGTCTTCGTGAGGAACTTCGACAGGAGGAGTCCGCTGGAGCCCCGTTGGCAGGCGCCGAAGCTAGTACTATTGACTACAAGGACTGCGATAAAAGTGGAGGGCCGCAAGGGCTGGCTTCACTCGAGACATGTCAAAAAATACCATGGACTGCCGCCAGATTTAAACTCTCAGCCCTGCCCTCCTCCACAGACTGATTCAAAACTCCCCCTGGTAGAGAAAACTTCTTCTCAGGAGTATAAATCCAAATTGAGGTCTAGCAAGTCAGACAGTTTAATTGTTTAAGTCCTCCCCTAGGTGAATCGGTTAGACAAGTCTCTGACATGTATCCCCTAGACCCCAATAGAGAGAGAGATAGACAGAAACAGCTCAAGAAACGTGAATATTGTAAATCACTTCGTAGTCACTGTATTGTGACATTATTGATTATGTTTTTTCTGAGTCTTTTGATTATTGCTGCAAGTATACTGTTACATATATATTATCCTATTTTCAAACGTGCACATTTTTCTTCAAATGACACTGTCGAGCACACTTTCAGTGAATTACCCCCGCATGAGTTATCTTACCGACTTGCGCTGCGCAACAATACATTCATCAGCATGTTACATCATTCCCATCAGACCAGCAACGCTACAAATTGTTGGATATGTGGCCGACTCCCTCCCTATCAGAAATACAAGGGAGTTCTGCCCCTCTTCCCGTACCCGTTCACACACAATGGTTCCTGTGGCGCATGGTTTAGTTTGATTAATTCCTTAGATTCAAATTCCGTAGTTTACCAGGGCAACTGGGTATGGGGAAACCTGAACGTAGTTTTGCATAAAGCCTGCTACCCTAACAAGGAGGGTCTTCCCAAAAGGACAGGGACTGATCTAGAAAATGAAGTATATGGATTAGGTAACTTTACACTTAACCTCATGATTCTGAACGTTGAATCCGAAACCGCACCAGTCTTGCCCGCTATGTCCGTATTACCTGTCAAAGGTGAATTATGTGTCAGAAAGAATGGTTCAGTACATCTAGGTCATAGTAAATGTACTACTGTGATCGAATTCAGTGATAAAGGCAAGTCTACATTTAAAGCTTCACGTCATTCCTATTTCATTTGTGGTCATACAGCATATATACGCTTACCTCTAGATTGGGATGGTACCTGTTACATTGCATTCCTTCTGCCACCTGTTTTTCTAGCCCCTCCTGATTATCATAGGAACTCCCATCTAGTACACAATAGACCCCAGAGAGATCTCCCTATTGTCGACTATACTGAAACGGCATGGGAGCAATACACAGACTTCAATAAAGGTTTCTTTCCCTACTTAGGTGCTGTCTTTAATAGTAAACTGATACGTAAATTAACCAGAACCCTCGAAGCAGTAGTGAATGAAACTACTTCCGCCCTAGGAAACTTAACGGAGGAGCAGTCTGCGATGCGGATTGTTGTTCTTCAAAATCGTCTTGTCCTTGACGTCATCCTGGCCGATAGGGGCGGAGCCTGTAGAGTCATCGGATCGAGCTGCTGTGTTTTCATTCCAGAAAACGCGCCATCAGTATATAGAGCCATAACCCGTCTTCACAAGATTGCAAGTCAGATACACCAGAATCCAGGCACCTGGACTTGGTCCGGTTGGTTCTGGAGCGTGTTGTCAGCCTGGGGATGGAAGGTCCTATCCTTCCTCGGTATTGCCCTTCTCATAGTATTCAGTTGTTGCCTATGTTTACAATGTGGGCCAGCGATTTGCGGCCTGTGCGCCACATCATGTATTCCTCATTCAAGTCCACATTCAAAATACCGTAAGAAGAAAGAAGAGCAAATGATGTTACATGAACAGATTGATAGATTAATGAGGATTGATATATCATGAAGGGTCCGTAGGGGACAAGGAGGGAATGAGGTAATATGAATTTTTATGGTCAGTTGTGTCCCCTATCGTAGACCCCAACGGCTCCATGTACGTGCTTCAAGTACATGTATGTTCCCTCCACTTCCAGCTATGAAGACGCAAATACATTTGCGTCCAACGTTAACATGTCCTCTTTCAGATCCACCATGAATGGGTCGAATATTCCGTTCCTAAGTATGCCTTGCCACCGTCTTTACATGGTGCACTTTTCACGTTTTCCTGGCTCTATTGAGTTAGGCCCGGAATCATGCCATCGAGCCCTTTCTGCCTTCCTGCTTTCTGCCTCTGGAAGCTGCAGCCTGGATTCTGTATCCATGACCTCTGCCTTACTCCCTGCGTGGCGAGCGGTGCCCGGCTCTGCCTGCTTGCCTGCCAAGACTGTATTCAGCCTTCAAGTTATCTGCTCCGCTCCTCGAAAATACATTCCTGTCTAGTAGTTCAGGTAAACATCCTCCCAGCTGCAGAGCAAAGGGCCCGGCCTCACTGTCTCCGCGCAAGTAATTCACTGCTCCTGTTACCATGGTAGGCCCATGCCCCCCTTGCATCTCATGTAGACACGTAGTCGCATATGCACGCACTAGCAGTCAGTATAGAATAGCCTATGCCCAAGAGACCTTTCCTTCTAGATAATACAGTTCCTCAAACACAAGATATTAGATATGATTTGGGATTAGGTTGTTCTGACACGCCAGACTTCTGTCTCCTCATGTAAGGCTAAATGTCAAGTCCCCTTCACCCTCCAGCTCCACGTCAATCACACGTCATGCTGCTGCGCGCGCATCTCTGTCATGTATTTCTGCTGACACTGCAGGATTCTCCTATGGATCCACCCACTTGTGACACCTCTATTTGACGTTTCTAGCACACACCTCCGTGTACGCCCTTGTGCACACCTTCTGTTACGCCTTTTTATTACGTACATGTGTTCTTATCTCGTTTCTCTCAGCTGTTACGCCTTCTGCATCCATCACCACTGTAATGCATTGACTATATATATGATATTCTGTCAATAAAGTATTGTCTATCCCTTCCTGAACCTTCGTGGTGATGGAACATGATACCTGGTTCGAACCAATTCCTTTTTAAGGAATAAAACCCTTATAAACCCAGATGCCACGGACTCTGCCTCTTAATTTTTTGACTGAGTTATTCTTATTGAACTTTACCGCATAAATTAAGTATAGGTAATTTTATTTACCACACTTGACTACCATGGAGTTTGCTGTTATTCTGCCGCCTTGGAAGAGTTGCTCCTGTCTTGCAGCCTGGTGTCTCTAATAACAAAATGTTACCAGAGCATCAACAGGTTAAAGAGTAGTCCCACTACCGATTTGGATATGGTGGATAATAAATTTACAACTTTCCGGCACCCCAGAGGATTGGCAGTAGGGACTTGTGCTGAAGAATTGGTGTTCCCCTATTACTGTGAGTTTGTGGGTGGCGCTCTCTTGCTATGAGTTGTGTAAGTGCAGTAGGGGGGTTTGGAATCCCCAGTCCTGCCATGTGTTGTGTGAGTGCAGTAATGGGGTTTGTAATCCTTAGTCCTGCTAACAGCAGAGTACAAAGTTCCCCAGGGGGCGTTTAACAGTGTGGAGCAAGGAGTTGGTATTATGAATACCGTGGCTGCGAAGAAAGGGTTCCCTAGTCGGAACTTAGAGAGCCTCACACACCCAAAGTAATAAGCGTGAAACACACCCTTACTAGAGGGTGTCCGGTGTCATCATCGGCTCACTGCCCCTCGTCGGACCGGCGCTGCAATGTCTGACGGAGTCCCCAAAGGTACTCTTTTGACGGGGTTCTTTTAGTTCCTTGCCGATGGTGGATGTGGGTGAGGATGAAAGAAGGTGTAGTCAGTGCAGTGGTGAGTGAAGGCGATAAAAAAGGTAATCAGTCCACTTGCAACTTTAATAACGTGGCTGATTCCTTAGTTAAAAGGGGTGGGAGGGGAGTTTAGAGACCGTAAAGGTGTACAGAACAATAACTCTACCCCCTAGTGTGGTCAACATGTTTCTCGCCGAAAGGCGATTCGTCAGGACCTAAAATAAAGTACTACACAAAAAAAAGTTAACTCTATGCTCAATCTAAATAAAGAAAGCAAATACAACCTCGCTGGGTCGGAGGACAAGAGGGCCAAGGGGTCCTGCTCTATTTAGGCGACCTAGAGGTAGGGGAACAAAATATAAAAACAGAAAGAACAGCTCAAGTCAAATGAAACATAGTGACTCAATGCTCAAATCGTGCAGCGTGACTCTTGTGACACAGGCTCCACACTGTGAGAAGTGAAGGGGGGTGGTGTGGAAGGGAAAACCAATTGAACCAGGAAATTGGGTGCAACGTCCCTTCTATGGCATACACCACCCAGATGGCACAATTGGGGATTTTCATTATGTGTTTTTTAAAAAACTGTGGTATATATCCGAAGCTTTCAAGAAAACAACCCGTCCCTCAGGAAACAACAGCAGGTGTGCAGCATTAGTCAAGTTCTTACCCTAAGGGGATTCAGACTGGGCCCCGCAGCATGCTCCCGTGAGGCCAGCGTTATAAGGTTTGAATACACCTATTGGATGTAAAAATTGGTAGCTGGTAACTAAGACAGGTGAGGTAGATGTGAATGGTGGTACACTTTGTATTAGCAATAGCGGCCCCAGATAGCACGTAAGACACTCTCCCAGCAGCATTTCATAATCAGGTCAGATAGGGAGAAAGGCTGGGCGGGATAGTCCCCATTGACTATGGCTCCCTGTGTAACAGTACTAGTCCTGTGATGTTAGACTCGTATCAGTCAAACCACTCCTATCCATTGTCATAGGGGACAGGGAGGCAGGTGAAGTACAACCCCAAGCCCCTTCAGCAATAGATCGGGCGGGATGGGGGCGGGTACAGGGTCAAATGGTCCATAATATTATGCTCTAAAATATTGTGCTTAGAAACACGATCAGAGGGACCCCAGGGAGGCTTATGTGAAAACGACAGCCTGCCCTGTTTCTATATAGATGGAGACCCGGCGAACTGGGGGCGGGTCAGGTGAGTGGTCAGGCGGGGCAGACTTAGTTAACTATACTCTGCATAGCGGGGCCTCCGGGAAGGCTTCCGATCAGCAAGGTGATCTATGGCGGGCCCAAGCGGTGGTCAGACAAATCGGCCCGATATTGTCCCGTCATCCACGGCTCCATGGTGACACTAGGGCTCTAACGGTCTCAAGTAAAGCTTACCTTGGCGTAGACACTGGAACGGCGGAACACCTACCCTTCACGCTCACGGCACCTGGTCAGGGTGCGGAGCAGCTGGTGGAGGTTTCTGCCGGTGTCCGCCGTTTTAAAGGAAGTGAAGGCGCATCTAGACTGCGTCACGCGCATGCGCAGCACCCGGTCTGGTACAATGGGCAGAGCTAGATGCTTGAATGGTTCATTGAAGGGGCCATCTTGGGAGTGGCAATAATGCTTGAACAGATCGCGAAATGCTTTGAGATCAGTACCGCAGGGAGACAGGTGTGATTAGACCAGGGGAGGAGACGTAACAGGAAGTACCTGAGTGAGTATTCATGAAGTGACCATAAGGAGTGTTATAGTGCGGATGTTAGCGCATATTGCGTCATAGTCTACACATAATATCAGGACACTGTCTGCAATGACTGTATGCTGCCGGGACTGCGTGACTAAACCCAGTCAGGCCGTGGAGTAATGTACTGAAGGTGTTCTGTTAAGAGGGATCAAGGTGGACTAGGATGGCAGACACAGTAAGGGATAAGGGGTTGGGCTATAGGTTATGTAGCACCGCTAGTCAGGGGTATATATATGGCAGGAGAGGAATGTCTAGGCTGTGATACCATTACAGTAGGGGTGAACAGGTATTAGGGTAGAGGGTATCTACCTCGAGACA
The DNA here is from genome assembly GCF_964263255.1 of Lissotriton vulgaris. Lineage (NCBI taxonomy): Eukaryota > Metazoa > Chordata > Amphibia > Caudata > Salamandridae > Lissotriton > Lissotriton vulgaris. The sequence continues at coordinate 193,917,529 of NC_141695.1, forward strand.
CTCGCCCAGGGAATAGCGTCATTTAGCCCTATTGTGTCTAGCTGGAGACGATGCACCCATCTCTGTTCAAGCCTGAACAAAGCTTGTCTAGTCATGGCTGGTTGGGACTCAAGCACTAGCCATTGGATGCTGTCGGCCGGGTGATTATGTTGTTTGTAATGTTCATACAGTCTCGTATGAGTCTTGGAGCATCGTATGTTGCTTTTATGCTCCGTTATTCTCAATTTGACCTGTCTCATGGTCATCCCGACGTAAAATTTGCCACATGGGCAGATAAGGAGATAGACACACTTGGAGCTATTACAGTTAGTATGTCTATTCAGTTTCCAAGTGAAAGAGTCTGTTAGTGTGATTTCTTTACACTGTCTAGATTGGGGACAGACGGCAAAAAAAATAAATAAATAATAATCCTTAGTCCTGTCATAAATTGTGTAAGTGCAGTAGGGGGGTTAGAAATCCCTAGTCCTGCCATGAGTTGTTTCTTATTTTCTCTAGTTTGGAAGATTATGTCATCTGTGATGAATTTATTGGATTGTGATGTGTCTTATCATCTTTCATATATTTGATTTTCTATAATCATTATAAGGGTGAAGATGTGTTATAACCTACTTGTTGGTTAATGCATCCTCCCTATCCTTGTTCTCTGCCTTGCTGCTCAGCCAAAGGTGATGTCATTGGAATGTGCAGTGTGATTGTCAGTTGGAGCGGATGGGCTGAGCAGCAAGGAGGCTGCTCCTGGTGGGCATATTATGGATATTACCATCATCATGTAACTTATATTTGATCCTGTAACCTGATGAATAAACTTATACCTTGTTTTGTGCACAGCAAAGTTTCCAAAATATTCAGATTCTTCTTCATTTTATTTCCAGCTTTAGTGTAGGGAAGGAGATCTGAGAGACAAATCCCAGATACAGGAAGAAATGGTCAGTACCAAAGCCATATTAAGTAAATTCTTTATTGTTTGATTATTTAAAATCTTACAATATTTCCAATACACAATCATATTCAGTTTATAGAGTACGATACAGTAAAAAAATAAAATAGACAATTTTGTCCTTAAAGTTGAGATGCTTAGATCTTAAAAACATTAATAAAATTTAAAAATTATTTATTTATTTATTTATTTTCGTTAAAAAAAAAATCGAATCTATTTTTCTAGTTCAGTAGTTATTATCTTTAAAAATTTTACAAAGGCAACGTTCATGACTATATCATTTGGATGAAGACAAATTTTCAGTGCCTGCCTGCATGTTCTTATACCCCGGAGATTGGGGTGAGGTTTGAGTAATGCACATCTTTCCCTACGTAGTCCAGGACAGATACATAGGAGGTGGACAATATTTTCTTCTCCACCTTTGCAGAGTCTGCACAGTAGATTGGAGTTAGTTTTTTCCCACGGCAGAGCGTGACTAAGGCCTGGCAGAGTTCCAAATCTTGCGTTCATAAACCATTGTTTACTTCTTTCGGACCATGGTATCTCCAGGTATTCTTGTACTTTCTTTTTTTCGTAGGCATTTATCACTGTCCACGAGTGTTTTCTTTTTGCCAGCACGTTTTTGTCATGTAAAAGTGATCAGTACCAAAGCCATATGTTCAGGTTTGATATTCAACCAGTTAAATGCCCCAAAAATCTTGCTTCTACAGAAAAGGCTGGGCTTAGATTATGCACTCTCGGGCTATTGGTGGGTTTGCACTCTAGCAGCGTCAGAATGTTGCACTCCTCTTCCCAGCCCCTCTCATCATCCATGGATAGATAGATCATAGTTTGCTGAGGCTACATAAAATTCAAAGTGGCTTAGACTTCAGCCTGAGTGGCATCTGGTCTTGGTTGTCAAGTGATTGCAGCAATTCTTATGATGATAACACTGCACATTCTGACAAAACTCCATGCATCATCCAATATTCTTGCAGTGAATATGGGCTTACCTATGCTTATTGCTCGATGGTATTGAGGATGATGAAGAATGTGACAATGAAGAATTCAAAACTGAAGTTATTAAAGTGTAAGCATTGAACTGTTGTTTGGGTTTCACCTCTCAGTGAAAAAGGGGGCCTGAGATCATAGAACTGTATATGCCACTTTGCTTGTATCAACAATTGCAATTTATATTTTTCTTAGCATTGTTGCCCATTTTGTTCAATTGTCCTAGTGAGCACAGACTCACTCTGAAATTGAGATTACAAAGCGAGAAATGTAAAATTAGTGAAGTCAGTTGTTTTACTTGAAAAAGTTGCATCTAACTCTCAAGGTGTTCTGCATTCTCCTGCCGACCTATAAATATCACCTCTGGAGTTTATTCCTATGTTCAAGGAAACAATGGAATCACGTGCCAAACCTATGCACAACTTCTATAGGAGTACGGTAATGAAAAAAACAACCTTTTTTTTAAAATAACTCACCGGCTCAAGTAGGGGCATTCTTCATCATCAGGTTCACCCTGACTCCTAAAGGACTGGGTCGGCTCAACCATAGTCCAGGGAGCTCTTATAAAGATAATTAAATAGGGGAGCATAACTTTAAAGATAAAAAATACTCATCCACTCCACAGGTATTCATTTATTAGTGGGGTGGATGTGAAAGATTAAAATTATTTTAGGGGTTAAAAAGATGTAATAGTCCTATGACCTTGAATCACCAATATGTTTCAGCCTTATACTATTAGATGGTCCTGGGCTTTCGTCAGGGTGTATGTGCACATATTTTACCCCCACAAACATAAGTTGTGTGTTTTGTGTGCGGCATGCAATTTTACTCAAAGCGTGCCCTGACAGTGGTAATACTTGCCATTCTCTGTTGTTCCCAGCTAAAGTGACTTGGAGCAGTGTAATCTGCAATTAAGTCACATCCCCTCAAAAGGTAAGTGCACACATAAGGTAGGTAGCACAGTAAATCACGCATTACACACCATTAATGACTTATGTCACACATACGTAGGCATAGTGGTACACATAAGTACACTATGCCCACTTGTATGCGTGACATCCAGGACCAATGTAATAGAGTGCAAGGTGAGTTTATCACCTTTTCACACTCTATAACATTGGCCTCCATACATTAGGCTACTTGCGTCAGACAAAACTGATGCATCACCTGTTTTTTGATGCATTGCAGTAGTTGAGTCAGTTTTATGACCAACTACAGCAATGGTCTACTTTCGGGTCGGATGTCTTACAGCATCCTTGTCATCGGCATGTCAGAATTTCTGACGCATCCTGGGAACCTTGAGCCATGGAGCTCCATATTGTAAATACATCACATCTATAGTCTCATAAGGATTTTTCACGCTGGCGCAAGAAAGTTTGCCACATCGCTGCCTTTGCTCAGCAATGCAACATTTCTTGTAAATATGTCCCTATGGCTGCACAAAAGATGCGCACTGAGCAATAGTGAAACCATGATACTTTCCAATAGGTATTGCTTTAAAAGAACTGGTGGGGCTGGGGCAGAATTACTTGGATGCCTGAAAAGACACTCGCTTCCTGATGCCTGATTTCCATACAAGGCCATCTACCTTTGATACAGACCAGTAAAAAGCAGGGTCACAAGTATGTTAGGAAAATATAAGCTGCAGCTTCCAGTTGTGTTCTGCCCTAAGGCCACATGGGCAGGTGTTCTGACCACGGCTCAGACTTGTGACTTCATGCTTTAAGAGTACAGAGGATAGCTGGAAGACTCCAAGCACATGCGTGGTGAGCTAAAATGGACCAGAGGAAACATAAAGTTGGTTGGTGATCCAGGGGATTTATGTATTTATGTGTTTATGCATTTAAAATACGCAATGTTCTATAGTGCGAATGTGACCTAAGAGCATTAGAGCACTTTGCAAATGATCAGAATTGAGTTTTGAATAACAATCAATAATACTGAAAATTAAACATCAAATCAATACAGTCATGTCCAACTAGCAGGAATCGGGGGATGTGACTTTGAGGTTCTCCGTTTCAAAGAAGCGTCTTTAAAATAGAAGGTTTTTCACTTCTTTTTAAAAGTTCCAAGTCAGACAGTTATGTGTAGAGCTGATGGAAATGAATTCCAGATACATTTTGCACTTCAAGAAAAGCATCACTTCAGACACCACTGTTGCTGAAATGTGGGATGGTCAATAAAGAGGTAATCTATACTATTCTGCATTTCTTGGTAGCAACTTTGAGCGCCTTATATTTTCAGTTTCTCATCTAGATAGGAAGACGTGGTTTTATGTAGGGCTTTGTGAGTGATGGAAACAGTCTTAAATTGTGTTCTTTCTTCAATGAGAAGCCAAAGTAGAGTTAATAGGACAAATGTAAGGTGGTCACATTTCTTGCACCCAGTAACAAAGAAAGTTGTTTTGTCAAGAACAGCTCTAAGGGAACCCGCACCTACCTTTTGGAGGCCAGTGAATAGTAAGTCGCTCAGAAGGAGTCCCAATCTTGTCATTGTAGTGTCATGTCTAGTCTGTCCTCTTTCCTGATGTAAAGATGGTGAATGGAGAGGATTGGTTCACCTCTTACATCAAGTTGGAAGAGGTGGACTACAACATGACCGCCGGATGTGACTTAGTTTACAATTCAACTGTGTGTACAACATGTCCTGAGAGTCACAGAAACCACAGAAAGCCCTTTAACTAGAAGGGTGGGGGGAGGGGTGGGGGGGTGCTCCTGCAGTCCACATGCATGCTTAAAGGCTATATTAAAGTAGCAGTACAGTGTACATCACCACTAAACTCAGACCTATACTAGGGATCAGGGCCTCTAAGAACCGGTATAGCACCCTGCAGCGGGCTATAAGGCTATATTAAAGTAGCAGTTCCGCGCACATCAACGCTAAACTTGGGCCTATAACTCAGGTTCAGGCATTTAACTACCAGAAAGCACCTGGCGGTGGGTTATATAGCTGTATCAAGGTAGCAGTTCAGCGTACATCACCACTAAACTTGGGTTCAGGGCCTTTAACAAAATGTATAGCACCCGGAGGTGGGCTATAAGGCTCTATTAAAGTAGCTGTTCAGCTTTCATCACCACTAAACTCCACGATACTGGGACAGTTTATTTACATGCCTACATATATAATCCCTTCTATGCCATTGAATACCACTTACAATAGTGAGGGTGGGCCTATATAAATTTTACATTTACTCAGAACACTTTTTATGGTTAAATTATGATGCTTTTGCCTGAGTTTGCCATTGATGTGATAGGTGGTGGTGGCCAGTAAACTGTGAAAATGGTAGGGCATTAATACTTGCTCTAAATTTGGCTGAGTAAGACAGACGTCCATAAGGAATGTTCTATGGGGTTCTCATTCCAAGCATTGTGTTAAAAAGGGACAATTGAGTATTTTGCCCCACAGTCATTACACACATTGATCACAAAAAGCCAAAGATTCAGAAGGGGTACTAACAAACGATTCAAATACTTGTGTACTGTGCCAGACAACCCTTATCTTCCCCTAGGGACTCTCTAAGAATAATTCAGAAAAAACGTCAGCAAAACCTGAATTTTTAAAAGAAATGGCCCTGGAAAGTTGTCTGAAGAACTTTATGCATTACAATCAAGTAGGAAGGTCTGTATATTTAAGGTCACACTGCCTATTGCTTTTCAAATGGCCTTTATGGGCAAGTAAATGTTTGATGTTTCCTTTCACATCATTTTTTAAGTAGGTTTTTTATCTCTCACAGCCACAGACTACACTTAGCACAGCTAACTATATCTTACAACACATAGCGAAGCTCGATATATCTTACAGCTCACAGCAGAGCTAGATAGATCTTACAACTAATATCAAAGCTAGAAACATCTTACAACACACAGCAGAGCTAGATATATCCTACAACTAATAGCAAAGCTAGAAATATCCTAAAACACATAGCAGAGCTAAATATATCTTACAACACAGCACAGCTAGATATATCTAACAGCACATAGCAGCCCTAGATATATCTTATAACTCATCACAAAGCTAGAAATATTTTGCAACAAATAGCAGATCTAGATACATCTTACAACACACCACAGAGCTAGATATATCTTACAACAGATAGCAGCCATAGATATATCTTTTTGGGGAAGGATCCAATAAAGTAGGTCTTGGAGTCTCAGAGAACCCCTCTGAGAGAGTCCACTGCGCTTAGGGAGTCTCTCGCAACAGGGACGGGGAAATGATACCACTCCCCCTGGGATCACAGCTTACTGGACTTTTGTTTCAGCTTTGACTCACCTACCGGTTTGTATCTCCTCTTGCCTTGCCGTGTCAATAATCCTCCCCTCCTCTTTCCCTCCTCCATTCTCTGTCTACTTCAGCTACTCCTCCCCCCCCAATCCCTGGAATATATCTCCCCTTGCCTCCTTTCACTACCTAGCCCCCTGTCCTTTTTTGCGCTTTGACTAAGCACTCCTTCTCTCCTTTATGGGGAAGGATCCCAGTTATTTACGCTGGAGTCTCAGCATACCCGCTGAGAGAGTACACAGTGCCATGGGAGCCACTCACAATTGAGGTATGGTATGGCACCCCTGGCCAAAGCACCCCTCTCCCCTTTTTGGGGAAGGATCCAATAAATAGACCTTGGAGTCTCAGAAACCCCTCTGAGAGAGTCCACTGCGCTTAGGGAGCCTCTCGCAACAGAGATGGGGAAATGATACCACTCCCCCTGGGATCACAACTTCTGGACTTTGGGCACAGCTTTGACTCGTCTACCGGCTTGTGTCCCTGTCACCCTCCCCATCCTCTGGCCATGCCGTGTCTCTAACCCTCTTCTAATGTAATGTAATGTAAATTGATACTTGTATAGCGCACTACTCACCCGCAAGGGTCTCAAGGCACTTGTACGAATACCGCTGTGGACCCCTTCCTGGCTTTCCCTGTGAGGCATCCACTCCTGGGCACCCCCAAGGTGGGTGCCAGGCATCCTTAGCGTTGAGGGGGCCGTTGTGGAGATTAAGCAAGCTATTGCCCAGAGTGGGACTCCATGATTGGAATAGGCACCGAGGCGAGAATTATCAGGTCCGTGGAATTTTGAGCCCAAGACCCGCTGAGGCGGAGAATTGAACCCTGGTCCCGGGCTAGACCTCTGCATCAGGGTCTGCCGCTCTAACCATTGAGCCACACTTCTCCTCCTCTTTCCCTCCTCTACTCTCTGTCTACTTCCCCTGCTATTACCCCCCTACTCCCCGGAATATCTCCCCTTGCCAGCTTTTCTCCCTACCTATATGTTCCTTTTTGTTTGTCTCAACCTTACTTGTAACTAAAATTGCCGTGCTCTAATAACTGTGTAACTTTTGTAAAGCTGTAACCTGCAATTTATTGTCTGATACCCATGTAAAGCGCTCTGATACCTCCATGTCTAGCCAGCCCTATATTAAACCTTTTAAATAAATAAAAAAACTCATAGCAAAGCTAGATATATCTTACAACAAACAGCAGCCCAAATATATCTTAAAACACACAGCATAGCTAGATATATCGTATAACACAAAGCAGCCCTAGATATATCTTACAACTCATAGCAAAGCCCAAAATATCTTACAACAAATAGCAGATGTAGATATATCGTACAACACACAGCCTAGCTAAATATATCTTAGAACACATAGCAGCCCTAGATGTATCTTACAACTCATAGCAAAGGTAGATATATCTTACAACACATAGCAGTCCTAGATATACCTTACAACACACAGCATAGCTAGACATATCTTACAACACATAGCAGCCATAGATATATCTTACAATACATTGCAGCCGCGAAGCTAGATATATCATACAACACATAGCAGATCTAGATACAACTTAAAACACATAATAGACCTAGATATATTCTACAGCACATATTAGAGCTAGATCTATCCTACAGGCTCACAGAGCCAGGCAGCTGCTCAATTCTACATACAGCACACGGTCAGATAGTAGACAGATTACACTTTATTTACATTTTCTGCTCACATAACAGACAGAGTACACTTTATTTACATTCTGGGGTCACATAACAGTAGTGATAATATCTTAAAGGCATTACCAGTATAGATGATAAACTACCTCCAATAAACAGCCAATGCAGGAAGTGCCTCTTGTAACAAGGAACCACAATTTGCTGTTTTTGCTATTACAGTTTATTCACACATGCATTACTTTTGTTTGAAACATCATCTCTCATGTTTCTAAATATAAAAAAAACACAAATACATTTTTATTTTGCATAAAAAAGCTCAAACATAAGTTGACATTTCCATGAAAGAAAACGGTATGTCTGTCACACAATTCCAGATGCACATTTTCAGGGAATACACGTTCTTGCCATTTTCACCAAACACTCAGGAACATTCATTTTATGATTTATCATGGAATCTCTTATGTCCATCAAACGGTGAAGAATTTCATCACCATTATTTCAGGGATATGCATAACTATGCCAATAATGGGAACACATATGTAACTGATGGGTCATCATCATCTCTGGGTTAGCCACTGTGCCACCATGAATGTAAATATTTAGGTCGCTCATGCTCCATCATTGCCAGGGGTAGCCAGTATGAAATAGGTAGGAGATGGGCCTTCATAAGCATTTTGTCAGGAATACCCAGAAATATCCTGTTTTGTGAAGGTGACCTAGCATGTTTTCCTGAAATGTCCCCAATATTCCACTAATGTGCCATTATTATATGAGGGTTAGTCAGCATGTTTCCAGTGTGGTCACACTATGTCATGGATGGGTTAGATTTGGCATGCCTGAAACTCACTGTCCTTGACTTAACACACCATCACAAATACATTGACAAATACACATATATGTTCACTTATGCAGAAGAAGGCATTCATATCCCAAAACACTTTGACAAGCCTAATAGTATCAATGCTGGTCCCTGCCCTTCCTCTGAAATGCTTACATACCAAGAGGTGGCAGTGATCCCATGCCGGTTCAAAGTCCATGGCTCTGCAGCTCTAGGGCAGCCCTCTAAGCTCCTGGCTTATGCCATATATAATCTCTGGCAGCATCAGTAAGTAATGAGAAGAGAGGTTGTTGGACCAGCCCCTAGCTAGCCACATGGTATGATCCCTCTCAATGCTCAGGGGGCAAGACATGAAGAGGCCTAGTTTCGGTATGGAGCGAGCTGGCCAGCTGGGTCTACTAGACAAAAGGGAGCTCAGAGGATAAACCGAGGGCTGGCAGATTATAGTAGTCCATCCATCCACTAGCACTGTGTGAATGGAAGGGACACAAGAAATGAGAGCCCTGGGGAAGGCTGAGATGACACCTCCTTCTATGACTCCACCTTTCTAACCTTGTCCAAGCCCGGAGAAGATGGAGACAGAGGAAGGGCAAAGACTATGGACTAGTGAGAGGTTGCTTTATGGTGAGGGAGTAAACATTTACTGCTTTGGCATGTTATGTTATGGAAACTTCTAAAGCGAATGATTACCCAAGGGTGTCTTGGTGCTGAGTTGGGGTAATGCAGTGTAGAAGGGACAGGGGAGGCCAAGTGTTTACAAGCCACGTGTTTACAAGTTTCGTAAAACTCAGTAAAGTGGGAGCTGCTTTGATATTTATGGGCAAGCTGTTCCACAGCACTGAAGCTTCAGAGGAGAAACTGTCCCCTATTTGAATCTCTTAAATCTAGAGCGAGAGATCATCAGTGTATTTTTGGATCTTAGGTCTCGATTGGGTATGTACCAAGAGAGGGATTGTTTAAGGTACCTGCCGCAGGAATCATGTAAGGCTTTATAAGTAAGGCATAGTGCTTTGAATTTGATCCAGTTGGCCACTGTAAACCTGTGGAGCTTTTTAATAGAAGCTGAGACAGGGTGAAATTTGGGCAGATCAAGGATAGGCCTATCTGCTGTGTTTTGAATACTTTGCAATTTCCTTGTGTACTGTTTTTGATGCTAATGTACAGACCATTACAATAATCCGATTTGAAAAGGATTAGTAGTTAAATAACTGTTTTTCTGGAGGTAAGGAGAATAAACGAGAGAATCTTCTTAATAATTCTCAGAGTATTCACACTAGAAGAGATGACTGAACAAATGTGTTTATGAAGATTTAATTTCTTGTCAATGACTATGCCCAGATTGTTTACTTTTCGGACCAGGATGGGAAGAATTTCCAGCTCCATAGGCCAGGATGCTGGGTTCCAGAATTGGGGTTTTGTTGACAAACAGAATGGCCTCGGTCTTCTCCAAGTTCAATTTAAGGCAGTGCCTACCCATACAGTTACTGACTACTCTCATGCAGTTCTGAAACTGGGTTGTATTAAATTCTGCTTTGTTTGATGCTGAAACGACAATCTGCGTGTCGACTGCATACGAAGTGGGTGAAAACCCAAAAGATGTAATCAGAGAGGAGAGTTTGATTTGATGACATAAATATTGAAGAGTAGGGGACTCAGGGAGGATCCTTGGGGGACCCCTCACAGGAGGGAAAAAGGCTTAGATGTAAAATTTCCCAACATGCCTGAGTACTCCCTGTCTGTTAAAAACGACTGGAGTAAGTCTTGTTAGTGATGCCCAATTTGTTATGACAGTCAATGAGGGTGTTATGCCTTCTGGGTGTCTGTGAAGAGACATTACTGAGTGAAGAGCCTTATTTTCAGCCCCCTTCTGAATGAGAGGAGATCTGGAGAGTTCCTCAGGTGGAATGGGAGCTCATTCCAAGCTTTGGGGGGCACATGTGATGAAGCTTCTGTCACCGCAGCTGGCCTTTTTGATCGGGGGAGTTACAACTAATTTGGCTTCTGTGGACCGAAGATTTCCAGTAGGCACATACCACTTAAATTTCTGCCTCAGATGGTTGCTGTCAATTATATTGAGGGCATTGAAGGCCATACAAAGGGCCTTAAAACATACTCTTAGCCTCAAGGGGAGCACATTAAGTTGTGCCAGCTCTTTCTTTACAGAGACAAATTTGGGAGTGCTTGTGATTAATCTTGCTGCTGAATTTTGAGCGATTTGCTGTCTATTGATGTGCTTTTTTTTAGTATTTAGAAGAAGACTATTGCAATAGGCTATCTTTGCCATAATGAGGCCTGTGATCACTGTCCTGAGACTGCTCTCGGGTAGAAAGATCTTTTTTCCTTATTATCCTGAGGATTAGGAAGCAGGCCAAGATCACCATGCTTACGTGGTCGCCATAAGCGAGTTTATTGTCCATAATCACCCCCAGGTTTTTTGCTTTCCTGGTGAGTGATGGGCATATGCCCAGCTCGTCTGGCCACCCCTCTGGCGTCCAGATATTGGGGTTATTTCCACATATAAGGTCCTCTGTTTTGCCAAAGTTTAATTTTAAGCAGTTGGATGACATCCATCCGGAGATGGCCTCATGCAGTTATGAAAGCGAGCCCCCGTTTCCTTCTCCTGTCCGTGTGTGATTGATAATACTATTTGCGTATCGTCTGCATATGAAATTGTTTAAAAGCCATAGGATTTGATCAGGGCTGCCAAGGAGATCACATATATATTAAAAAGTGTAGGGCTTAATGATGATTCCTGTGTTACCCCACAAGGGAGAGTAAATGGCTTTGACCTATGGTTGTCGAGGTCCACTATTTGAGAACGTTCCGATAGGAACGCCTGCAGAAGGTTCTATGGGGCTCCTTGAATGGTGGCATGGTCAACAGTATCGAACCCCGCTAACAGATCGAGGAGGATAAGTGCTGCAGATCCTCCTTTACCAAAAATAGATTTTATTTCATCTGTAGTTTTGATTAAAGCCATTTCCATGGTATGTTTGGCCCTAAAGCCGAATTGGGCAGGGTCCGATATCTGATTGTCCTGAATGAACTGTGTCAATTGAAAATGAGTTCGTTTTTACACTATCTTTGTTGGAAATGGCAGTCTTGAGGTAGGGCAATAATTTGCTGGATTATCGGTGTCCAAATTGTTTTTTTAAGAAGTGAAGTAGTGTGGCTCACTGGTTAGAGGCGGCAGACCCGAGAGCAGAGGACGGCCCGGGACCAGGGTTCGATTCCCGGCGCGGCAGGTTTCTGGACCAGGGTCAGCGGACTCGATAATTCTCTCGCCTCGGTGCCCACTCTGATCAGCGATCACACTCGGCAACTCTGGGCATTAGCTTGCCTCATCTTCACTAACGGCCCCACCAGACCGCCGGGGATGCCTGGTCTCACCCTGGAGATACCCATTAAGGGACCATCTCTCAGGGAAGCCAGGAAGGGTTTCGCAGCGGTCGAAGCGCCTTGGGACCCTACGGGTAAGTAGTGCGCTATATAAATGCCAATACATACATACATACAATACATAGAATGGAGGCCTTTTTCCACAGTTTAGGGAAGTTCCCTGAGGTAAAAATCCCATTAAAGATGTTAGTAAGATAAGAGGCGATAGGAATAGGAAGCCTTTTGAGAATCGAAGGGAGGCAAGGATCTTGAGGTGATCCCGATTTGATGGACTTGAGTAGGTTGAATAATTCTGCATCCGTAACAGAAGAGAAATGACTACGTTTGGGTTGAAGGGTTAGGGTTGAGGGTGAAAACTGTTGCTGGATTAGGGATGATCTTGAAATCCATGACACAAAAACAAGTAAACGGATTGTAGATTTGTTCTACTTTATCAAAAAAATGGAAGGCCATTTTCTCACAAAAAGCTAGAGTTTAGTTACTACCTCTAATCAAGGGGGTTTGGTAAATGTATTTATAGCTTGAAAGAGTTCTATAGCAGAATGTGTAGATGTTTCAATTTGATGTATATAATAGTCAGATGATGTGTGGAGGAGCTGACGGCAATACTTATAGCCGTAATCATGTTTCCAACTTTAGTTCCAGGAAGAAAAAGAAAAACTTTAGTAAGAACACAATGTGGCTAGCTCAGAAAGAAAGAGCAACAAAGTATCAAGTTCAACAGTGAGGCGGTCTTTATCTGACATTGGGTAAGGTCCTCACTCGTGCGCTGTGTTCGTCCCTTATAATTTATTGGATAATTATTACACAGTATGTACACAACTGAGGTTCAACATATATTACATTTATAGACCTACTCGAAAAGCTGCTGTACAAGTCATTGATGTAAAGCACCAACTCTTCCTAACTAGAATATTACAGTGGAATTTACACTAGGCGGATTTTGCGAGCAAAATAAATTTGCAAATAAAACCTCATTTTGCACTATAATCAGCAGAATGCAGCCACCAAGAAAAAAGTAGGAGCCCATGCAGAGAAAATAAATTCAAATAACACCAAAATGGCAACGTATTTGAAAAACAAAATATATTATAGATCTTGTGGACCACGGCAAAAAGCTGTTTGAAATCACTTCCTGAGGTGTCATCAAATATCGTCTCCAAAGAGTATTAAAGCTTGAGACTCTGTTTGATTTTCTGGTTGCTACTAATTAACTACTGTGCTACTGATGTAGGCTGGTATCCCGGTTGCGGTGTGTATCCTGGTGGGTTATCATACGTCATTGGAGGTGTCTGATAGGTCTGAATTTGCCCCTGAGGCCCTAACTGTGGCAGAACTGCCCCTTCCGGTGGTGAATAAGGGGGTGGTTTGGAATCGCCTTGCGGATGAATTTGATGCTGAACTGGTCCCCCCCTCAAGGACCGGACACGTTCTAATAACGGCTGTTGAGAAGCAGGCTCCAATTTGTGGTCAATTCCGCAAATTATAGCTGGGAAGATAAAAAAGAATTGGAAGAATGAATAAAACAGCATCAATTTGGGAGAAAAAACAATACAGTGGCAGAAGGATTGACTGAAAATTGGTAGGATTAGAGTCTTCTTAGGCAAAACAATCACTGATTCCAGCACCATGACAAAAAGCTATTACGATTCCTGATAAACTTTTCAAATCTAGTCTTATTGAATCCGACCTATGTTGGAACTCTCACAACTCATCAGCCTTCATTGAACATATGTTACTCAATTGTAAGATGGCAAAATCATTTTGGATGGACATTGAGAAAAATATAAATAAAGTATTTTAAACTAATATCTCCCTTAAAACCCATGCTGTAACACTAGGTCTGTGGTTCTTCTCACCAACCGCTCACCTAAATGGTAATGACCTGCACCGCCTTGACCTGCTACTGACCATAGGGATCAAAAATATTATGTGAATAGAAGTCATACAAGAACTTATCTTATCATGACTGGTGGACTTTGGTCTTCTTCGCTAAGAGAGTGTGGACAACACAGGGATTGACATGAACTTTCACAACCACTCATCGCACCATCTATGGAACAAGTTGGATTTATACTTTCAGAAAGTGAAACCCCCAAGGCTATGTTCCGCACCGTGGCCATACCGATACAACAAGAATCTCATCACATCTCTTCTGCATAGATTCAGACCAATGGTAACTATTAAACTGATCACTGCAGCTGTTCATCCAATACCAGTCTAATGATCCCCTTGTTTTGGGTCTATCTCCTTTCTCTTCTGTCTCTCTTTTCCTTTCTATCTCTGGACTTAATCACCTACAATACCTCAGATGAAGCCACATCCTATACTAAGTGTCATTGTCGTTTAAAAAGTTGTTACAAAACTAAAAGACAAACCATTATGCATTGTCTTTATTATGAGATTATGGAGCATATGTACAAGCCCCTATCGCCACCACAACATCCTTTTCACCGACATTGTGGTGGCGATAGGGGTTTAGTCTTATTTACAAGGCAGCATTAAGCCACTTAACGTAGCTTAACGCTGCCTTGTAAATAAGGCCCCCTTTCACACCATGGTTAGCGTGAAAGGGGTGGGCAGTGGGTGTTGCAGTGGGCGTTCCACCACAACACCCATTCATTTTGACGCTGCCCCCCTATGTACAAGGGCAGCATATATAGGAGGCCGCACCAAAATTAAGACCAGGGAAAACCTGGTCTTAACTTGGCGAAACGAGGAGAGATGCTTTATTCCTCCTCGTTTTTGCTTTTTCCATGTGTGCTGCCTTGTGCAATACACATGGAAAAAGCAAAATGGCATGGATTGTTTATGTACAGGAAGGTTCGCCTTCCTGTACATAGACACATAAAAGTGACAAAATTGTATTTTATGATTGTTTCTGTGCAGGAAGGGACACCTTCCTACACATAAACCTTGTTCCCCTGCATGCAGTTACCCTTGCACTATGGTGCAATGGTGTCTGCGTTGGCACTACACTTCTAAGTGTAGTGCCAGCGCAGGGGGAAATGCAGGGCTGCACCACATCCTTGTAAATATGCTGCAGCCCTGTGTTTAACGCCACACTCTGCCACTACACTTGTACATAGCCCACTGTGTCTTTTTACCAAATTCAATATAAGCCTCTAAAATCACACCGTCAGAGCATACCATGAACAGTGTTGTTAGCCTATGCAGTGCTCTTTATCAGACTATAGAAACTGCCCATGGGTGAGGGTTCTTTGAGGAACACCTACCAGAAGCAAAGGCCAATATGACAGCAAACCACCCCAAGCCGAAGGACCAGGAGAACGCCTTGAAGTTGAGATCCAGTCCGAAAATAATGCTGCCATGAATCATGCCGATTGCTGCCAAAAGAGCTGCATAAAAATAAACATGTTAATGGAAAACTGCCTTGGTGTGTGATGCTGTCAACACCCCCAACCAACCACCCATCCACCCTTCCTCCCTGCCCCCGTTCTCCATGCACCACTCATGCTTGGGCCACTAACCCTCCTGGACTTCTGCGCATAACATTCAAAGATACGATGCCACAGGGTCAATCTTACTTGCAGCCATATTTGAGATGCCAATCTGTGAAAAACTTAGAAAGAGAGACGGGATGAAAGAGAGAGAGGGGGCGTAGAGGCAGAGGGCATTTGGTCATAGGGTACTTGAAGAGTCAGGAGGAAAGAAACAGAGCTAGAAAAAAGGATTGGGTGAAGAAAATGGTGTAAAATAGAGAACATGAGATGGAGAGAGAGGCTAGTGTAGGGATAACAAATGGGCTAGAGAGTGAAAGAAAGGGAGAGTTAAATTAAAAAAAAAGGCAGAGGTAGGCAGAGAGAGAGAGAGAGAGATTGAGATTATATATTTGGGAAGGGATGATTAGAAAAGGGAGTTGCCTAACAATGGTCAGATAGAGGGGCAGAAAATGGGTATAGAAAATACTGTAGGGAGGGAGAGAGGTAGGGAAAGATTGGGGCAGAGAGAGAAAGTTAGACAGGGGGTCGGAGAGAGGGGATTTGAAAACGAAAGAGGGTTACAGAGAGAGAGAGAAAGAGAGAGAGAGAGAAGGGTAAATAGAGGGAGAGTTAGATAGGGTGGGCACCAAGAGGGTTAAAGGGTGTGTTAAAGGGACAGCCTAAAAGGGAGATGATTAGCCAGAGCTGGTATGTAAATGCCTTCTCCCAAACTCATCGATTGTTCTTTCAAAGGTGCCAGGCCATGTGGACCTCTCACACTGACCCTACAGACAGTCCTGTCCCTGAAGCCAACCCCTGGCTTACTGCTCCACAGGTAGTACCTTGGGTAAAGATGCTCCATGCCACGCAATTTAGGACGCCAACAGGACCATCCGTCTGAACATACAGCGCCGCGGCCGCCAGCAGGATACAGACAAAGCCAAAGAGGACGGAAAGGACGAGGAACGCTTTGACATAGCCTGTCAGGAAGGAGACACAAGATAGAACCTTACTAATGAATAACAAGAATAACCTGAAGGCAAGAGAACCACAGAGACTGAGTGCATCAAGTGCATGACCAGCTTCTCCAGATGCAGCTGCAGACTGGTATGCATACATGCCTTCTATACATACTTATGACATGCATGATAATATTAGGGCAAGAATTTCATGTGCGTCCTCTATAACACTTTATATATTCAAGCAGGGCAGAGCATTCAAAGGCATTAAGCACACTTGGATTGTCTTTCTAGGATGGGCTAGGAGAACACAGTCACTCTAAATCTCAAACTTCCTCAAGGCTCTACCCTTATCACTAACATTTACCCAGAGTCTACTCAAAAACCCCTGAGTCACTCAAATATATTTCTAAAAAACAGAAAATTATCATTCTACTCATGAAACCCACCCTCACCTTATGCTACCTTTAAATCCAAGACTCATTCAGACCCGGCTGATGTAGCGCCTTTTTTTAGACCCCCCAACTGACTCTCCAATCCTGTCTCTCACACTTTCTTTCTTGCCTTCTTTTCTTCCGTCCTTCTTTCTTCCTTCCTTCCTTCCTTCCTTCCTTCCTTCCTTCCTTCCTTCCTTCCTTCCTTCCTTCCTTCCTTCCTTCCTTTCTTTCTTTCTTTCTTTCTTTCTTTCTTCCTACATACCTTCCTTCCTTTCTTATTTTTCTTTCTTTCTATATTTCTTCCTTTGTTCCTTCCCCCCTTCGTTCCTTCTGCCCTCCCTATCTCTCTTTCTTTCTTTCTGTCTTTCTTTCTTTCTTTCTTCCTTTCTCTCTCCCTCTTTCTTTCTTTTTTACTTTCTTTCTTTCTCTATTTTGTCCCTCTATTTTTTCCAGTGACTTGTTCATTTTTTGCCGACTCTTGTTATCTCTTTATTTCCTTCCATCTGTTGTCTCTTTTCAAGAGTCCATTGATGCCACATTAGGAACTGAAAAGCAAAATTACTATCCTGACTGTTTCAGCTGCACATTGTGCGATGCTGAAGAGATCATTTTATCTTGCAGAGTATCGGTTAGCTTGTCTGTCGATATTGGAGGCTCATAGAAAGCAGAGGAGTAGCTATGAGGGCCGAGTGGATGGGGGCTTGTGGTAAGGTCCCCTGTAGTCACTGAAGACCACTACATTTTGCCTGGTAGAAGGGCAGATCTCATAATACATGCAGGTCAGTTGGTGTGTCAAGGCCATGTGGAGGTGTCTGAAGGCTGGATGACACCCCACGAGGGCCTGCTGATTCGTAAGGACCAACTAGGGTGTTTGAAGGCTGGATGGCACCCATGAGGGCCTGCTGATTCCTAAGGACCATCTTGGGTGTCTGAAGGATGGATGACACCCCACGAGGGCCTCCGGGTGCATAAGTACCATGTGGAGGTGTCTGAAGGATGGAGGGCACTCCATGAGGGCCTGCTGGTGTATGAGGATCATGTGGAGGTGTCTGAAGGCTGGATGACATTTCATGAGGGCCATCCTGGTGTATAAGGACCATGTGGGGTCTCTGAAGGATGGATGACACCTCATGAGGGCCTGCTGGTGTATAAGGACCATGTGGAGGTGTCTGAAGGATGGAGGACACTCCATGCGGGCCTGCTGGTGTATAAGGACCATGTGGGGTCTCTGAAGGATGGATGACACCTCATGAGGGCCTGCTGGTGTGTAAGGACCATGTGGATGTGTCTGAAAGACGAATGGCACCCCATGCGGGCCTGCTGGTGTGTAAGGACCATGTGGAGGTGTCTGAAGGCTGATGAACGCTCCAAGAGGGCCTGCTGGTGTGTAGGGACCATGTGGAGGTGTCTGAAGGATGGAGGGCACTCCATGAGGGCCTGCTGGTGTATGAGGATCATGTGGAGGTGTCTGAAGGCTGGATGAACACTCCATGAGGACCTGCTGGTGTATAAGGCTCATGTGGGGTCTCTGAAGGATGGATGGCACTCCATGAAGGCCTGCTGGTGTGTTAGGACCATGTGGAGGTGTCTGAAGGCTGGATGAACGCTCCAAGAGGGCCAGCTGATTGTGTCTGGAGTCAAAGTCTGAGGTGCGGGTAGGGTGCAATTTCTACTTTCAGGGCCTCCTGGGAGTGTTTAAGGGCAGACTGAGGGCCTCTAAAGTCAGCTGAAGGACTGTAAAGTCCAGCTTTGGTTAATGAAGACATGCTCAGCACCTCTTTTAGACATGCTGAATGTATCTGAGGGCACTGTATTGTTTTTAGGGTGAACAGTAGTGATTAAGGACCAGCTAAGTGTGGGAGCAATATAAGAGTCACTGAGGCCATGCTGGATGAGTGTGTTATCAGAACATGAGTCTCCGGCTACTCCTGGCTTATATCATTACAACTCTGATAGATTCTTATGGTTTTTTTGGAGGTGTCAAGTGATGTCTCTTGTCAACTGAGAAGGTATACAACCGTTACAACGCAACTTTTACAACTACCTACCATTACAACGCGACCATTACAACGCATACCATTACAACGCATTGTGCTGGGGGGCGCTCTAGGATAGGGAATACGTTTAATTTACTATCCAACACCTTCCCTAGTGTCCACGGGGACTGGAGTTGGAATAGTAAATTATACTTACCACTATCCAGCACCTCTAAGCGCTATGCGTTGTAATGGTATGCGTTGTAATGGTCGCGTTGTAATGGTAGGTAGTTGTAATGGTATGCGTTATAACGTCATACATCCACTGAGAATCTCTAAGGGCTACCTGGATTAGTGTAAATAAAAGTGCAGTGGTTTAGGGCAGACTGAGGGGCTCTGAGGGCTGCCTGGATTGGTGTAAGTACAAGTGCAGTGGCCGAGGGCAGACTGAGGGGCTCTGAGGACTGACTGGATTGGTGTAAGTACAAGTGCAGTGGCTGAGGGCAGACTGAGGGGCTGTGAGGGCTGCCTGGATTGGTGTAAGTACAAGTGCAGTGGCTGAGGGCAGACTGAGGGTCTCTGAGGGCTGTTTGGATTGGTGTAAGTACAAGTGCAGTGGCTGAGGGCAGACTGAGTGTCTCTGAGGGCTGCCTGAATTGGTGTAAGTACAAGTGCAGTGGCTGAGGGCAGACTGAGGGGCTCTGAGGACTGACTGGATTGGTGTAAGTACAAGTGCAGTGGCTGAGGGCAGACTGAGGGGCTGTGAGGGCTGCCTGGATTGTTGTAAGTACAAGTGCAGTGGCTGAGGGCAGACTGAGGGGCTGTGAGGGCTGCCTGGATTGGTGTAAGTACAAGTGTAGTGGCTGAGGGCAGACTGAGGGGCTCTGAGGACTGACTGACAGTGCTTGAGGGCATCTTGGGGTTGTATGAAGTAGGATCAGTACTAGGGGCAGTCAACTAGATCATTTTCACCCATGTCAGTGCCTCTAGAGCCCCAGAGCTGTGCATAATTTCCAGGAAGAAGTTAACCATACAACCTCACCTTCTCCAGGACTGGGCGCAAACTCCAGTGAGTCCCAGTGAGGCACAGTCCTGGACTGGGCCTGTGCTAACAAGGCATGTGCCATAGAATAACAAATGTTTAAGGTATCTTTGAGCTGATCTCTTCTGACGACTTGGCTGTTTCAGGTTCACTTTTCAGCGACAGCCCCTCTGCTTGGAAAGTTTTCACGGCTACTCCATCGCGATAGTTCCATCATGGACATAATCCTCTACATGCTTTACATTATTATATCTTTGTCATTTTATTGTTTAATATAGGAAGTTTTGAATGAAGCTACAATGGGTGCGTCAGTAAATCATTTGTGTATTTCAATTTGGATTTTTTGTGTGCTTCTTCAAATGTCCTCAGTGCATGCCTTTTGGTC
The DNA here is from genome assembly GCF_964263255.1 of Lissotriton vulgaris. NCBI lineage: Eukaryota > Metazoa > Chordata > Amphibia > Caudata > Salamandridae > Lissotriton > Lissotriton vulgaris. The sequence continues at coordinate 193,937,876 of NC_141695.1, forward strand.
TTATATCCATAATTTGATATTATGTCTTTTCATTATATTTACTAACTAAGGAGGGAGACTCTCTATTCTTTAAGCTAAAAACAATATTAGCTTTCTCCCTTTTTAACACTTTTTCGACTCTAATGTGAGTTAGAGGGCAATTACATTTTCTGCATGGTATTCCTAGATCTTCCTCTGAGGTGTTCTGAAAGGGCAGCATGTGTATTTGAGCTTTACCTGTGTGATGAATGTCTGAATGTAGGTCTGGCATCTCCTCTTCTATTTCCGAAACCACTCTCACAAAACAACTCTTTTTGGGGCACAGTCCTACTTGTCGATGGGCCACAGTCCACGTGTGACACCTACATCCACTCCTCAATGTTTAGCCACGAGCACTTAGCACAACAGGATGTTTGAGGCTCTATTTATGTTCAAAGTTAAGCTAAAGGTCATTGATTCTAACATGCAGGTAAATAAAAAGCTTGAGTGCTTCAGTGACATGGTACATGGCATACCTGAGGGACAATCTTTGCAAATTCCTTCTTTCTGTCTTTTAGATGCTACATTTTTTCTGGATCTGTTACTTTAATCACTGGTTTGTCGTCCCTCGGCATTTGACGAGGTAGCAAATTATGCCTGTTGCCACGTTGTTTTAACTTGTATGTTTTTAGTCTTGATTATTTGATTCAAGCCGTTGCAAAACGGTAATATATTATCTTAAAGTGCAGCTACTAGCTGGATAAAACGAAGCAATGCAAGTGAATATTGTTTGACGCATTGGTGGTGTAAGATGCCAGGTTTAGGTCCACTGCACCTATAAGTCTTAGCAAGGCCCTGCCTTATCACACCCACTAAGTGAAACCAAATGAAATAAAACCGTTTTTAAAATTCTGTTTTGTCAGTGGAATGGGAGCACTCCAGAAGCAAGATAATATTTTTCCTGGAGAGAAGAAGGCCCTGCTGGCCTATTAGAGGAGCCAGTGCAAGATGAACTTGAGGTTAAGAAGGGCCTCTGAGTCCAGTGATCATGGTGGCAGTGACACTGAAGTGAGTGAAATGAAGAGAGATAAATGCAGAGTCCATATCCCAAAAGACCGGGGGCCTCATTTATAAAAAGTGACGCATCACTGCGTGAAAACAGCGATGCGTCACTTTTCACTGGGCACTCCTTACGACATTCCTGATGCGTCATATTTAATGTAGACGCATCATGTCGCAAGGACTTACAGATACGTCAGTATTTCTGACGTATCTGTAAGCGCAAAAGTGACGCATTGCTGGAGTGTGTCACAAAAGTGACGCAACTCCAGCAATGCGTCCTTTCACATGGGGAAAGCCCCATGTGAAAGGGCTTGCGTCAGTCTTACGCCTGCTGTGAGGCAGGCGCAAGATTTTGACGCAACAGCATCCTAAAAGTGACGCAGTGAAATCTCATAGATTTCACTGCGTCACTATTACGAGGCTTTTTGCGGGGGAACGCCCCCTCTACATACATTATACCTGACGCAGGTATAATGTGGCGCAGGGGTTTAAAAAGTGACGCATCTACCTAGATGCGTCACTTTTTAAATATGGCGCAACGAGGCGCATTTTTTACACCGCTGGTGCGTCACAAAAAGTGACGCACCGGCAGCGCAAAACTGACGCAAGGCCTTCATAAATAAGGCCCCGGGTGCTTAGTTATGTGGTGGTGACATAGATAAGTGGTTTGCAGCATAGGAGGGAGGTGGGCATGCATATGCGAAGAGTCCCAGAGGGAGTTAGGCGGGTTAGCTTGAGGGAGCACATGTCCATTGTTGAGAGGGATACACCACTGACACTAGATGCAGCCGACCAGGCTAGGTATGATTCCATGAAAGGGACCCTCAGCTGAATGTTTTGTTTAGTCCCAGAGAAGTATTGTATATAGTTCAGTGATGGCCAGAAACAGGCACACAAATTTTAGGTGGATTTTGTAGACTTATCCAGTAAGGCACTGTAAGGTTGGGTAAAAACTCCTAAGGTATAGAGTTGTGATGGGCTGTACAATTTTTTAATGAAGGAGCACTTCTTGAGTAACTGCTTCACAGAGCTACACCAGCACCGAATGGTCTCCAACCTCACTATGCCTAGAGAACATGCGAGATAGGCTGCCCTCTGGCTCAGCACCTGAGTGTCCAAAAGGTACCTGGGAGTGACCACAAGAAGGTTTGTTTCTATTCCCTCAGCAGGCAGTAAGAGAAGGCCAGAATAATGTATACAAGGAGAGGGATTCCCTATCTCATCTGAACAGAAGAAGTGACATTTTGGTGGGAAGAAGCCAGTGGTGCCATATGGCTGTGTACATAAAAAGGGGGACTCTGTATGTCCCAAAAAGCCAAACAGAGGTAGCAACTTTACAAGGCTGACTAGTGTAGCTCTAGGAGCAGCCTAGTCCCAGGAAGAGAGGGTAGAGCATGCCTTGGTACCCTTTACATGGGAGTTGGACAAAGAAGGTAAACTGGTGATCCCTGAGGATGGTGGACATCACTTTCAAGAGGTCACAGAGAATGGGGTCCCAGTCACTGCTCTGCAGGAAACATGTGTGAGCCATACATGGAGGTAGCACGTCTGTTTTCCACAGAACAGCATCTGCCACGCCCGGTCTGTAGGTTAAGGCCATGGGTAGGAGTTTGTCCCCTTATAGCCAGGGCATCTCTACAATGGGAGGGTTGCTTGCCAAGAGGAGGGTCATTTTCAATCCCAGGAATGATCATTGACTGCATGCTTGCCAGAGCTCCCAGGGCTGGACTGGCTACTTGGGGGCATATTATCAAGCCTGTGCGCTAAAATTATCGCCGCTTTCTCGGCCGAAAACGGCCGATAAAGCGGCGATAATGGGCTTGATAATATGCTCTGTGGAATTCCAATCGAAGCACATGTTAGATGTGAAGACATCTAACATGTGCTTCGATTGGAATTCCATAGAGCATATTATCAAGCCCATAATCGCCGCTTTATCGGCCGTTTTCGGCCGATAAAGCGGCGATAATTTTAGCGCACAGGCTTGATAATATGCCCCTAGGTGTTTTTATGGGCTGGCAGCATGGGGTCTGGTTTTGTTGCCGAGGACCTGCTGGCCATATTCATACTTGGAGTGCCTCTAAATAAACAATGCAAAAACAAATGGTTTTAAAGTGTGCTTAAAGCCTACTTTAAAACCATTTATTTTTGCATTGTTTATTTAGAACAAACCACCCTGTAGCCAGTCTGGCCCGTTACCAGGAGTTGATCTGCAGGTTTAAATTACTGAAATCTTTGACTGGACCTAATAAGACAGTGACTTTATTTCATTTTATGGCCATTAATCTGCCCATATTAATAAACCACTTTCTCACAACCCCTTTCAGAGATACTGCCTTTTTTAAAACTACTTATATATGAACAGGAGGCATCTGTGAAATACAGGGTAACCATGTTCTTGAAATAGATTTTTGTCTACAATAGCTCCAACAGATCTCATTTAAATAAGGTTAAATGTCAAGCACATACTGTCTGACTCAGAATGTGTATCATACATTGTTGTGAAAACTCATCCATATGCTTTAGTCATAAAGGACAGTCACAATCATTACTTGTAGGTCCACCCGAAAGTGGAAGAGCAGAAGCCCCGCAGCCTATTGACAGGGCTCATTTATGTCCATTATCACTCATGACATCACTACCATCTTGGTTGCCACAAACAGGGGTGGTGCATCAAGTTTAACCCATCCTCACCTCCTGCAGTGCCACAAGATCCTGCATGACATCTTAACCCATGGCAGGACATCCTTTAGCCTGGCATGTCCAACCTCCAGCTGACTACACATCTATACAAGGTCCCCCAGAGGGGCCCTTGACCACAGCCATACAACTCCAACCCTCTGGAGCAACTAATGGTCAATCTAAACACTCTGTGGATTGATATAGAGGCAGCACTGAGGCAGCCAGACCTGACTGGAGGGTGGAGTTACTGAGCTTGTCTTGGAATATTGCTACCTTGGTGGTAGGATAAGGGCTATTGATGTATTTTCTGCTTCAAAATACATTTTTGTAATAAGGAATATTGAGTGATGGGCCCACACTTCACGCAAGAAGTTTACCTGTTATCTTCCTGCACTCAAGGACTACCAAAAGCAATTCACTGGAAGTACCTTGTATATCACTTTTTTCTTTCACTGTAAATAACAAATCACAATATGGTATCTCTGGCTTCTAGAGGCACCGGTTTTATATTAGATTTTCTCAAATTATTTTAGTGCCAAAGAAGCAAGAGGTTGGTCTTTAAAGGTCTCGACACAGCCAGCAAGGCTTCTTCAGCCTTTGCTTTTCTTAGTGAACTCTGGGTAAATTCCTCTACTTCCACTTGTAAGAGTCTTAATTGAGATCCTCAGCCCCTCAAAAGCATGAAGTTATTGATTTGGGCTATATGCAGACTAGGCAAACTGTGCTAGAACACATGACTAAGAGAGGTATTGAGAGCCATCAGAGAGGTATTGAGAGCCATAAGAGAGCCATACGAGAGGTATTGAGAGTCATAAGATAGGTATTGGGAGTCATAAGAGAGGTATTCAGATCCATAAGATAGGTATTGAGAGCCATTGAAGAGGTATTTGAGAGCCATAGGAGAGGTATTGAGAGTCATGAGAGAGGTATTCTGAGCCATAAGATAGGTATTGCGAGCCATACAAGAGGTATTGAGAGCCATCAGAGTGGTATTGAGAGTCATAAGAGAGGTATTCAGATCCATAAGATAGGTATTGAGAGCCATTGAAGAGGTATTTGAGAGCCATAGGAGAGGTATTGAGAGTCATAAGAGAGGTATTCAGAGCCATAAGCGAGGTATTGAGAGCCATACAAGAGATATTGAGAGCCATAATCTAGGTATTGAGAGTCATAAGAGAGGTATTGAGAGCCATACGGGAGGTATTGATAGCCATACGAGAGGTATTGAGACCCGTACAATAAGTATTGAGAGTCATAAGAGAGGTATTGAGGGTCATTAGACTGGTATTGAGAGCCATCAGAGAGGTATTGAGAGCCATAGGAGAGGTATTGAGACCCATAAGAGAGGTATTCTGAGCCATATGAGCGGTACTGAGAGCCATACGAGAGGTATTCAGAGTCATAAGAGAGGTATTGAGAGTCATAAGAAAGGCATTGAGAGCCATAAGATAGGTATTGATAGCCATCAGAGAGGTATTGAGAGCCATAGGAGAGGTCTGAGAGCCATAAGAGAGGTATTCAGAGCAATACAAGAGATATTGAGAGCCATAATCTAGGTATTGAGAGTCATAAGAGAGGTATTGAGAGCCATACAAAAGGTATTGAGAGCCATACGAGAGGTATTCAGAGTCATAAGAGAGGTATTGAGAGTCATAAGAAAGGCATTGAGAGCCATAAGATAGGTATTGATAGTCATCAGAGAGGTATTGAGAGCCATAGGAGAGGTATTGAGAGCGTTAAGAGAGGTATTCAGAGCCATATGAGAGGTATTCAGAGCCATACGAGAGGTATTCAGAGCCATGTGAGAGGTATTGAGAGCCATATGATAGGTATTGAGAGCCATAAGATAGGTATTGATAGCCATCAGAGAGGTATTGAGAGCCATAGGAGAGGTATTGAGAGCCATAAGAGAGGTATTCAGAGCAATACAAGAGATATTGAGAGCCATAATCTAGGTATTGAGAGTCATAAGAGAGGTATCATGAGCCATACAAAAGGTATTGAGAGCCATACGAGAGGTATTCAGAGTCATAAGAGAGGTATTGAGAGTCATAAGAAAGGCATTGAGAGCCATAAGATAGGTATTGATAGTCATCAGAGAGGTATTGAGAGCCATAGGAGAGGTATTGAGAGCGTTAAGAGAGGTATTCAGAGCCATATGAGAGGTATTCAGAGCCATACGAGAGGTATTCAGAGCCATGTGAGAGGTATTGAGAGCCATATGATAGGTATTGAGAGCCATAAGATAGGTATTGATAGCCATCAGAGAGGTATTGAGAGCCATAGGAGAGGTATCGAGAGCCATAAGAGAGGTATTCGGAGTCATAAGAGAGGCATTGAGAGCCATAAGAAAGGTATTGAGAGCCATGTGGGAGGTATTGAGAGCCCTAAGATAGGTATTGAAAGTCATAAGAGAGGTATTCAGAGCCATAAGATAGTATTGAGTGCCATACAGGAGGTTTTGAGAGCCATAAGAGAGGTATTCAGAGCCATCAAAGCGGCATTGAGAGCCATAAGAGAGTTATTTAGAGCCATGCGAGTGTTGAGAGCTATCAGAGAAGTATTGAGAGGTATTGAAAGCCTTAAGAGAGGTATTGAAATTCATAAGAGAGGTATTGAGAGCCATACAACAGGTGTTGAGAGTCATAAGAGAGGTATTTGGAGCCATAAGAGAGGTTTTGAGACCCATATGAGAGGTATTGAGAGTCATAAGATAGGTATTGAGTCATAAGAGAGGTATTCAGATCCAAAAAAGAAGTGTTGAGAGCTATCAGAGAAGTATTGAAGGGTATTGAAAGCCTTAAGAGTGGTATTGAGAGTGATAAGAGAGGTTTTGAGAGCCATAAGATAGGTATTGAGAGTCATAACAGAGGTATTCAGAGCCATAGGATAGGTATTGAGAGCCATACGAGAATTATTGAGAACCATCAGAGTGGTATTTAGAGCCATCAGAGAGGTCTTGGGAGCCATAGGAGAGGTATTCAGAGCCATAAGAGAGGTATTCAGAGCCATAAGAGAGGTATTCAAAGTCATAAAAGAGGTGTTGAGAGTCATAAGAGAGGTATTCAGAGCCATAAGAAAGGTATTGAGAGCCATACAAGAGGTATTGAGAGTCATAAGATAGGTATTGAGAGTCATAAGATAGGTATCGAGAGTCGTAAGAGAGGTATTCACATCCAAATAAGATGTATTGGGAGCCATACAAGAGGTATTGAGAGTCATAAGATAGGTGTTGAGAGTCATAAGAGAGGTATTGAGAGCCATGTGAGAGGTATTGAGAGCCCTAAGATAGGCATTGGAAGCCATAAGAGAGATATTGAGAGCCATAAGAGAGGTATTGAGAGCCATAGGAGAGGTATTCAGAGCCATAAGAGAGGTATTAAGAGTTATAAGAGAGGTCTTGAGAGTCAGAAGAGATGTGTTGAGAGTCATAAGAGAGGTATTCAGAGCAATCAGAGAGGTATTCAGAGCCATCAAAGAGGGAGTGAGAGCCCAAAGAGAGGTATTGAGAGCCATCAGAGAGATATTCAGAGCCAGAAAAGAGGTATTCAGAGCCATAAGTCTGCATATTTGAGAACGCAAAAGTTCTTGTTGAAAGAGGAAATCGCTCCCATCACCATGGGTAAACATTTTTAAAGAGCCGGGACAGAGAGGGGACTGGAAGATGGCATTTCTCTCCAGGTAGGAGAAGGCTTTTCCTTTTCAGGTTGTGGGTGCTTCTCATGGTAACTGGACCTGCCGCGTTACCACATTTGATGGGCTGCATCTACCCTCTTGTAAATGCAATAAACTATTCATGCAAAGACTCTGAGCTGCTGACTTTGTCTCTCAAGCCTTGTTCGGAAGGGTGTGGACAAAACCAAATTTAAGAGGGAAAAGAAGGAAGGACAGTAAGGTTAAATAAAATAAAATAAATATGGTTAAGGCCCCGTTAGCTCTATTGAAACAGGGGTTGCCAATTTGCTATATTTTGTATGGGACAGATAAGGAAAATAACATAGCACGTCAAACACGCTGTATTTTAATTAGGGCTGTATTTTAATCTATGTGTAGTCAGTGCACCTCTGACAACTGATTGCTTGGAATGCAATTTTATATATATTATAAGGATCATCTTTTAGGTTTCGCCTATACCTCATGATCAAAGGGCCCTGCCAGAACCTTAACCACAAAAAGGCAGAGTAGCAGAGCATGTCTCACCTCCACCAGTCAAGCTCTCACAAGCTAAGCGGTTGCAGGCCTTCCAGAGCCCCATGAACTCGTATCCATTGCGTTCATTGGTGGATATCCAATGGTTTGACGACAAAGTAATGATGATGAAGAGGACGCTGAAGCAGAGTGTCAAAAAAGTTGCAAATTTCAGGTGCAAGTTCATCTTCAATCGTCACCTTCTTTGTTGTTCAGTTATGGAACTTGATTATCTAGGAGAAAAGAGACAGACAAGAAGAAACATCCTTACATGCTACCCAGGTATGCTACTGAGCTGAAGTGTGAAGAAACATCATTACAAGCTACCCAGGTATGCTACTGAGCTGAAGTGTGAAGAAACATCCTTACATGCTACCCGGGTATGCTACTGAGCTGAAGTGTGAAGAAACATCCTTACATGCTACCCAGGTATGCTACTGAGCTGAAGTGTGAAGAAACATCCTTACATGCTACCCGGGTATGCTACCGAGCTGAAGTTTGAAGAAACACCCTTACATGCTACCCGGGTATGCTACCGAGCTGAAGTTTGAAGAAACACCCTTACATGCTACCCAGGTATGCTACTGAGCTGAAGTGTGAAGAAACATCCTTACATGCTACCCAGGTATGCTACTGAGCTGAAGTGTGAAGAAACATCCTTACATGCTACCCGGGTATGCTACCGAGCTGAAGTTTGAAGAAACACCCTTACATGCTACCCGGGTACGCTACTGAGCTGAAGTGTGAAGAAACATCCTTACATGCTACCTAGGTATGCTACTGAACTAAAGTGTGAAAAAACATCCCACATGCTACCCGGGTATGCTACTGAGCTGAAGTGTGAAGAAACATCCTTACATGCTACCCAGGTATACTACTGAGCTGAAGTGTGAAGAAGCATCCTTACATGATACACAGGTTTGCTACTGAGCTGAAGTGTGAAGAAACATCCTTACATGATACACAGGTTTGCTACCGAGCCGAGGTGTGAAGAAACACCCTTACATGCTACCTGGGTGTGCTCCAGAGCTGAAGTCTGAAGAAACACCCTTACATGCTACCCGGGTACGCTACTGAGCTGAAGTGTGAAGAAACATCCTTACATGCTACCTAGATATGCTATTGAACTGAAGTGTGAAGAAACATCCCACATGCTACCCGGGTATGCTACTGAGCTGAAGTGTGAAGAAACATCCTTACATGATACACAGGTTTGCTACTGAGCTAAAGTGTGAAGAAACATCCTACATGCTACCTGGGTATGCTACTGAGCTGAAGTGTGAAGAAACATCCCACATGCTACCCCGGTATGCTACTGAGCTGAAGTATGAAGAAACATCCTTTCATGCTACCCAGGTATGCTACTGAGCTGAAGTTTGAAGAAACATCCTACATGCTACCCGGGTATGCTACTGGGCTAAGGTGTGAAGAAGCACCCTTCCATGCTACCCGGGTATGCAACTGAGCCGAAGTGTGAAGAAACATTCTAACATGCTACCCGGGTATGCTCCAGAGTTGAAGTGTGAAGAAACACCCTTACATCTTACCCGGGTATGCTACTGAGCTGAAGTGTGAAGAAACATCTTTACATACTACCGGGATGTGCTACTGAGCTGAAGTGTGAAGAAACATCCCTACACGCTACCAGGGTGTGCTACTGAGCTGAAGTGTGAAGAAACACCCTTACATGCTACCCGGGCATGCTACTGAGCTGAAGTTTGAAGAGACATCCTTACAAGCTACCTGGGTGTGCTTCAGAACTAAAGTGTGAAGAAACACCCTTACATGCTACCCGGGTGTGCTACAGATCTCAAGAGTGAAGAAGTGGCCACCTTAAGCCCAAAAATAACAGCTGATTGCAGCGCTTGAAGTCTTATTCTAAACTACGTACTGTAGTCCATTTAAGTCCACACTGCTATGTCTGGAGATGATACAGATAGATTTCTCTACTAGGAGAGGAGATTTGGCGTTATGGCCAGAACTGCCAACATTGGAACTGAGGAACCAGATTCAATTCATGGCGTCGGCTCAACAACGTGTGATTCTGGGAAAATCACATGCCTTAAAAAAGTGCGACTTTGTTTAAAAATGATTAGTAACAGTGTTTATGTACCTCCAATACCTTCCGGTCGAGTTTGTGTTATATAAAACTGCAAATAACAAAATACTGACACAGAACTAGAGTTTCAGTGATATACAGACGGTTAACCACCCTGGGGACGGGTGCTGGGAACCTGGATCGGAGTGCATTTCTCTGCTGGTTCTGCCCAGAATGCCATCCCGAAAGAGAGACTGACTGACCCCAAAATGGCCGCTCCTGTTCCACTGGCAGCTCTCCCCACAACTTCTATTACGCCCGTCAAGCACCGGAACACCGAGAGGAGCTAACCCTGACTTCCTCCCACCATGATCAGACCGGAGGAGACCTTTGAATGAAGACACCGGCAATGGACCTATAATGAGCACCATCTCGTAAGTTGAGACTGTCCTTCCCTAAGATGGCCAACTCGGTCCCCCCCCACTGGAGAATTTTTCTCCCTTGATAACTCACAAAACCAGAGTTTATTTGTTGCGGATTGATCCTTACACTCAATGTCTTGATCGACTTACAACTCACCTTTTATCTTATGGCCAGTCGGTACGCATCCAGGAAAGTTCCACCACCACTCAATTGCTGGATTGGCCTGACCCTGGGATGGCCGCCACCCGGTAACTCCCGACCACTTGAAGCTACGCGAGTGACCCCAGGTCCATCCAAATGAAGCGGGCCTCTTCTCAGACCAGGGACACCCCCTCACTTGCACCACTTGATCTCAAGATGGCCGCCCTTCCACTTTCCTTCTGGGCTATAGAGAATCATGGGGGCTGACTGAATTTGAACTTTCAAGGACTCATCCCCCTTGCCGGACTTACAGATGGCCGCCTCAGTGAGACCCTCCCCAATCCTCTTTCCTCTCCTGGTCTAAAATAATTGGCCATCATTCGGCCCTCGACCAACCTTCACTCATTACCCTGTTCCCGCTCACCCAGCAGGACGTTTACTCTGAAAACTTTCCCTAGACAGCTGAGACCTGGCCATTTTGACTGATGTCTGGTGGAACTACCTAGAGAGCTAAAGGGGAGATGGGCTATGGATTCCCTCCTTGACCAGCACCTACCCAGTCAGTCTTTGGGCAAACCCTCCTGCGTCTCTCCTGACCTTATCTCCCTCCTCCCCCTTCCCCCTACCCCTCGCCGCTCTACTCTTCTCCTCTTTCCAGCTACTAACCTTTGCCCTCACCTGTCCTTGCCCTTAGTCCCCACCCTGTTTATCTGTGAACTTTCCCTTGTCAATTGAGACCTAGCTATTTTGACTGATGCCCGATGGAGCACCTTGTTTAGCTAAAGGGGAGACGGGCCGTGGATTCCCTCCTTGGACATCACCTACCCAGTCGGTCTTTAGACAGACTTCCTTTCGTCTCTCCTGTTGTCTCTTCCCTCATTCTCCCTCCTCACAGTTCCTCTTTTACCCTCCACTATTTATGTTTCTCCTTCTCTCCTCTCTCAATGTATTGCTTATTTTTTGACATATTGTGTAATTGCTATCATTTTCTGTTATATTGTCGAACCTAATGTAAAGCGCTCTGATACCTTCGGGTCTAGCCAGCGTTATATAAAAATCTTTAATTAAATAAATAAATAGATAAATACATGCTACCCAGGTGTGCTACTGAGCTGAAGTGTGAAGAAACACCTTTACATGCTACCGGGTATGCTACTGAGCTGAAGTGTGAAGAAACATCCTTACATACTATCCGGGTATGCTACTGAGCTGAAGTGTGAAGAAACATCCTTACATGCTTCCCGGGTGTGCTACTGAGCTGAAGCGTGAAGAAACATCCTTACATGCTATCCGGGTGTGCTACTGAGCTGAAGCGTGAAGAAACATCCTAACATTCTATACGGGTCTCCTACTGAGCTGAAGTGTAAAGAAACATCCTAACATGCTACCCGGGTATGCTGCAGAGCTGAAGTGTGATGAAACATCCTAACATGCTATCCGGGTGTGCTACTGAGCTGAAGTGTGAAGAAACGCCCTTACATGCTACCAGATGTGCTACTGAGCTGATGTGTGAAGAAACACCCTTACATGCTACCCAGGTATGCTACTGAGCTGAACTGTGAACATTCATCCTTACATGGTATTCAAGTGTGCTACTGAGCTTAAGTGTGAGGATTCATTCTTACATGCTACGTGGGAATGCCACAGAACTGAAGTGTGAAGAAACATCCTTACATGCTACCCAGGTATGCAACTGAGCTGAAGTGTGAAGAAACATCCTAACATGCTATCCGGGTATGCTACTGAGCTGAAGGGTGAAGAAATATCCTTACATGCAATCCGGGTGTGCTACTGAGCTGAAGCGTGAAGAAACATCCTTACATGCTATCCGGGTGTGCTACTGAGCTGAAGCGTGAAGAAACATCCTAACATGCTACCCGGGTATGCTGCAGAGCTGAAGTGTGATGAAACATCCTAACATGCTATCCGGGTATGCTACTGATCTGAAGTGTGAAGAAACATCCTAACATGCTACCCGGGTATGCTGCAGAGCTGAAGGGTGAAGAAATATCCTTACATGCAATCCGGGTGTGCTACTGAGCTGAAGTGTGAAGAAACATCCTTACATGCTACCCGGGTGTCCAACTGAGCTGAAGTGTGAAGAAACATCCTTACATGCTACCCGGGTGTGCTACTGAGCTGAAGTGTGAAGAAACATCCTTACATGCTACCCGGGTATGCTACTGAGCTTAAGTGTGAGGATTCATCCTTACATGCTACGTGGGAATGCCACAGAACTGAAGTGTGAAGAAACATCCTTACATGCTACCCAGGTAGGCAACTGAGCTGAAGTGTGAAGAAACATCCTAACATGCAATCCGGGTGTGCTACTGAGCTGAAGCGTGAAGAAACATCCTTACATGCTACCCGGGTATGCCACTGTGCTGAAGTGTGAAGAAACATCCTTACATGCTACCCGGGTATGCTACTGAGCTTAAGTGTGAGGATTCATCCTTACATGCTACGTGGGAATGTCACAGAACTGAAGTGTGAAGAAACATCCTTACATGCTACCCATGTAGGCAACTGAGCTGAAGTGTGAAGAAACATCCTAACATGCAATCCGGGTGTGCTACTGAGCTGAAGCGTGAAGAAATATCCTTACATGCTATCCGGGTGTGCTACTGAGCTGAAGTGTGAAGAAACATCCTAACATGCTACCCAGGTATGCAACTGAGCTGAAGTGTGAAGAAACATCCTAACATGCAATCCGGGTGTGCTACTGAGCTGAAGCATGAAGAAACATCCTAACATTCTATACGGGTCTCCTACTGAGCTGAAGTGTAAAGAAACATCCTAACATGCTATCCGGGTATGCTACTGATCTGAAGTGTGAAGAAACATCCTAACATGCTACCCGGGTGTACTACTGAGCTGAAGTGTGAAGAAACATCCTAACATGCTATCCGGGTGTGCTACTGAGCTGAAATGTGAAGAAACGCCCTTACATGCGACCCAGATGTGCTACTGAGCTGAAGTGTGAAGAAACATCCTCACATGCTCCCCGGGTGTGCTACTGAACTGAATTGTGATTTTACACATTAAGTGACATGCTTTGGAAATAATTGTGGATTGTTCCTTTCTTTTCAGTCTCCTCTAAACACAATTCCAGTGACCAGGTTATCCTGCGCCTCCTGGGCTGTCATCTAGACATATAAAAGAGGGTTCCTGGTATTTGGCAAACATTGGCAACGCCAATAGGTCAGATCTATTGTGCTGCTGCAACATTAGCACATTAGAACAGAATTATGGCAGGGTGCCAGCAGAGAGGACAGAGAATTATAGTTGTAAAGTAGCCGTACATGTAGTTCGATGCAAGCATTCAATTGGAGCTGGAAGGATACACCCACACAGCCAATAGTGTAGCGGGCGATGAATACTTCACCTGGGCTGAGCCAAGGCATGATTTACAAAGTCTTAAACCAATGGACTGGTTGAAGAAAGCCAATGGCTGAGAGGGATGGATCTGAAGCCTGCTCCATGGATAATTTAGCAGTAGGTCTGCTTTACAACCATTGTTTCGAACTGACCCCCCCCCCCTCAAAAAAAAAATAATAATTATTAAAACTACTGATGTGAAATTCTACGTTTTAGTGGTAACTGAAATGCACAGGTTTTGTTTGCCAAGCAATAAACATGCTACAACAGCAACTTCAGCTGGTTACGGACTTGTTTAAGTGATAGGCGTATATGGCACATACGTGGTCGAAACGGTGGGAGAATAGCATGTTACACTCCCTCCATGCTTCTTTCCACATTGCGCATGCGTGGAACACAAACGAGAAGCTACCCTGAACCGTGCTGGATGGAGCCCGGCTGCTGTCTGGACACAATTGCACCTTCCTTTCATGCCCTTTTGGAATGTGTCAGCCTGGTAAAATCAGGAATTTCCTAAGTTGTGAGAACACTAGAATCCAGGACCAGAATTCACAAAAATAAACACTGGAAAATTTAGCCGTAAACATATCCTTTACTCCATTAAACTTCGTAAAGCATTTGAGGTGACCAGAAATTTGCTATCAGGAAAGTTGTGGCAACTTTGACAAGTAATGCGCCTTCATTCGTGCAAGAGAGTCTGCTGAGCTGATCAGGGCTCGGACTGTAACAGTGATTGGCACTGATGAATGAATGAATGAATGTACAATGTGTGTTGTATGAGATGAGCGGCCATTAAGGTACCATTTGATGAGATCCTATGCAAGGCAGAGTGGCCATTGAGTTTACTTGGAACACGACTCAAAAAAAGTAATTTGTCCATTGACTTGACCTGGAATGTGACTTCATTAATGACAGTGGGCCCGATTCACAGAACTAACTTAAGACAAAATCCTAAACTTACTACTTTTGGTATTCACAGAAGTTAGGATTTTGTCTTAAATTTGTCTTAAGACAGACTTAAGTTTGGACAAAATCCTAACTTCTGTGAATACCAAAAGTAGTAAGTTTAGGATTTTGTCTTAAGTTAGTTCTGTGAATCGGGCCCATAGTGACCACTTAGTTGAACTTTATTGTAACTTCATTGGAGCCGATGAGGCTGTGGACTTGAACTTAAACACGATTTCAAATAATCAAGTGGGAATATTGACTTAACTAGGAATGTGACGGTGCATCTTGTTACACTACTCACCTATTCACAATTCTTGCTATTTATAAGACCCAATTACACTCACATGTGAAATGTGATCAATATTCCACGCGAAGGCCGCATGATTCGTACTACTCTAAAGCGTGTAGCAGCATAAACAAAGCACAGCACCAGATTTAAAATTTACTATGCACAAAAGCTAAGTTGTCTACAGCATTCTTCGTTCTGGAGCCTGGCTCTTCCAATATATGGTTCTATATATGGTTCTTCGGCATCAATTTGGTCAATATTTGATACGAAGTGTAAACTAGTTATTACCGGAGCATCGACACTGGAAGGGGAAGAAACACAACATTACATCATATCCGGTGCTGGCGGCCACTGCTTTTGGTCTTGTAAATAAACAGATGTCAGTCATGCGAGTGTAATACGGGGGTGTTGGTTTGCAACATCTTGCCCTTGTCCTTCCTATGTAGGTTCTCTTTTCCATTATGATCGAATGACTTCCTGGTTCTCTTTCAAACTCTGTTCTTCTTCACAGCAGGCCCTTGTCATAAATGTCACCTTTTGACTTCCCCTTTTAGGAGCTTAATTTCCCTTCTTGGAATTTCCCTTCTGTGAATGGCTTGAGTGCTAAGGAATTCATAAGAGAGGGCATACCAGAGTTCGAATTAAATGCACATTCTTCTCAAAAAAGTTCTCTTCCTGCAGATATGTTAATAAGACTTACATTAATATATTTGTAGTATTTAATTATTGCTTTAAATCAGTTATATGTTTTATCAATATGGTGAAATGAAGGTTGAAAATTATGTGTTAAATATGTAGGGCCTCATTTATGAGGTTGTGCGTCACTTTTGACTCCGCCGGTGCGTCACTTTTGTGACACACTCCAGCAATGTGTCACTTTTGCACCTATAGCTGATGTATCTGTAACTCCTTGCGCAATATGCGTCATACTGTAAATTGACGCATCACTGGTCTCGCAAGGAGGGCGCAGTGAAAAGTGACGCATCGCTGTTTTCATAAATGAGGCCCGTTGTCTTTCCGAGAGAACACTTTCGGATTGAAAATAGTTGAAAGGGCATTACACCATTTTTTGTTGAATTTATCCTAAAACGTTTTAACAAAGCCTGGAATTATCTATGAAAAACAAACACAGAGAGCGGAACATCTGAGCGGACTTTATAGCAGGTGATAGAAGGGCACAGGGAGACGATTCCACACCCATCTTAACTGAAGTTGCAAAGTATTTGATCTTCATTGGCTGCTCGGGTGGGAGCGCTGTAGACTGTGCCTTATCACAAGCACCTACAGCTGCCTTTCTGGGCTGAAAATAGAATTTATTGTCGGCCACCGGAATTATGTGGCAGGGGAGGGCTAGATTATGCAGCATGGTTGAGGAGCAAATTATGCAGCAAGAAAAGGCAAACTATGCAGTATAACATGGCACATTTTGTGATAGTATTACTTCATTAGTCTGTCATTTTCAAACGTGTTAACACTGTCTGGGCATTGGTTGTGCCTCATTAGTACTAGTTTATTACCCAAAGATAGCAATAATCAACAGAAATGTAACAAGTCAACCTTTGCAGAGGGCCTTCCCGTGCACGGCAGCATGTGTCACTGCATTTTTGTTAAAATCTGAAGATTCTGCTGCTGATGATGGATTATGTGCAAATGCGGCGAAACTATAATTATCTGAAAATGGCCGCAGGCACACATTCACATAATTACAGTGGCCCTGCTTATTGTTCTGCAATAAGGCATGCTGGCGTGAATCATCTTTGAAACTCAAAATAGGCTAAGGTGCTAGAATTAGTATAGTGCTTAGAAGTTGTGAATGATGGTGTTAATTCTATAGCTTTCATAACAAAAATGTTGGTGTAGTCTTCTATTGTCCGGATCCTGTGCCTCGAGGCACCCACCTCGTCATCCATACTCCTTAATCTCTCTCTTCCTAATCTCACTCTTGACTCGCTATCTCTCTTTTCACCCTTTTGTCTTTTTTTTGTGCTTACTTTTCACCTTTCTCTTTCATCCTTGTGTGCCTCTGTTGGCTCGCTTCTCGCCCATTTGAGCATTGTGACTCTCTCTCCTTCTCTCTCTCTCTCACTCTCTTTACACCCTTATGTGCCTCTTTTTGCTCGCTTCTTACCCTTTTGAGCTTCTTGATTCTGTATCTATCTCATTCACACTTTTGTGCCTCTCTCTGCTCACTTTTCATACATACTGTTAAACCTCTTTTAATAACGTTTTCGCCCATTTTGAGTATCTTCTTATCGCTCTTATACTCTTTCACCCTTTTGTGTCTCTTCTTTCCCACACTTTTGCCTCGTGCTGAGCTCCTCTTCCTGCCTGCCCCCAACTCCAGACCATCCCTTCCTCCTTGTGCTACTTACTTGTTTCTCCAATGCTTTTGCTTCTGATAAGCCCCACCCCCGCTCTTGTGTCCCATCTCCTCCCAGGACCTACTTAATGGCGGCAGCAGTATGGATCGACAGCAGGCACATGCAGCTGGTGTGCTGCTGGTGCGCCAAAGGAAAGCCCATCTGCACCTTGACTATATCCCAGCACCAGGATCTGTGACCTGACAACTCACCAAAGGGTACTCTGCTGCGTTCCTGCTGTTGCCCAACACTGGCCACACAATCCTCCACTCTGGCCGCATCGCTCCACACACAACAGAAGGAGCCAACTCATGCATAAAAAAAGGCAATTTCACATGAAACTCCAGACCCTCAACAAAGGCACAACTTACAATCACTCAACCCTTCCACAGCAAGCTGACCAACATGACCAGCATACTAGCACCCCAGAATCAGTTGTATGAATGCTACTTAATACTTGCTCACTCTGCAAACACGCCACTGAGATCTGGGACCTGCTCACTAACGATGCCCCAGATCTATTTGTGACTGAATCCTGGCGATGCTGGCAGGATACAAGATCACACGAGTGGACCGACAACACAAACCAGGAGGAGGAGTCACAGTCATTTCCATGGAATCTCTCAACTGCATCACAGCCATAAACAACACTATACCCTCAGTGGAGCACCTTCACTTCCAGCTCTAAATGACAGCTAGCTACACCCAGACCAGGGCCATTGCTTACCGCCCACCGGGTCATTTAACTAATTTCATTCACTAGATCCTGGACTTCGTCACCCCTCTCGCCAGGTACACCAACGCCTACATCCTCCTAGGAGACCTTACTCTAGACCAACCCCAGCTCCACTGCACGCTTCAAGATCCTATATATCCTCTGTGTTACCCAGCATGTCACCAAACCCACCCTTGCTGCTGGACATACCCTCAACCCAGTCTTCTCTACCTTTAAGTTCACTGTCACTACACCCCTCATATGGACCAACCACCCCATAGTCCACTTCCAGATAATCATCCTCCACCTCATAATATCCACCATAACTCTCCGGCTAGTCACACTTAACAGCAGAACAGAAGAAGTTTGGTCCCAACCCCCCATGCAAGACCATATCCAATCTCCCTGGAGACATAAACACCAACACAGACCAACTCAGCAATTGGTTATCCGACTAGGACAGCTTCATGGTACCCCTCAAACACAGCCACCACAACAGAGCCAGAAAGCAGGCCAACTGGTACTCAGAAGATCTTAGAGCAACCAAAGTACACTACACACAATTACAGAGTAAAGGAGAACCAGCAGAAAAGAGACCGACAAGGACACCAACAGAGCCACCCAAAGAAAATACCACTGCCAGATCAGGGAAACCAAAGAAGAGTCTCTAACCAAATGCATAGAAAATAGCAGCAAACAGATCAGTCTGTGGACACGGGAGGAAACAAGAAACAAATGAGTTAGAGAGTGTTCAACGTTTTTTTCTCACAATTTGTGAAAGTGGGGAAAATTCTGGCCACACGTTTGAATGAAAAGAAGGCACTGAGTATAGAGTACATAGGGCACTGTGAGTAACCTTAAATGTAGAGAACAGGTTGAAAGCAGAACTGTAGATTGTGGCAGTTGGAAATTACACAGGAAATGTAAACTTAACAGTGATTGGTGCCCAACATATTGGCATGAAAACCAGACCAGCCATTTAGACTGTGTGTAGATTTGTGCTATCTCAATGGCAAAATTCTGGTAAATCACCAATCACTTCTGAGCGAACCTGAAATGTTTATTACTTTGAAAGGTGTGGAGGTATGCACTTCAATTGATATATCAGCAGATTGAACTGCATCATGAATTATATAACTTTACCTTTTTGCTATTCTGTAAGGTGTCTGCCATTGCAAATTAATGCAAGTTTGCCTGCCACCCACAACTGCAGTATTTCAAAAGATCATGGGTATCTTGCTTAATAGTTTCATAAATTAATGGGTGTGACATTCTTTCATCTTAAGTCATCTGCGGCGTCCCACAAGGATCCTCGCTCAGCCCCACCCTCTTCAATGTCTACATGACCCCCCTTGCAGCCATCGCACGCCAACACGACCTTAACATCATCTCCTACGCTGACGACACCCAGCTGATCCTCTCCCTCACCAACAACCCTGCCACCGCCAGAGCCAGCCTCCAGGAAGGAATGAAAGACGTCGCAGAATGGATGAAGCTCAGCCGTCTGTAACTGAATTCTGACAAGACAGAAGTCCTCATCTTGGGACCATCCCCCTCGGCCTGGGACGATTCCTGGTGGCCTCCTGCCCTGGGCACCGCCCCCAAGCCAACGGACCATGCACGCAACCTGGGCTTCATCCTGGACTCCGCCCTCACTATGACCAAGCAATTCAACGCCGTCTCGTCTTCCTGTTTCAACACCCTGCGCATAATAATAAACCTCAACTGAAGAAACCATAAGCAATGGAGCCGATCTAAGTGAATTGAATCTTTGAGAGCTATCTTTACCAAGGAAGAATTACCAGAGACATTTGATGAATGCGTGTGGTGGAGGTTAGATTAGCATACCAAAACATCTGTGCATCATTCCAGAAGTGGGACAAACCGTTCCATCAGTTGAGGAAGGCTCGTTTGTCATTAGCAACTGGTGAATGCAGTTGAGTAGAAGATCATTTTTATGGGTAGTTAACATCACACGACTGTAAATGGCTCAATTTCTTTATTCAACAGAATAGCACTAGGGAAACTGGTTTTGAACACACGAATCAGTTGCATTAAGGCTTGAAATGGGGACATGTGTAAAAGGAATGTGTCTTCTGTGCTCTCTTCCTCTGCAGGAAGTGGAACCCTGCCTTTCACGCTTTCAACACTTAATGATGCTGAATGTCAGCATGTGGGAGCCTTTAGTCTGTATGAAACCTTCTGAAACATTGGTAGTGCTGCACTAATGTGTACTTCTTTACCACGCACTCACCTCTAAGCAAAGGTGTGTTGGCAATCGTGCATCAGGTGCAGTGGCACCAGGGCCCACTTCACCCCAATTAGTGGCTGTAATAAAAAAAAAGTCAGGGATGGGGGACCAATATCCTTCATTGCATCATGGGTGATGGAGCCCTTGCTACGCCAGTGCATCTAATCGGATCCTATTTGAATTTGTGAACCAAACGTGGATTTTACACCTGCAGAGAAGGCTATTTGTTGATGTACACTTAACTTCAACGTCCTGATAGCTTTGTATCACGGACATGCAAAACTGTTTTTTTTGGTGGGTCAAAGGTTATTGGACACCAATAATGACAACTGGAGTCATTTTCGACGGGTGTTCTGAGGCCACAGGTCTGGCCCTAAAGGGGATGATCAAGCGTCTTCCCTTTGCACCGGGCTCTCTCAGGGTAATGACGCAGAGCAGCCTCAGACCACCTGAATGACGAGATGTGGGTTAGACACCCTGAACCATAAGGACACAGTGATGCACATCAAGAAGGCTGCCACTTAGTCACTGCAGTACCTAAGGAAATGGTTTCATATGCATGCAATAAGTAACCTGTACATAAAATGATGAGTAATAAAGGCAGAATGATGTCTCTAGCACCTTCCTGACCAGAGATTGACCGTAAACATGGTTACAGTTCTCACAGCTCCTGATGTAACATTATTTAACACACGGGTCTGCGTCCAATGCTACTGAAAGGAATGCGCCCATCCTCCCAAACTCGCTACTTTAGTACTGTTCTCCAGTTTGTGCAAAATAACTGGGGAAACAGTTGTCTAAATCTCAATATGTTTGTGCAAAACTACAAAGCAGAAGAAGTTCACGTTGCTGCATTTCAAAGGAAACTGTATCTCTCTGTCTGAAGTGCAGGGATGCAAGTTTCAGGTACTCCTGATGGGATGTTAATGGGGTGAAAGCCTCAGGGAGGCCCTACCCATAGAATACATTATCCTCCTACCCTTGGCGAATGCCAATAATTTCTCTTGGAGGATAATGACGCTATGCAGTGGCCAGTGTAAGGCGCAGTCTACCGGGGTCCAGGTAGGCACAGGCTGGTCCATTGGGGCTTCAGCTGGTTCCAGTGCTAATTCACCCAAATACCTACAGAAATGGCATGAAAGGATACGGAGCCTGTGGCGAAAAGCTCACCAGGCATCGTCTGTAAATTCTGATGCCGGGTGGCACAGGTCCAGGGGCACCAGCAATGGCTACTGAAGCAACAAAGACAAAGATGAAGGCAATGCAGTGATTGGGTGGTGGTGGAAGGGTGTAAATATGAACATCTCAGGAATCGCTTAGTCTAGAAACCTGTGGTAATGGGGCACGGACTCAGAAAGACATCTTCTAGGTATCCGTCTGGATTCACAGATGGGTGGATGAGGTTGATGCAATCTTCAAGGGCTCTGGAGACCACGGGATGGTCACACCGGCTCCCCATTGTAAGGGGCATTAGTGGTGGTCTTATCAAATCTTCCCTTTGGCAGTGATCATGGCACCTCTCTGGCAGCCGCTCACACACCCGGATAGATGAAGTCCGGCATCTTGTCCACAGGCTGGCAGGTGTGCCTTCTTTCACAAGGCAGCTGCCACTTTGAATGACACACACATAGCAGCAAACAGGCTCCCCCGTGCATGCAGCTAAGAATACCCATGCACCTCAAGCACAAGCCTACACACATGTAGTGACACCTAGTGGCATAACTCAAAATGAGGGGCCCGATTCACAAAACTAACTTAAGACAAAATCCTAAACTTACTACCATTTTGGTTTTCACAGAAGACACTTACCTATTTTGGTATTCACAGAAGGCACTTAATCATTTTGATATTCGCATAAGGCACTTAATCATTTCGGAATTCACAGAAGTTAGGAGTCCTAACATTAGAACTCCTAAATGCCTTCTGTGAATACCGAAAGTCTTAAAGTTAGGATTTTTCTCAGTTTAGGAGTCCTAACTTTACGACTCCTAAACTGAGAAAAATCCTAACAAGACTTTCAGTATTCACAGAAGGCATTTATGAGTCCTAAAGTTAGGAGTCCTAACTTCTGTGAATACCGAAATGAGTAAGTGCCTTCTGCGAATACCAAAATGAGAGAGTGCCTTCTGTGAATTGGTAGTAAATTTAGGATTTTGTCTTAAGTTAGTTCTGTGAATCGGGTCGGAAGTGTCCTCCATGCAGAATGTGGTGAGGGCACTAATTTTTCCAGATCTCTCAAATATTCACAGGCCTAAGGCTGAGAAGGGTCCCAGAAAGGTGCCCCCTCCTGTGCGGCAGGGGCTTCAGGGACCAGTGTTAGGCCCCTGTGTGCGCCCTTCATGCGTGTCGCAGGCATGGCATTTAAAACAGGAGAGTCCAGAAGGAACCCCTCCCAGGACACAGGTATGACTCGCTGCCCCTTCACCGTAACTACACTGCCAGCACGTTCACCCTCCCACTTACTCTGGGTAACCCTCATTCTCAGAACGCAGGTCTGGGGGTTCATCAACAAACTGGGAGAAGCCTCCCAGGGTTCGCTGAGGGAAAAGTAGCAGAGTCAATCTGCTAAGAGACACTCAGCATGAAGGCACAGCTCCCTGGAGCCCTGCAGGGGGCAGTGCATCAAAGTAACCAGGAACACCCGCAGAGTTCGTCTCGACACCCCATTCCAGGACCAGGAGAGAGGATAGTCATTTAAGAAAACACAACTAAAGTTTCTTCTTGTCTGCAAGAGTTCGTTTTTGACTCCCAACTCCAAGAAGTGGGGGAGAAAAGACAAGAAAATACTATTAAAATGTTGATGGCTGTCAGTTTGGGGTTGCCTTGAGGAAGGGGTGTGTCCCCGAAACACGTGCTGGCTGTGGGTATAGATGTATCAATTCGGAGAGATGCTCTTACGAGAGAACATGATGAAGAACGTAATCAGCAGGAGTGGCTCGTAATGTGAACTGGGACTTCTTTGCTGTTCTTTACTATCACTGCCTCTCGGAGGGTTCAATGCAGGGGGCTTAGACCCGGGGCCTTTCCCAGCCTCCATGACAGTTTTTAAGGTCTCATACGAGACACACGCAAACCTAGGCTGCACTAGAACTCTTAGGGAGGAGAGGGTGAGAGTGCAGCCTCCGTGACACACGGGAGCAGAGGAATAAACACTGCTCACCTCATCTGCAGGCAGGAGGACTTCACCCACCAGAGGCACAAGGAAGGCCCATACCTCTCCGAGCTGAGAGCGCTGCCTCAAGCCACCAGACTCTCAGAATTAACAATACAAGGTTCTCTGAGCGAGAAAAAACAGGTCATGCAGGAGAGATCTGGAGCCGCACCTCACAGGGTAACTGCTCCCGGGACAAACAGCCGCACAAGGGAAGCGCAGCGTTGTTGAGGCCACATGGACGGAAGAGCCCACGAGGAGCCGCAGAAAGGATGGGTGACTATCAACCATGGGCACAGGCCCGCCGTGGGAACTGTAGAGGGTAGGTAGGGTTCAGGGAAGGGTGATTTAAAATTATAGTAAATAAATAGATTAATTTAATACATAAAAATACATTTAAATGAAATTATACATAATGGTATTGTATTATTTAATTAACCATTTAAAACGTGCACTACACTACACATCCATGAACTTTAAGAAACCCTTACTATCCTTTAATACTACCATTCCCTGAAGCCTAAAACCTCATTCCCAACCCTCAATGCTACCCTTTCCTGCCCCTAAAAACCCCTTCCTACCCCTCAACGCTACCCTTCTGTGCACCCTAAAAACCCCTCCCTCCTCAACGCGAGCCTTCCCTGCGCCCTAAAAACCCCTTCCTTTCCCTCAACGCTACCCTTCTCTGCACTCTAAAAACCACTTCATACCCCTCAACGTTACCCTTCTCTGCACCCTAAAAACCCTCCATACCCCTCAACACGAGCCTTCCCTGTGCCCTAAAAATCCCTCTCTACCCTTCAACGCTACTCGTCTCTGTACCCTAAAAACTCCTTCTTATCGCTCAATGCTACCCTTTCCTGAACCCTAAAAATCCCTTACTACTGCTTCCCCTCAGATGTGAAAAACCATGATCACCGTCACCCAGGCCCTCGTCACCAGCCGACTGGACTACGGCAACGCCCTCTACGCCGGAACCACCGCCAAGCTCCAGAAGAGACTCCAGCGGATCCAGAACGCCTCAGCCAGACTCATCCTCGACATCCCACGAAACAGCCACATCTCCGGACACCTGAGAGACCTGCATTGGCTCCCCGTCAACAAAAGAATCACCTTCCGTCTCCTCACCCACGCACACAAAGCCCTACACGATCAAGGCCCGAGCTACCTCAACAAACGAATCAACTTCTACGCTCCCAAACGCCACCTCCGTTCAGCCAGCCGCGCACTCGCCACCGTCCCACGCATCCATAGAGCGACAACGGGAGGAAGGTCCTTCTCCTACCTGGCCGCCAAGACCTGGAACTCCCTCCCGGCCGACCTGCGCCTGACCCAAGACCACCTCTCCTTCAGGAAGAAGCTCAAGACCTGGCTGTTCGAGCAGTAACGGCACCCTCCCCCCCCTAAGCGCCTTGAGACCCAACGGGTAAGTAGTGCGCTCTATAAATGTCCTTGATTGATTGATTGATTGATGATGTAAAGGTGCTCCTGACTGACATACCTTGACACCCGATATAAGGGTTAGATAGGAAAGAACAGACAGGACCGTGGGCACAACTACAGAGAGGAATAAAAAAAGATGAGCCAAGGAGCTTGAAGCTCTCCAGCCCATGAATCTTTAAAAGATGAATTAGAAATACAAAATACCATTCTCTAAGGGATGCCAGGCTAAGGTGACTCTGAAGTTTATGATAGAAAGGGAAGGGGGTGGCTGGGATTAGAGCGCAGCAACACATTCCTCCTGACTTCCCTCCTCCCATCTGTGCTGCTGTAGACAAGGGGTGTGTGTCTGTGACTGAACAGACTTTAGGCCAAGTCCCTGTTGCAGCACTGAAGCTTGACTTGATAACCAGCCCTGGTTCACAGCAGCTTGATAAACAGATGATGGCAGGTGCTTGAAAGGAAGGCACTCTTTCTGTGGAAGCACACACGTTTGGCAAATCAAAAGCTGTACTAAACCGAGCCAACATCTGGGCGGGTCCACAGTCCCTCCCTGTAGAACTACCAAAAGCTCTGTTTCTGATTACATAAGGTTGGGCTACAGATGCACTGCTAAAGCAGAGCGAAAAAGGTTGAAATGTACTTATTCCCTAGTGTGCCCCTTCTCCCGTGTTGTCCCTTTTCTATGTTCACCCTCTTGGCCCCTCGACCTTGTATGCTCGCTGAACTGTTGTTGTGTTGTGTATGTTCAATGTGTGAGGGACGCTTGCACTGTTAGTGATGCATGAAAAAAATCCTCTCACTTCAAAAAAAGCAAATACTATTGGCTTTGTCAATGCGTGTTTGTCAAGCAGACTGCAACACCGAGGTGCGATCAATAGAACGCTCACATCTCTGACTCCACCCCACACTTGGTTTGCTCCACTCGTCACACACAAGAGCACAGCCTGGGGTTTGCAGATCAGAAAATACTGTGCAGATTTCCAGACTGGTTACCGTGCTCTTCGACCCATCGAAAATACTTCAGCTGTGCAGGGGCGGAAGGCGGAAGCCCACCTCGGGTACAATAATCCCCACAACTCAGCAATGCGGTTGCAACAGGCTTCGCAGTGATTGAAGGAAGAACGGTGTGAAGTGGACTCTGGCTAATTGCATCGGAGGCCTTTCACCACAGCCTCGCGGACTCCATGGGGCCAGCAACAGGAAAACACCGATGATGAGGATGAAACGAATTGAGAGGCAATACATCAAAAGCAACAACAATACTAATACTTCTATATTGGGCTTCACAGGGAGTTCACAGTGAGTTTTTTTCACCATGTTCCATCTAAGTGATGCTACCGAAGGAGTTACTATCACCGAGGTCAATAACGCTCTTTATATCAACTCTACAATGATGAACATCTGTGTTTCCCACACTGCAGTCATAACAACAACTTGTGGTTCATGTCATACCTTCTGAGAACTATAAACAACAGAGTTGCCCCTGCCCCAAGCAATGCTCCTTAGCGTACCGACCACGGAAGGATGAAAGGCTGAACTGACCTATAACTGGGTTAAAATTCGTGAAGGGTGAAGCAGACGTCAGCAGCAGGCTCTCAGCCGTCTGAGCTAGACGGAGAGAATCGTAAGGTGACAGGATCCGTACAGATGTTTTCAGCAGGCGCTCTCACCCCCTGGGCTGTTCTAATACAGGTGGATGCAATACTGGATATATTTACCTCTCTCCAAAGGATGTCCGCTCGTGGAGGGCTTCCAGCCGGTGCTGCCGAGGGCTACCGAGTCCAAGTGACTACTAGCCGCGAAACCCAGGGAAGTTTAGGTAACTGGGCAGGGTGAAGAAATGTCACAAAAAGGAAGTGGCGCGTGACTGCGGTTGGGGACAGAGGATGCCAGTGCTTGGGAAACAGGACCCCCCACACCCAGGGGGGTTTCGCGCTGCGGTCTGTGCTACCAGGATGTGATGCTTTGGGACACATTTCTACAGTGCAAGGGAACCTACAGCCAGGGTCGGATTGGGATCACAATTCGGCCCGGGCACTGACGAAAAAAGTGGCCCACATTCAAGAGGCGTGGCTCATATTTAAGGGGCGTGGCCCACATTCAAGGGGTGTGCCCTTTCATGAAACACCATTTGCACAGACAAGGAATGAAAGTGGGAGGATACTGTTCTTGCACAGGACACAGGGCCAAGGTGACAATGGCCTACATGCTGAGCAACTAAAAAAAATAGCAAGGCCCCTTTTTGTCACAAAATTATTCCAGCCCTCCAGCACAGGAGCACCTGAAAAGCAGCAAAGCCCCTGCTACTACTAACCTACTTAGCCCTCCCCAGACCTTCAGCACAGGAGCACCTGAAAAGCAGCAAAGCCCCTGCTATTACTAACCTACTTAGCCCTCCCCAGACCTTCAGCTCAGGAGCACATGAACAGAGGTAAGGCCCCTGCAATTAGTAAATTAATCAACCCTCCAGGCCATGGGAAAATGTACTGGCAAGGGAGCACAAAACACAGCTTTCTGGGTCATCCAAGGTAGCCAGGTAGCCAGGGGGAGGCTGAGGTGAAGCTGGTGCATGGGAAGTGCCTTCCCAGTGTGTTCTGGCAGTTTGAGTATTTACCATTTACTGTAGTATTACCCTTGTACCTGTGTATGGTACCCTTTTGTAACTTGCACAAGTCACTTTTCTCTTGTAACACACTGTTTGCTACCTCTCACTTTTGTTTGCTTTAGATACTTGCACAAGTGCCACCATTGCCTACGTAACGTTTGTTCTTGTGCTGGAGTGTCTGCCATTAATTGCCGTATTATACCTCTACTTGTATTTTGCACGCTTTTGTAACCTGCACACATATCACTTTTTCCTTCTGTAATGTATCGTTTGCTCCTCTTGTATTTTGGTTGCTCACTATTGTCACTTTTGATTCATGTAACTTAACGTTTGCTTTTGTAATTTGTCCACCTATAATTTTCTCCTCATGTATTATTGCAGTTCCTAGTGTGAAGTGCTCTGACACCTTCGGGTAAAGTCCACGCTATATAAAATCGCATAAATAAATAAATAAAACAAAAAAATTCCAAACATCACCAGGCCCCCACAGCAAGACCCATTCTTTCTTGCCCACTATGCCCTGAATGTGAAGGGCTGTGGGCGAGGTGTTAAGACTAACACCGTTTCTGGGCTGCATGGGCGCCAGGGGGCAGGGGCGCAACTAGGTCTTAATTTCGGGGGGGGGCTAACATGGCAAATGAAGGGGCGTGGCTAATGTTAAAAAAATGGGGCGGGGCTAAAATGGTAGATAATCGGGATCGATTAATGCTCAGGTCAAGCGGAGAAAACGTGATGAATTCTGCATTTGAAACTGGACAACAATTAGAGCACACATTTGTGTTAATTTGATGCATTTATGTCCTATTGTCTTATGAAAAAGGAACAGAATGTACTGAATTAAAAGACCAATTTAATATATTTACTACAAAGCACTTTAGGAACACAATATAACCAATTTTCACAATGCCATTTCAAGGCGACGACCCTTTTTCGCCAGTTCGTCAACAATTGCTTCTATAGGAGGACAATGTGCTTGTGAAATGTTTATCATTGCAAGTCCAAAACCCATACCCACCCTGAACCCTAAAATTACCCCTGGTACCCCAAAACCCATACCCACCCTGAACCCCAAAGTTACCCCCTTGGCACACCAAAACCCATACCCGCCCTGAACCCTAAAGTTTCCCCAGGTACCCAAAAACCCATACCCACCCTGAACGCTAAAATTACCCCTGGCACCCCAAAACCCATACCCATGCTAAACCCTCATATTACTGCTTGCCCCCCAAAATCCATTACCACCCGAACCTCCAAATTACACCCCTGGCACCCCAAAACCCATAACCACTGAACCCTAAAACTACCCCCTCGCACCCCAAAACCCATTACCACCCTGAACCCTGAAATCATCCCCCTAGAACCCCAACCCCCATA
The DNA here is from genome assembly GCF_964263255.1 of Lissotriton vulgaris. NCBI lineage: Eukaryota > Metazoa > Chordata > Amphibia > Caudata > Salamandridae > Lissotriton > Lissotriton vulgaris. The sequence continues at coordinate 193,966,882 of NC_141695.1, forward strand.
CCCGCGCTGATCCCTGAAATTACACCCTTGCACCCCAAAACCATACCCACCCTGAACCCTAAATTTACCTCTGGCACCCCAAAACCCATACCCGTACTGATCCCTAAAATTACAACCTTGCCCCCTCAAATCCATTACCACCCTGAACCACAAAATTACCCCCTGGCGCCGCAAAACCCATGCCCACCCTGAACCCTAAAATCACCCCCCTGGAGCCCCAAAACTCATACCTGCGCTGATCCCTAAAATTACACCCTTGCCCCCCAAAACCCATACCCACCCTGAACCTTAAAATTACCCCTGGCACCCCAAAACCCATACCCATACTGAACATTAAATCCCCCCCTGGCACCCCAAAACCCATACCCACCCTGAACCCTAAAATTACCCCTGGCATACCAAAACACATACCTACGCAGAACCCTAAAATTACCCCCTGGCACCCAAAACCCATTACCACCCTGAACCCTAAAATTACCCCCCGGCACCCCAAAACCCATACCCTCCCTGAACCCTAAAATTGCCCCCTGACACCTGAAAAACCCACACCCACCAAGAAACCTAAAATGCTCCCCCTCCCACCCTAAACCCCATACCCGCACTGAATCCTAAAATTAACCCCATGGCACCCCAAAACCTATTACCACCCTAAACCCTAAAATTACCCCCCAACACCCCAAAACCCACACCTGCCCTGAACCCAAATATTACCCCGGCACACCAAAACACATACCCAAGCTGAACCCTAAAATTAACCCCCTCACACCCTAAAACCCATACCGCCCTGAACCCTAAAAGTAACCCTATGGCACCCCAAAAGCCCATTATTTCCCTGAACCCTAAAGTTACCCCTAGCACCCCAAATCCCATACCGACCCCAAACCCTAAAATTACCCCCGGAACCCCAAAAACCATGCCCTCCCTGAACACTAAAATTACCCCTGGCACCTGAAAACCCATACCCATTCTGTTCCCTAAAATTATCACCGACACCCCAAAACCCATACCCACCCCAAAACCTAAAATTACCCCCTGGCATCCCAAAACCCATTACCACCCTGAACCCTAAAATCACCACCCTGGAACCTTAAAATTGCCCCTGGCACCCCAAAACCCATACCCACGCTGAACCCTAAAATTAACCCCATGGCACCCCAAAACCCATACCCACCCTGAACCTGAAAATGACCCCTGGCACCCCAAAACCCATACCCATGCTGAACCATAAATTCCCCCCTGGCACCCCATAACCCATACCCATCCTGAACCATAAATTCTCCCCTGGCACCCCATAACCCATACCCACCCTGAACCCTAAAATTGCCCCCTGACACCCCAAAACCCATACCTGCTTGAACCCTAAAATTACCCCTGGCACACCAAAACACATACCCACGCTGAACCCTATAATTACCGCCTGGCACCCCAAAACCCATGCCCGCCCGGATCCCTAAAATTACCCCCCTGGAACCCCAAAACCCATACCCACTCAGAACCCTAAAATTACCCACTGGCACCCCGATCCGTAACCCACCCTGAACCCTAAAATTGCCCCCTGGCACACTAAAACCCACACCCACCCTGAACCCTAAAGTTACCCACTAGCACCCCAAAAAATGAATACTACAAACTTGCACTACATGTGCATAATGTAAGCCGAGCAATGTAAGCAGCTTTTCTGTTAAGAGTCTGTGACACTACTTTGTAGTGATTGCCACTTCTTCCTCGATAAGTGGGTCCTCATCTTCCTGTCAATGAACTTTTGTGGAGAGTCGAGGGCTCCTGTCTATTTATTAGGATCTGAGGAGACCAGGTCAGAAAGACAACTTTGAGAGCGTACACTTCTCTAAGGCTCCTCTTTAAGTCTATATACCAAGGGGCTTACTCTTGTAGTACTCCTGGCAAAAGTAGGACAGCAATACTCCTTGCTCACATTTGGGATGTAGGAGTACGTAAACGAGAAAGTCACATGTACACGTAGCAAAATCTTTATGAATTGAGTCCTACATTACCGCTGCCACCACGACAGCAAAAATAAAGGTGTTTTCTAATTAACTCTAGAAAAGCACTTGCAAGTAATCCTTCGAGTGACATATTTATTGATAATATTAGATTATGTTTTTGCTATATAAATTACATTTATTGAGCTAAATGCATACGTTCGTAGTGGGCTTTATTCTACGAAATTCAGGGAATCGTTCACTTTCTCTTGATAGCTTGGTTCATATTACTGTCACCTGAAATAAACTTCTGATTTACAAGATATTTAAAGGCTGTCCATTAGAGGAGTGGATTTACAAAAGGGGGTGGTGATGAACAGAGTGTCTGAATTGAGCAGACCACTCTTACCCAGTCCAAAGATCAGGGCTTGATCCATCACCGTTATTTATCTCACTGCCCCATCCCAGCTCAGAACCTGGCTATATGCAAATCAGTCTGTCCCTGGCCCAGTGCATCATGGGAACAGGGCAGACTAAACTACCAAGCCAATTCTTTACCAGAAAGGAGACAAGCTACCGGGGACCGGTTTCTGGCATTTCAGCCGTCTTCGGCCCGGCTTGCTTGAATCCTGATGGAGCAGTGAGAAAGGGACTCATGTCTGAGTATACCCTGCCACACCTATAGTGGCCAAAATCGATTTACAAAAGGGGGTGGTGATGAACAGAGTGTCTGAATTGAGCAGACCACTCTTACCCAGTCCAAAGATCAGGGCTTGATCCATCACCGTTATTTATCTCACTGCCCCATCCCAGCTCAGAACCTGGCTATATGCAAATCAGTCTGTCCCTGGCCCAGTGCATCATGGGAACAGGGCAGACTAAACTACCAAGCCAATTCTTTACCAGAAAGGAGACAAGCTACCGGGGACCGGTTTCTGGCATTTCAGCCGTCTTCGGCCCGGCTTGCTTGAATCCTGATGGAGCAGTGAGAAAGGGACTCATGTCTGAGTATACCCTGCCACACCTATAGTGGCCAAAATCGATTTACAAAAGGGGGTGGTGATGAACAGAGTGTCTGAATTGAGCAGACCACTCTTACCCAGTCCAAAGATCAGGGCTTGATCCATCACCGTTATTTATCTCACTGCCCCATCCCAGCTCAGAACCTGGCTATATGCAAATCAGTCTGTCCCTGGCCCAGTGCATCATGGGAACAGGGCAGACTAAACTACCAAGCCAATTCTTTACCAGAAAGGAGACAAGCTACCGGGGACCGGTTTCTGGCATTTCAGCCGTCTTCGGCCCGGCTTGCTTGAATCCTGATGGAGCAGTGAGAAAGGGACTCATGTCTGAGTATACCCTGCCACACCTATAGTGGCCAAAATCGATTTACAAAAGGGGGTGGTGATGAACAGAGTGTCTGAATTGAGCAGACCACTCTTACCCAGTCCAAAGATCAGGGCTTGATCCATCACCGTTATTTATCTCACTGCCCCATCCCAGCTCAGAACCTGGCTATATGCAAATCAGTCTGTCCCTGGCCCAGTGCATCATGGGAACAGGGCAGACTAAACTACCAAGCCAATTCTTTACCAGAAAGGAGACAAGCTACCGGGGACCGGTTTCTGGCATTTCAGCCGTCTTCGGCCCGGCTTGCTTGAATCCTGATGGAGCAGTGAGAAAGGGACTCATGTCTGAGTATACCCTGCCACACCTATAGTGGCCAAAATCGATTTACAAAAGGGGGTGGTGATGAACAGAGTGTCTGAATTGAGCAGACCACTCTTACCCAGTCCAAAGATCAGGGCTTGATCCATCACCGTTATTTATCTCACTGCCCCATCCCAGCTCAGAACCTGGCTATATGCAAATCAGTCTGTCCCTGGCCCAGTGCATCATGGGAACAGGGCAGACTAAACTACCAAGCCAATTCTTTACCAGAAAGGAGACAAGCTACCGGGGACCGGTTTCTGGCATTTCAGCCGTCTTCGGCCCGGCTTGCTTGAATCCTGATGGAGCAGTGAGAAAGGGACTCATGTCTGAGTATACCCTGCCACACCTATAGTGGCCAAAATCGATTTACAAAAGGGGGTGGTGATGAACAGAGTGTCTGAATTGAGCAGACCACTCTTACCCAGTCCAAAGATCAGGGCTTGATCCATCACCGTTATTTATCTCACTGCCCCATCCCAGCTCAGAACCTGGCTATAAGCAAATCAGTCTGTCCCTGGCCCAGTGCATCATGGGAACAGGGCAGACTAAACTACCAAGCCAATTCTTTACCAGAAAGGAGACAAGCTACCGGGGACCGGTTTCTGGCATTTCAGCCGTCTTCGGCCCGGCTTGCTTGAATCCTGATGGAGCAGTGAGAAAGGGACTCATGTCTGAGTATACCCTGCCACACCTATAGTGGCCAAAATCGATTTACAAAAGGGGGTGGTGATGAACAGAGTGTCTGAATTGAGCAGACCACTCTTACCCAGTCCAAAGATCAGGGCTTGATCCATCACCGTTATTTATCTCACTGCCCCATCCCAGCTCAGAACCTGGCTATATGCAAATCAGTCTGTCCCTGGCCCAGTGCATCATGGGAACAGAGCAGACTAAACTACCAAGCCAATTCTTTACCAGAAAGGAGACAAGCTACCGGGGACCGGTTTCTGGCATTTCAGCCGTCTTCGGCCCGGCTTGCTTGAATCCTGATGGAGCAGTGAGAAAGGGACTCATGTCTGAGTATACCCTGCCACACCTATAGTGGCCAAAATCGATTTACAAAAGGGGGTGGTGATGAACAGAGTGTCTGAATTGAGCAGACCACTCTTACCCAGTCCAAAGATCAGGGCTTGATCCATCACCGAAGACGGCTGTAATGCCAGAAACCGGTCCCCGGGAGCTTGTTTCCTTCCCAGTGTAAGAATTGGCTTTTGTAGTTTGGTTTGCCCTGTTCCCATCATGCACTGGGACAGGAACAGACTAATTTGCATACAGCCAGGTTCTGAAACTGGGATGGTGCAGTGAGCTAAAAAACGGTGTTGGATCTAGCCCTGATCTCTTGACTGGGTGAGAGCTTTCTGCTTAATTCAGAGACTCTGTCCCTCACCACCCCTTGTTGTAAATATTTTTGTCCACCCTAAGCGTGGAAGGGTATTCTCAGATGTGAGACCCTTGCTCATTGCACCATCAGGATTCAAGCAAACCGGGCCGAAGACGGCTGTAATGCCAGAAACCGGTCCCCGGGAGCTTGTTTCCTTCCCAGTGTAAGAATTGGCTTTTGTAGTTTGGTTTGCCCTGTTCCCATCATGCACTGGGACAGGAACAGACTAATTTGCATACAGCCAGGTTCTGAAACTGGGATGGTGCAGTGAGCTAAAAAACGGTGTTGGATCTAGCCCTGATCTCTTGACTGGGTGAGAGCTTTCTGCTTAATTCAGAGACTCTGTCCCTCACCACCCCTTGTTGTAAATATTTTTGTCCACCCTAAGCGTGGAAGGGTATTCTCAGATGTGAGACCCTTGCTCATTGCACCATCAGGATTCAAGCAAACCGGGCCGAAGACGGCTGTAATGCCAGAAACCGGTCCCCGGGAGCTTGTTTCCTTCCCAGTGTAAGAATTGGCTTTTGTAGTTTGGTTTGTCCTGTTCCCATCATGCACTGGGACAGGAACAGACTAATTTGCATACAGCCAGGTTCTGAAACTGGGATGGTGCAGTGAGCTAAAAAACGGTGTTGGATCTAGCCCTGATCTCTTGACTGGGTGAGAGCTTTCTGCTTAATTCAGAGACTCTGTCCCTCACCACCCCTTGTTGTAAATATTTTTGTCCACCCTAAGCGTGGAAGGGTATTCTCAGATGTGAGACCCTTGCTCATTGCACCATCAGGATTCAAGCAAACCGGGCCGAAGACGGCTGTAATGCCAGAAACCGGTCCCCGGGAGCTTGTTTCCTTCCCAGTGTAAGAATTGGCTTTTGTAGTTTGGGTTGCCCTGTTCCCATCATGCACTGGGACAGGAACAGACTAATTTGCATACAGCCAGGTTCTGAAACTGGGATGGTGCAGTGAGCTAAAAAACGGTGTTGGATCTAGCCCTGATCTCTTGACTGGGTGAGAGCTTTCTGCTTAATTCAGAGACTCTGTCCCTCACCACCCCTTGTTGTAAATATTTTTGTCCACCCTAAGCGTGGAAGGGTATTCTCAGATGTGAGACCCTTGCTCATTGCACCATCAGGATTCAAGTAAACCGGGCCGAAGACGGCTGTAATGCCAGAAACCGGTCCCCGGGAGCTTGTTTCCTTCCCAGTGTAAGAATTGGCTTTTGTAGTTTGGGTTGCCCTGTTCCCATCATGCACTGGGACAGGAACAGACTAATTTGCATACAGCCAGGTTCTGAAACTGGGATGGTGCAGTGAGCTAAAAAACGGTGTTGGATCTAGCCCTGATCTCTTGACTGGGTGAGAGCTTTCTGCTTAATTCAGAGACTCTGTCCCTCACCACCCCTTGTTGTAAATATTTTTGTCCACCCTAAGCGTGGAAGGGTATTCTCAGATGTGAGACCCTTGCTCATTGCACCATCAGGATTCAAGCAAACCGGGCCGAAGACGGCTGTAATGCCAGAAACCGGTCCCCGGGAGCTTGTTTCCTTCCCAGTGTAAGAATTGGCTTTTGTAGTTTGGTTTGCCCTGTTCCCATCATGCACTGGGACAGGAACAGACTAATTTGCATACAGCCAGGTTCTGAAACTGGGATGGTGCAGTGAGCTAAAAAACGGTGTTGGATCTAGCCCTGATCTCTTGACTGGGTGAGAGCTTTCTGCTTAATTCAGAGACTCTGTCCCTCACCACCCCTTGTTGTAAATATTTTTGTCCACCCTAAGCGTGGAAGGGTATTCTCAGATGTGAGACCCTTGCTCATTGCACCATCAGGATTCAAGCAAACCGGGCCGAAGACGGCTGTAATGCCAGAAACCGGTCCCCGGGAGCTTGTTTCCTTCCCAGTGTAAGAATTGGCTTTTGTAGTTTGGGTTGCCCTGTTCCCATCATGCACTGGGACAGGAACAGACTAATTTGCATACAGCCAGGTTCTGAAACTGGGATGGTGCAGTGAGCTAAAAAACGGTGTTGGATCTAGCCCTGATCTCTTGACTGGGTGAGAGCTTTCTGCTTAATTCAGAGACTCTGTCCCTCACCACCCCTTGTTGTAAATATTTTTGTCCACCCTAAGCGTGGAAGGGTATTCTCAGATGTGAGACCCTTGCTCATTGCACCATCAGGATTCAAGCAAACCGGGCCGAAGACGGCTGTAATGCCAGAAACCGGTCCCCGGGAGCTTGTTTTCTTCCCAGTGTAAGAATTGGCTTTTGTAGTTTGGTTTGCCCTGTTCCCATCATGCACTGGGACAGGAACAGACTAATTTGCATACAGACAGGTTCTGAAACTGGGATGGTGCAGTGAGCTAAAAAACGGTGTTGGATCTAGCCCTGATCTCTTGACTGGGTGAGAGCTTTCTGCTTAATTCAGAGACTCTGTCCCTCACCACCCCTTGTTGTAAATATTTTTGTCCACCCTAAGCGTGGAAGGGTATTCTCAGATGTGAGACCCTTGCTCATTGCACCATCAGGATTCAAGCAAACCGGGCCGAAGACGGCTGTAATGCCAGAAACCGGTCCCCGGGAGCTTGTTTCCTTCCCAGTGTAAGAATTGGCTTTTGTAGTTTGGGTTGCCCTGTTCCCATCATGCACTGGGACAGGAACAGACTAATTTGCATACAGCCAGGTTCTGAAACTGGGATGGTGCAGTGAGCTAAAAAACGGTGTTGGATCTAGCCCTGATCTCTTGACTGGGTGAGAGCTTTCTGCTTAATTCAGAGACTCTGTCCCTCACCACCCCTTGTTGTAAATATTTTTGTCCACCCTAAGCGTGGAAGGGTATTCTCAGATGTGAGACCCTTGCTCATTGCACCATCAGGATTCAAGCAAACCGGGCCGAAGACGGCTGTAATGCCAGAAACCGGTCCCCGGGAGCTTGTTTCCTTCCCAGTGTAAGAATTGGCTTTTGTAGTTTGGTTTGCCCTGTTCCCATCATGCACTGGGACAGGAACAGACTAATTTGCATACAGCCAGGTTCTGAAACTGGGATGGTGCAGTGAGCTAAAAAACGGTGTTGGATCTAGCCCTGATCTCTTGACTGGGTGAGAGCTTTCTGCTTAATTCAGAGACTCTGTCCCTCACCGCCCCTTGTTGTAAATATTTTTGTCCACCCTAAGCGTGGAAGGGTATTCTCAGATGTGAGACCCTTGCTCATTGCACCATCAGGATTCAAGCAAACCGGGCCGAAGACGGCTGTAATGCCAGAAACCGGTCCCCGGGAGCTTGTTTCCTTCCCAGTGTAAGAATTGGCTTTTGTAGTTTGGGTTGCCCTGTTCCCATCATGCACTGGGACAGGAACAGACTAATTTGCATACAGCCAGGTTCTGAAACTGGGATGGTGCAGTGAGCTAAAAAACGGTGTTGGATCTAGCCCTGATCTCTTGACTGGGTGAGAGCTTTCTGCTTAATTCAGAGACTCTGTCCCTCACCACCCCTTGTTGTAAATATTTTTGTCCACCCTAAGCGTGGAAGGGTATTCTCAGATGTGAGACCCTTGCTCATTGCACCATCAGGATTCAAGCAAACCGGGCCGAAGACGGCTGTAATGCCAGAAACCGGTCCCCGGGAGCTTGTTTCCTTCCCAGTGTAAGAATTGGCTTTTGTAGTTTGGTTTGCCCTGTTCCCATCATGCACTGGGACAGGAACAGACTAATTTGCATACAGCCAGGTTCTGAAACTGGGATGGTGCAGTGAGCTAAAAAACGGTGTTGGATCTAGCCCTGATCTCTTGACTGGGTGAGAGCTTTCTGCTTAATTCAGAGACTCTGTCCCTCACCACCCCTTGTTGTAAATATTTTTGTCCACCCTAAGCGTGGAAGGGTATTCTCAGATGTGAGACCCTTGCTCATTGCACCATCAGGATTCAAGCAAACCGGGCCGAAGACGGCTGTAATGCCAGAAACCGGTCCCCGGGAGCTTGTTTCCTTCCCAGTGTAAGAATTGGCTTTTGTAGTTTGGTTTGCCCTGTTCCCATCATGCACTGGGACAGGAACAGACTAATTTGCATACAGCCAGGTTCTGAAACTGGGATGGTGCAGTGAGCTAAAAAACGGTGTTGGATCTAGCCCTGATCTCTTGACTGGGTGAGAGCTTTCTGCTTAATTCAGAGACTCTGTCCCTCACCACCCCTTGTTGTAAATATTTTTGTCCACCCTAAGCGTGGAAGGGTATTCTCAGATGTGAGACCCTTGCTCATTGCACCATCAGGATTCAAGCAAACCGGGCCGAAGACGGCTGTAATGCCAGAAACCGGTCCCCGGGAGCTTGTTTCCTTCCCAGTGTAAGAATTGGCTTTTGTAGTTTGGTTTGCCCTGTTCCCATCATGCACTGGGACAGGAACAGACTAATTTGCATACAGCCAGGTTCTGAAACTGGGATGGTGCAGTGAGCTAAAAAACGGTGTTGGATCTAGCCCTGATCTCTTGACTGGGTGAGAGCTTTCTGCTTAATTCAGAGACTATGTCCCTCACCACCCCTTGTTGTAAATATTTTTGTCCACCCTAAGCGTGGAAGGGTATTCTCAGATGTGAGACCCTTGCTCATTGCACCATCAGGATTCAAGCAAACCGGGCCGAAGACGGCTGTAATGCCAGAAACCGGTCCCAGGGAGCTTGTTTCCTTCCCAGTGTAAGAATTGGCTTTTGTAGTTTGGTTTGCCCTGTTCCCATCATGCACTGGGACAGGAACAGACTAATTTGCATACAGCCAGGTTCTGAAACTGGGATGGTGCAGTGAGCTAAAAAACGGTGTTGGATCTAGCCCTGATCTCTTGACTGGGTGAGAGCTTTCTGCTTAATTCAGAGACTCTGTCCCTCACCACCCCTTGTTGTAAATATTTTTGTCCACCCTAAGCGTGGAAGGGTATTCTCAGATGTGAGACCCTTGCTCATTGCACCATCAGGATTCAAGCAAACCGGGCCGAAGACGGCTGTAATGCCAGAAACCGGTCCCCGGGAGCTTGTTTCCTTCCCAGTGTAAGAATTGGCTTTTGTAGTTTGGTTTGCCCTGTTCCCATCATGCACTGGGACAGGAACAGACTAATTTGCATACAGCCAGGTTCTGAAACTGGGATGGTGCAGTGAGCTAAAAAACGGTGTTGGATCTAGCCCTGATCTCTTGACTGGGTGAGAGCTTTCTGCTCAATTCAGAGACTCTGTCCCTCACCACCCCTTGTTGTAAATATTTTTGTCCACCCTAAGCGTGGAAGGGTATTCTCAGATGTGAGACCCTTGCTCATTGCACCATCAGGATTCAAGCAAACCGGGCCGAAGACGGCTGTAATGCCAGAAACCGGTCCCCGGGAGCTTGTTTCCTTCCCAGTGTAAGAATTGGCTTTTGTAGTTTGGTTTGCCCTGTTCCCATCATGCACTGGGACAGGAACAGACTAATTTGCATACAGCCAGGTTCTGAAACTGGGATGGTGCAGTGAGCTAAAAAACGGTGTTGGATCTAGCCCTGATCTCTTGACTGGGTGAGAGCTTTCTGCTCAATTCAGAGACTCTGTCCCTCACCACCCCTTGTTGTAAATATTTTTGTCCACCCTAAGCGTGGAAGGGTATTCTCAGATGTGAGACCCTTGCTCATTGCACCATCAGGATTCAAGCAAACCGGGCCGAAGACGGCTGTAATGCCAGAAACCGGTCCCCGGGAGCTTGTTTCCTTCCCAGTGTAAGAATTGGCTTTTGTAGTTTGGTTTGCCCTGTTCCCATCATGCACTGGGACAGGAACAGACTAATTTGCATACAGCCAGGTTCTGAAACTGGGATGGTGCAGTGAGCTAAAAAACGGTGTTGGATCTAGCCCTGATCTCTTGACTGGGTGAGAGCTTTCTGCTTAATTCAGAGACTCTGTCCCTCACCACCCCTTGTTGTAAATATTTTTGTCCACCCTAAGCGTGGAAGGGTATTCTCAGATGTGAGACCCTTGCTCATTGCACCATCAGGATTCAAGCAAACTGGGCCGAAGACGGCTGTAATGCCAGAAACCGGTCCCCGGGAGCTTGTTTCCTTCCCAGTGTAAGAATTGGCTTTTGTAGTTTGGTTTGCCCTGTTCCCATCATGCACTGGGACAGGAACAGACTAATTTGCATACAGCCAGGTTCTGAAACTGGGATGGTGCAGTGAGCTAAAAAACGGTGTTGGATCTAGCCCTGATCTCTTGACTGGGTGAGAGCTTTCTGCTTAATTCAGAGACTCTGTCCCTCACCACCCCTTGTTGTAAATACATTAGAGGAGTGCACACCAAAGTTTTCAACGCTCAAAGAGGGAAAAAACAACCGTTATTTGATTGTGCATTTAAAAAATGCTCCTGAGGAGAAAATCAAAAATTGGTACCATTTCCCCCCAATTTCTGCTGGCGTCATAGCCCAGGGTTTTGCTGTCTGTCCACTTGTATGGAATACACATTTATACAAGTGCACAGACAGCACACCCTGGGCTATGATGCCAGCAGGAATTCCTTTACAAAGGAAAAGCGTCACCTGCACTGGCCAGCCCTTTCCCCCTGCTGTGTACATCTTCACACCCCATGCTGAACACATCAAGTGCTTAGGTGAAATCCCTGCCTTCAGGCAAGGATTTCACCTCAGCGCCACTCTAAAGGAAAACAAGAGGTGGGGGCTGGGGGTTCACTCAGTGAAACTGTTTGAGGCTGGCTGTCTGGCTCGGGCTGCTGGGCCTCTCAGAAGGCATAATAAATATTCTCGGATCGGATGGCAGCCTTCTTGCATCGTTTCAGTGCGTGTCATCTTAGCCCGGGCAGAGGAGGCGACGGGGGAGGGCTGAAGCCCGGTGAGCCCAATGGGTGTTGCGCGCCTGCCAGGGGGCCGAGGTGCAAATGGCTCAAAGGCCTGAGAAACACCTGGCCCCCAGGGAGGCCGATTATTGCAAACAATCACCCTTGCCCAGCCTCAGCTTGATTGCTTGGCAGGGCAGGGGTGAAGGAGAGGCCACAGCTGACAATCGCTGTCTGGCCGCACAGCGAGGCTGCTTTCATTTTCTGTGTCTGTCTCGTGCACTCTGTGGGCCGGTTTTTTTCTCCCCTTTCCTAGTCCACTCTCTGTGGACTGGGACAGGGGAGAAAAAAAACGGCCCACAGAGGGCACTGAGGCACCGGCCCTTCGGCCCATTCCCGAATGCCCGCCTTGCCAATCCGCCCCTGCCTACAGCGCGCACACATGGATCCGTGACTCATAATTTCAACCAAATGGTGTCAGGGCAAGCCCACCTGGATCCGAGACTCATAATTTCAACCAAATGGTGTCAGGACAAGACCGTCCTTCAGCGGTGCAGCCAGCAAACACAGCCTCAAGCCAGTCCGGAAGGGCACTCCCCCTTTGGAGTGTCTTTACCCCAGTCATAGAAACTAAGGGGCACGTTTATGAGTTTGTCGTGCGGAGCAGCGCAGCGCAGCGCAGCGCATCAAGACATCTTCCTGCACTGCACTGCATGACATGTAATGGGCAGGAAGGTGCAGAATTTAAATGAATATGGCTCATTCCTGCCTTTTCCCTGCGCTGGCGCCGTTTTGCAGCGTAGCACCAACTCGGGCACCGTTGCTCCCTGGTGGAAGGGTGCCTGTATTGCATGCAGGATTGTTTTTGTGCAAGAAGGGACACCATCCAGCACATATAGAAAATGGAAGAAATGAGGCAAAATAAACATATTCCTCCTCATTACACCTCCCCTGGGAAGGTGTAGGCTTTTGGCGCATTTCCAGGTCCGCCCCTTCTGGTAAATCTAGAAAACCGTCAAAATCCATGGATGTTGCGTGGGAACACCCACACATCACCCAAGGAACGCCTCCCTGGCGCAGAGTAAGGCGAAGCAGCAATCTGTGCTGCGTTGCTTTACCCAAGATTTATGAAGCCGCTCAGGGCCACGACAGGTGGCTTGCGTGTCTTCATATATATATCATCGCTCTCGCACCACGCAACATGGTGCAAGCGCAACACAAGTCCAAAATGCCATTTATGAAGCCACGGAAGGCCACCCTGAGTGGCTTCATAAATCTGGACTAAAGCAAACACAGCACAAATCTCTGCGTTGCGTTACTCTGCCCTGGGAAGGCGTTCCATGGGTGTTGCGTGGGAGTTCCCACGCGACACCCACGTTTTTTGATGCATTCCCAAATTTACCAAAAGTGGTACACCTAGAAATGCAATCAACAATTGGGGCATTTCTTTTGCCCCAAATCAGTGGCGACAGCGTTTTTTTCAAGAGTGCATTTGCATCTATTTTTTTAAATTCATGTGTTTTTTATCCTCATTTTGTTACTTGATCGTCAAAGACTTCTTAATCCATTCATTTTACATCCTCCTGCAACGTGATGCATTTTCCAAAGTTTCTCATGCTATGGTCGGCCTTTCGGACCTTTCTTCCCAAGCACGCACTGAAGCAAAGTTCTTCCAAAGCAGTTTATTGAAACCCAATGCATTTCGAACCCCAACGGGTTCTTCGTCTGGGGTAACTGTAAATAACAATAAAACACATTTTAAAAAACTAGTAATAATAATAATAATAAAGCCATTTTTAAAGCGCCTGGCTGCACTAAAAATAGTGTGTTCCCGCGCTAGAATGCTACTATATCTCAAGAAACAAAAGTGAGGGAGAGTGAAACGGGTGTCAGAGGGAGGAGGGAGAGTTGGTGCCTGGATACAGATGAGTTTTGAGTTTGGCGCGGAATCTGGTTTCTGAAGGTTCCATACAAAGATCCAGTGGAAGTTCATTCCAGTGCTTAGGGGCCAGGTGTCTGAAAGAGCAGCCACCCATCTTGGCTCTGCGGGTGCGAGGGAGTTTGAACAGCATAGCTCCGGCCGATCTCAGGTTTTTGGTGGGGCGATGAATTGTTAGGAGCTTTTGCAAATATCCTGGGCCTTTGCCCTGGGAAATGCGGTGGGTAAAGCACAAGGCTTTAAATTTGATGCGATCTTTGACCGGGAGCCACTGAAGCTTCGCTAGAGCATTCTTGCCAGATGCTCTGCGAGGCAGGTTGAGTACCAGGCGGGCAGCAGCGTTTTGCACGCATTGCAGTTGGTGTAAGCAATTTTTACTTAGACCTAGAAGCAGGACATTGCCGTAGTCGAGATGGGGTGTGACTAGGGCATGGACTAGTGTCTTTCTGGCGTTGATGGGGAGGAGGTCAAGGACTTTGCAGAGGGTTTTTGATGTGCTGAAGCACCTTCCCGTCACTTTATTGACCTGAGATCTGAAAGAGAGGTCGGAGTCAAGCATTACTCCAAGATTTCTGACGGAGTCCACAGGAGAGGGAAGATTGCCCAGTTTCGCCGGCCACCACATGTTCGACCAAGCAGAGGGGGATATGCCAACATTTAAAAGTTCAGTTTTTTCGCCGTTAAGGTGCAGACAGTTATTGTTCATCCATAATGCTACTGTTGACAGGCATTTGGAAAAGTTAGTGGCATCTTCCGAATGGTCGAGCGACAGCTTGATCATCAGTTGGGTGTCGTCGGCGTAGGTAACAATATCCACCCCGAAAGCTTCAACTATGTGAGCCAGGGGTTCCATATAAAGGTTGAAGAGGGTAGGGCTTAAGCTGGAGCCCTGTGGAACTCCATGGCTCAGCTTCCGGGGGGAGGATGTGAAAGGGGGACAGTGCATCTGGAAACTTCTGTTGGCCAGGAAAGATTTTAACTAGGCAAGGGCAGGTCCCTCCACTCCCATGTCAGAGAGGCGTGACAGCAGCGTTGTGTGCAGCACGGTGTCAAACGCTGCACTGAGGTCTAGTAAAACCAACGCTGCTGTCTGTCCTTCGTCCGCCATTTGTCTGAGGCACTCAGTGAAATATAGGATGGCGGACTCTGTCGAGTAGCCGGCTCTAAACCCCGATTGAGTAGGGTGTAGGAGAGAGTTCTCTTCCAAATATTTCATAAGCTGCCCGTTGACCACTTTTTCCGCTATTTTGGCACATAAGGGAAGAAGGGAGATGGGCCGAAGATTTTGGAGTTGGGAGATGTGGACATTAGGTTTTTTTCTCAGGGGGATGACCTGGGCTGTTTTCCATGTGTCAAGAACGTGACATTCTTGGAGAGAAAGAGTAATGATATGAGTGATTTGATCAATCATACTCTCCAAGACTCCCTTGCAGCGGTTGAGGGGGCACACGTCACGGGGGGAGCCAGACTGTATGCTTTGAACAATGTTCAGCAGTTCCTGTCTCTCAGGTACTTTAAAGTATGTCAGGCGGGATTTAACAGTAGAGTTGTCTTTGACTGCCATCTGAGTGCTAGGGGACTCAGCTCCGTTGGTAAAAGTGGCATGAATTTTGTCGACCTTGCCGACAAAGTGATCAGCTATGGATTCGCATAGCTCACTGGAGTAGGTGTCTTGTGCTTCGAGTCTGGTCGGGACCGTTAACTCTTTGCAAATAGCGAAGAGTTCTCTAGTGGGGTTGTTGGCAGCTTCTATTCTACCTTTAAAGTAGGCACCTTTTGCCGCTCTTACTAATTTGTGATATTTTTTTTGTTCTGTTCTATAGTGTGACTTGCTTTCTAGATTGTAGCTTTTCCTCCATTGTCTTTCAAAATGTTTGCATTTTGCTTTAGCTTCTTTGAGTTCTTGCGAGAACCAGGGAGCAGTTTTGGTTAGTCTTGCGGGAGGTTTGAGTGTCCACGGAGCTACCTTATCTAAAGCATTGGACATCCAGCTTTTGTAATTGTTCCACGCCTCTTGCAGAGTGTTGCTAGGTGGCGGTGATGTTTCAAGTAGGGCAAGCTTAAATGTTTCCTGCTTGAACTTTTTCCAATCTCAACGTTTCTGGGGTAAGGGATTATTGGTTCTGTTATCAGGAGGAATACCTTCTGTTTCAAACGGGATGATGAAGTGATCAGACCAGGTTGTTCTGATCGCGGAGGAGACGATGACACCCTCCCAGTTAGCAAAGATGGGGTCCAGAAGGTGCCCTTGTTGGTGCGAGGGGGATCTGGATTGAAGGTTAAGTTCTAGAGATTTTAGTGCTTCTGTTACAGTCTGGGCCTCCTTACAATCCGTGTTATCAAAGTGAAGGTTTAGGTCACCGAACTGTGCAGCCCCTCCAGGTGGCCGGTATATAAGTAGTCCGTTAATGATGTTTTTGGATCCTGCTTTTATAGTGAAAAAGCCGCTTTCACAATTAGGTAGCGTAGCCTTCAGTAAGGTGCACTCTAACTCAGTTTTATAGATGAGGGCTAATCCTCTGCTTCTCTGTTTCAGTCTATCTAGTCTGAGTAGGCAGTATTCGTGAGGAGTGGCTTCGAGAGCTTCAGGCGATGAAGCATCGTCTAGCCACGTCTCAGTTAGAAATAGTACATCTGGACTGCTATCCGTTAGTAGATCATAGATCTCTGTTTTATGCTTCTTCATGGATCTGCAATTAAGCAGCAACATTTTTAATTTAGCTGTCTCCCTTTTATTTTTCTTCAAGAGAGGAGTAGTGTACTTACAGGTCTCACAGAAGACAGGTAAGGAGTCAGCCGGCAAGGCATGGTAGCAGTTATCTTTAAGTTTTGGGCGTAGGGATAAAAGTTTTTGTTTGATATAGTGTGTCCTATGCCTGGGAGTTCCAATTTCTGTCATGTCCAGGGGTACAGATGAGCGAAGGGGTCCTGCCCCGAGCCCCGTTCGGTCGCGGACGGATGCAGATGGGCTTGCCTTAGGCGCGCCCGCTGCGCTCGTCCGCTGCACGTCCGGAAGATGCACATGATTTATAGGGAGGTAGATGGCGGATGTGGGGGCGTGGCCTCAGGAAAGGGGCGTGGCCTCAAGGATCGCCGGTAATGGCGGCAAGAAGTTATTTTGTTATGTTTCCGCTGCAGCGCTAAAGTCCGCTGCGTGGACTTTAGTGTGTGTACATTTCCTCTTTTCACTTAAAAATATGGATATACATTAATTGACATTTCAAAACGATTTGTCTGTTTTTTTGTCTGTTTTTTATATGTTTTTTATTTATTTCCAGGAGTGACCCATTTCTTTCAAACTACTCCTCTTCGCCTCCACTCTCATCTTAATCAGCAGCTCCATGGTGCAACATAATGGGAATTGAAGTATCCCTGGTGCGAGCGGGTGGCCCAGGTGAAACAGCTGAAGTGAGAAGAGTGGGCGGGAAAACAAAAGAGGGCGTAAGATGAGGTTTAAATACGGAAGTTTTGCCAAAGAGGGAATCTCTGCTGCGCAAAGGAGGAGGCAGACAGACAAAGCTTTGAGCAGGTAAGTGAGGGGAAAGAACAAGAAGAAATGAACAACAGATTTATTTAATAACCGGAAGGTATATAACTGTTAGTTGTTTTGAAAGGAGGTTTCCAGCTGGTTTGAGGGAGATAAGCGAATGATTGATTTACTGTGGAAGTATCTCGAAGAAGAGTCTAAAGTCTATACTCGTACTTATGTTTAGTTGTTAGAACGAGAAAAGCACAGAGATGGAAAGAGAATAGTTGGTGAGTGGAGGGGGGAGCTGCTGATTGAAATGAGGATAAAAAACACATGAATTTAAAGAAATAGATGCAAATGCACTTTTGGAAAAAACGCTGTCGCCACTGATTTGGGGCAAAAGAAATGCCCCAATTGTTGATTGAGTTTGGTTCAATACTTGTAGTTTGGGCTTGGCGCGTCAACAGTGAGCACGCTACTATGAAGATACTGTTAGAATAATTTGGATTAAAAGTGCATCCCGCTTATAAATGAACTGCACCTAGAAATGAGCCAAAAAGATGCCCCTTCCCAGGGGAGGTGAAACAAGGAGACGTATCTTTATTTCTCCTCGTTACTCCCTCTTTCTACGTGTGCTGCTGCAGCACACATAGAAAGAGGAATATGCCTCGCAGGATTGTTTTTCTGCAGGAAGGTGTCCTATTCCTGCACAAAAGCAATCCTGCTTGCAACACCGGCTCCCTTCCATCTTGCCAAAATGGTACCAGCGCAGGAACAAAGGCAGGAATGTGCCGTATTCCTTTAAATGCAGCACATTCTCGTCCTTTCCCTGTCACACAGCAGTGCAAGGTGACTTGCTGCTCTGAGCTGCCAGACTTTCTCATAATGACGCCCCTAAGTGACTCCTGAGATGTTCCTTATACCCATCAACAACAAAAGCACTCATACTCTATGAATGCAGGCTTGGAACTCTCCAGGACACTCACAGAAAGGAGGTCTCATCATTGGGGTTAGCCTGCCCTCATGAGCCAACAGTGGCATACGTCATATCCCATTTGCACAAGGACACAAGTACTCATTCAGTGTAACGGCCTCAGAGGTTTTATGTCACATAGCATAGGGTGCTGGCTAATGGGGTCACGGCTTCACCTGCGTCCCTACCGTTATTACACTTTCTGGGGTCTCCGGGCTACTTCATGTCCTCGGCTCTGATGCATCCCTGATGGTGGGGGCTCCCATGGGCGAGGAGAGAGGGGAACTAGCCACATGGGGGAGGCAGTGTCTTTTGGGGTCTTGAGGAGGGAACTCTCCCTTGTGTCCCTACTTCAGGGAACTCATATGTCGAGTGGGCTAATAGTGATGCCTAACTCTAGGATGTCTAGATGATGCCTAGCAGACCTAGGCTACAGGACTGCACCCAGCCTCGACAAAAGGCAATGGACTGACCCCGCAGAAGGCTGAGGGAGTGTACACTAGCTCCATGGATCATCAGGAAGCATGTCAGGCTGCACCTGTTGCTCATCCTCCCAAGGACACCCTTTCTCTACCCATCCTCTAAAGCACGGGTACCCTGGTACGGCCCGCGGGCCGCCAGCTGCCCGGTAAGCCTTTCCTGGTGGCCCACAGACCTTGCAGACAATGTACCCGTGTTTTAAAAAAAAGATATTAAAAAGTCAGCAAACAGCTGAGAGACTCTGCTGCTCTGTGGGGGCCGGGCATTCCAGTGATAGTAAGAGTGCGGCTGCTGGGGCGCTAAGAGGTGAAATACAAAAGCCTCATTAGCATACAAATGGTCCTTTTAAAGACCTGTGAAGTGCTCGGGCTGTTTGCCACAAAGCTGTCTCAGCCCGGGCACACACCGGTAGGGTGAGATGAAGAGGGTGACAGAGGGAGGGAGACAGAGGGAGGAAGGGAAAGGGAGGGAAAGGGAGGGAGAGCGAGGGAGGTAGTGAAAGGGAGTGAGAGGGAGGGAGAGCAAGGGAGGGAGGGAAAAGGAGGCAGACAGAGGGAGAGCGAGAGAGGGAGGTGGAGGGAGGGAGGGAGGGAAAGGGAGGGGGAGGGAAAGGGAGGGACGGAAAGGGAGGTAGACAGGGAAAGCGAGGGAGTGAGGGAATGGGAGGCAGACAGAGGGAGAGCGAGGGAGGGAGGTGGAGGGAGGGAGACAGGGAGGGAGGGAAAGGGAGGAGAGGAAGAGCGAGGGAGGCAAAGGGAGGGAAAGCGAGGGAGGGAAAGGGAGGCAGACAGAGGGAGAGCGAGGGAGGGAGGTGGAGGGAGGGAGACAGGGAGGGAGGGAAAGGGAGGGGGAGGGAGAGCGAGGGAGGGAAAAGGAGGGAGAGCGAGGGAGGGACGGAAAGGGAGGTAGACAGGGAAAGCGAGGGAGGGAGGGAATGGGAGGCAGACAGAGGGAGAACGAGGGAGGGAGGTGGAGGGAGGGAAAGGGAGGGGAGGAAGAGCGAGGGAGGCAAAGGGAGGGAGAGCAAGGGAGGAAAAGGGAGGCAGACAGAGGGTGAGCGAGGGAGGGAGGTGGAGGGAGGGAGACAGGGAGGGAGGGAAAGGGAGGGGAGGAAGAGCAAGGGAGGCAAAGGGAGGGAGAGTGAGGGAGGGACGGAAAGGGAGGTAGACAGGGAAAGCGAGGGAGGGAGGGAGGGAATGGGAGGCAGACAGAGGGAGAGCGAGGGAGGGAGGTGGAGGGAGGGAGACAGGGAGGGAGGAAAGGGAGGGGAGGAAGAGCGAGAGAGGCAAAGGGAGGGAGAGCGAGGAAGGGAGGGAGGGAAAGGGAGGCAGACAGAGGGAGAGCGAGGAAGGGAGGAAAAGGGAGGGGGAGGGAGAGCAATGGAGGGAAAGGGAGGGATAGTGAGGGAGAGTGAGGGAGGGAGGGAAAGGGAGGCAGACAGGGAAAGGGAGGGAGAGGGAGGGACAGGGAGGGAGAAAAAGAGGGAGGGAAAGGGAGGCAGACAGAGGGAGAGTGAGGGAGGGAAGAAAAGGAGGGAGGAAAAGGGAGGCAGACAGAGGGAGAGCAAGGGAGGGAAGGAAAGGAAAGGAGGGAGGGAAAGGGAGGCAGACAGAGGGAGAGCAAGGGAGGGAAGGAAAGGAGGGAGGGGAAGGGAGGGAGAGCGAGGGAGGGAGGGAAAGGGAGGCAGACAGAGGGAGAGCGAGGAAGGGAGTAAAAGGGAGGGGGAGGGAGAGCAATGGAGGGAGAGGGAGGGAGAGGGAGGGAGAGCGAGGGAAGGAGGGAAAGGGAGGCAGACAGGGAAAGAGAGGGAGAGAGAGGGACAGGGAGGGAGGGAAAAGAGGGAGGGAAAGGGAGGCAGACAGAGGGAGAGTGAGGGAGGGAAGGAAAGGAGGGAGGGAAAGGGAGGCAGACAGAGGGAGAGCAAGGGAGGGAAGGAAAGGAGGGAGGGAAAGGGAGGCAGACAGAGGGCGAGCGAGGGAGGGAAGGAAAGGAGGGAGGCAGACAGGGAGGCAGAGGGAGGGAGAGCGAGGGAGGGAGGGAAAGGGAGGCAGAGAGAGGGAGACAGAGAAAAGGAGACAGACAGAGGGAGACAAAGAGAGGGAGGGGGAGAGAGACAGAGGGAGACAGACAGAGGGAGACAAAGAGAGGGAGAGGGAGGGAAACAGAGGGAGACAAAGAGAGGGAGAGGGAGGGGAGAAAGAGACAGAGAAAGGGAGAGTGTGGGAGACAGAGGGTGACAGACAGAGGGAGGGAGGAGGGTGACAGACGGAGGTAGGGAGGAAGGTGACAGAGGGAGGGAGGAGGGTGACAGACAGAGGAAGGAGGGTGACAGACAGAGGAGACAGAGAGGGAGATGGAAGGAGAGAGAGGGAGACAGAGAGAGAGAGAGAGACAGAGAGAGAAGGAGACAGATAGAGAGGGAGACAGAGAGAGAGAGAGGGAGTGAGACAGAGTGAGTGAGATAGAGGGAGTCAGGGAGGGAGAACAAGGGAGACAGAGAGGGAGAGGAAAGGAGAGAGAAGGAGATAGAGAGAGAGAGGGAGACAGAGAGAGAGACAGAGAGGGAGACAGACAGAGAGGGAGACAGAGAGAGGGAGACAGAGACAGAGAGAGAGGGAGTGAGACAGAGTGTGTGAGACAGAGGGAGTGAGGGAGAGAGAGGGAGTGAGAGGGATTGAGACAGTCTGAGTGAGACAGAGGGAGAAATAGGGAGAGATGGAGGGAGAGAGAGGGAGAGGGGGAGAGAGAGAGAGAGAGAGATATGTGTGTATGCCGGGTCTGGTGGCTCAGTGGACGAAGGCGTCCGCTGCAGGGACCTGTGTTCAACCTCATGGTCACAGTTTTTTTGTTGCTCTAGCCCCACCCCCTCCCCCACTGACCCCGCCCCCACTGGTGCGGCCCTCGGACACAAACCGCACTGTAAATTTGGCCCCGAGAGAAAGTTTGTGAGTACCCATGCTCTAAAGGATACCCTTTAGAGGATGGGACTTGTCCAGGAAGCGCCTCTCAGGGTGCTTTGCATTGCATGAATAGAAGCATTCTCTGACACTGTCTCTTTGGAAAATCTAACTGGCCTCAGGTAGTTTTCAGGGGGTCATAGCCTCAGCAGGAGGGGTGTCACAAAGTACCCTGTCACGCTTCTTTCATGCGCTCGTCGACGCCATGACACATAGGATGCAACACCACATACACTTCCCCAGCACCCCACAGGAACTAGCACAGACCAAGCAGGACTTTTACAACATTGCCCAATTCCCCCACGTCATAGGAGGTATAGAATGGACACATGTTGCCATTTCACCCCCCAAACATAGAGTATGTATTCTGGAACAGGAAATGCTACCACTCACTGAACATACAGATAGTGTGTGATGCCAAAAACATCATCACCGACATAGTGGCAAAGTGTCCTGGAAGCACACATGACGGCTTCATATTCCGTCACAGTGGGCTATACCGTAGACTCTCAAGAGGTGAATTTGGAGAGGGATACCTACTAGGTGAAAGCACACAATGACAGCCTACATTTCTAATGGCCAGCATGTGCATCACAGTGACTGACCTTTAAACATTTCCACCCACAGGGGACAGTGCCTGTGCAGTCCGGGATTTCATCCTGACACCCTACCTAAATCCTGGCACTGCTGGGGAGCGGCGCTACAACCGGGCACACATTTCAACAAGAGGCACCATCGAGAGAACATTTGGCATATTGAAGAGCAGATTCAGATGCATTCATAAAAGTGTAGGAGCCCTCCAATACAGCCCTGAAACGTGCTGCACAATTGTAGTAGCGTGTGCCATGCTGCACAACATTGCAACCAGGAAAGGGACACCAATGGAGTTGAGTGACTCAGAATCCTCTGACGTGGAGGGACCTGGACCTGTACACATGGAAGCTGGCATAGCTGTTGCTGCAGCTGGGCGACAGAGGCGTGATGAGATCATGCGCAACTACTTCTAGGTGAGTGATAATTATACAATGACAACTTAAGCCTTTGCTACTGTGTTTAATTCCCAATAGCAACAATGTCACACATCCAAATAAACAAAAATGAACTCTCCCAATCCAATGCACATGTTGAAATCACAGTGCAACTATTTTAGTGTAATAATTACAGCAAATGCAACACTGTTGCTGGCCCTATTTCTCCCCTGTGTGTAATAGTCATTTGGCAGCTGTTCCTATTGGTGTGTGGCAGGCCTGTTGCTCCTGCCACTACGGCGCCTCTCAACAGTGGGTGGTGGGGTGTTGGAGCTCCGCACTGACTGTGAGTCCCCCTCACTGGGGGTCAGCACCACTGGACCAGCAGTACGCAGGGCACGCAGTTCATCCAGGGTATCAGTTGACTGCACTGCCACAGTGGCGATATCCTGAATTCCGTGAGAGAACTCACGCTGGGTCTCTATGGTACGCCTTGCCAGCATATTAGTGGAGGAGGCCAGCCGGTTAATTGCGTGAGTGTAGTGGTCCATGCGGGCCATCTCTTTGCTCCTGGCTGCGCGTTCTGCACGCAACTCGGCAGTTAGCTCCTACACAGCCCCCCTGATTTCTTGGCGAATTCCCCTGTTACCTGCCCTAATCTCTCGCTGAATTGCCTTCATATGTTTTGCTTGCAGGCGGTGTACCTGGAGCATGTGCAGTTCGAGCCCAGCAAAAACAGAATCATCCTGATGCTCACTGGAGCTGAAGCCCGTGTGGGGTCTACGCCTGCCTGTGCCCTGTGGTCTTGACTCCTGCTGCTGGGAAACTGGTGCTTCAGACTGCACTATCTCATTGTCCTCTTCCTCTTCTTCCATGATTCTTAATGGCCTCACGATCCTCCTTCTGTGTCCCTGTGGTCGGATGAAAGGACTGTCCTCCCCATCTGTGTCCTGGCCCTGGCTAGCTTCTCCAGAGGCTTGGGGTCCTGTGTCACTTGCACTGGCTGTTGCCTTTCCACTTGCAGGTGCTGTGGATAGAACAGCACACATTAATAATTTTTTTCCTGTCATGTGATGTTCAAATAAATTATTTCACAGTGTTCCCTAACTTGACTTGTGTCATTCACCTTTCCTGACCTGCACATGTGAAAATCGCATTAGTTGGATGCTACTTCCAACATTACTGACTATTGTGACTACCTCTCCCATAATGCATTGCTGTGACTGGCTGTGTACTTGCTCTAGGCTGACATGTGGTTCCCCTTATCCCTAGGTCGCTGCAGGGGGTTGCTGGGGGTGGTTCAGGGTGGGAAGGCATGCTTCTTACCTGGTCTTGCAGCTGGTTGGGCTGAGCTGTCTAGCACGGACACACCCGCAACACTCTGTGGAGGCAGTGTGCCCTCTTCCAGTTCCTCCAGTGGTGTTGAGTCTGTGACATTGGAGGTTCCCCCACCGGTGAGCTGGGACTGCTCCAGCCTGGCAGCCGACTTCTCCTTGGAGCGCTGGCGCAGGTCATACCAGCGCTTGCGCAACACTTCTACTGTCCTGTGTGTCACTCCAAGGGCATTTACTTTGGCTTGGATGCCTTCCCAGGTCCATCCCTACCTGGCTTCAGGCACCTTGTGTGAACTTCTCCCAAATAAAATCTCATGGTTTGGCACCATCTCTGTGATGAGGGTTTCAAGTTCTGCCTCAGAGAACTTCAGCTTTGTCTTCCTGGCTGCTTCCCCTTCTTGCTGCTCCTGCTGGGTTGCTGGAACATCCTTATTTCCACCTTCTGCCATGGCTCCTGAGTAGCAAACAACACTCTCACACTCTCTCAGTATCAATCCTGAAGCACCATGGGAAATCACTCACTTCCTGGATGGTGATGTCGTCAAAAAGCATCAGGATTGCGATTGGATGTGTCCAGAAAATCGCAAATTATCGATTTTTCCCGATGGAACATAGCAATTTTCCGATTTTCACACTGCGATCTCGCAATTTTGCGATTTTCACACTGCGATCTTGCAATTTAGCGATTTGTTAAGATTAGGGAATCGCTATTGTCCATCGCGCAAATATTTAGCGATTATGGGCGAATCGCTAAATATTTGCGATTGTGTTGATACATGCCGATTTGCGATTCTGATTTTGCGATTCAGTAAAATTCGCAATTTCAGAATCGCAAATCGTGTTCTTGATACATATGGCCCTTAATGTTTTCGTCAGTATCCCTACATCAGATATGCTGCTTCTGCAAACAAACTTTCTTTTGCGAGTGTAGGCCTTCAGAATACTCTGGGGTGTAAGGTGGAAATATACGTCTGCCAACTTCAGCCCTACCTCAGCTTGTATGACACTGCATCCAGGTCGATAATACAGAGAAGTGGCATCCTTCACATTGTTAACCACTGCATCGTCATGGCAACGATGTTGTCTTTATTCATAACTCCGCATCTACTATGCGAGGCTTACCTTGTGATGTGGTGTTCAGGTGGAGGCAGTGCATGCAATTTTTTTGTCATGAGATATAACATATGCGGTATCGATGTGGTGTTCACTAGCTGCTTGGTCAGTCATCCCCAGGTGTTCCCTCCGTCTGCTATGGAATATTATATACATCCCTTGTCTGCTCTGTTACTTCCCCTTGTGTCAGCTGCACACCATGATGCAACCTTATGGCCACAAGTTGCACTTTGTAAAGTGTGCTAAACAACTTTTGCCTTTCAAGCTTGTTGTTTCATATAGAAAGGAGTGCACCTTTTATTCCTCACACAAGAGCAGCATGTATCCATCTGAGCTGTCCTGGGAAGTGTGTATGTTATATTCATACTCAAGCTGATTAAAGTGCATTTCTGATCACTGTCAGTGCCCTGCACTTTAGCTTAGGAAGATGCTTAGGCTAGAGAGTTGTTTCAAATGTAATATATGGAATTTTTTCTAAAGGTTAGAATTCAACAATTCTATAAACAACAC
This sequence comes from Lissotriton vulgaris, assembly GCF_964263255.1. Classification (NCBI taxonomy): domain Eukaryota; kingdom Metazoa; phylum Chordata; class Amphibia; order Caudata; family Salamandridae; genus Lissotriton; species Lissotriton vulgaris. Next base: position 193,992,439 of record NC_141695.1, read on the forward strand.
ATAGGAGATGTGGATGCAAATTTTCCATCAGACACAATAGTACGAGCCATTGATTGCCGTCCACCGTCTGTAGAACGTGCACAGCGTGAGGGAAGTTGCCACATGCCTTGTAGTTCCCCATACGTGCCATCCTGCACTGATGTGGGGATTTTAATACATGATTTTGCAGAACATTTGAGGGAGCCTGAGGCCAGCATTGCAAAACTGGTATTCTTCTTTTCCAGGAAGTGTTGCACCAGCTCTTCAAGTTACAGCCGTAAACAACAGAGTGATTTGAGACCTGAGCAGATGATGGGATTGTATGATACAACCACACATGCCTGAAACACGCATGCCTAAACAACGCAGTTTGAACCACAACAGCATCTTTACTGCTCATGCCGTTACCACACATGCCTTTACAACGAATTTAATTTTAAAGGCATGATTGCTATAGGTGATTTGCATGATAAATTGCACACACCAGCCCCTCTGCCCTGCGCCCGAACACCCAATACCTGATACCTGCAATCCACCCCACGGAGCCCTTAACCCCTTCAGTGCTCATGACAAGGTCAACTCGTCATGGGTTTTACCTGCCCTGTGCTTATGATGGGTTGACCTTGTCATGAACAATGGGGATCCTGCAAATCATGCGCAGGAGGGGAAAACCCCTAGCAGCCAAGGTGTTAAAACTACCCCAACTCCTTACGCTGAGCCCTAACACTCGGCCCTGCCCAAAAACTACCTGACCCTAGGCCCCTCACCAAAAACTACCTGACCCCCAGCGCTGAAAATTGCCCCTTTCCCTACCCCCGACCTGAGGCCTACAACCCTGCCCCCTGCCAAGAAACTAGCACGATCCTGGCCCCCCTGCCCTGAGCCATAAAACGGACTTCAACCCCTGAAAACTGCCCCTTCCTCCCCATCCTGAGTCCTAAAACCTGGCCCCAGCCCCTAAAACTACTTGACGCTCCCCGCCCTGAGCCCTAAAAAAAAGTATCCCGATCTCCCTCGCCCCTCACCCTAAAACCGCCCCAACCCCTAAAAACGACCCCCCAAACCCGACACCAGCCCAACTTACCAGTCCATATCCCAGAGCTTTCTCACCTGATCTTTCCTGTTCCTCTCCCCGCCCATCCGCACATCTAGACCGCTGACTGCTTTAACCACGCATTTGCATGGTCAAGGCAGATGCGTGGTTTAGACAAGCGTTGTTCCGCTTGAGTGGAAACACACGCATGGCTCAGCCCGCATTGTAAAGGCCGTTTCCCGATGATGGACATGGACCTCGATTCACCAAAACGACAGGGGTAGCGGAAATGACATCCCACATTCTTTGACCTTAATGGCATTAAACAAAATTACATCATATGATCTTTGCCTATGAATGCCTCCAGGAAGTGAGGTCATATAAACTTAAGCCTGAAGACATCAAAATAATTGATTTAGCTGAATTTTCATAAGAACTATATGAGTAATATAACACAACACAGACAAATATCAATTTTTAGATCCAAACTATATTAGGGAAATGAAATAAATCTCTGAATTGTTGGCAATGAGTGAAGAAAGAGAGTGGTGCCTCTTCTGGGAGAGATTTGGAAGAAGGCTGGGGTACTGTTGGTAAACATATGAAAAAAATGGGTCAAATAGTGCATATAAAATTCTCAGTGTCACTCATACTCACTTACTGACACTCAATCTCACTCATTCTCATTCACCACCTATCACTGACTCACTCACTGTCACACAAATACACACACATGCATGCTCAAACATACAGACGTGTCAAAAATGTTTATTCTTTCAAACAGACACACTCTCACATACATGCACATACAGAATATACATTAAAAATGTATTTTTTTGTACTAACCTCAGCTGCCAGCTGATGTCAGGAGCAGATGTACCAGTTGCTCCAGCTCCATTTTTACTAAGCTAATAGTGAAAAATAAGGAATTAGTCACTATGAATTGAATAAAAAAATTGAAGAAAATAAAAAAGGCAAAGTGCAGATGCCAAAAATGGTCGGTTGCCCCTTTCATCTTAGCACTGATTTTGCTACCATGGGTCATTAAAGCAGTGCCTGGGATCGCACAGGGCAAGTCAGGGTTCACAGCCTCTGATACACCTCAATAACGCCCATGATGGTGGAACTGATTGAGGTATACATTGGCTCTATGCATCAGCTTCAATACTTATGTCAATACCTTTGTACAGTGGTGTCTACTGAGAGGACTTTAAGAGGCAACATAACGGGCCACAGATAAAGCAAGCTGGCCAGTGGCAAAGGGCATTCATGAAGAGCGTGTGGGTAAACTAGATACAGTGTCTTTTTAGACACTTGTGCTTAATTCCCAGTCACTGCTAGTCCCTATATAGCAGGGCGTCATCAACTATTACTATTACTATAATACTCAAGACATTAATTGTAAGTTGCAATGTTGAGCTGCAGGTGTTGGCGATGAGTGGATTTTAAATAGGTGTGTGATGACGGATGTGCCCCTCAAATTTTGCGGGACATGTTTGCCATTGTGAATTCCATCCTCTGACAGGACCTCACCTCTGCCACTCTGTGACTGGGGACAACTCTAAATGTGGCAGGCAAATGTCCACTATTCCAGCCTTAATGGAGGTTTGCCTGTAGACAGGGGTAGGAGAACTACCCATAGCTGAACTCTGCCATGGTGGATGTCAGTCCATTCGTCAAAACACTAAATACGACACACAATTAACCACCAGCCTGACGGACTGGAACATCCCGTCATGGTAGGAGAACAACAGTCCATCCGCCAAACTTTAAATGATGCCCTAAGTCTTTTACGATCTATTTTAGCTGATCAGGAGAGCAATTATAGGCACTTTTCGGTAATCCACAGAGTTGTAAAACATAAGAAATGATCTTTTGGAAGGAACTGTATGTCCCCTCCCTCGAAGGATCCAGAAGGGTGCTGGATCCCTTGGTATCCCCACCAGAAGGGATCTTTCTGTGAGATGGATCGCTTGGTATCTCCACCAGAAGGGATCCTTCTGAGGGGTGGATCACTTGGTATCCCCACCAAAAAAGGAGCCATACGTATGTTGGATCACTTGGTATCCACACCAGCGCTTTCTCCTGTCGCAGCCAAAGGCTGGAACGAGCTCCCTTCCCACATCAGACACTCCCCCACCCTCCACACCTTCATGAAGAACCTCAAGACCTGGCTCTTCGATTGAACTGGAGCTGCAGCTCCCCCACCTCAGCGCCTTGAGACCCTCATGGGTGAGTAGCGCGCTTTATGAAACCCTAATTGATTGATTGATTGATTGAGAAAGGGGCCTTCTGTGTGTTGCATCACTTGGTATCCCCACCAGAAAGGAGCCTTCCGTATGTTGGATCACTTGGTATCCCCACCAGAAAGGAGCCTTCCGTATGTTGAATCACTTGGTATCCCCACCAGAAAGGAGCCTTCCGTATGTTGGATCACTTGGTATCCCCACCAGAAAGGAGCCTTCCGTATGTTGAATCACTTGGTATCCCCACCAGAAAGGAGCCTTCTGTGTGTTGGATCACTTGGTATCCCCACCAGAAAGGAGCCTTCCATATGTTGAATCACTTGGTATCCCCACCAGAAAGGAGCCTTCCGTATGTTGGATCACTTGGTATCCCCACCAGAAAGGAGCCTTCCGTATGTTGGATCACTTGGTATCCCCACCAGAAAGGAGCCTTCCGTATGTTGGATCACTTGGTATCCCCACCAGAAAGGAGCCTTCCGTATGTTGGATCACTTGGTATCCCCACCAGAAAGGAGCCTTCCGTATATTGGATCACTTGGTATCCCCACCAGAAAGGTGCCTTCCGTATGTTGGATCCCTTGGTACTAACCACCATGGCTAAAGCCATGGGAAACAAACTATGCAGCAGAGAGGCACAGAGAGTATAGTTCGCACACAATTTCCCTCTCCATTTCCTTTGGAGAGAACACTAACACATGGGAAATATTTTTAGCTACACATATTAGCTAGGAGGGGATTTCACTTTAAAATGGACATCAGATCTTAAAAGTGTCTAACCTTGAGTGATTTATAGAGGTAGCAAAGACACCTCCCTGGCTGACAGTGCCTTGTCCTCCTGCTGGGTCACATGAGATAGGGCTATGCTGTCATTCTTTCTATTACTTCCAAACCCAAGGTACAACTGTAAGGAAATGCTTTCTATTTGAACATGAAAAACACACAATCTTGCTCTTTAACACGTTGAATGTTTCAGACAGAAAAGGAGCCTATGTATACAATTCATCCAAACATCCTTTAAGCCCCTTGGGGTGATACGAAGAGGAAGTCACCCCAGGATGAAATCAGGCACGTGGCAATTGTTCAGGGAAGGTAATGTAGCTAGTAAACAAGCTTTTTCAGAGTATTTTGTGGTAAACATCGATCACCTCCCATATGCACCTTGCCCCACGAGAGGTGCAAATATTATGTGATCTCCATGGCTACTAAGGTGTGGCTTTCGATTGAATACTGCTGAAAATCAATGAAGAAAGCATACATATGATGGCTGTCGTCAGGAAAGAGTTTGAATGGAAAAGATACACTGATCTGTGTGCCGCTTCAGTGGTGGAGTATTAAATGGATATGTGGTTATCACTATGGTGTCACAGGGGGTTAAGGCTGGCTTAGTTGGGCGAGGTAGTTTGGCTGAGCTGCTCCAGCACTACTCTTTCTATTGCTTTTGTGTTTCTATCATAGGCTTATGTCTTGACTCAGAAGTTTCTAAGCTCTGAATTCTGTAGGCCCTCCATACACTTCTAGTTAGAACAAACAATGGGGCATATTACCAAGCAATAGCGAATCGCTATTGCTTGGTTAGCGGGAAAAAAATATCGCCGAGCACCGAGGATTTTTACAACTGAGATACCTTATGGCATATTACCAAGGGCATTATCGCCGCATTAGCGGGACTTTTTCCCGCTAATGCAGCGATACTTTTATCGCCCTATTACCAAGCTGTCGCTAACACCAGTTAGCGACAGCTTGTAGGCGATAGCGGGCATTTAGGGGCCCACTTTGCATGTCAGCGATAATTATCGCTAATGACATGCAAAGTGGGCGTGCCAAGATGTTAGCGACTGAAAACAGTTACTATCATCTCTAACTCCTATTACCAACTTTTGGAAATATTCGCGCTAGGTGCAAATATCTCCAAAAGCTAACGCCTGCTAAAAGCAGTTCTTAGCCATGTTATCCAATGGAAGGTGGATAACATGGCTAAGAGCATTGTCTCGATAATGCATGAATATCACTGATTTTTCAGCGATATTCATGCATTTCGCAGGATTTTTACCGCTTTTGAGATAAACCTTGATATCAAGGGGGCATATTACCAAGCAATAGCGATAATTATCGCTATTGCTTGGTTAGCGGGAAAAAAATATCCCCGAGCACCGAGGATTTTTACCGCTGAGATACCTTGATATTATCTGTACAATCTGTGGAGAGGGGCTCCCTAGAGAAAGCTGTATGAAACACTGGGGGGACACTGACTTGGATGCATTGTCAAGGCAGGGGGACGGGATCATTGCATTGATCGCTCCAAGCACAAGTATTGAAACTTTATGACACTCAAACGGGGAGGTTATTACCCACTCCAAAAGGGCCACCAAATTAAATAGCTCCACAAAGATATTGTTCCAGTAAAGCGAACGAGGGGTGGGGGGCCCGCTTATCCAAAACAAAAACTGAAACAAAAGCCAAGACCAGTATCTAAAGCTATTAGGCCCCCAGATATAGAGAGCACTGTAGATACCCATCTATGTGATAACTGTGGAGGGGACAATGTGGGGGAGGGAGCAGATAATGAACTATTGACATGGATGGAAATAATGTTATCCACTTTTCTAGGGCTGGTATTAGAGAAAATCAGGGCAGTAGAGAAGAAATTGTATAGATAAATTGTACCTCGGCACTCTACTACTCTTCGTGGTCGCCTATGGTGACTAGTTCTTATTATGTATTAGTAGTAAGAAGTTTTATTCTTTGAAGTGTGCGGGATGCCCTATGGTAAGTATTGAAGTTGGAAGGACCCCATCCGGTGATCTGGTGCAAAAGCTTTTCCAGTTTCACTGTGTTCAAAATTTCTTTTATTAGGACTCCTGATAATAAAGCTTTCCAAGAAGGGGGGAAATGTATCCATTCTCCTGAATAAAGGATGGTGTGCGAAACACCGAGGGGGGGGGGGGGGAGGGGGGGTTCTGCTCGCAAGGACTATAATAGGTCCTTGATGTGGGAACGCACCTTCCTATAGCGCGTCCGCGGCAATTCTTCGGTGTGAGCTGCACACTTCGAAGAGGCTGCCTTAGTGATATATCGAATACCAGTCTCTCGCCGTTTCGAGCCAAGATAGTGATTATTCATCTATTACCACTGAAACGTCAAGAGTGAGCCTTGAGAAAGTTACTCAAATAGTAACGAAACATATTTCTTTTTTGTTTGTAGTGCCTAAAAAAGTTTCAGTAAAAATGTCTTATTGGTTATGAATATCATCACTGACATTTTTTATATAACGTGTGCTCCCTTGAAGTATTGATACAAATGTAAGTATAATTTCATGACACAATGTCAAGTAAAACAATATTAAATATAAAAAAAGACCAAATGCTTACATTCTAGATTTTCTTTTCTTTTGACTTTGAATTTTGCATGCATAATGTCCCTTTAGGTATGAACTTTCTTCATTTGTAACATAATTGAAATATATTTGATAGGAATGACCATGAAAAGTAGTAGAGTGCTGAGGTACAATTTATCTATAAAATATTCAATAGCAGATACTTAGTACCTGTTTAATTGACATCCTTGGTAGTAGGATGACCTGGATACCTTGACTGGCACCGTAATCTCAATATCCTTGTTTTCAAAATGTATACATCTCTGTACTGGTAGATAGAATTAGTTGTGCGACTTTTCTAGACCACCACTACCATTTCTAGAGATTATAGAGAAGAAATTGTCGCTCCTCTTGATACAGAACAGTACCTCCTCTACTGAGGGCGCTGGATGTGCAACTATCAGCCATGAGGCACAGGAGGGTCCCACTTTAACAGATGTACCAACTATAACAGGTAGAGTGTCACCCCCAGGGTCCCTGGCATGAAAGGCGCCCAGTGCACACAATATTTTCAGAGGTCATAGGCACACGAGGGAAGGGACTATAGAATATAATATAAACCAACAATTAGCCCCGGTCAACACCGGGGGTAGAGCAAACATAACTCAAGGCTCAGAGCAAATGCTAGTCCACACTGTCCGGGGCACCCCAGACCTGCCGTCTTTAGATCTGCCGCTGGCTTCATGCCCATATACGGTGGTCCTGACAGGGGTTCTGGCCTGCACAAGTGATGGAGAAGAAACCCCACTGATGTTGATTAATAAAACAGCCCACTGGATGAGCAGAAACACAGGATTCAACATCACCAATCATAAGCACATTTTAATGGTTAGAAGGGTGTCCTGGATCGGCAAGTCCAGGAAATGTTTTCCAGGGGGCTGCGTGATTGTGAATCTAAGGCACCCTGAGCTTGTACACAACTTGCTCACACAAAGTAAGGGGCTTTATCAGGATGAGGGTGGCTCTAGTATTTAAATGCTCCCCTTGGGCTTTTTTTACAGGTACATGATTAAGTCGAACTACAGCGGTGAATACAAGGGCCATACAGTGTGAACACAGGGGGGTGGCTCAACAATTCCAGTAGGGAACCGGTATGTCCCACTTATAAATGCGAGGGACCTAAATGATATTGATTGACTGGACCGGTCGGGGGAATCTATGGGTGCCCATGGCTCTATGGGTGCCCATGGCTTGGAGAGTCATCCTTCTAATACAGATCAAGGAGGATTTGGTAGGGCAAATTTAAATGAGGTTATCATAAGTCCATTGCAATCAGTGCTATTGGGACCCTGCACGCAGGAGCATAGTTACTCACTGACAGAATCTCATAGCCCCCACTTTTGCCACACATTAGACATCCCAGATGGACATAGCTTGAGGGATTTTAAGATAACCTCCTGGAATATAGCAGGCTTATCTACCAAATTTAAAAATGAAGATTGGTTAGTTTACATAAAAAAATGTCAGGTTATCTCTCTACAGGAGACGTGGGAGGTAAATAGTAGTACTTTCGACTTCGAGGACTATAAAACGTATTTTGTGCCTACAAGTAAGGCCGCATCAGGGAGAGCAAGGGGAGGACTGAACACATATGTCGACCTTAAGATACAGGGCAGATTGACCGATCCGGGCTGGAACTCAGTTTTATGTAGGGGATTAAGTTTCATAATAAGGGCCACCAATTAAATTTTATTAATTTTTATAATGCGATTTTACCTGGCCAGAGTACCGTAAGAGTGGATGAGTTGGAGAGTAGGCTCACGTGTTGCCAGGAGCAAGGGGCGCAGACGCTCCAGCTGGTTTTAGTCGGCGACTTCAATTGCCACTTGTGCCCACACCTGAAAGTTAACTGGGGGGATTGGTCGTCGTGCACTCTGGAAGAGGGCCCGCACATGGACCACACAAAGGAGGGAAGGGTGCTAGGTAAGCTTTTAACACACACGCCCTCACACATACCATGGATCTGGTTGAAGTTGGAAAGGATCAAATTGTGCACCCAACATTTAAAGGCAGAGGAAGTGTTTCTTTCATTGATGTTATCTTTATTTCGAATACACTCAAAAAATGGGTCACAGGTTTCAAAATATGTTTGAGTATTTTTAGTGATCACAACCCTCTAGCCATGACCCTCGCAGAGTTAAATCTCTGCAAGAACACCGGGAGAAGGGTGGGGAGGGGTGGTATGTGCCATAGATCAAGGGACAAGGCTTAGATGGTCACAGATTAATGGCAAAGCTCTCTCTGGAGCACTAGTGGAAAATGGCCAACAGCTTATTGCGGACTGCTTAAACCCAAATGTGGAGGGTGCTGAATTGGTCATGGTATTTGAGGATATTGCACACCTAATTGATGGTCTGCTTAGGACCAAAATACAAAAAGTAAGAACAAATGACCCAAGGTGGTTCGATCAACAGTGCGCCCGTGCCCTGAGTGAGCTGAAAATTGAGTTACAATTATCAACAAGAGATAAGAGCAGGGTGAGCCTATGTAGGGTAAATTACAAATCTGCAGTAAAACGCCGTAAAATCAGTTTGCAGCAGCAGGCATGGGAGGACCTAAGGGAAGCGATTGAGTTAAAGAACAAAACGGCCTTCTGGAAAGTTATACATGATCCTTGCTTCCAAGAGGCAAACAAACCAAGGGTAGCCAATCACATCTTGCCAGAATCATGGCACAAGCATTTACACGGGCTTTATAATAATTGCCCGACTGAATCCCAGACGGAAGCTGAAGGGGGGGAGCAGCTTATCATCCAGACAAGTTTTACCCTGAGGGAGATTAAGGCAAGAATTGAAGGACTGACTAGAAATAAAGTCACAAGCCCGGATGGGATCCCACCAGATCTTTTCTTGAGCCAGGTAGATCTATGGGCACCAATCCTAACCAGAGTCATTAATGCAGCAGTAGACACAGGTATGCCACCATCCTGGTCCACAGCCATAATCGTCCCCATTTTTAAAAAGGGCAAGAAGGACAGCCCACTTTGCTATCGGCCCATTTCCCTAATTGGCGTGTCAGTGAAAGACCTAGGAAGGGCTATCCTCACCCAGTTAATGGACTGGGCAGAGAATCAACATTATTACTGACACCCAATACGGCTTCAGAACAGGAAAGTCAACCACCGATCAATGTCTTAACCTTTATTTATTGGTAGCTAAGTACACTATTGCCAGCTACGAGACTGTGTACTTGTCTTTCATGGACTTGACGGCAGCTTTTGACCGAGTCAATCACAGGAAATTATGGGCTATTATGGGAGGCTTAGGTGTGGACCCTGGACTTATTAACATCCTAAAGGTATTACACCAGAATACCACCACCTGTGTTAGATACAATCAGAATGGAAGTACCACCGACCCGTTCCCATGCTCAAGTGGGGTGAGACAGGGATGTATTCTGTCTCCATTTCTGTTCACCCTGTACATAAATGGCTAGGATCAGGCACTTTGCTCCTTAAAGGTTGATTCACCGCAGATTGGTTCAAGAGGGATCCCCATCCTGTGGTAGCAAGCCTCAGCCAGGCCTACTAGTGCAAGGGATTCAGCTTTCTCTGCTCAGAGTCCTTAGACCAATAGTAAGAAGTTGGCACAGAAACTGGAATAGAAAAGACAGAGTTTATTAAACTTCATGAGGTGGAACTACATTCACACAACATGCTTCGGTAGTGTATGAGGTAGCACCCTGACTAGAAGGAATTTGGTCCTTTTACACCCACACAGGCTCTCAAATGAAGGCGGTACAAGGCACAGAGTGTTGGTTTCAAATACATATAAGGTCATACAGAGAGTGTGCTAGCAACAAGTGGGAAGGGCTGACAGTCACCTAATTCTGGTGGATACATTTGACAGTTACAAGTTGGAGACAGCTGTATGCTCTACTGAGCATGTGCAAAGTGAAGGAGACTAAACATGTCTTGTCTCAAGGCAGATTTCAAGAGCAGTTGACAGGAAGATAGGACAGAGCACATGGCATACAAAATGGCCGACAGAAGACAAAATGGATTCCCTAAAACGGGCAATATAGGTTGAAAAGCTGGATGTCTTCTGCTAATGCTTAACTTAATAATTTTCTAAACTACCACTGACGACCCTTTCAGCATTTGCTGAAGACATCTGTCTGTCTGGGGTAATCTGGATCTGCATCCTGTACATTGATATTCATCATATCAGAAATCTCTTTGCTTAACATTTGCTGTTCTTTTGTAACATTTCTCTTGGCAGGTGTACAAGCAGTAATGCACATAGAACAAATCATGGGACCACATTGTATACAAGTACAGCATGTAAATAGTATCACCAGTAGTATACATAGAAAAGTCAGTAGTTTCTAGCCCCAAGTAACAAAGAGTGTCCATATCCAGTTTGAAAATGTCCATGTACCAGTCTCTGGGTGAATGTCTGCAGCAATCTTATGCAGTTTAGAGATTGCGTCATAAACTGAAGGTGAATGGTCTGGGATGAAGACACAACAGCTCCTGCCGATGATGCGGCATGCACCACCAAGATCACATCGAGCACCATCCGATTTTGGAGTGCTACAATTCTTGCAATTTGCAGTTCTTCTGTAATGTTCCCAAGTGCCATAGCTGTCTGATTGGTGACAGCTTCCACTACACGAGTCAATCGTCTGATCTTTCTACTATTCAATGCAGCACCCACAAAGAAAAACAAACCCAAATTGAAATCAACATATTGCTGCAGAGCTGGTCAATCTCGTCAGTACTTGTTGTTTTTTTATATCTATTCCTTGAAATATCATTATACAGTTTCAGGTCAAGATGATATGATGCAGGTGCTAAAAAGACAGGGGGTAACAAAATGATATGTAACATACCCCTGACCATCCCATAGGTAATTGGTAATATCCTTTATTACCACACACAAAATAGGTGTTCTGAGATGATGTGAAACTACTATTATTCATGCCCTCAATATTCAATAGAGTATTACATTCGCTTTGTCCTACGGGCATTCTCCCAACACTGCCAATACATAAATCTGCTTTTGCTCTGGTACAGAAATCACAAAAAGTCCAATGTTCTTCATATTCCTCACATTTGTGAAGACATATGGTGTCGAAATATTGTCTGGTTGGTATTCATCCCATTCCCATTTAGTCCCTTTAGCTTGAGGATAGTCATCTTTATCTTGGTAACATTCTTTATTCAACTGAAAAATGATTCCTCCTACTGAAGGCTTTCCATAAGCAAACAAAAGGGCATACCAAGCTTGACATGAACCATTATGAGAAAACGGTAGAGGAATAAAAGGCGTTCCTCCTTTCTTCTGGTGCGCAGGTATCATCCCACACAACCAACAATTGGTAGTATTTGTAGCATTATGGGTATGATGCAACATCTGAATGAATGTGTTGTTCAGATAGGACTGTCGATGTTTCTGCTCATGATAAGGAAGGGTATATTAGTCATAAGAAAAGAACCTATTAATGCTCGCTATTAGAAAACGTGATGTCTCTGAGGTTCGCAAAGCAAGAAAGGCTTACAGCCGAGCCCAAATCATTGCAAAGAAGGCTTGGGAGGAACAGCATTGGTCCGAACTAAAGGCTGCCTGCTTGTCTAAGGATAGCAACCTGTTTTGGAAAATAACAAGGAACACAATTAGCCAGGATACCGAAACCATTCCCAATCACATTACTGATCAAGATTGGTTTGATCATTTACTAAACTATATGCGGGAGACCAGGATTCTGCCTTTGGCGAATCACTTAGCCGCCTCATGCCCCAAGGAAATCATGACTCTTTTATCCACATTACAGAATAGGAGGTAGAAGCAGCTATAAACAAGATTGTCCCGGCGAAGGCTCCCGGTCAAGATGGACTCCCAGGAGATCTATTCCTTGCCAACCCCCCAAAATGGGCGTCCTTTTTCACTCCCATGATAAATGCGCTACTCCAGGGGTCACCTGTTCCTTCTTCTTGGAAGGGAGCGGAAGTCATTCCGATTTTCAAGAAGGGCGACTGGGAGGACCCAGCCAACTACCGATCTATTAGTTTAATAGATGTCGGACACAAATTGGTTGGCAGGGTCTTGTTAGAAAGAACCCTAACCTGGGTGGATGAAAATGAAATTTTATCTCATTTCCAAGCAGGGTTTAGGTCCCATATTAGCACGATTGATCAAGATTTTAGGTTGCTTTTATTGTACTGGAAGGTGGTCACTATTGGAAAGGGTAGCCTTTACCTTGCCTTTATTGACCCGAAGACGGCCTTTGACCTGTATCGCAAGACCATCTTTGGTTGGTACTGTCAGAGCTGGGGGTCCCAAGGTATATTCTTGACCTATTGATTCACATGCATGATGGGAACTATGCCAGCGTAAGGTGGGGCAAACAGAACCAAAGGACTGACAAAATACCTGTTAACAGGGGAGTCCGGCAAGGCTGTGTGCTGGCTCCTACCCTTTTTTCTCTATTCGTGAACGGGGTGGTATCTTTTTTGATTGAAATTAGCACCGTTTCCCAGCCCTGGCGGGTGAAAAGGTCCCAGCTTTGCTCTTCACGGACAATACCCTGTTAATTTCAAAAACCCCTGCAGGGCTACAAAAGTTGCTTTGTAGATTTTTTTACTTTTGCAACTTGAGGGGTTTGACAATAAACACCTCTAAGACCAAACTCCTCTCTTTTAACCCCAGCAGGCCTTCAAAGTCACATATCACTCTGCAAGGGACAACGCTACAGCTTGTAAATACCTTCGACTATTTAGGAATCCGGCTATCAGATAAATTAAGCTGGAAACCCCACACAGACAAGGTGTTTCTAAAATATAAACAAATTGTGGGTATACTTGGTAAAGAACATCGCTCCTCAATCACTAGGCCAATTGCCCCTGTTTTAGCTATTTATGCTGCAAAGGCCTTGGGCGCAGCACTTTATGGTTCTGAACTATGGGGCTTCGAAAGAGTAGATTCCATGGTCAAAGCTGAACACAAATTTTTTAGAGAAATGGTATTGCTCCCAAAGGGAACTCCCCTTAAGCCTTTATTGAGTGATCTGGGTAGGCGTTCCCTTAAAGATTTGGTCATCCTACGTCCGCTCTTATTTTGGGCTCGTTTGTGGCGCACTCCCGAACTATCTATGTACGCCGCCGGCCTCAGGGAAGTGATGGACATGGAAGGCTCAAACAGGATCAGCTGGCTGTGCAATATTAAGAAATACCTGTTACAGTTAGGTTTTAAAGAAGTGTGGGAGCAGGGGTCCCCACTGAGTAAATCTGATTTGAAGAGAGCATATTGGGCTTGGATTGAAATGCAGGACGACAACAACCCTAATATGGGTAGGTTGACTAATGAATTTTGCTTATTCAAACAGGCTCCCAACCTGGAACCTTACCTTGACCTTCTCCAAAAATCCATGGATAGGGTGCTTTATATACAATTTAGATTGGGTACGCTCCCGATCCGAGAATACACTTCGAAATGGAAATCTCCAGGTCAGACACCATCTTCTTGTTTGTACTGTGATGGAGTATTAGAAAGCATCCCACACTTTATGTTTGCCTGCCCAGCTTATAACAAACCAAGATCAAGATGGCTGAAACCAAGCTGCAGGCTGATAGGAATTATAGATTATCGGGCAGCCCTTAGAGTCATGCAGTCTGACACTACCATGGTCATTGTGTGTGGGGTGGCGAAGTTTCTTGGCAGGGCATGGCACATTAGAACAAAACAATGTAACTAGGTTTTTGTATGTTTTTAGTGTATTTTAGTCAAAAGCTCCTAAGATTTAATATGTTCTTAAACTTTTAATATTTATTGCTATTTTATGTCATAATGTATAGGTGGGAATGTTTAGGAATGTCTGTTATGTATTCTTAATTCTTATTCAAAAGTAAATACTTTTATAATTTGTACAGTCATTAACACCTACAATGCTTTTATGATACATTTTTCATAGAAATAAAGCTTTGAATTGAATGATAATAGTAGTGCTCGAGTGGAGCTGGAGTAGTTGCAACAAAAAGCTGTCGAGCAGGAACTGCTCTCTCAACGAACCAAGTGGTTATTGCCAAAACCACCAGGGCAACAACAAACCCTACAGCACAAATCATTTTCGTATTCATTTTAATTGACAACGATGCTCGATCTTTCTAAGAACCTATTGAAAACAATCGTTGGAGCTCTTCTCCCTTGGGTAGTCGTTGATTTCTTCACCACGGGCCGAGACAGGTGTCACTACACTAATGCAGGACTGATCCTCCTCCCTTGTCTCATTGGCTCTCCGTTTCACAAACCCAGGGCGGTAGCTCAACCAGTCTCGTTCAACACTGCAGATTCTTTCCTCGGTCACAAGTTGTATTGCGATGCCCCAGAAATCGTGTGGTCCGGGAAGACTTCCGTAGACTCGTCAGGTGAGATGGCTTGACCTTTCTCCGTCTCCAGAATGTCTCAATGGTCGGTCAGTGCAGCAGGTTCCACCAAGGCGGGCGATACACGCTTGCAATACGTGGCATGGAGCCAGGTCTTTTTGTTCGTCACTCGAACTGCTGTCCTTGTCGCCAACAGCACCTGCTCTGGACATCGCCACCTCGGCTCCAAGCTGTTCGATCTGTTGAAGACCTTGAACATCACCTGGTCACCGGGACGGAGATCATGGGCCTCACCTGTATATCTATCAGGAAGAGCTTCTCGAACCTGTTGATGAATAGAAGTCAAACTGTCAGTTAACTGTGCCAAATAATCATTCAACAGGACACAAGGTACATCATGTATAGGGCGTAGCTTAGGAACTCCCCAAATGTTCATTGGTCTTCCAAATACCACCTCATACAGTGTGAGACCTGATCGTGAGTGTGGTACTGATCTTATGGACAACAGTGCCATAGGCAATGCATCCGGCCACTTTAAGGACGTAGAAGCCACTATTTTCGCCAGCTTCAATTTTAAGGTAGCATTATACCTTTCCACCAATCCTGCTGATTGTGGGTGGAAGACTGCATAGAATTTCTGTTTGATTCCTAATCCTTTCATGACATAAGCAACAACTTGCCCAATAAAATGAGGTCCGTTGTCACTCCACAAAATTTTACAAACACCATACCTAGGGAAAAACTCCTTCAGAAGCACCTTTGCTTTGGTAAGAGCAGTATTATCCTTTGTAGGGTATGCCTCTATCCATTTACTGAAAGCACATACCCCCACTAGGACATATTTTAGATTATTACAGCGTTCAAGCTGGATGTAATCCATTTGCAGAACTTCAAAAGATGTGGTTGGTGTAGCTAACCCTCCTACAGGAGTTTGTGTCCCTTTTCCAGGATTGTACTGCCAACAGATCAAACAGGACTGTACTTCTCTTTTAGCTGTGCTGGCAATCTCAGGATGCTCCCAGACTTGTGTAAGCAATTTAGTTATTGCTAGAGCTCCAACTTGTGCCAGCCCATGTGCCATTTGAACCATAGGTTGCAAATAGGCTGCAGGTAACTTCCACTTTTCCATGTCTTTGTTGCGCCAACAACCCTCATCGTCCAATATTCCTTCTTTTGACCATTGCTCAAGTTCTGCTACAGAGGGAGATCTCTGTACATCTAGTACTTCGTCTCTAGCATCATGCCATCGTTCAGCTTGAGATTTCACTACCTACATGGAAGTAGTGCTTCGTTGCATCCCAGTTTTACGAGCTACACAATCTGCAAAGGCATTTCCTTGTCCTATTTTGACAGTGACCTTCTTGTGTGCGCTACACTTCACAATCGCTATTTTTTTGGGATATGTCATTGCAGTCAAAAGGTTATGTACTAGTTCTCCATGCATTATCTGCATCCTGTGGGATGTAAGAAAGCCTCTTTAATTCCAAAGTAGGCCAAAATAATGGGCCACTCCAAAAGCATAGTGGCTATCCGTGTAAATGTTCACATATAAGTCAGTACTAAGCTCACATGCTCGTGTCAAAGCTATTAGTTCAGCTGCTTGAGCTGACTTCTGAAGTATGCGAGCTGTTTCCACTACTGTTTCAAGTGTGGTGATTGCATATGCAGCTGAGGTTGTGCCATCTGGTAATTTCAAACAGAACCCATCAACCCATAATTCCCCATCTACATCTGAAAGGGGCGTATCTTGCAAATCAATGCGACCCTTTGTCTGTTCCTCAGTAAGGAATATACAATTGTGAGGCTCCTTTGATTGAGACTGAGTCGCAGGATATGGCAAGAAAGTGGCTGGGTTTAGTGTTGCACACCTCTTCAATGTAATATGAGGTGCTAACAGTGTCAATTTGTATCCTGTCAAGCGACCACTAGTTTAATGCTGACTTTTAGTCTGATTCAAAAGGGCATCTACTGCATGGGGTACTTGCACCAACAGCTTATGTGACAAAACTATCCCTTCACTGTGACGTATGTAACAACTATTGCTGCAACTGAACGGAAGCATCCAGGCAACGCACGAGCAACAGGATCAAGTACTGCTGAAAAGTACACACAGGGACGCTACTTTTCACCGTGTGTCTGTACTAAAACAGACAATGCACAGTTTGTGTGACAAAACTATTCCTTCGCTCTGACGTATGGACACAGTTATTGCTGCTACTGAACAAAAACATCCAGGCAACGCACGAGCAACAGGATCAAGAACTGCAGAAAATATGCACAGGGACGTTGCTTGTAACCGTGTGTCTGTACTAAAACTGACAATGCACATCCATCTTTCTCGTGTACATAAAGTGTAAAAGCTTTCATATAATCTGGTGTACCTAACACTGGTGTAGAGCAAAGAGCTTGTTTCAATTGGCGAAAAGCATTTTGACATTCATCTGTCCAAGGAAGAGGAATCGGAGGGTTTTTAGACAAAAGTGCTAACAGTGGTTTAACAATGTGTTAAAAACCCAATATCCATTGCCTACAAAATGAAGTTAAACCAATGAATGCACGGACATCTTTCTGTGTGGAAGGTACTGGAGTGTCTAAAATTGCTTGAATGTGATCTGTTGTCAATGCGCGTCCCTCCTTAGACAGAAGATGACCTAAGTAGCTCACCTTCGGTCTACAATATTGCAATTTCTTCTGTGATACTTTATGGTGATGTGTGAAAGAAAAGAAAGCAAGGACAAAGTACATGTTTCACACTGTTCAGGTGTATCAGCTGTCAACAAGATGTCATCAACATATTGTATGAGAGCCACTCCATCAGGCAAAATAAAAGAATCAAGTTGTCGTTTCAAGGCTTGACTATAGATGCTCGGACTCTCAGTGTACCCTTGAGGAACTCTACAAAATCCATATGATCTATTATTCAAAGTGAAACCGAACAAATATCGGCTATCAGTATTAATAGGAATCGAGAAGAAAGCGTTGTTCAAGTCCACTACTGAAAATGTAGTTGCTGTTGGAGGGACCAGGGTAAGCAATGTCGTAATGTCAGATAATGTGGTACTACAATCTTATTGACCTCCCTCAAGTCAATGATAAATCTATAAATCTTAGTGTCAGTATCTTTTTTCAAAATAGGAAGAATCAGACTATTGCAAGCATTGTAAGGAACCTCTTCCACAACCCCCATTTTAATTAAGTCATGAACAATGCGTGTAAGTGCTTCCTATCCTTCTCGAGAACTTTTATACTGAGGCAATCTTGGCAGTATAGAACCCTCCTTGACACTAATATGCACTGGTGGAATAACCATTTGTCCTACATCGGTATCTGAAGTAGCGCACAAAGTACTAGGGAGTGAAGCTAGGGCAATGTCCTCTTTTACAATACAGGATCTCTCAATCATGGGGTGGTTGTCATTTAAAATAACCCGCACTCCTTCCGGAGAACATCGTATCATGGCCCTGAAATATTTGAGCATGTCAAGACCCACAATGTTGTCTGGTGTATTTGGATAAAGCAAAAATAGAAATGGAGCAGTAAACTTATCAACATGGAGTGCAAGTGGTTGTGACAATGGGCTAAGGGTGGATGTTCCATCGAAACCTATCGATGTAATAGTTAAGCCAGACAGGGGAGCCCTAGGAATCAAGTGTTTAGACAAGGTGCTACGAGTAGCTCCTGTATCAACCAGAAACTGATCAGTAGAACCCAAAACATGTGCTGTAACATAGGGACCATTCTGATCTACTGGAACTTCAACTTATTCCTTACCCCATCCTAGGCAATCCTATGCATAAGCAGAATCTTGCAAATTAGACTGCTCATAGTCAGACATTTGATATCGATTCGGTCTGTCAAAAGTATTAGCCCCCTCTTGTCCACGTGTATTAGCATCAAACCTAGCATGATCATTTGTATTTCCTCTAGGCCCTGAATATCCTGAACGATTTCTCATTTGTCCCCGACCACGTGAACCCTGCTGGGCACGTAACACTGGACAATTAGAAATCCAATGTCCGAATTGTCTGCAATACGCACACTGATCAACAGACAAATATACACGAGGATAGGGAGAAAAAGACGAACCATAAGATCCACGTCCACCTCTATTATTACCTCTAGAAGGTGGGCCATAAGCTTGAGCCATCATAACCTTTGTTTTTAAATCTTTAGATTTTTCATCCTCCTTACTTTTTGCTTCTAGTTCTTGTCGTTCATAATACTGAGCCATGGTTAGGAGAGAAACCGGAGAGGAGGTAGTCCATGAACGTTCGCTGGCCTTTATGCAACTAGCTATTTCTGGCAAAAGGTTTGTGACATATTTATCGACAAACAGATGCCTACCCGTGTCATCTGTCAATGACTGGCCACTAAAATCGTGGAATGCTTCTTCAAAGCATGTGAAAAAATCTGAAACTGATTAATCTACCTTTTGCTTGCAAGACGCTAACATAGTCCAATCTATCATTTTAGGAGGAATAATCATCTTTAATTTAACCAATATAGCTGCTGGAAGATCTAAAATTTGCTGACACGGTTTTTGTGCAGGTTCTCTATCTTTATTTAATTGTTCTATATCTGACCGCAATGCCCCAAATACCGCACAGTTGTCAATTTTACGCACAGTTCTCCACATATCAGGTGGTAATATTAATCCAAAAAACAAATCAATGTCAGATAAAGTCATAGTACAAGAGCTAATGGCACCCTCAATTTCTTAATAAAAAGCTGTCAGATTCTTTCATGGATCAGGCAACGCATTTTTAAGAGCCATGACATCTGCTCTATTCCAAGGAGTGTAAACCCAATTATAAATAAAATACTCTGTCGCATCAGTAGAAGTCTTATCATCACTTGTGCCTGTTCCTTTAGGAGGAACATATAAAGGTGCGGCTTCCCTCATAGGTTTCACATTTACAACATTCTTATCTGTTTCGAGCGTTGGAGCTCGTGCCATGTTGATTCGAGATGTTTGTGCAGCTGCGTCTGCTGCCTTTTTCTCCTCCTGCAAACGGACTGCTTCATCACGTAGTGTAACCAAGCGTCTGATTGTGTCAGCCACCTGGGAGAAGACAAAAGAACCTTCACATAATTGCTTACAATCAGCTGCTATATCATCTGGCTCTACTTCCTCCGAATGTTTCCTAAATCGCTCAAGAACCTCTCCAGCAAATATCTCAGTAAAATATTTTTGTTCCCTTTCCGACCAATTCTTAATAGTATCTAATATTTCAGAAGCAGTATTAGTACTACGATCAGCTTTATGCACCGCAGATCTAATCTGATAGGAACGTTCGGTACTTAACATTGAGCGAGTGTCTCCAGCTTTATCCTGATCCGTAGGAGAGTCCTCATCTGACTCATCAGGAACAGAGGGAAGAGTATACGGAGGTGGACAACGATCTAATAAGAGAGAATCATCTTGGGGTTTATTAAGAATAGGATAAAGAGGTCCATGAACAGCGTATTGGCCATTTGCCTGTAACTGACACTCCCTATCTTCCCTCTCTTTGATTTCTTTAATTTCTTTGTTTTTCATTTCTAATGCTTTCGCATACACACTCTTACGTTGTTCTTTTTCAATCAAGGCCTGCTCACGCTTCATTCGCTCACGCACTTCTTTCTCCCACTTTCGCACACAATCAAACATGTCTTGCCCAGCCTTTCGCTTCAACATCCGTTGAGTCCACATACTGAATCTTTCGTAAATTAAATGACCCATGAATAGGCCAACGTAACTCAAGATCCTTACGGGTATATTTGTTCCACAACGTGCTGTACATTATAGAGGAAATACCATATTTAACATACATGTCCCTATTAGGCGTCCCCTTCGGGGGTGCCGGTTGTGCTTCATCTATTCTCAAATTGGTACCACTACAAAAGCAACCCATCTTACGAAGTGTGCTGGAAACAGGTGTGCCGAAAATAGTGCAAAATATGCAGTATTATAATCAAAGTAGCACTTGAAGTACTCTTCATACGTTGCGCCGTTCAAAGTTTCTTAGAAGTAGAGAAAAATCTCCTCATTACCTGCCTATATGAATTGCAACACATATATATACTTTTTCATATTCATAGGACTAACTCAATATTTGTCCAATTCCATATATGCCACAGTAAGTGTTTCTAAACTACCTTACCAATCCAAGGCGTCAATCTTACAACAAGTGCCGCAAAACGGCTCTTACCAATCAAATGGTGTCCAGGTTCCTACTGTCAAGTTCTCAAATCGACCAAACGGTCACTGCACAGCGAATCAACAGAAGAGATCTCAGTCGAGGACCGGCACCACCTGGATGGTCAGATCAGAAAGAAAGGGAAAACGCCGTGGATGCCAAGACTCAGGTCTCCTCTGGCAGTGATCACGTCCAAAGCAAGATTCCTATCCTTCGTCTTGACCAGTCCTTCGGGCATCCGAGTCGCCCCACGTTGGAAGCGCCAATTTGTGGTAGTAAGCCTCAGCCAGGCGTACTAGTGCAAGGGATTCGCCCTTCTCTGCTCAGAGTCCTTAGACCAATAGTAAGAAGTTGGCACAGAAACTGGAATAGAAAAGTCAGAGTTTATTAAACCTCATGAGGTGGAACTACATTCACACAACACCCTTCGGTAGCGTATAAGGTAGCACCCTGACTAGAAGGAGCTTGGTCCTTTTATACCCACACAGGGGCTCAAATGAAGGCGGTACAAGGCACAGAGTGTTGGTTTCAAATACATATAATGTCATACAGAGAGTGTGCTAGCAACAAGTGGGAAGGGCTGACAGTCAGCTAATTCTGGTGGGCACATCTTGACAGTTACACGTTGGAGACAGCTGTATGCTCTACTGAGCATGTGCAAAGTGAAGGAGACTAAACATATCTTGTCTTCCGGCAGATTTCAAGAGCAGTTGACAGGAAGGTAGGACAGAGCACATGGCATACAAAATGGCCGACAGAAAGACAAAATGGATTCCGTAAAACGGGCAATATAGGTCTAAAAACTGGATGTCTTCTGCTAATGCTTAACTTAATGATTTGCTAAACTACCACAGTCCTGCTTTACGCGGATGACGCGGTTATCCTCGCACGGACATCCACAGGGCTCCAGGGTCTGATAGACGGCTTTGTTTCATTCATGGAGATCCTAGACCTGTCCCCCAATTTAACCAAGTCATACATCATGGAGGTCGGGAAAAAACCGAGTAAAAATTATGTTTACTCGATTGGTTCCGATCACCTGGGAAAGGTGCATTCCTTTTCTTACCTGAGGATATTGTTTGAAAGTCGTCTTGATTTTAATACCCTTGCAGAAGAGAAATGCCGCACATTAGTGAGTTGCACTGGGTCGATCATGAACTTCACTCGAAGGTCGGGCCGTTGGTCCCCGGAGCAAATCCTGAGATTATACAGCTCTATATGTTCTGTCAAAATTCTCTATGGAAGTGAGGTATGGAGTTTTCTTGACACACAGTACCTGCAAATTGAGGAAAACAAGTACCTTTGGCGCCTACTAAAAGTACCCCACAGTACACCGTCTCATATCATTCACGAAGAATTGGGCGTCAGTTATGTTAGAGGTAGGCTGGAAGTCAAACCCCTAACCTGTTGGGCTAATATATGGGCAAATACAGAGGCCTCATTTAGCAAGCAGATTATAACATACTGCCTTGCCCGTGATCAGGGTCTGAACATCCCATGGCTTAAGTATGTGAAGGAGACCTTAGAAGCCATAGGTTGCGCAGATATTTTTAACAACCCTACAAAAATGTCAGTGCATGACAAGTCTCTGGTGCAGGTCCGGTTCAAGAAGTATGTCTCTTTACTCAGGGAAGATAGGGAACTGGTTAAAAAATCATTTAGAGAACACCTCCTGACTAAATCATGTCTGGGTTTTGAGCCTTACCTATCATACTTCCATAATGCTCACAGTAGATTTATAATGACAC
Organism: Lissotriton vulgaris; assembly: GCF_964263255.1. NCBI lineage: Eukaryota > Metazoa > Chordata > Amphibia > Caudata > Salamandridae > Lissotriton > Lissotriton vulgaris. The sequence continues at coordinate 194,015,320 of NC_141695.1, forward strand.
GCTTTAGGCTCAACATATTGCAGCACATATTAGCTGACCCGGTAGGATATACTCCGTCTATAGAGTTGAAGGGTCCATGTGGCTGCGACCATCGGTCTCCACAGGATACCCTTCACTTTGTTTTATTATGCCCTTTTTATTCACAACCAAGGAGTCTGTTTTGAAAAAGTATTTTATGCAAAGGTGGTCCTGTTATTTTTAAAATTGTCAACAGACATGTTAGCCTTGTTCTGTACTGTAAATTTTTTTAGGGCAGCCGTCAGACTTAGAAACACAAGAGGTATTAGATGAACATAAGCAGTTCCTAGTGCCCGTCTGTAAAAGGCACCTGAAAAAATTAATTCGATGAAGGGGAAGGTTAATTTAATTGGGAAGGGAGGTAACCTTTACCAATTTTAATCTGTCAAAATGTTATGTCTCTTTACTAATGTTGATGTTTTCTACCTGTACCTATGTGGCCTGTGTTCTTAGCCTCTTGCTGGCCCCGAATGTGAACCTTATGTGAGAGGGGGTTCCCACTCATGGATGGATCAAATATATATCATTTTAAGCTGTTGATTCTCTTGTTTTTATATTACGATGTATTTTATCTGCACTTTTTATGGTATATTTTTATGCCGAATAAAGTATTATGATTGAACCCCTGATGGTGGAGTTGGTTCAGACCCTGTTTACAGAGGAGGGACGACCAGCTTGGATTGTCCAAATGAAACAGGGGAAACCCCGGGGCGGTGTCAGCAGTCTGATGTCAATACTGGATGAGAAGAGACTTCCACAGTTAATGCACCCTTGAGGCGTCCTGAACTCCGGGCCCACAATGTTGTTATGGACGTATACAAAGTGTTCTGATATGAGGAATAATGCCCCCGGGGCTGTGGCACACGTAGCATAACTTTTAGTTAATATATTTTGCCAATGTTACAAATAAATGAATCCCCGGGGCCCATGTCTCAAAAGCCATCCTTGAAGAGGGTAGCCCTATATACTACACTACCTTCAATATGGGGCGAGTAATAAAATGAAAGAGTTTTTTGTAGATTACATGTAGTTCTGGTAGCAGCTGTGGAATAAAAATAACAGTTCTTTCTTCACCTGACCTTTATCCCCCTGATAACGCTCCTCGAATGAAAACGACTGATTTATTTAAAGGTGTAAATATTTCACAGGCTGTCTTCATTTGAATTTTTTATTTTTTGGTCACTATCCCTCCATCAGATATGTTGCTTCTGCTTACAAACCTTATTTCGCGAGTCTAATGCCCACATGTATCAAAGGAAATTGCATTCGCAAACGGTGCGAATCGCAAAATTCGTCCGTTTGCGAATGCAATTTCTTGATTTGGGATGCATCATCTTTGAAGTGTTTAATCGCTATTTTAGGAATCGCAAAATGCTTTGCGATTCCTAAAATAAATCGCTATTTGCGATTTCTTAAGAAATCGCAAATAGGAATTCTTAAAATAAGAAGAAGTCAAACCTGGTGGTAATTTTTTTCGAAATTGCTCAAAACAGGTGACATCCATCAAGAGTGCATATAAGGGGCCTCAGAAAGCATCAAACATTTTTCCACAATGGCAGTACTTTTCTTTTTGGCACATAGGCATCGGTTGAGAGCAGCTGCAGGATGGAGGATAAGGTTGATTCAAGAGAGAATTTTCAGAGTGCGCTTTACCTTACTAGGGCAGACAGAAGCAGAAATCTATGATAAGTATAGGCTTAATGCTCACATTATTTTTGATTTAATAGAAGAATTGGACCCAATCTTGCAGAGGCAAACACGCAGGACACAAGCCATACCAACCCATGTTCAGGTATTGTGTTCACTGCACCTCCTTGCCTCTGGGTCATTTCAGGGTGTAATAGCCATTGCTGGTGGTGTCTCCCAGAGTTCACTTTATAGATTTTTCAATGCTTTTCTGAATGCCATGTTGCAAAGAATAATGCATCACATCAAATTTCCTAGTTCACAGCAGGATTTGCTAAAAACCAAGTTAGATTTCTATAACATGGCTCATTTTCCACATGTCATTGGCTGTGTAGATGGCACACATGTTCCCATTTGCCCACCCTTTGAAAATAAGTACATTTTCCGCAACAGGAAATGTTACCATTCTCTTAACATACAAGAAATTTGCAATTCTAAAACTATCATCACAGACTTAGTGGCAAGATACCCTGGAAGTGCCCATGACTCCTACATTTTTAGACACAGTGCCATCCACACACGACTGCTTGCAGGCGAATTTGGAGATGGATATTTGCTTGGTAATTATAAATTTCTTATTTTTAACATATCCCTGTTTCTTTCAGACACATGTTACTCATGCATTGTATCTGTCATTATCACTTTTTCTAGGTGACAGTGCCTATACAGTGAGGTCATACATATTAACATCATATCTCAATCCAGCAACCAGAAAAGAGCAGCAGTACAACCATGCTCACATATCAACCGACAATGTGATAGAGAGAACCTTTGGTGTGATGAAATCTCGGTTACGCATTCTCCATAAGACTGGTGGAGCTTTACAATATCGTCCTGAAATTTGCTGTAAAATAGTTGCTGCATGTGCAATGTTGCACAACTTAGCCACTGAGAGAGGCATAGAACTGGATGTGGATGATGTACTACCTCAAAATGATAATCAGCCTCAACAACCCCAACCAAGATTACATGGACCAGAAGCAGCAGAGGGTAGAAGGAGAAGGGCAGAGATAACACAACATTATTTTTAAAAAAAGGTAAGAAACACACAAGACAATCTGATGCATGACTGTAAACTGTTTATTTTTCAAAATTGAAAGTATATGCAGTTTTTGCTTGAAATTTAAATGCATTTTGATGAATTAGTAAATTACTTCGCCTTCATTTAAAAACAGAAAACAATGATTTTTAAATCAGATGGACACCTTTTTGTCAAAAATGTAGCTTAAAAGGTACCATACTATTTTTTCCGTCCATGCACCCCTAATGCTTTTCCTGTAATTATCATATCGCCCATGGCCATGTTGCTGGAAATGTTTTGTTTCCTGTTGCTACGGCGTGCCCCAGGTAAGGCTGGGTCAAGTATGCCACTGATACTTCTGCCAACTTCACTACCCCCAATTTGAAGCTGGTTTGCAGGTTCAGCATCACTTTGTATTCTTTCTACAGCATTATGGAGTGTCCCCATTCCCCTGGCAATCTCTGCACAAATTTGTTTCATTTCCGCTTGCATGCCAACTGTCTGCTTGCAGAGCTGAGCAGTAGTGCTTGAAAGCCGAGACATTCCCCTGGTGTGACCCTGCATGCAGGTCGTTGTTCTAAGTTGCCTAGTAGCACTTCCAACTTGCTTAGTTTGTATCACTGTGCACAGTGTCTCCAAAGAAGTAGCAATGCGGTCTAGCTTTTCAGATGTTGTTTTATGCCCTTTATCAATTACATTTGTCATTTGTTTAATACTGTTGTGCATGGCACAAATCTCTTTACTGGTGTGATCAAGTTTTCCCTTCATGACTCTAATGTCTCTGCCTTGTAGGCGCTGAACTTTAAGGATTTTATCCTCAACAACACTGCCGGTGCTGCTATCCTCTAGAGCTCTTCCTCTTTGTGATGCTTGTGACCGGCGCCTATAAAACTGTTGAAGTCTATTACGCCTGCTCTGCATTGGGTTAGAGGTTGCTGGAGTTTCAACAGTCTGCATTTCAGAGACATTAACTTTTTGATCTTCTTCACTATCACTGCTGCAGTTGTTGCACTCTGTGTCTTTCCCTTCTTTGAAAAATAAAAGATGATGAAGTTGCAGCATTTGACTCATCTGTGTCATGTCCTTCTTGAGTGTTAAACTCTGTCAATTCATTTTCTAGAATTTCTTGTTGTGTATCTATGATTGAAAAAGTGCAAGCAGTCTGTTATTTATAAATTTGCACTTTTTAAACTTGTTTGCAAAATTGCTTTTCAACTACAAATCACATGTTGCATGACTACTTTGGTTTCCTAAAAGACTATCATTCATTTTAACAAACTTTGCTTTTTATTAGCATATTGGAATTTTGAAAAGACTACAACTCCCATGATGCACTGCTTTCTGACTTAAAAATGTTAATTTCCAGGTTTGGAAAACATAAATGAAGTACTACAAGAGAGGAGTGAAATTGAAGCAGGTATAACATCTTTTTAAGCCCTCTTTGACTCACATTGTACATTTGAAAAATAAATTTCAAAAACTCTTACCTTCAGAAGGTGCAGCAAGCTCTGACGTATCAATGTCAATTACTCCAACAACAGCCTCAGTTAAAAGTGTGCCTTCCACCATGTCTTCAATGGGGGTATTGGGCCTATCCCTCGGAATTCCCCCACCAGTCCTTTTGGCAGCTTTCATCCTGGTTGCAATTCTTTCTTTGGCACAACTGCGCAGATCATACCAGCGTTTCTCTAAGTTATTTATGTCACGATGTGCAACACCCACAGCATTCACCTTAGCTTGGATATCAAGCCAGAGTTTCCTTTTAACTGCTTCAGGCACCTTCAAAGATTGTTTACCAAAAAGTTGGTCCTGCCTCATAGTCACCTCCTCAATAAGTATTTCCAGCTCCTGGTCACTGAATTTAATTTTTCTTTTCCTGGCTTGGATATCTTTAACAGCATTTTTATTAGCCAGGTCTCCCAAAGATTCAGCCACACAGTCTGCTGCAGTTCCTCCAGGCTGAGCTCCAAAAGCCAACTGCCAAACCTCCACTTCAAACCAGGGAGCAGCTGTGTGCAATTACTCTGCTGCCTTACTGGTTGTAATCACATTGAGATTCATCATGTGTGCTTTTTCGCAATTTGCGAATTCGCAAAATGCGAATTCGCAATTAAGAATTCGCAAAAATCATGCGATTTGGTAAAAATTGCAATTTTTACCGAATCGCAAAAAATTGCGAAAAAATCATGCATTTCAAAATGCGATTCATTATTTGCGATTCCTTAAAAATCGCAAATAAAGAATCGCATTTTCAAACGTTGATGCATGTGCCCATAAACCTTCAGAGTACCCTTGCATGTAAGGTGAAAATATACATGTCTGCCAACTTCAGCCCCACCTAAGCTTGTATGACACTGCACCCAGGCCGACAATACAGAGAAGTGGCATCCATTCCATTGATATCTACGGTATCGTCATGGCAACAATACTGCCTTTATTCTTTATTCCGCATCCACTTAGCAAGGCTTACCTTGTGAAGTAATGTTCAGGTGGATGCAGTGAATGCAATATTTTTGTCATGAGCTATAAGACATGCGATATTGATGTGGTGTTTTTGCTCAGTCATCTCCAGGTATTCACTTCCTCTACTATGGATTATTCTATACATCTCTTATCTGCTCTGTTACTTTCCCTTGTGTCAGCTAGCTGCACACCATGATGGAGCCTTATGGCCACAAGTTGCACTTTGTAAAGTGTGTTAAACATCTTTTTCCCTTCAAGCCTGTTGTTTCATATAGAAAGGAGTGCACCTTTTATTCCTCACACTGGAGGCGCATGTCTTCATCTGGGCTGTCCTTGGAAGTGTGTAAGTAGTAATATTCATCCTCTGGACATACTCTGGCTGATGAAAGTGCATTTCTAATCACTGTACGAGCCCTGCACTTTAGCTTAGGAAGATGCTTAGGCTAGAGAGCTGTTTCAAATGTCATATATTGATTTTTTTCTAAAGAATTCAACCCCTCCTATGACGTACACATTCTATAAACAACACATAAGAGATGTGGATGCAAATTTTCTATCAGACACAATGGTACGTGCTATTGATTGCTGTCCACCGTCTGCAGAACGTGCACAGCGTGAGGGAAGTTGCCACATGCCTTGTAGTTCCCCATACGTGCCCTCCGGCACTGATGTGGGGATTTAAATACATGATATTGCAGAACATTTGCAGGACACTGAGGCCAGCATTGCAAAACTCGTATTCCTCGCTTCCAAGAAGTGTTGCACCAACTCTTCAAGTTACAGCCGTGAACAACAGAGTGATTTGAGACGTGAGCAGATGATGGGATTGTATGATACAACCACACATGCCTAAACAACGCATGCCTAAACTACGCATGTATAAACAATGCAGTTTGAACCACAACAGCATCTTTACCACTCATGCCTTTACCACACATGCCTTTACAACGAATTTTATTTTAAAGGCATGATTGCTGAAGGTGATTTGCATGGTAAATTGCACACACCAGCCCCTCTGCCCTGCGCACTTTCACCCGATACCCGAGGCCTGCAATCCACACCACCCAAGCCCTAAAAACTGCCCCAACTCCTCACGCTGAGCCCTAACACTCGGCCCCTGCCCAAAAACGACCCAACCCTAGGCCTGCGCCCAGAACCCTAAAACTGACCACCAGAACTGAAAACTACCCCTTACCTACCCCCGACCCGAGGCCTGAAACCCTGCCCCCTGCCAAAAAACGACCACAATCCCGGCACCCCTGAGCCATAAAACTGAATTCAACCCCTGAAAACTGCCCCATCCTCCCACCCTGAGCCCTAAAACCCGCCTGAACCCTTAAAACTACTTGATGCCCACCGCCCTGAGCCCTAAAACCCTGCCCCTGCCAAAAAACTACCCCGATCCCCCTCGCCCCTCACCCTATAACTGCCCCCAACCCCTAAAAACGACCCCCCCCAAACCCGGCAACAGCCCTACTTACTAGTCCGTATCCCAGAGCTTCCTCACCTGATCCTTCCTGTTCCTCTCCCCGCACATCCGCACATCTAGACCGCTGACTGCCTTAAACACGCATTTGCATGGTCAAGGCAGATGCGTGGTTTAGGCAAGCGTTGTTCCGCTTGAGTGGAAACACACGCATGGCTCAGCCCGCATTGTAAAGGCCGTTTCCCGATGATGGACATGGACGTCGATTCACCAAAATGACAGGGGTAGCGGAAGTGACATGACACATTCTTTGACTTTATTGGCATTACACGAAATTACATCATATGAACTTTGCCTATGAATACTTCCAGGAAGTGAGGTTACATAACCTTAAGCCTGAAGACCACAAAATAATTGATATAGCTGAATTTTCATAACAACTCTATGAGTAGTATAACACAACATAGACAAATGTCAATTTTTAGATCCAATCTATTAGGGTCATGAAATGATCTTTGAAACTGCTGGGGCATAATACTTTCTCTGAATTGTTGGGAATGAGTGACGAAAGGGAGCCATAACTCATCTGGGAGAGATTTAGAAGAAGGCGGGGTGCTGTTAGTAACAGTTTGGAAAACAAATGGTCAAATAGTGTATATAAAATTCTCAGTGTCACTCATACTCACTTACTGACACTCAATCTCACTTATTCTCGTTCCCCACCAATCACTGACTCACTCACCACCACGCATATACACACATATATGCATGCTTAAAAATGTGTATTCTTTCACATAGACACACTGTCACATACATGCACATACAGAAATACATTAAAAAAACATTTTTTACTAACAGACAATTGGTGTCAGCCCCGGATGTCCCGTGCTCTCCATCGAGTAACACCGGATATGATTGAACAATATCTGTTAACTCATCCCTGTGCGTCGACAGGTGACATAGAGGAGGACTTAGCCCGCTTTCAAACGTGGCTCACGCAGTGTTTGGGGGAATTGTCACCGCCTAAGCGGACTTCTAAGAACTCTACTAGAGCGTCTGCTCCATGGTTCACGCCAGCACTCAATACCAGTCGACGGCTCTGCAAGAAGGCCGAAAGAGCATGACGATCAAACTATCTGGAACCATTGAGGGAGGCCTAAAGGTGCTGTACTAAGGCCTATCACAAGGAAATCTATCTTGCCAAGAAAGCCTATTTTGCTCGAAGGATTGAGGAGGCCACCAACTCCAGCAAAGAGATCTTCCTGATTGTGAAGGAATTCACATCGCCAGCCTCCATCACTCCCAAGTGCTCCTTTTCGGAACCTTGGGTTACGCAAATGGCAAGGTTCTTTGCTAACAAGATCAAAAGCATCCAGGCAACTTTTCCATCTGTTATGATAGGGGGAGTGTCTAATCCAGGACCCCATTCCTTTGTGTCTGACTTGGGACGGCCCAGTTTGTCTAGCTTTCCTCCTATTGAGCCTCAAGTCTCACTGGAATTTCTTTCTAAAATGAAATCTGGCTCTCCGCTGGACCCCTGCCCCGCTAAGTTTCTAGCCAAAGTGGCACATGTCATCAACCCCATTGTTAATCCGGTTTTAAATCGTTCATTGGAGACAGGGATAGTGCCGCCTGCCTGGAAACAGGCGCTGGTTCTTCCTCTTTTGAAGAAACCCTCTCTGGACCCCGCCATCCATGCTAATTACCGGCCTATTTCTTTGCTCCCGGTCCTGGCTAAGGTGGTGGAAAAGCATGTACAGTCGGTTCTCTCAGACTTTGTTGAGTCACACGGTGTCCTGCATTATACCCAATCCGGTTTCCGTGCAAATATGAGCAAGGAAATGGCACTGCTGGAGGTGGCGGAGGCCATTAAGGAGGTCCAGGACACCAGAGGGAAGGCACTGCTGGTGTTGCTTGATCTCTCGGCGGCGTTTGACACCGTTCCACACGACCGACTATTGGTTAGACTCTTGGAGATTGGCGTCGGTGGAACGGTGCTCAGATGGTTTAAGTCCTTCCTCTCTAACCGGCAACAGACAGTCTGGGCTCCTCCGTACTCGGCGGCAGTGAGGTCTCTGGAGGTGAGAGTACCCCAAGGGTCGATATTAAACCCAACTCTTCAATATATATATATGTCCCCTTTGGCGGCGCTGGTTGAGTCATTTGGCGCCCAGATTGTCTCATACGCTGATGACACCCAGCTTCTTTTCACATGCGGAAAAAATATGGACTTTAACGGGGATCGCATTAAAAGCTGTCTGGGTGCGGTTTTTGCCTGGTTTCAACTTAACCAGCTGAAATGCAACTCGGACAAATCTGAGGTTCTTTTCTTTGGCTGTCCTCCGAATCCCTGTTGGAAGTCCTGGTGGCCGGCGGATATGTTTCCTCCTTCCGCTGTGGCCTCAGTGGCTAGGAATCTTGGTGTTAGGATGGACAGTTGTCTTACTCTTAAACCACAGATTCTAAGCCTGGTCGGTCAGTGTTTCGGGATACTGAAAATGCTAAGGAAATTCCTCCCTTTCCTATCCATTGCCCATAGGAAAACCACGGTTCAAGCTATGATAGGATCAAGGCTGGACTACGCTAACGCCCTCTACCTGGTCTCCCGAAATACCTTCTTTCACGTTTGCAGGTAGTGCAGAACTCGGACGCACGGGCAATCTTTGGCCTCGGCCATCGATCCCATGCTGCGGGACTGCTGGAGACTCTTCATTTCCTACCAATTCAGAAACGCATTGAGTTTAAGTTTCTCACCATGGCGTTTAAGGCTCTCCATGGCACTGGTGCCCTCTATTTGAGGAAGAGAATTGGTTTTCATCTGCCTTCCAGAGCCTTGCGCTCGGCGTCATTGTCTCTGACCACGGTCCCGGTAATTAGGCGTGCTCAGATCGGTGGGCGGTCTTTTAAATATCTTGTGCCCCGGGCCTGGAATGCCCTCCCACTGTCCTTAAGAAAGAGTGAGAGCTTACTGTCGTTCAGAAAGGAGCTCAAAACGTGGCTGTTTGGCCAATAAGTCTCCTCCTTTTCGCCGGGGCTCTGTTGTTATGGGTCTGATAGCGCCGGGACACTCTGCTAGAGTAGCTGAGCGCTCAATAAAACACCAGCTAACATAACATAACATAACAGTTTCCAGATGAGGTCAGGAGGTGCTGTACCACTTCCTCCGGCTCCATTTTTACTACGCTAATAGTGAAAAATGTGGTTTGCATCACTATGAATTTAATTTTAAAAAACTGGTAGAAAATAACAAGGGCAAAGTCTGGATGCTAAAAAGGGCCATTTGCCGCTCTCATCGTGGCACTGATTTTACTGCTGTGGGTCATTAAAGCAGTGCCTGGAATTGCACAGGGCAAGTCAGCGTTCGCAGCCTCTGATGACACCTCAATAAAGTCTATGATGAATGAACTGATCGAGGCCTAAATTGGTTCTATGAATCAGCTTCAATACTTAAGTCAGTACTTTTGTACAGTGGTGTCTCCAGACAGGACTTTAAGGGGCAACATAACGGGCCACAGAAAAAGCTGTTGCGGCCAACAACAGTGGGCATTCATGAAGAGCATGCTTGTAAACTGAATACAGTTCCCAGAGAATAGATCTTTTTAGACACTTGTACTTAATTCCCAGTCACTGCTAGTCCCTATATATATAGCAGGGCGTCATCAACTATTACTATAATACTCAAGACATTAATTGTAAGTTGTAGTGTTGAGGTTGAGCTGCAGGTGTTGGCGATGAGTGGATTTTGAATAGGTGTGTGATGACGGATGTGCCCCTCAAATTTTGACGGGCATGTTTGCCATTGTGAATTCAATCCTCCAACTGGACCATACCTCTGTCAGACTGTGACTGGGGACAACCTAAAATGTGGCAGACGAAAGTCCAATATAACAGCCTTGATGGAGGTTTGCCTGTAGGCAGAGGATAGGGGAACCACCCTTAGCTGAACTCTGCCATGGTGAATGTCGGTCCGTCCGTCAAAACACTAAATACAACACACAGTTGACCACCAGCCTGATGGACTGGTACATCCTGTCGTGGCAGAGGAACAACTGTCCATTCACCAAACTTTTAATGATGCCCTAAGTCTTTTAGGATCTTTTTTAGCTGATCAAGGGAACAATTATAGGCACTTTTCGGTAATCCAAAGAGTTGTAAAACATAAGAAATTATCTTTTGGAAGGAATTGTATGTCCTCTTCCTCGAAGATTCCAAAAGTAAGTCTTCTGTGGGGTGGATCACATGGTATTCCTCACCAGAATGGGTGGATCACTTGGTATCCCCACCAGAAGGGAGCATTCTGTAGGGTGGATCACTTGGTATCCCACACCAGAAGGGATCTTTCTGTGGGTTAGATCACTGGGTATCCTCACCAGAAGAGAGTCTTCTGTGTGTTAGACCATTTGGTACCCCTACCTAACCACCATGGCTACTGACATGGGAAACAAACGTTGCAAACTAAGCCTCAGCCTTAGTGCTTGAATTGGAGCAGTGATGCCCAGAGAGTATAGTTTGCACCCAATTTCCCCCTCCATTTCCTTTAGAGAGAACACTTACACATGGGAAATATGTTTAATGCATAGATTAGCTAGGAGGGGATTTCACTTTAAAATGGACATCAGATCTTAAAAGTGTTCATGCTTGGGTGATTTATAGAGGTAGCAAAGGCTCCTCCTTGTCTGCCAGTGCCTTGTCCTCCTGCTGGGTCACATGAGGTAGGGCTATGATGTCATTCTTTCTATTACTTCTAAACTCAAGGTCCAACTATAAGGAAATGCTTTCTATTTGAACATGAAAAACACACCACCTTGCTTTTTAACACGTTGAATGTTACAGACAGAAAAGGGGCCTATTCATGCAAGTTTATCTAAGCATCTTTGTAAACCCCTTGGAGTGATACGATGAGGATGTCACCCCAGCAGTAATCAGGCACGTGGCAATTGTTCTAGAAAGGTTATGTAGCTAGTAAACAATCCTGTTTTAGAGTATTTTGTGGCAAACATCGATAACCTCCCATGTGCACCTTGCACGAAGAGAAGTGCAAATATTATGTGATCTCCACTACTACTAACGTTTTCAAAAGTGGCTATGGATGGAATACTGTTGAAAAATCTATGAAGAAAGCATACATATGATGTTTGCTGTCTGGAACGAGTTTGAATGGAAAGGATACACTGACCAGTATGTCGCATCAGCGGTGGTGCACTAAATGGATATGTGGCTCTCACTAGGGTGGTGAAGGGGGTCAAGGCTGGCTTAGTTGGGCGAGGTAGTTTGGCTGATCTGCTCCGTAACTACTCTTTCTATTGCTTTTGTGCTTCTATCAGACCCTTATCTCTTGACTCAGGAGTTTCTATGCTCTGAATTCTGCAGATAAAAGTAGTATTAGGCCCTCCATACTCTTCTTGTTAGAACAAACATTATTTATGAGAACTAACCCTTGGCGGAACACTACGCTACACTCGCGGAGTGTGCGGAGTTTGCGCAACTACGAGGTACGCGAATTGCACATAGCACAGAGTAGGGTAGCAGGCATTTTTTGCTCACCAACGGTCCTCAATGCCAAGTTGGTGACTGCGAGCGAGCAAAATCAACATCCCGGAGAAATTTTTTCCTCGCTCGTGATCGGCAAATCAAGTTGCCAATCAGGAACGTGGGAAATAAACCTCCCAGCGAGATTCTCGACGCTGGGAGGTCAGGTTTCTCATTGCGAGTGGTCGTGCATTCACGCAACCGCTCGCGATGAGAAACTACCAGTTCATGTTGAGAAAGCTGCCGCTCGAGTACAAATGTACTCGAGCGGCAGAAATTTACTGCTTGCACTGTGCATGATGCCGTTTGCAATTATTGCACAGTGCAGACAAGCATCCTGCACTGTGCAATCATTGCGAACAACATTTTCCCTACCGCACTACGCAGTTAGCGTAGTTACGCGTAGCGTGCACAGTGCGAAGTGCACTTCATTGAGCTACACGTAGCGCTACTACGCGAACTACGCCCAGGGTTAATTAGAACAGTGTTCAGAGATTTAGACTTGCACCTTGTTTCCTCTCTCTCCACTGTTCTCTTTTTTCTACATCAGTCCTGTTCATTGCATCGGTCTTTTTCTTATAGAATTCCTCCAGATGGGTTGTTGAGAGAAACTGAGTTACTGGTTGAGGGGGATGAAACCCTACTCAAGCATGAACAACAGGGTGTCAGGGTGAGGTCACAAGCAAACCCTAAATTAACCTGTGCTCAACCCTTGGGCTGCTTGTTTTTTTTTTCTTTTTTTTTTTGCGTGAGTAAAGGCGCGTTGTAACCGCCTAGCTAAATTTTCTGGTGAATTGGACTACCTAGCGAGCAGGGAATTACAGCTTGTCCAACTTTCCACGTCATTTTTAAGGTATAATCTCAGCTAAAATTGGCCCCCCTATCTGTCAGGAATGTGTGAGCCTTCTGTGTTATATGATATGATGATATGTTATTGTAGTTCTGATATAATGTTTGTATTGGCCTAACTGGTCGCTGGAACCCCTGGATGTCGTTGTTATTTTACACTATCCTTTGAAATGTAATTGTTTAAAAAAAGTTTTGAAAAACTCTGAACCCCTCTCTGGATGTTCTCTAAATAAATGTTATTTATTCAGACAGAAAAAACTTCTCCCATCTGTGGCCCTTTCTCCTTCCACCTCACCTCCACCCTGATGAAGGTGTAGCCCGTGACGGGCTATACACCGAAACGCGCATCGGCGTTTGTCCCACTCCAGAAACTTACAAAACCACCTGGGACTTTATGTCATATGTCCCATATCCATCTTATGCATCTGTGGCAACTGTGTGAAGTGTTGTATGAAGTGTGAATGATTGTGTTTGTGTGTTGGTGGTATGTGTCATGGGAATATGGGCTATGAATAGGAATCAATCCTTTTTTCTAATTTTTTATCATTGTATATTTATAAATTGTCCTTTTGAACATGTTTGTCTATACAACTAAAATATAAAACAAAAATGAGAAAAAAATGAATGATAATAATCTATAATAAATAGTTTTGATAATATAAATGTGTTGATTTATCTGTGAGATACTCATTCAGGGTTCAGAGTGGTATTTAATCCTTTGGACCTCCCGTAGGCCACCCTTTTAAAATTACAGGGCAAGTTCCCCTCCTTGTTTGATACTTGTGCTTTCCCCGTCTACCTGCCTTATATTGATGTGAGGTCCCCCGTTTCTTTGAACCCCTCACCTTATACGAGAGCCTCTACATTTTATTTTTGATAGGTGGACATTCTTAACAATCAATCAATCAATCAGGGCTTTATAAGTGCGGCATGGGAGGGGAGGTGCAGTGCAGGGTCTGCCGAAGAGAGAGGTCTTGAGGCTCATCCTGAAGGTGTGCAGGGTGGGGAACGTATGATGTTGACTGGGAGTTTGTTCCAGGTTTTGGCTGCGACGCAGGAGAAGGCCCTTCCCCCGGCTCTGGTTTCTTTTGGGTGAGTGGAAAGGGATTCTTTCGTTGAGGTATTTGGGTCCTGTGTCATGGAGGGATTTGTAGGTGTGGGTGAGTAGTTTGAAGGTTACTATCTTCTCGGTGGGGAGCCAGTGTAGGACTCGCAGGTGTTGGGTCATGTGCTTGTGTCCTGGGGTGTCCTGGGGTGCCGAGGATGAGTCTACAGAGGGGCTCAGCTCACACAAAACCAAGCACTCTGCCTTCAGGATTGACAAGGCCTGCCATAGTAGTGACTTATAGGTTACTATGTGTCTATAATAAAAGGTAGATATAGGTATACTATATCTAAGTAAGGGGTGCTTACACCACCTTACCCAGGTTACAAGGGCAGACCTGTGGTCTCAGTTTGGAAGGCTAACCAGGGGTGGCACAATACAGCTAGGCTGGGGTCCTGATTAGGCGGGCTACCGTCATACTAAAGTCGAAAAACCAGTGAAGCACAGCAAAACGTGGGGTAACCATAGGAAGAAGACCCTACTCTCCTACACCCAACCCCCCCCCCAAATGCAGGAACATTAAACTAACCTTGACAAGTTGAGTCTTCATGTTCTAAGTGGAAATATCTGGAGAGTCCATCTGCATTGGCATGGTTACTCCCAGGAACATAGACTATATACTCCATCCCCTGTAGGGAAATGGACCACCTGAGCAGTTTGGGATTTTCACCCTTCATCTGTTTTAGCCACAAGAGGGGCTTATGGTCTGTCTGAACTAGGAAGTGACTAGCCAACAATTATGGCATCAACTTCTTCAGAGCCCAAACCACAGCAAAGGCCTTCCTCTCAATATTTGACCAACGTTTCTCTCTGGGGTCAGCCTTCTGCTAATAAAAGCTGCTGGCTGGTCCAAACCTTCTTCGCTCGATTGTGATTGCACAGCCCCTACCCCAACTCAGAAGCCTCTGACTTAACAATAAATTCTTTAGAGTAGTTAGGACTTTGCAGAATTGGTGCAGTGCACATGGCCTGCTTCGGGTCATCAAATGCGATTTGACAGCTGACTGTCCACTGAACTTTCTTAGGCATTCTTTTAGAAGTTAAGTCATTCAGGGGTGTCACTTTGGAAACATACCTCATGACAAACCTCCTATAGTACCCAGTCAGGCCCAAGAAAGCCCTAACCTGAGTCTGGGTAGTGGAAGCAACCCAGTCCATTATAGTCTGGTTTTTGCTCTGCAATGGTTGCGCCTGGCCTCCACCTACAAGGTGGCCCCGGTACACAACCTGACTCTGCCCTATCTGGCACTTAGTAGCCTTGAATATTGTCTCTGCCTTTTGCAGGGCCTCCAAAACAATTTTAAGGTGAATCAGGTGGAGCTAAAGACAGCAATATCATCAAGGAAAGCTGCACAGTAGTCTTCCAGGCCTGTCAGGACTGTATTCACCAACCTTTGAAATGTGACAGGTTCATTTTTCAGACCAAAGGGCATTACCACAAATTGATAATGTCCACTATGGGTTGAAAATGCTGTTTTTGGCTTTGCAGCCTCAGCTAGTCTGATCTGCCAGTAGCCAGCTGATCAAATGTACTCAGAAATTTGGCAGAGGCCAGTTTGTCTATGAGCACATCTGCTCTGGGTATTGGATTGGCACCAGTCTTAGTGACTGTATTGCGACCTCTGTAGAATACACAAAACCTCATCTCTCTCACCACCGTGGGTGTGAGGTTTAGTTACCAGGACTACTGGACTAGCCCAAAGGCTATCTGAAAGTTCAATCACTCCCAATTCCAACATTTTCTGGACTTCAGTCCTGATACAGTCCCTGACATGATCAGGTTTCCTGTAAATTTTATTTTTAACTGCCAGACTGTCCCCAGTGTCCACTTCATGAGTGCACCAGGTAGTCTGACTTAGAGTCAGTGAAAACATACGTCTATGCTGTTGTAGAACTTGTCTGCAGTCAGTCTGCTGCTAATCCGTGAGGCTGCCTAATAAGGCTACTCCATCAACTGATCCATCATCAGGGTTCTGAGAGAACAGGTCTGGGAGTATGTCATTCTCTTCTTCCTGTCCTTCATCAGTAGCCATGAGCAAGCCCATGTCTGCCCTGTCAACATATGGTTTCAGTCTGTTGACATGAAACACCCTATAGGGGCTCCTGGGAGTTCCATAATCTACCAAATAGGTAACCTCTCCCTTCTGTTCAACAATAGTGTGGGGTCCACTCCACTTGTCTTGGAGAGCTGCTGGGGCCACAGTCTCCAACACTCACACTTTCTGTCACAGTCAGTACAGCCTTTTGTTAATGCCAGGCCTGTAATTCCTGGCTAGCCTCAAGGTTTTTGGTTGCATTTTTAGGTCTCGGTAATATCCGGTCTGCTGAAGGCAGACCGGAAGTCCGAGAATTAATGTCAGTAAGAGGGCTGCATTATCCCTCCCTCTTTTTGGCTCTCCCTCCATTGGCTGGCTTCCTAAACGGAGGCCAGTCATTGGAGGAGAGAGCCGTCCCTCCGAATAGGCTCTGTCTTTTTCGGATTTGGGGGCGTCATTTTTGCTGTTCTTTAGCTCGTGACGTAGCCCGTCACTCAGGACAGCAAAACCACGCCCCCAAATCTGAAAAATATCGGAAGCTTATGGGCGCCATTTTTCTGCACAGTAAGATGAGATAGGTCGCCTGCTCCCGCTGTTCGTAGCTCCCGCCCCCTCCCGCTGTTTGTGGCTCCCACCCCATCCCGCTGTTCGTGGCTAACAACCCCCCCCGCTGTTCGTGGCTCCCGCTGTCCACCCTCCCGCCCCCTCCTGCTGTTCGTTGCTCCCGCTGTGGTAGGTCGCCTGTTCCCGCTGTTTGTAGCTCCCGCCCCCTCCCGCTGTTGTGGCTCCCGCTGTCCCCCCTCTCGCTGTTCTTGCGACACGAAACCTGACAGGCGCTTAGGAATGAGGCGTGAATGTAAGAGGATGTCTCAAACTTCAGGAAAATATATTGGTCCAATGACCTTGTACGGTGTTCGACACAGTACGAACCGAGGTAACAAAAAGAGACTGTGACAAACTATGCCGTCCTACCAAATGTGGCAAACATTTGCAGTTTGAAAAATGACCCTGGCATTCTACGCTTGAGGTGAACTGCCTCCTCAGCGAAGATCCCAGTATTCTGTGGTTGAGGTGATCGGTGCGATGTGCAAATAGCCTGTTAGTCTAGGTCTGAGGTGGTTTGCCCCCTGTGCGGAGAGCCTGGCATTCAGTGTTCGAGGTAACCTGCGGCAATGTTTTAGGTGACTTGGACCCGATCCAACTAGGAGACGATAGCTTCCCTTAAAACAATCCCAGTGGAAACTGCAGTTTACGTGGAGAAGGGACTAACTGATATTAGGTGGGCCTGAATTGAGCATATTTTTGGGAGGTGTCGTTAGTTGAGCTTGACGGGCCCGAAGCCGGGTTGTCAATGGTTGTCCCTTTCACAGACCATTATCGGAATCGAGCGTTTATCCACCGGGGCTCAGGAAAAATCCCCTTTAGCTTAAAAACTATGGAGGGGATATCCCAATCTCCTGGGAACAGCTGGTGTCTGCGGGCCCTCTCAGACTCCCTGTCGCTGGAGTGCCCTCCCTCGCCCTGCATTGCAGGGTTTGGGTTTCTAGCTGTGCAGGGACCACCGAGGACGGCTGCTTAAATTAGTCCGAAGGAAGCAGCAGTGCTTCCCACAAATGGGCAATACAGCCGTCAGAGCCGGCCACTTGAGTCTGCAGCAGGCAGCTTGTTCCCTGGGCGGGCTTTGTTGCTCCAATCGGGCTGTCTCAGCTAGAAAGTCCTGCTCGAAAGAGCAAGGTCCGAAGTACAGCTGTAGTGAACTCCGGTGCTTGGTGACCTGCTTGCAAAGCCCCTAGTGCAAACCTGTTACCGCCTCTATGCGCTGTAGGGTGGGGTAATGGGAGGGAAAGTAGTCAAAGTACTTGTTTGTATGTTAACCGATAATGTATACACAGTTAGGCAGTAATATGGATGTGCAAGCTCGGCTAGTTCTTATAATTTGATATCTGCATCAATTGAAATGGCTGCTTTTTATGAAAATATAACAGAATGAACCCTTCTGAGGAGGTTGGGAGAACCCTGTCTCACATGGTAACTTGTCGCTACTAATGATGTTAATTATGTGCATTGCTGAATACACGCACCTGATTGTGAATAAATGACAATGCCATTTATTTAGGGATACAAACAAATATAAAAAATAATGAGCAATGCCAATAGCTCTACCTATAATATTGCCGAGACCATTGCATTGTAAATGCTTGTTTATGTACTCTTCCATCCTGGAGCGGAGACCAAGTACTTAGTCCACAATATCCTGTTTAGGGGGTTTGAGAGGTAACTCCCATCCCTCCTTCACCAGACAAAGTGGTCCTCTAACAGGATGTCCAAACAAAAGTTCAAATGGGCTTTAGCTAAACCCCCTTCTGTGGAACCTCCCTGTATGCAAACAAAAGGCAGGGGAGCGGGATATCCATTCTCCGCATGAGCTTTTCTGGGAGACCCTTGATCATACTCTTTAAGGTCTTGTTAAATCTTTCAACTAGACCATTGTATTGTGGATGATAGGGTGTGGTGAACTTGTAGTTCACTCCACACTCCTTCCACATTGCAGTTCACTAACTTGACATAAAGTTTGTATCTCTGTCAGAAACTACCTCCTTAGGGAAACCCACTCTTGAGAAAACTCCCAAGAGAGCTTGTGCCACAATATGTGCTGTAGTTGTCTTAAGGGGACTCCCAATAACCACTCCTTCGAGCAAGAATCTGGCAAGACAAATGCGGCTACACTCGAATACTGCAGGTAATGCCTAACCCGATTGACAATATCGAGTACCGCGTGAGTTAAACAAGTTCCCTAACCCTATTATTATTTTTTAATTTCGCAGTGCATGCGGCAAACTTGATACAAACATAAAAGGCGGCGCCTTTCTTTAAACGACAATCCGGCGTCCTGTTAACACATTGAAAACCCCAAGTATGTAAAAGTTACCCACAGAAAGGTTCGGCGATAGAAAAAACATACATATCCTTCAACTTAAACCGTTCTGCTTTAACGTTACAGAACCCGGTGAGCTTCCCTGCATAAAACCTGCATAACGGTAGATCAGAGGACATGTATTGACAGATACGAAAGCCCACAAAAATGTAAGTTACATCGTGGCCAATTTCGGGTTATAAAACAACCAATAACACAATGTCTCCAAAGAAAAAAAGATACAATTGTTGTGTTTTACTTTGCAGAATAAAATTGAAAACGCCAGTCAAGAGTCTGAAACAAACAGAATAGACTTGTTCACACATCACAGGAAGGTAAAAACAAGCTTTAACAATTCCGCTGTAGTGACATTATATGTGAAGGTCCCATATTAAAGTATGTCCTCCCCTTATCTTTACACAGGTACCCAACTAATGCATTTCCCGCAAAAGGCCTTAGAACGCTTTCATGAATGTAATGGAATAAAAAATGCATATTAAGTTTGAAGCCTTTGCGTGACCGGGTTTAAACTAAATGTAAAACTTTAACACATAGACCTGGTAGAACTAGTTGGTAGGGTACAACCGTGAAGTTAGATTACGTTGTTTTTTGATAAATGTATTGTGTAATGGAGAAATGTATTTAATGTTTTTTGTATTGTAAAAAGTGTTTATAGTAAATGTAAATATATGTCTGGTGTACGGCAACGAAGAAACCTCAGACTTTTTTTCAAAATTTTCATAAAAAAGTGTTGAAACTTGTACTATCCAAAAAAAAGTGTATAAAAGCACCCAAGGATTAATTACCTTAGGGTGAGATTCTGCTCAAAATAAAAAAGCGGCAGAACGAAACAGTCACCGGGTCCTTCCTTTTCTTAAACTCTGGGTACCTGGTGGCATTATCCACTATCACCAGGTTAAACCTATACCCAGATGCAGTATGAGGATCAATTGGTCGAACAATGTCAATCCCTACATGTTCAAAGGGAACCCCCACCACAGGTATTGGTATAAGGGGGGCCTTTGAAGTGCCACCTGATTTGCCACTGGCTTGGCAGGTGGCACAGGAGCGACAAAACTCCTTTGTGTCTTCAGACATGTGGGGCGAGTGAAGGTGAGGGACAATTCTGTCCCAAGTCTTGTTCTGACCCAAGTGTCCTGTTAGGGGAATATTATGGGTTAGTGTCAAAAGGAAGCCCCTGAATGCCAAAGGTATGACCAACCTCCTGGAAGCACCAGGCTTGGGGTCTCTACTCTTGAATACAGGAGCCCTTCATCCCAATAGATTCTATGGGTGCCACCAGCATTCCCAGCAGCCTCAGAAGCAGCTAGCTGTCTGAAGGGTTCAAGAGAAGGGCAGTGCAACTGCGCCTGACTCAGATCTGCCCGGGAAGGGACCCCTGTCCCCAAGAACTCAACCTGATCAGGTACCGGCTCCTCTGGGACAGTTCCTTCTTCAGACTCACAATCAGCTTCCTCAGAAGGCTGATCATCACTTTGAGTAAGGGGGAAGGCACTGCCTTAACCCTACTGCTCCTTTTCCTGGTATTCAACTGGTCAATTATTAAAGAATCCAGGGCCTGTTCAGTGTTAGACATTTTGACCTGTATGAGTCCTAAACTCCACTTCAGACCAGGCTGAAGTCTCTAGGTCATTGCTAAGCAAATATTTTACATGGAGGTCTGCACTAATCAGAACCTTCTTAAGGCGAGTTACCCCTCCCCAGGAGAAATTCACAACTGCCATACGATGTGTAGTACTGACATTGCTTGCATTGGTTACTTGTAAGTTTCACCAAGTATGACTTGTCCAGGGTCCACAAAGTCTGGTATCACCATTGTGACACTGGCACCCATGTCCCTGTAGGCCTACACCCTTTTCTCATTAATTAAAGGAGTTTGTCTGTACTTGCCCAGATTACTGGGACTCACCGAGGAGTTCATAACCATGCCTCCATCACAGATCAAAACAGCTTGAGTTGGCACTCTGACTAGGCCAGAGTCCATCTCAGTTCCCAGGGTTAAGCCCACTACACCCTTATGTTGAGAACCACCACTTGGAGCTGTACTAGTGGGAACAGTAGCCGTAGGGGCAATGGTAGTTGGACTGGTCTCCTTCTTGGTGTACTCACTAGTCCAGTAAGAACTATTCTTACAAACTTTGCACCATGGTTTTCTTGGATCATCTTTCTTTTTAGATTGGGGACCCCCACCAGTAGAAGCTTTTTGGGGACCTTGTGAAGCCTTCTGGTCTTTTGCTTTCTCCCCACTCTTTTGGTCACCACCTTGGTTCTGTACCTTCTGCTTCACCCTGCTTCTGACCCATTTGTCTGCCTTCTTTCCCAGTCCTTGGGGAGAGGTCAGATCAGAGTCAACCAAATGCTGATGCAACAACTGGTTCTGACAGTTATTAAGAATCTGTTCTCTCATGATTAGATTATACAATCCTGTATAGTCACACACTTTACAGCCCAGTAACCAACCCTCCAAAGCCTTGATAGCGCAATCTACAAAATCAGTCCAGTCCTGAGTCTGTATCTTCTGGATATCTCTGAACTGCAACCTATACTGTTCAGTGGTTAGGCAAACCCATCTATTAGAGCACTCTTGAGGACAGTGTAATTGTCAGCATCCTCTTCTCTGACAGTGAGGAGCTTATCTCTACCTTTGTCTGCAAAGGAGAGCCACAAGATTGCTGCCCACTGTCCTGTTGGTACCTGCTGTACTTTGCATTCCCCTTTCCAGGGCAGTTATCCATTTGTGGATGTCATCCCCAACCTGATAGAGAGGGACACTCTTGTTTAGGTTTCTATGGTCATAAGACCTATCCCTAAAACTAGGGGTATTGCTGCCACCATGGGACTCTAGTCCCAGTCTAGCATGTTAGGGCACATCTTTTTTCTCTCTTTCCCAATAGCTAGGGTCTCTTTTTCTAAGGCAATTTCCTGCCTCCTTATCCTAAGCTTGACCTCTCTCCTTCTAGCGTCATGCTCCCTCTTCTCAGGAGAAGTTCTCCTCCTAAGAGAAGAGGCAGAGGACCCTACAGATATACCAGAATGGTCAGATTGCACTGAAGGTGATCTTTCCCTTTTAGGCTAACCTACAGGTCTATGTGGGGGGATGGAGGGAGGCCCATTCTGACCTTCTTCATCCCCTGGTAGCCCTGTGTTTCCCAGGTTGAGTCTCTGACATCATCCTGGTCTGCATCCTCATCTTCCTCAGAGTTCTGGTGGGGCACCCCACTGGAATGCTATTCTTCTGATGGATGCACCCCATCCCCATTACCTAGTCTATCAGGATCTGATGCTTTTTCCAAGTCATCTAACACTAATATTTCTATGAGGTGTTGGGTGGTGGGTCTTTGTCCTTGCTTTAATTTTCCTAGGGCACACAGACCCCTTAACTCATGAAAGGTGAAAGTGTCATATTTAGATGTCTACCCCTGGCTGACATCTGGCATAGACCCACTAGGTCCTGCCTTTAAAGCCATGACTAGTGACGTGTGGTGTGAGCACCTACCTACACTACTTGGTTTCCTACTAAACCTCTCTAGTAGTTGTAGTCAGGGTTTGCAAAGCCCTTAACACCTACAACTGCTAAATTCAGTAGAACTTTTGTATTATAAGCTTGATTTATATGCACCTACCAATATGAGAAGTTGGCCTGGTATATGATGCCCACTATTCTAGTGGGCACCTTGCACCAGTCCAGTCAACCCTTACTGATAGTAGGTTTAAAGTCAACCTTTATAGAAAGCTATCCAAGTGGTAGATGTGGAGAGCAGTCTTCAGACTAAGACTTAGAGGCGAAATAAGCTAGTTGTTTTACCAATTATAATCTCTTGAACGATCAAATTAAAGCACACCACACAAGGTATATATCAAATATATATGTATTTAATCTAAACACAACCCCTCTGGTCTCTTTATTAGGTCAGAGGTAAAAGTACAATACAAGGAACATATGGCCAGATGTAGGTAATTCCTATTTACCGACTCTTAAATACCGAATTTTACCGATTCGGTATTTTACCACCCAATAGGATTGGGTGGTAAAATACCGAATTCAAAAGGCCTGTAGCACTGTAAACAGTGCTACCTACATCTGGGTTTTTACCGAATCGGTAAAATTACTGATTCGGTATTTTACAGAATTGGTAAATTTACTGAATCGGTAAATTTACCGATTCTGGAAAAAAATGGCCCCTACATCTCAAAAACCAATTACCGGTCGGTAACGGCCGAAATCGGCCGTTACCGACCGGTAATTGGCGACCTACATCTGGCCCCATATTAGCATACGATAAGTTGCACAGTATACGTTATGCCCTAGGGGCTTCACAAACCATATACTAAAATAATGGTATAAGAATCACATGAGAGTTAGAAAGCCAGCATAGGGCCTGAAGAACTGCTGGGACAACCAGGAACCACCCAAGGCAGTGACACAGGAGACCCACGGGAACGCGTGCAGTATTTAACCACAGCCGTGGATCACCATTGACTTTCTATGGAGAACGAACAAGTTGCAATTTTAAAGATTAAGGGAACTTAGAAGTGAACTACGAGGGAGCCCTTTTAGACTAGGACACTCTCGGAGCCAAGACCCATGGGAGCACCGGAGTAATCGTGTTACCTCACCCAGGGAAGCCGGGTGCATAGGTGTCTTTTGGTGTAGGTTTCGTTGTCGATTCCTATGGAGAGCTGCGAAGAAATGCTGCAGGCGTCCAGGGGAAAAGTGTCGGGGTGGATCCAAGAGTGGATCAGAGCTGTGAATAACCTGAAAGCAGAGGGGACAGAGACTGGGTCACTAGCCAGTGACCAGGATGGCGATAGGAAGATGCCAACCAATATCGGGTGTTTTCAGGTGAAAGAGGGGAAGCTTGACTCTTCAGCCATGAGGTCCAGGAGGCGTCGACGACAACTAGGAGCTGGATTCCAGCTATCACACAAAGGATTTCAAGTGCTGCAGTGTCGGACTCCGGATTGGACCCAACAAGCCTTGGCAACAGCAACCCACGCATGATGTCAAAATTGGCTTCGGTTCAGACCAGCAAGGTCTGGGGGACTCCTGCTTTGCAGGAAAGCCAGAGAAAGCTTTGAGCAACCAGAAAAGCTCAAGAAGTAAAGGATTAGCCTTCGTAGGGGATCACTAGTCAATGGCCCAAGTACTGCGAAGGCGCCTTGAGCTGAAATGCACAAAGCGGGCACACAGAACACTCGTGCAGTGTTCTGTTCTGAGCTTCGGTGCAAAGGGTGCTCGGGGCAGGAGTATCAAATACCCAAATGCACAACTTCAGGAGACCTCGGGAAGTAGGTGCAGTTGCAAAGATGCAGGATGTCCAGGAGTTCCGGTCCCACGTCTCTCGTATCAGCTACAGGTCTCAGCTCTGCTAGGAACTCGTGTCAGCTTCAGAGATGTCTGGAAGTTCATGTCCTGTGTTGCAGATTCTTCAGGATCCGGTGGGAGCCTCAAAAATACAGACTGGTAAAGATGCAGTTGGTGCCTGTTTGGACAGGGTGGTCACTCCTTGACCCCAAGGGAGATTTTTTCCATCTTCCAGGCGATGTGGAACGTCGAAGGTCCAAGATATATGTTGCAGAGTTTTGTCCAGGGTAATCTGAAGTCCTAGAGACTGGGGTTCTATACTTATAGTAAGTTTAGGGGTTGGACTAACTCTAAGGTCCCACCTATGGGAGGTCCTGGGGAGGGGGCGGTTACACCGCTTCCCCTTTGTTCAGTTTCGTGCCAGAGCTGGGGCTGAGTGCCCCAGCGACCGGTTTGAACTGGGAAATGCATTGAGCACCTTGTGTGCCCCAGGCAGATTCTGAAAAGATTCACTGAATGTAACTCACCCTTCCCCAATACACTAAAGCCTGTCTGGCAAGGTGCTAGCACCTCCCTGGACATGAAACCTATTGCATAAGCCTCCCCTTCCAGAGTTTCATCCAGCAGCAGGTGGGCAGACTCATGTCTGAGGCAGCAGCATCCATTTTGTGTTTAACTTTAACCGGGTGTACCAGTGTGTACATGTCTTTTCCCTCTAGAAGGGTGGAATGCTACCCCCACCACCAGGACTGGTGGGGGGTAGTATTCCAAAGTGTTTGACACCTCGCACAACATGTTTTGATTAAGCCAAACCAAAGTTAGCATTAACCGCAAGAGTTATAATGCACTTAAGAGTATATGGTATGGCTATATCATAGAACAGTTATAAGGAGATGGTTCCGAAAGCTGCAGAGGGGCTCAGCTCATGCTAGGGCACCCTCTCACACAAAAACAAGCACTCTGGTTTCAGGAGAGACTTATAGGTTACTACGTATCTATATGTGAAGGAAGATATAGGTATACTATATCTAAGTAAGGGGTACTTACACCACCTTACCCAGGCTGCAAGGGCAGACCTGTGGTGTCAGTTTGGAAGGCTAACCAGGGGTGGCACAATACATGCTGCAGCTCCTGGTAGGCCTCTGGGGTACCTATGCCCTGGGTTCCTAGGGTACCAGCTACAGGGACTCACAAGGGTAATACAGTAACCAATCTGGCATGTACCTAAAGTACATGGTATCAATTTAGAGAGTACAGCTAGGCTGGGGCCCTGATTACTAGGGCCACAGCCACACTAAAGTCGAAAAACCAGTGAAGCACAACAAAAAGTGGTGGTAACCATAGGAAGCAGACCCTACTCTCCTACACCAAACGCATGCCCCAAGATTCCCCCAGACTCGCGTCCCTCTTCAAATAAATGGTGAATAAGATGCGGCTCATTGCTGGACCCTGTGGAACACTGCACTATAATGGTTTAGAGGTGGAGGTGTAAGGGGAGAGAAAAACTGCCTGTATCGTATCTTCAATGAAAGATTTAAAAAAGGACAAAGATTGCCTTCTGATTCCAATCATACTAAGCCTATCAAGGAAAATAGGATGCAAAACTGTACGAAACACCGAGAACAAATCAAGACTATTATTGTGGATGAGTGTTTTGGTCAAGATTTTTCTTGATGAACTCAGTCACCTCAAGTAAGGCTGATTCAGAGAGGATGTGGCATAACGGCCCAAGCTGCCAACTTTGGAGCCAATTGGAACCAGGTTTGCGTTTCGGCGTAAACATCCTGTGATTCTGGACAAATGACTTAATCTCCAAGTGCCTACAATTCAGTGCCTTGAGACCCTCATGAGTGATTTGTCATGCTTTACAGATCCTTGATTTATTTACTTACAAATCCTGGATTTATTCAGTACTGAATTCTGAACGAAATCCAGATTGAGAATCATGTAAAAGTTGGTTGGACTATAAGTAATGGGAGAGCTGTCTATTGACTAACTTCTCCAATATTTTAGCCAATAGAGGCAAAAGGTAAAATAGGTCTGAAGTTAATTAAAACTTTGGGGTCAGCATTTGTTTTTTTAGTAAAGGAAACAGAAGAGCCTGTTTCCAACTCTTCGACACAAAGACGTGTTCTAAAGAAGGATGGAAGGGTTATACTTTTTCAGGGCAACTTTGTAAGCGGTTTTTGCATTGGACTCAAACAATTTCCTTCATTTACTTTCCAGACTTTTGCATTAGGGATTCTCCTACTTTAATGCAGATGATAAACATGGAGCAATGGTTTTGATCTCTCAGAGGAAGAAGGTTTAAACGGGGCAACAAGATCTAAATCCTCGGATATCCAAACTAAAAACTATCAGCGTCCTGATCGAAAGAACTGGATACATTGATGGGAAAAAAATTGAAATGCCTTAACTCGGTGGGGTTCTGAGATTGCATGCCAAGCTCTGATGGTTTTCTGAACAGCAGCCTACTGGGCCTGCTTGACAGAATCTCAAATGGACTCAGAGGATGGTCAGACCAGATTTATCTTTTGAGCAATCTTGAACTGAACAATCGAAGGATCAGAGAAGATAAGATCCAGTGTATGATCTGTCTAGTTTGTGGGGTTCTTTACTAACTGTTCTAAATTAAATCATTTGAGAGTGTCCCAAAACTGCTGAGCAGTCCTAAAATTCAGGTCATTTACATGCAAATTAAAATCACTTAACACCAGGAAATTGAGTGAAGTAGTGACAATTAGCCAAGCACATCTTTCAAAAGGTGAAGGGAAATATTAGTTCAATCAGGTAGTCTGTAGATTAGTGAACCAGGTAAAGCAAAGGAGGGTGCTAAAACCACAGTGAATGCCAATACCTCAATATTTACTATGCTTGTCAATTTAGAGATAGAGCAAGAAAAGGAGGATTGGCACCACACTGTCCCCATTTTTGCCCACCCGATCAATATGTTGGATTTGAAACCCAAACGGGATGACTACAGCAATATCAGAAGACGAGAACTCCCTTAGCCAGATTTCTATTAAAAACATTAAATCCTAATGATTCTCTTTGAGAAAGTTATGAATATCTCTGTCATGTTTGGGCACTGATCTACAACTTGTAAGACATGCCTTGAAGTGGAAGCTGTGGGGAAGGCAACATGTGCCCAACCATTCGCGGAAAGGTTTGTCCTGTAAGAGTCCCAAAATGTTCATCTTACTAGCAGAATCAAGAGAGAACCCACAATGAGAGCAATTCAATTATACAGAGGACAATTAGATCAGATTTATAAACACACTGCATGACAAAGAGTAGGTGAGAGAAATGTGATGATCTGCTACCTCCTCAGCAGCACCAGAGAAAGGCAAACATGTGCAGATGTGGCAATTATGTATACTTCCATGAGTTTTGAATGTTCATCTCACAACCTAAAATATACATATTAGCTAAAATTACCTACAGGATTATTCTCAATATTTTTGAGAGCTTAGAGCTGTGTATATGAGTCTCCCTTTTTAAGGGGGGGGGGTCATATTGTACGACCTTCTCTTAAAGGGCTCTGCTAAGTTACCTGAGGCCTGACACAGCCTCCACTGCTTCTTTTAATCCCTTAAGTCACCCCCCTCCTTTTAAGTTTCCTGTGACAGGAGATCGTGAGGTGACTGGGTTGCTTTGGGGTGTTGGTGTAGCACTGGTCTTGGCTGTGTAGTTCATGCTTTAGCTCCCAGCTCTCTATAGTTGAACTTGAGACTGAGTTAAGAGGTGAGTATTTACATTGTAGTTTGGATGCACTGGTCCTTTTTTGCCACTGACCCATGCAAGGCATTCGGTTCATGGGTAGCTTTCACAGCGGTGTAATGAGACCTTTGGCTGTCCGTGGCGGTCCATGCGTATGCTGCCCCACGATGGCCGCAGGTTAGAACGGGGTGGGGGGTGGGATTGCCGGCCTCCCTTCCTTTGCCACCCAGTGATGGTCTTAGGTAAGAGATGGGGGTGTTGCTGGCGATCCGTCGTTTGCTGCCCTACGATGGCTGCAGGTATGAGCTTGTGCAGTCTGGGGTGGACCACCCCACACCCCCTTGCTACACCACTGTACTTTCACGCATCTTGGCGTGCCTTATCTGTTGTTTTGTACGCCTGTGGATGAGTGGGGGCTTACCACTTTGGTGGTAGGAGCCTACCGCTATTAGAGAGCGCAGCATTGATGTGGTCCTCTTGGTGCCTTGTTACCCCCAGTTTTGCTACCTTTGTTTGCTCTTGGTGTCTTCCTACTTAGGGTGCAAACTCCTCGGTTTGGGTTGGCATATGGGTTCTGCGTCATTACTCCCTCAGAAGTGGCAAAGCAATTTGTGTTTGTTTCTACTGGTGTCCATGAGTGGGAAATAAGTGTTGATGTGATCACAGCTAAGTTGCTTTTCTGCAGTAACGTGAATTTATCCAAGTAAGAGTGGAAAGGAAAAATTTAGAATATGACAGCATGCAACTTGTTACTTGTCCTACTATACAAAAGTGCAAAGCCAGAATAAGAATGTATTTGATTAAATAAATATTAATAAGCATATTTTGAACCATTATTGATGTCTTCTGTTTCTTCATATTATTTTTTAGGTCTCGCTGAGTCAGCGCGCATGCGCTGCTCGGTGAGACTTTAGAAGGTTAGCTTTTAAACCGCTGCTGGCTGGCGACCAGCTTGCTAGAAAGCGCAAACATGCGCGCGACGTGCACAGCACTTTTTCACGTCGCGCGCGGGCACAACTCGTGTCACCACTCGTGTTTTTTTTTTATTACGTGCCAACGCTTGTTAAAGTTTTGCCTCCCTGCAGCGGCCCATGTGAGTGAAATGCTTCCCTTGTTCTGTACTGTCTTGCTGCCCCTTTGCAGGGTGTCCTGTCATAACCCCACTGCAGGGTGCCGCCAGCTCTCAATCTGATGATCACAACAGTGTGCGTAAAAACACACTGAGCCCTGCAGAGATCTGGTTACTTTACATAAATTTAGCCTCCACGGCTCCTGCGGGGGAACGGATCAGTGCAGAAAAATCAGCTGATTGACTGCAAGCACATCAAAATGCAGCTCACGGGGGAAAGTAGCATGATTTGTTAAAGTCACGCCTGTCAAACTCTCGCATAATAAAATGATTCAGACTTTTCAAAGTATATTCCATGTAGATGAATGGACAGGAAAATGCGGATGATGCCCGCAAAATGCAGTTGAGTTGATAAGTATGTTTGTATGTTTTTCCTAGATACTGGTATTGGATAGCTATGTCTCAATTTCATGTGAACGGTTGCTCCAGTAGTAGCCATAAACAACACATAATGAACAGACGAAATAATATGGCACCTTTTAGCAAGTACATAGCTGAAGAACCTCTGTCCGTCACACTGTATTGGCCTGCGTCATCAGGTGTCCATTCAGTCCCTTGAGGCAGGATGCCACAGGGATTTTTCATTATAGTGTCGCCATGGAGTCACATGGGCAAAGTTTTGCCACCTTTTTTATTTACAATAAGTTTATCTTCGTTTCTTAATCAATAATCATTAAATAAAATCAATAAGCAGTTTTCGTTTGGAGAGAAATGTGAAAAGCTATTTTTGAAGTCCTTTGTATCAAGGCCTGTGCACAACAGTGTTCATTGGCCACAAGTTCTCATTAACGTAGGTGCCACTTCAAAGTCGAGGATTATGCCAAGCCCTGGCAAGAAGATGCAGGAACAATTGGCTCAGTCTTTAAGACACATGATAGCAGATGTTTGTAAAAATGTCACTTTGGATTTTTTCAGCTTGTTAAGAAGGATGCATTCAATTGTTGCGGGACTTCACTTAGTCAGCGGAGCTTGCATCCCTGCCCTCCATTGGTGCCCCTTTTCTGCTCCACTTTGGTTCAGCCCATTCGGGCATGCGGCCCGCTTCCTCCCTGAATCATGTTCTATGTCATGTGACACGATGTCCTAGTGTTTGCTTGATCTGTGCACTCTACTAACTGAACCTTTGCTACACACAGCCCTCGCAGGACGATCTAGGGTCGGGGTGTGAGATAAGAAAAATCCATGGATGACGAGAGAACACACGGATTGGGTCTAGTAAGACAGTGAGAGAAGTACCAGTACCTGGCTGCGTTACCCAAGGGAAGCATTCAACTCCACTTTTCCCTCCTTATACCTCTCATTGTTAGTAGACTGACTCTTCCTCCCCACACCCCTCTTGCCCTATTACATAGTTCATCGATCTAAAGTTGGCAATGCTGGAATTGTGCGATTCTGCAGCAGTTTGCACCAAAATATGGACCTGCCACAACACCCTTCATCTGGTGAATAATTTGCTGATTTTTTTAACCAAGCGCCTCAATTTAATTGTTTTTTTTCTAAAACGCTGCCACGCTTCATGCCCCACAGTGGCAGGATCTTTGAAAAAATAACCGGTCCCTTTACAGTTGCTGATTTATTTATTTAGGGGTTAACCTGATACTACGATGGAATCCTGTCACCTCATACTGTCCGCCTCTCAAAGAATTAATCGGAGGCGACGGTTCAACCTGAAGGTGAAAAGATGACGTATGTCACACACAGGAGTCGTTCACAATTTGTATTGTCAGACTGAAAACGACCGTGAACGCGCAATGATTTCTCCTTCTCCTAAGCAGCCGGAGCTTCCTGAAGTTTTTGCATGCTGGTATTGGCAAGGTGAACAGGAAACATGAACAGATTCCGCTCGGTAGGAATGCACCATACTTATTTGTTATAAAGTGATTTTCTTTTAATACACATCAGGACTAAGCAGTAGTTGTTTGTATAGGGGTCCGTAAAAACTGCTGGCAGGCCTTGTGCTGCTAGACGATCCTCATGCTCTGCCTTGCACCCTTATCCCCTTCCACCTTGCACCCTTCTCCCCCTCCCCCTTGCACTCTTCTCCCCCTCCCCCTTGCACCCTTCTCTACCTTGCACCCTTCTCCCCTCCGCCTTGCATCCTTCTCCCCTCTGCCTTGCATCCTTCTCGCCCTCTGCCTTGCACCGTTCTCGCCCTCCCCCTTGAACCCTTCTCCCCCTCCCCCTTGCACCCTTGTCCCCCTCCGCCTTGTACCCTTCTCCATCTCCGCCTTGCACCCTTTTCTACCTTGCACCATTCTCCCCTCTGCCTTGCACCCTTCTCCCCTCTGCCTTGTTTAATAGGGTTGTTTAGTGGTACATAATGTCTTCTTGGATATACCTAAGTAACAAAAATGCTAATTACACTTTTCTATTATAGCTTTTCAACATACAGCACAGCAGCCACAAATCTTCGACTGCTGTGGCCCAACTCTCTATCACAATTCTCTACAACATTGCTTAAAAACATTGACAAAGCCAATAGCTCTACCTGAAAACATATACAGTCCCAAAGGCGAGACCTATTGGCTATGCCAATGTTTGTCTGCATTGCTACCCATGGAAGGGGCGCTGTGATTTAACTTTGGCCCTCTCAGTTCTTCCAGCTCGACAGAGTACCTCTCACTCCCAAAGAGGTTAGGGCAGCAGCATTGATGACACAGCAGTGGACTTGCACCACCAGCCTCTGCTCTGAGGCTCAACATGGCAGCTAGAAATTGAGAGAAAAACGAGTTACTGGTGGCAAAGGGATCAAATCTTATCCTCAAAGCAAAGGACCACTCAATATTGCTTAGTGCTTAATTCAGTTAGGAATTGCTAGGGCACTTAGAGGTTTAGTTTGTCTGATGTGTGACATCTTTACTTGTCTATTGAATCTACATTGGGAGGATGGGACAAGTGCTGCTTTGTGATGAACGTCCTGCATCTTCCAAGCTCTCCATCACCTAATGAGAGCTTCTGCTGTACAGGAGAGACTCTGGCCAGATTCACAGAAGTTCTTCATAGTGCGAACTCTCATTGCGGAGGACACTTTACTAGAGTTGTTGTAATTTGGCAGCAATTAGGTTAGTATTAGCTGAAGCCATCCTGTATTTAGAGGCTATCTTGTCAGTTTTGTGGAATCCATTTTGTATTTCTGGCAGCCATCTTGTTTGCCATGTGCTACCACGTGCATGCCATGTGCTCTGTCCTACCTTGCTGTTGTCTGCCCTTAAAATCTGCCTAGAGACAGGTTATGTTTAGCCTCTTCTGCTTCGCACATGCTCAGTTGCGTTTGCAGCTGTCCTTGCAGCTGTCCCTAGTCTGTAACTGTCAAGATGTGTTCACCAGAATTATAAACTGTTAGCTCCTCCCACTTGTTGACTGTGCATTTTCTGTATGACCTTTTATGTACCTAAAACCTTCGTCTTGTACTTGTACTGCCTTCTTTTGAGCCACTGTGTGGGTATAAAAGGACTAAGCTCCTTCCATTCAGTATGCTACTTCATATATTACCGAAGGGTGCTGTGTGTGAATGTATTTCCACCTCATGAGGTTTAATACATCTTGTATTTTCTATTCCAGTTTCTGTGCCAACTTCTATTCTATGGTCTGAGGACTCTGTGTAGAGAAGGGTGAACCCCTAGCACTGGTAGGCCTTGCTGAGGCTCACCACCACAAATTGGCGCCCAACGCGGGGCTCATCGGTGACTCGGATGCCCGAAGGAGTGGTCGAAACGAAGGATTGGAATCTCGGCTTTGGAGGCGATCACTGCCTGAGGAGACCAGAGTCTTGGCAACCACAGCGTTTTTCCTTTCTTTCTGATCTGACCATCCAGGTGGTGCCGGTTCTCGACTGAGATCTCTTCTGTTGATTCGCCGTGCAGTGACCATTTGGTCGATTTTGAGAACTTTGCAGTTGGAACCTGGACACCAAGTGATTGGTAAGACTCGTTCTGCGGCGCTTGCTGTTGGTTTTTGATGCCTGGGATTGGTAAGGTAGTTTAGTAACACTTACTGTGGCTTTTGAATTTTGGGATTTATGTTGGCCAACTTTGGATTTGTATGTGATGTATATATAAATTGCAATTTATATAGGCAGGTAATGAGGAGAATTTTCTCTATTTGAATTGATTTGAACGGCACATTGTACTAAAGGTACCTTAAGTGCTACTTTGGTTAAAATACTGCATATTCTGCACTATTTTTGGCATGCCTGTTTCTAGCACACTTCGTAGGATGTGTTGATTTTGTAGTAGTACCAGTTTGAGACTTGATGAAGCACAACCGCCAGCGCCCCCCCACACCCCCCGGAGGGGTCGCCTAATAGGGATATGTATATTAAGTATGGCATTTCTTCTATAATGTACAGCACGTTATGGAATAAATATACTAGCAAGGATCCTGAGTTCCATTAGTCTATGCATGGGTCATTTGATTTGAGAAAGATTCTGTATGTAGAACAATGTATGTTTAAGCGGGAGACTAGGCAAGATATGTTTGACTGTGCACAAATATGGGAAAAAGAAGTGGTTGAACGAATGAAGCATGAACAAGCCTTGATTGAACAAGAACAGCGAAAGAACATTTATGCAAAAGCATTAGAGTTGAAAAACAAGGACATAAAAGAACTGAAAGAGAGAGAGGAGAGGGAGCACCATTTGCAGGTAATTGGCTAATACGCTGTTAGGCAACCCCTTTATCCTATCCTTAATAAACCTCAGGATGATTTCTTGTTATTAGATTGTTCTCCACCTCCGTATATTCTTCCCTCTGCCCCTCGTGAGTCAGGTGAGGACTCTTCTAAAGAACAAGAGAAAGCATGGAAAACTCGTTCTCAGTTGTCCACTGAGCGTTCGTCTGAGCTGAGATCTGCTGCTCGTAGGGCCCTTCATAGTACCACCCCTGCTTCTGAGCTTTTAGATGGCATAAAAAACTGTCAGGAAAAGGAGCAAATATATTTTACCGAGGTATTTGCCGCAGAGGTTGTTGAGCGGTTTAGGAAACATTCTGATGAATTGGAAC
Source organism: Lissotriton vulgaris (assembly GCF_964263255.1). NCBI lineage: Eukaryota > Metazoa > Chordata > Amphibia > Caudata > Salamandridae > Lissotriton > Lissotriton vulgaris. The sequence continues at coordinate 194,049,543 of NC_141695.1, forward strand.
CCGATGATGTAGCAACTGATTGTAAGCAAATGCGGGATGGTCTTTTCGTCTTTTCTCAGGTGGCTGATACAATCAGGCGTTTGGTTAAACTGCGTGCTGATGCAGTCCATTTGTGAGAGGAGAAAAAGGCAGCAGCAGCTGCACGAACATCTCAGACCGGCGTGGAACAAGCTTCTATCGTCAGAACAGATAAGACTATGATAGTTCATGCGAAACCTATGCTGGAAGCCGCACCTTTGTATGTTCCTCCTAGAGGCGAGGGAACAGATGATGATAAAAGTTCTGCTGATGCAAATGGTTATTTTATTTATAATTGGGTCTACACTCCTTGGAATAGAGCAGATGTTATGGCCCTTAAAAATGCATTGCCTGAACCGCTGAAAAATCCAGCAGCTTTTTATAAGGAAGTTGAGGGAGCCACTAGCTCTTGTACTATGACTTTGCCCGATATAGACATGTTCTTTGGGTTGATATTACCACCTGACATGTGGAGAACTGTGCGTCAAGTTGATGATTGTGCGACTTTTGGGGCATTCTGGAAAGAGTTAGAACAAATGGATGAGCGCGAACCTGCACAGAAACGGTGTAAATTGATTTTGGATCTTCCTGCAGCTATATTAGTTAAGTTAAAGATGATTATTCCCCCTAAAAAGATAGATTTGACTGTGTTAGCGTCGTGTAAGCAAAAGGCAGATGAATCAGTTTCCGATTTCTTTACACGCTTTGAGGAGGCATTCCCCGATTTTAGTGGCCAGTCATTGACAGATGACACGGGTAGGCATCTGTTTGTCGATAAATATGTTGCAAACCTGTTGCCAGGAATAGCTAGTCACCTAAAGGCCAGTGAGAGTTCATGGACTACCGCTTCTCCGGTTTCTCTTTTGACTATGGCTCAGTATTATGAACCCCAGGAATTAGAAGCAAATGGTAAAGAGAATAAGAAGGCTAAAGAATTAAAATTGAAGGTTATATTGGCTCAGGCGTATGGTCCGCCCTCTAGAGGTAGTGATAGAGGTGGACGTGGATCTTATCTTTTCCTCTGTATACTCATTATACTGTTGACCAGTGTGCGTACTGTAAGAAATTTGGACATTGGGCTTCCGATTGTCCAGCACTGCATGCTCAGCAGTATCCACATGGACAGGGACAAATGAGGAATCGTTCAGGATATTCAGGGCCTAGAGGAAGCACAGGTGATCGTGCTAGGTGTGATGCTAATACATGTAGGCAGGATGGGTTTAACACTTTTGATAGACGGGACCAATATCAAATGTCCGACTGAGTGGCGTCTGATGGAAGATTCTACGTATGCATAGGATTGCCTAGGATGGGGTAAGGAATCTGTAGAAGTTCCAGTAGATCAGAGGGGTCCCTCTGTTACAGCACATGTTTTGGGTTCTACTGATCAGTTTCTGGTTGATACAGGAGCTACTCGTAGCGCCTTATCTGAACAATTAGTTCCAAGGGCTCTCCTGTCTGGCTCAACTGTTACATTGATAGGGTTCAATGGAACACCTTCCCTTAGCCCATTGTCACAACCACTTGCATTCCATGTTGATAAGTTCACTGCTCCATGTCCATTTTTCCTCTTTACGAATACACCAGACAATATTGTGGGTCTTGATATGCTCAAGTATTTCAGGGCTAAGATACGATGTTCTCCTGAAGGAGTATGTGTTATTTTGAATGACAATTACCCCACAATTGAGAGATCTTGTCTTGTTAAAGAGGATACTAAATTAGCTTAACTCCCTAGTACTTTATGGGCTACTTCAGACACAGATGTAGGACAGATGGTTATCCCACCAGTGCATATTAGTGTCAAGGCGGGCGCTTCATTGCCACAATTGCCTCAATATAAAATTTCTCAGGAAGGAGAAGAAGCACTTATGATTTGATTAAAGTTGGGGTTGTGGAGGAAGTCCTTTACAATGTTTGCAACAGTCCTATTCTTCCTATTTTGAAAAAAGATACTGACACAAGGATTTACAGATTCATTATTAATTTGCGAGAAGTTAACAAGATTGTAGTACCGCAATATCCTGTGGTTTCTGACATAACAACACTACTTACTTTGGTTCCTCCGACAGCAACTACATTCTCCATGATAGACTTGAAGAACGCTTTCTTTTCAATCCCTATTCATCCTGATAGCCGATATTTGTTCGGTTTCACTTTGAATAATCGATCGTATAGATTTTGTAGAGTTCCTCAAGGCTATACTGAAAGTCCTAGTATTTACAGTCAAGCATTGAAGAGACAGCTTGATTCTTTCATTTTGCCTAAAGGAGTGGCTCTCATACAATATGTCGATGACATCTTCTTGGCAGCGGCTACCCTAGTGCTGTGTAAAGAGTGTACTTTGTCTTTGCTTTCTTTTCTTGCTACACACCATCATAAAGTATTACAAAAGAAATTGTAATATTGTAGACCGAAGGTAACCTACTTAGGTCCCCTTCTGTCTAAGGAGGGCCGTGCACTTACACCAGATCGCATTCAAGCAATTTTAGACACACCAGTGCCTTCCACTCAGAAAGATGTCCGTGCATTTATTGGTCTGACTTCATTTTGTAGGCAATGCATATTAGGATTTTCACACATTTTTAAACCTCTGCTAGCGCTTTTGACTAAAAACACTCCAATGCCCCTTTCATGGATAGATGAATGTCAGAATGCTTTTCATCAGTTACGACAAGCTCTTTGTTCTGCACCAGTGTTAGGTACTCCAGACTACACGAAGGCCTTCACACTCTTTGTACACGAGAAAGATGGGTGTGCATTGACGGTTTTAGTACAGACACGCGGGGAAGCAGCGTCCCTGTGTGTCCTTTTCCGTAGTACTTGATCCTGTTGCTCGTGAGTTGACTGAATGCTTCCGTTCAGTTGCAGCAATAGTTGTGTCCATACGTCAGAGTGAAGGGATAGTTTTTTCACACAAACTGTTGGTGCTAGTACCCCATGCAGTCGATGCCCTTTTGAATCAGACTAAGACACAACACTTTAATTAGTGCTCGCCTGACAGGATATGAATTGACACTGTTAGCACCTAATTTTACCTTGAAGAGGTGTGCGACACGAAACCCAGCCACTTTGTTGCCATATCCTGCTGCTCAGTCTCAGTCAAAGGAGCCTCACAACTGTATATTTCTTACTGAGGAACAGACAAAGGGTTGCATTGACTTGTAATATACGCCCCTTTCAGATGTAGATGGGGAACTGTGGGTTGATGGGTCCTGTTTGAAGTTACCAGATGGCACAACCTTAGCTGCATATGCACTTACGACACTTGAGACAATAGTGGAGACAGCTCGTATACCTCAGAAGTCGGCTCAAGCAGCTGAGCTAATAGCTTTAACGAGAGCGTGTGAACTTAGCACTGACATGCGTGTGAACATTTACACAGACAGCCGCTCTGCTATTGGAGTGGCCCATGATTTTGGCCTGCTTTGGAAGGAAAGAGGCTTTATTACATTCCACGGGATGCAGATAATGCATGGAGAATTAGTGCATAACCTTTTGACTGCACTGACATATCCAAAGAAGATAGCGATTGTGAAGTGTAGTGCACACAAGAAAGTGACTGACAAGATAGGAAAAGGTAATGCTTTTGCTGATCGCGCAGCTCGTGAGACTGCAATGCAACAAATCATCAGCATACAACTGACCCGCCACCTCGAAGACAACAACATCCTGGACCCGTCCCAATCCGGATTCAGACGAAACCACAGCACCAAAACAGCCCTCATCGCCGCCACAGACACCATCAGGCGCCAACTAGACAATGGCGAGACGTCAGCCTTCATCCTCCTGGACCTATCCACCGCCTTCGACATGGACACGGTCACGGTCTGCAATCACCATCTAAAAACACGCCTCCAAGAAGCTGGTATCCAAGAGAAGGCCCTCGACTGGACCACATCCTTCCTCTCCGACAGATCCGAGAGCATCTGCCTCCCACCTTTCCGATCCGAAGCCACCAACATCATCTGCGGCGTCCCCCAGGGTTCCTCCCTCAGCCCGATGCTGTTCAACATCTACATGGCCCCCCTCGCACAAGTGGCCTGCCACCACAGCCTCAAAATCATCACCTACGCGAACGAAACTCAGCTCATCCTTTCCCTCACCAAGGACCCATTCACCGCCAAAACTAACACGACGGAATGAAGGCCATCGGTGACTGGATGAGGAGAAGCCGTCTGAAATTGAACTCGGACAAGACGGAGGTCCTCATCCTCGGACCCAACCCCGCGGCCTGGGACGACTCCTGGTGGCCGACCACTCTGGGAACAGCCCCGACACCCACCGACCATGCACGCAACCTAGGATTTATCCTCGACTCCTCCCTCTCCATGTTCAAACAGGACAACGCCGTCTCCTCCTCTTGCTACATCGCCCTCCGCATGCTCCGCAGGATCTACAGGTGGATTCCGACCGAAACAAGAAGATCGGTGACACAGGCCCTCGTCAGCAGCAGACTGGACCACGGCAATGCACTCTACGCCGGAATCCCAGCTAAACACCTACGACGACTACAGCGCATCCAAAATGCCTCCACCCGACTAATCATCAACGTCCCTCGCCGCAGTCACATCACCCCCACCTGAAAAACCTACACTGGCTCCCCGTTGACAAGAGGATCACCTCCAAACTCCTCACCCATGCACACAAAGCACTCCACAACGCCGGACCAGCCTACCTCAACAGCAGACTCAGCTTCCACACCCCCACCCGCCAGCTCCGCTCCGCCAGCCACGCCCTCGTCGCCGTCCCCCGCATCCAACGAACAACCTCCGGCGGTAGATCCTTCTCCTACCTCACCTGCAAGACCTGGAAAACCTTACCTACCTACCTACGGCAGACCGTAGAACTACTCGCCTTCAGAAGACTCCTCAAGACCTGGCGCTTCACGCAGTAGCACAGCTGCCCCTCCCTCCTAGCGCCTTGAGACCCTCACGGGTAAGTAGTGCGCTTTACAAATTTATGATTGATTGATTGATTGAAAGCACTACTTTCATGTACGTAGTGAAGTCTCAAGCTGAGCGATGGCATGATGTTGGGGAGGAAGTACTAGATGTACAGAGATCCGATTCTGTAGCAGAACTTGAGCAATGGGCCAAAGAAGGAATATTGGACGATGAGGGTTGTTGGCGCAACAAAGACATGGATAGATGGAAACTGCCTGCAGCCTATTTACAACCTATGGTTCAAATGGCACATGGGCTGGCACATGTTGGAGCTCTAGCGATAACGAAATTGCTTACACGAGTTAGGGAGCATCCTGAGATTGCCAGCACAGCTAAGAGAGTAGTACAGTCCTTTTTGATTTGTTGGCAGTATAATCCTGGTAAAGGGGTACGAAGTCCTACAGGAGGGTTTGCTACACCGACTGCACCTTTTGAAGTTTTGCAGATGGATTACATCCAACTTGAACGCTGCAATAACTTAAAATATGTCCTAGTCGTGGTATGTGCCTCCAGTAAGTGGATGGAGGCATACCCTACAATGAATAATACAGCTCTCCCTGCAGCTAAGGTGCTTCTAATGGAGTTTTCCCCAAAATATGGTGTTTGTAAACTTTTCTGGAGTGACAACGGACCTAATTTTATTGGGCAAGTTGTTGAGCATGTCCTGAAAGGATTAGGGATCAAGCAGAAATTCCATGCAGTCTTCCACCCGCAATCAGCAGGATTAGTGGAAAGGTACAACGCTACTTTGAAACTAAAGTTGGCAAAAATACTGGCTTCCACGTCTTTGAAATGGCCAGATCCACTACCCTTGGCATTGTTGTCCATAAGATCGGTGCCACATTCACAATCTGGTCTTACACCATATGAAGTGGTGTTTGGGAGACGAATGAACATTTGGGGAGTTCCTAAGCCACGCCCCATACATGGAAAGGGGCGACCACTCAGTCCCCCCGAACGTATGGATGGGCGCCCCGATCCACCCGGGAAACCATTTTGGGCGGGAGGCGTGGCTCGGCTGGTATGCCCAAAGTGGCGTAGCCGGGGCGCACCCTTTCCCGCCCAGGAGGGGTTGTCCTAGATACCCGCACGGAAGACCACGCCCGGTAGGCGTACCTGAGGAGGGTCCCCGCCCTCCCGCAGACGGATAAATAGAGCGGGAATCCGAAGAAGCGTCCTCTTGTTCCTTCGCTCTGAAGGCTGCACCACTCGTCGCTCGTGAGCCCTCGACGGAACAAGCGGCAATTTTGAGAACTTGTAATCTTGTTGTTTCTCTTTCAGTTATTTGGAGTACGAAGGATCCAGGACCTCGTTGATCAACTAGAGAGGAGTACACGAAGCTATGGCCGGCAAGAAAGCAGGAAAGAGCTCCGAGTTGGAGAAGGTACTGCGCACCTTGTCGAACCGAATGGCGATCATGGACCGAAAACTCGGTAAAGTTGACTCGATCGATCGGGGTTTGGCCGAAGTTAAAAAACAGTTAGCGGCCCAGAACAGCTCAGGCCGTCCTAAGAAGGTAATAGGCCCGGCCTTGCCGGGAGTCGTCCCTGAGGGTAGGGGGAAGCGTTTTAAGAGGAGGGCGGTTTCCGGGGAAGATCCGGTTCCTGAGGTACCCCCAGTCGCCCCCATCACACCGGTGGACAGCCCGGTACCAAGCCCAGATATAGGTTTACCAATCCCGGTTGTAATTACCCCTGTTAATGATGAGGAGATTCCCCCGGAACTGGCAATCCAGTTAGCGGCAGTGTTGCCCTGGCTCAAGAAAAAAGCGGGGGGGCAGTGGCCGCGGGGGACCCGGCCGAGGAGGCCAGACTAATAATCAAGCAGTTACGGCAGTCGAGAGAAGCCGCGACGGCGAATGTTCCTCTTGTTCCCCAACAGGTGGCGCCGGGAGTGCCTGCGGTTAGCCGGGAAAAGGCGGCAGACACGACGGTCGAACCTGGTAAGCACACATTGCCAATGGCAGGGGAGGGTTCATTACCTTCAAGGCGCGAAAGGGTGGCCCAGCACATCCCTGCGGCCACAAAGGAACTGATATGGGGGGAGAAATATGTGAATATGTTTTCATTGTTGACTGACCATCGCGAGATGGAATATGCAAAATCCCAGAAGGATTTATGGCACCCTAGTGTATGGCGGGCCAAGATGGTGGAATTTAGGGTCGATGAGACCGTAGCAAATTGGGTAAAGGCCTTTTCGATATTTACGGCAGTCATGGGGGAACGAAAGCCTGAAGTCATGACCGAATTGACCTGTTATCAGAATAGGATTATGGATTTTTATACCATGTATGAGGGGGATGAGTGGAAAGGATACGATATGAAATTCTGAAAAGCTAAAGAGTTTGATGCAACTTTGACCTGGGACTGCCTCGATTCGGTGTCATGGCACAAGCAGCTCTTCCCTGGGGCGGCAGGTACGTCCTCGCCGGGCGGGAGCGGTCGGGGTCAGTTCGCCAAAAGCCCGCGGTGCCCTTTCGAGCGGGCGCCGGTGAGGAATTTCAGCCCAAGACCGGCGGGAATGGCGGCAAGTGGGGGGTTTGTTGGGGCTTCAATAGAGGCAACTGTAGCAGGCCCCAGGGAACATGTAGGTTCAGGCATGCGTGTGCGGGCTGTGGGAACTCCTCACACCCGGAGAGTAGCTGTAGATCTAAGAACAGCGGAACGGGAGGAAAAGGGGGGTCTAAGCAAGAGTGAGGTGATTCTCAGGGACCGATTGCCTACACCTGTTGATATCATGGCTCTGACTCCTTGGTTGAACAAATACCCTGATCATGTATCCGCCGGGGTGTTGAGGAATGGATTCCTATATGGCTTCAACATCCCGGTGGGGGATTTTCGGGGGGGCTCTTTTTGTAAAAATCAGTCATCTGTCCAACATAACCCGAGCATAGCAGCAAAGAAAATTTCCAAAGAAGTCAGCCTGGGGCGGGTGGCGGGGCCTTTTCATTGCCCGCCAGTGGCGGATTTCGTGTGTTCCCCGCTAGGGGTGGTTCCAAAGAAGGACCCGGGGGAGTTTAGACTCATTCATAACTTGTCTGCCCCAAGGGGTTCCTCGGATAACGAAGCCATTGACCAGGATATTTGTTCAGTTCGGTACGCATCGTTCGACGATGCCGTTGCCATATTAAATCACTTGGGCCCGGGAGCGCTGATGGCGAAATCGGACATCGAATCTGCGTTCAGGTTGCTCCCGGTTCACCCGCGAGACCAGCGCTTGCTAGGTTTTGCGTTTCAAGGGAGTTATTACATGGATAAATTCATGCCGATGGGTTGCTCCATTTCTTGTGCCTATTTTGAAATGTTCAGCTGTTTTTTAGAGTGGGCAGTCACCGAGGCCACAGGGCATAGGCATGTTATGCACTATCTAGATGACTTCTTGTTCTTGGGAGCAGCCGGCAATACGAATTGTGCGCGAGCCCTGGAGGACTTCTGCATCCTCATGCGGGAGTTCGGAGTCCCATTTGCACCAGGTAAGACGGTTGGACCATCTACTTCACTGGAGTTTCTGGGAATTGAGCTCGATTCTGTGGAAGGATGTTTCCGTTTACAGATGGAAAAGGTGGCCAAGTTTAGGGCTTCCTTGACGCAATGCCTGGGCAAAGAAAAAGTGACCCTGCACCAGTTACAGCAAACAGTGGGTCAGCTTAACTTTGCCTTAAGGGTGATGCCAATGGCCCGCCCCTTCTCACGCTCTATTGCACTAGCTATGGTTGGCCTCAAGGAGGGACACCACCGTACAAGACTGTCGGCAGAGGTTCGCCAGGATATGCGTATTTGGTTGGCATTTCTGGCGGATTTCAACGGTCGAGTTGTGTGGAACAAACCACCAGCATCATCGGATTAACTGGGTTTGTGGACCGATTCAGCTGGGAGCGTGGGATTTGGTGCCATCTTTGGTAACCAATGGTCGGCACAAGTATGGCCGACATGGTGGCACTCCAGCAGTCTGACAGGTAACATTGGGTTCTTGGAGCTATTCCCCATTTGGGTTGCTCTGGTGGCATGGCTAGACGACTTTAGGGACCGCTCGGTGGTGTTTTGGTCTGACAATATGACTGTGGTTGAGTGCATTAATCAGCAGGCAGCCCGCTGCAAGTGGATCTTCAGATTGTTGAAGGAAATTGTTTTACGTTGCATGAAATTGAATGTACAGTTCAGGGCAAAACATGTGCCGGTGTACTGAATTATGCAGCTGATGTACTCTCTCGTTCACACATGCAGGCTTTCAGGGACTATCTACCCACAGCGGACCTAGTGGCGGCACCGTTCTCCAAAGCACTATGGCTAATCGGTGCCCCGGATTACAAGACCTCGTGGCAGCCAGCTTAGCTCCCAGGACAAGGAAGGCTTACGAAGGAGCGTTTCGTTCCTACTGCACATTTTTGGGTCCGGCAGGGAGACAGAGCTGGGGTCAGGAGGAATCCTTCCTGGGGTTCCTGGTAGCGCTGCACAGAGAAGGCCGATCAGCGGCAACGGCCAATAGACATAGGGCGGCCATTTCATTCATGGCACAGCTGCACGGCATAAGTGACCCGACGGGTTCCTTTCTGGTTAGGAAGGCACTCCGCGGCTGGCAACGCCTCGAGGGCTGCAAGCAAGATACAAGGCACCTGATTGGCTTAGACAGATTGTCTCTGCTTTTAGCAAAGCTGGATGAGACGTGCTCCTCCCCTTTTGAAGCAGTTCTGTTCCGGGCAGCTTTCGCCTTGGCATTCCATGGGGCTATGCGGATAAGCGAACTCGTAGCAAGGAACAAGAAGGATATGGAGGGAGGCTTGGGCAGGGATCACTTACGAATAAGGGGTGATTCAATGGTAATCTCGATAGCCAGGTCCAAGACAGACCAGGAAGCTATGGGAGATAGTGTTGTCATGCAGCGTGCACGAGGGTCCCCCACTTGTCCGATAAAGTGTGTAGAAGAATACTTGGCACTGGGGACGGCTACATGGGGGGGGAGCCTGCTTAGGCACAATGATGGCACCCCACTGATGAGATTTCAGTTTCAGAGGGTGCTAGCACTGTCAATCGCTGCCGAGGGCATGGACCCGTGCGATTTTGGGACCCATTCGTTTAGGATAGGGGCTGCTACTGAGGCTACAGCCCGGGGTCAGAGTGCGGAGGAAGTAAAACAGCTGGGCCGTTGGTCCTCGAATTGCTTCAAAAGGTATGTGCGATTGCACATGTTATAAAAGTCAATTGACATGCACTCACGCTTCTTGTCTTTTGTTTGAATTACAGTTTCGCGAGCCTGTCACGCGGGGCGGAATTGGAAGTCGACCCAACATCAGGAGACCAGCGGTCACGGATCACTGACTGGAGAGAGAGTGGTGTGGGTCGTGGGCCACTCATATGTGAGGCGCGCCAGGGACGTATTCAAGAGAGGTGACGCGACTCACGCATCTGGGGAATACGGGTACAGAGTGACCTTCCATGGGAAGGGCGGGCTCTGTTTTGACCAATTTCAATCGTTTATGGAGGGTCTTTTAGGGCGGCAAAGGTCACCGCCATCTGTAGTCATAGTACACCTGGGGGGCAATGACTTAGTGAAGCTGGGGAGACGAGTGTTATTAGAACACATCCTGTCGGCAGTTAGCTGGTTGACTAAGAAACTCCCGGGGTCCACAATTGCCTGGTCCCACATGATCCCCAGGAAGGTTTGGCGGGGGGGTCTTTCAGTGTCAGCGTTGAACCACTCAGTGAAGAGGGTCAACAATAAAATTGGGAAATTGTTTCGCTCCGGGCAGTTACATAGCATTCATCACGGGTGTATTCGGGGTGATAACATGTATCTGAATGATGGGGTTCACCTGTCCAGGGAGGGGAATGATTTACTCATAGGAGACTTCATAGCATGGCTAAGGGGTTTGAGGAAGCAGGACCTTTAGGACGAAGTGGGGGGGCCGGATAGTCGGTCAACTATCCGGCCTATGGCGGTAAGGTCATAATCGGTGAGCAGTAATTTCAAGGTCCCTAGAGGGGGGCGCCACCCAGAATGAATGGGAGCGCCCGGGGGGAGGCGGCCATTGGCCCCTTCCACGGGGAGGCGGCACCCACTAAGGATGGGTCGCCTAGTGGGAGACGGCCATAGGCCCCTCCCAGGGGGGAGGCGGCTAGATGCCCCTCCTAGGAATTTCCCGGGGGTCGGATATCCGCGACGGTGGATAGAGAGTGTGGGGATGGGGGGGAGTCCACGCTGTCCTTCCTACAGATACCTCACACGGGAACTCGGACGACCTTTAAGATGGCGTCGAGTGAAAAGGGGGCCCCCACGAACAAGGGAAGTTACAGTTGGCAATGAGGGTAAAGTCCTCTGCGCATGCGCCACTCACACCGTGAGGGCGGGATTTTGGTAGTAGGGATCTGACACCGGTTAAGACCTTGCCGTTGGCCCTTAATGCTAGGATGTACAATTTTAATTTAGAATGTATGCATTTTCAGGATGCTAGACTCGGCTAGGAAACCTTTGTATTAGAGATCTGTTAAGGTTAGCCAAAGAACATGTCTTCATCAAAATGTAATAAATGTAAAATTGTACATAATTCATGAAACTTTTATTTAATGTTTTAAATTTTGTTTCATATTTTAATAAATACGGCCGGGGGGGGTAACCCCCCCCGCCTTCCAAAAGTTCAAACCTGTGTCTGCCTTCTCCCATGGGGAAGTGGTGTTGGGAGGGGGTGGCGGGCATCCCGGCCATATGGTGTTCCATGTGTTCTGATGAATGATTATTTGGCACAGTTAACTGACAGTTTGATCTCTATTCATCAACAGGTTCGAGAAGCTCTTCCTGAAAGATCTACAGGTGAGGCCCACGAACTCCGTCCTGGCGAGCACGTGATGGTCAAGATCTTCGACAGATCGAACAGCTTGGAGCCCAGGTGGCGAAGACCAGAGCAAGTGTTCCTTGCGACAAGGACTGCAGTTCGAGTGATCAATCAAAAAAATTGGGTCCGTAGTACTCACTGCAAAAGAGTACTACCTACCTTGGTGGAACCAGCTGTGTAGACCGACCATCGAGAGATTCTGTAGACGAAGAAAGGTCAAGCTATCTCACCTGACAAATCTGCGGAAGTATTCCCGGACCACACGATATCTGGAGCATCGCAATACCAACTGAGACCAAGGAAAGAGCCTGCATTGTTGAAGAGGACTGGTTGAGCTACCGCCCTGGGTTAGTGAAACGGAGTGCCGATGTGGCAAGGGGGGGGAATCAGTCCTGCATAGTGTAGTGACACCCGTCTTGACCCTCGGTGAAGAAACCAACGGCTGCCCAGGGATACGAGCTCCAACGGTTGTGTTTTTTTACAAAGCAGTGATCATGTCTGCCGAAAGATCGAAGGTTGCTAAGATCTGCAATAAGAGATAAAATTTGTGCTGTAGGGTTTGTTGGTGCTATGGTGATTATGGCAGCAATCACATGGTACATTGAGAAGGTAGCTCCTGTTCGACAGCTTTTTGTTGCCACTACTCCAGTGATAGTGGAACATCATTACTTCACTCTACCGTACCATGAGCAGAAGCATCGACAATCCTACCTAAATAATACATTCATCCAGATGTTGCATCACACTCATAATGCCACAAATACTACCAACTGTTGGGTGTGTGGGATGATACCTGCTCACCAGAAAAAGGGAGGAACACCTTTCATTTCTCTTCCACTTTTGCACAATGGTTCTTGTCAAGCTTGGTATGCGCTATTGTCTCCTTCTGGAAAGCCTTCAGTGGGTGGGATTAACTTTCACCTCAATAAAGTATGCTACCAAGATAAAGATGGTTATCTTTTAGCTAAAGGGACCAAATGGGAATGGGAAGAGTATCAACCTAACAATATTTCAACACCATATATCTTCACGAGTGTGAGAAATATTAAGAACAATGGACCTTTTGTAATTTATGTGACAAGAGCTAAAGCAGATTTATGTATTAGTAGTATTGGGAGAATTCCAGTGGGGAGAAGTGAATGTACTGTAGTTCTGACTATTGAAGGTGCTAATAACAGCAGTTTTACGTCTTCACATAATACTTATTTTGTGTGCGGAAATAAGGGATACTGTCAACTACCTGTTGGGTGGTCAGGGATCTGCTATGTGTCCTTTCTGTTGCCCCATGTGTTTTTGGCACCTGCGTCATATCCCCTTGACTTCAAATTGTACAATGACATTTCCAAGAACAGAAATAAGAGGCCAATAAGTACTGATGAAGTGGACCAAACTGACACTGCTCTACAACAATACGTCAACTTTGACTTAGGGTTATTCTTCTTTGTGGGTGCTGCAATGAATAGCAGAAAGATCAGGCGATTGACTCGTGTTGTGGAAGCTGTTACCAATCAGACGGCTATGGCACTTGGGAACATTACAGAGGAGCTGCCAGTTGCGAGGATTGTAGCACTCTCGAATCGTATGGTGCTTGATGTGATTCTGGCTGATCGAGGTGGTGTATGTCGCATCATTGGAAGCAGCTGTTGTGTTTTCATTCTGGATCACTCGCCTTCAGTATATGATGCAATCTCTGTTGCTTCAGAGATTCACCCAGAGACTGGTACATGGACTTTTTCGAACTGGATATGGACACTCTTTATTACTTGGGGCTGGAAGCTACTGACTACCTTATGTATACTACTGGCGATATTAGTATTTACATGCTTTATATGTATACATTGTGGTCCTATGCTTTGCTCTTTTTGCATCACTGCTTGTACACCTGCCCAGAGAAATGTTGCAGAAATGAAAGCCCAACAAATCTATACTAATATAATAAAGAGAGAGCCCAAACCTTTGAGGCGGGTAATCTCAGGAACCACAGCACCAATCACAACACCCAATACAGCGTTGGAAAGGGCAGTTGCAGCAGAAGGACATAGGCTATGCAGACGTCCACCATGTACATTTAAAAGGTAAAAGAACCGTGCCAGCAAAGTAGTCCATTGTGGGAGTGTCTGCGTTGTGCTGTGGGCGTGTGCTGGAGGCGTTACAAACGCTGGGGGAGTGGGTACATTCCGCCCTTCATGACATGTCTCATATCGTGTGTTGTGGGCATGTGTTGGAGGCATGGGCGTGTGCGGGGCACAGGATTACGAAAAAAAAGCGAGCGTTGTGCCCAATATTTCATTGTTTTTTCTTCCCAGGCTCTGTACATTCCAGCTCCGGGTGTGCTTGTACCGCGCTCACAGTGACGTGCACCTGCTTTACTGTATGGAGGTCAGGCATGGCGCTATTCCCAAGGGCCGGAAGGAGAGCAAACAGGGGCCATAGTGCAGGAAATGTAATCTCGCCTTAACTTCCGGTGACGCCTGAAGCGCACACTGGAGATTTTCCACTTCTGCTGCGCACAGGCCTCGCGCCACGCACATCCGGACACAAGGCCCACCTCCATGGAAATAGCAAGAAAGGGACTATCCCTCCCCCGGGAATATGTGATGATGTTCCGCAAACCAACATCCCGCATACCATCACTCCGCAATTTTTATAATGCAGGACTAATACTCCGTAAAGACATAATTTCTAAAACTTTTACAACGCATATGACTTTATCACGCATGCCATTATAACGCAAATGCATGTGTGGTAAAGTCATATATATTGTAAAAGTACATTATTAAAACATCAAATATATGTTTAAATATATGTGTATTTACATCACACAAGGTTGCCCCAAATGAGAGAAGCCAGCCAGCAGGTATTTCGTTCACTCTTTATTGGCGTCCAAATCGCAAGCAGGCAAGAGCGTAAGTACCAGCCTCAAAAGTCCTTAGCTTGGCCAGACGCGTTTCGAGAAATTGTTCTCTTCATCAATGGCAGCATGTTAACAAAACAGCAATTTTCAGCACCTGATTTTAAAACCAACTTCCTGCCACAGTGGGCGTGGCCGTTATGCACGGCCTTCTGGATGCTGTAGTGCTTCGAAGTTTTACTCATGTGAGTCCGTTGCAATGTTGACATAAAATTGTGGCATAAATTACACCCATGTGGGCAGAGGCATTAGTAACTCCGCACAAAGTCTGTTCCGCTTCATATTGGCCGCCGTGAACCCTGCTTCCTCATGGATGACACCGCTTGGCGCCATCACAGGCCCACGCTCGAGTGGTGAGCTTCTCTCGCGGCTGGGCTCAGCCGCTCCAAATACATCACACAAGGTTGCCCCAAATGAGAGAAGCCAGCCAGCAGGTATTTCGTTCACTCTTTATTGGCGTCCAAATCGCAAGCAGGCAAGAGCGTAAGTACCAGCCTCAAAAGTCCTTAGCTTGGCCAGACGCGTTTCGAGAAATTGTTCTCTTCATCAATGGCAGCATGTTAACAAAACGGCAATTTTCAGCACCTGATTTTAAAACCAACTTCCTGCCACAGTGGGCGTGGCCGTTATGCACCTGCTGGCTGGCTTCTCTCATTTGGGGCAACCTTGTGTGATATATATGTGTATATATATATATATATATATATATATATATATATATATATATATATATATATATATATATATATATATATATATGAATCCAACCTTGCCTTGCTGCTTCAATCACCTTGTAAAAGACCAGGGTGGACCACAATTTCTTCAGTGCATTATTTTATTTTGCCAATGCCGCCATGACGCGTTTCGGGAGATCCCTCCCTTCATCACATGACATCTCATTGCTTTTTCGTGTCCCTTTTAAAGTGCTAGTGCAGACATAGAAAAAATACTTATCGCTTATATGATATCTATATATCAAGGTTGCTGCAACACTCCACCTTTCGTCTCCTCGGTAAGCAGACACAGACCCAGTATCAGTGCAAAAACTTCAGTTTATTCTTCGTCGGCCATTACGAGTTTCACCACCTCAGTGGCTTGATAACATGAGAACGCTAGTTTGATTCAGGACCAATTATAAAGCTGCACTATTTTGCACGTGATTAAGGTGAATGATAGACATAAACAAAACCTTTGGGTGCTTCTATATCAATCAATGCTTTTTAGACATGCGATGTAACATCGAAATATAAAACGTTGAAAAGCTAAATGATTCAGAAAAATTCACTTTCATGATTCTTACATAAAAACCAATAATTTCAAATACTAACTTAATATATATACATATTTACAAATACAAAAATAGATTTGAATCTCTATAAATATATAAAATCTCCATCGGTAAGGGGAGCTTTAAATATATCAAATCAATGAAATTGATACATGGGCCCTATGAAGAATCAGTGGATTTAACTAATGTAAAACATTTCAAATATGACATATAATAACTGCATAAATGCATCTTTTCAACGCTGATTTCATTAACTATGATTACAATGATAACCACCTGAGTTTTGTTATGAAAATGGACAAAAAACCCATTACCCGTGAAATAAAGTGCATGTAGTGAAAAAAAACTAAAATGTTAAAAATTCGAAAATGTTCATAGATATGGAGAAAGGACAGCTCCAGTAAGTAGTTGCATTTGATTATTGTTGCACAAGGGCAAAACAAAATTCATATGTGTATTTATAATTATTATCAGAAGTAAAGCATATCTAATTCATTATCAGAAGGCAAAACATAGAGAAGGATTTGCAGGTTGCAATCCAAACGGGGAATTTTAAATTCATATGCAAGTGTGCAGGTCTTCCGTATTATTGAAGCCTCCAGGGTTTTTACTATTAAAATTAAGTAGTTTTGGGGATAGTGTCAATGACATAATACGAGAGGTTATTTAGGTTATTGTCATGAACCTCACGAAAATGTCGCGCGACGGGGTAAGTTGGGTCACAGTTTTTAATGGCCCTTATATGTTGCAACACTCTTTTGCTCGCAGGTAATTTAGTGATGCCCACATATCTTAGGGGACAGCTACATTCTAAGAGGTAAATGGCATATTACGTCTTACAGTGTAGAGGTTTAGAGATTTTAATTTCTTTTTTACTGAAAGCGGTACAATAACTTTTTTTATTGATTCCATATTGGCATGCTTTGCAAGACCTGCATTTAGTAAATCCATTAGGTTTTATAGGCCAATCGCTTGATGGAAACACTTCAGGATTACTAGAGACTAAGGGGCATATTATCAAGGGGGTTTATCTGCGCTTTTTTGGCTTTAAAAGCCAAGAAAGCGGAGATAAAATTATCTCCCTAATACCTAGCTGTCGCTAACACCAGTTAGCGACAGCTAGTAGGAGATAGCGACCATCTTAGGCCCCACTTTGCATGTCAGTGATATTTATCACTAATGACATGCAAAGTGGGCGTGCCAAGATGTTAGCAACCTAAAACAGTCGCTAACATCGCTATCTCCTATTACCAACTTTTGGAGATATTCGCGCTAAGCGCAAATATGTCCAAAAGCTAACACCTGCCCTGAGCAGTTCTTAGCCATGTTATCCAATGGGTGGTGGATAACATGGCTAAGAGCATTAGCTCGGTAATGCATGAATATCGCTGAATTTTCAGCGATATTCATGCATTGTGGCGATTTTTATCGCATTTGCGATAAACCTTGGTAATACCAAGGTTTATTTGCGGTAAAAATCGCCGCAGCTCAGCGGTAAATTTTTGTCTCTAACCAAGCAATAGCGATAATTATTGCTATTGCTTGGTAATATGCCCCTAAGTCCCCATACATTGATGGCGCCCTCCTAAAGGTTATGCTAGGTCTACTAGGCATCTCAGTTCCTATTATTGGGTCACTTCTTACTAGCGCCCAGTTCTTATTTATGACTTTGGATATCTCTTTATCCTGTGAGCAAAATGGTATTATTAGCCTCACAGTGTCAGGGTTACCGACAGTCATATCAATAGGTTCTCTGACCTTTTTTGGGACCAATAGAGTGTTTCTATCTAGTTTCTGTTTTTTATCAATGGCTGATTGTATGATTTTGAGAGGGTAGCCTCTAGCTAAGAACCTCTGTTTACAGCCAAGTTGAGCCTCAACTAAGTCCGCAGGGTAACTGCAGATTCGTTTGATGCGCAGCATCTCCCCGTAGGGGATGCTGTTTATCAAATGGCGAGGATGGAAGCTCGTATAGTGCAGAATAGAATTCTCTGCTGTTTCCTTTCTAAACAGCTTGGTCTCTAGCCTGTTGTTTACCACCTGTACTTGAACGTCCAAGAAATTAATCTGAGATGGGCTAATAGTACATGTAAAATGTAGATTAATACAATTTTGATTCAAATCATCTACCCATTTTTTGGCTTCTTCTTCAGTTCCCTCCTACACAAAAAATAAATCATCAATATATCTGTAATACATCCTGACATGCTCATCATATTGTTTACCATGCGTGCCTTTGAGGACCAGTTCCTCCTAGCAGCCCATAAAAATACAAGCGTAGCTAGGGGAGAACCTGGCCCCCATTGCCACCCCCTGCATTTGCTGATAGTACATTTGGTTAAACACATTTATTTTATTGTGAAGACAAAATGTAACCATTTTGTTAAAAAAAAAATCTAGGGTACGAAGACCATCTTTATGGTCTATACAGGTGTATAAAGAAGATACATCCAATGTTAAAAGATGATAATTATGTCCCCATTCACAGTCTTTGATTTTATTTAAAAAGTCGCTAGTGTCTCTTATAATTGAAGCAAGTCCCATCACACTTTCCTGCTAGAAAAAGTCTATAAATTTTGAAGTATTTTCTAACAGGCTCTTCCTTGCCGATATTATCGGTCGCCCTGGTGGTTTTGATGCATCCTTATGAATTTTTGGTATAAAATAGATGTTTGGGATGATCGGATGGTCATTTCTCATGAATTTGTACCAGTCCAGGGAGATGAGCCCGGTGCTTTTCCAAGCTACTAATTTCATATAAAAAGAATTTGCTGTCTCTTTAATAGCTGAAGCACTGCTTAGCCTGTAACACATTCGATCATTTAATTGTAATTGAGCTTCATTGATATATTCTTTCCTTGACCATAGCACCACGTTTCCCCCTTTGTCCGAATTTCTCACGATTATATCATTATTCTTTTTGAGCTTGGCAATCAGATTTTGATATTGTCTATTTCTGTGTGATATTTTCTCCTTTGTAGCGCAAGTCCTGTAATTTAATTTTTTGATTGTTTCAGTAACTTGTTCATTAAAAATATCAATGCCATCTCTCAGAAGTATGGGGTTCAATTTGGATTTCACTTTAAAGGGAGTGTTCCGTTTAGCTACATTGATGTTACTTGCTGATTGACTGAGAACTGTGATGGTTGGACTTCCCATGTCATCGCAATAGTTTCATTACGTAGATCATTGAATACAGTGCATAGGTTTGCTTCCAAGTTTTGTGAGGGAGTGTGCTCAATTGTTATAGGATTTAAATCTTGTGACATAGCAGCCTCTGGGGCATTGTTGGATTTATTCATAGAGTGGAATTTGCACAACTTCAACTTTCTAATGAACTGGTATATGTCCATTCTTGTGTTTGCATAGTTGAAATTCGATTCATTGCAGAATGACAATCCTAACAACAGAATTTGAATTTCCGCTTTACTTAATACTGTTTCCGTTAGGTTGATGACAGTTTTTTCTTCATTTTCGAAATTTTCAGGGCTTTTGTTGTTTATCGGCGATTTCACCACCCCCTTCCGCATTTGTTGCTGTTGCCTCTGGGAGTCCCTGCGTTTTGTGGGCTTTGCGCCGCTGGCCCTGCTTGTAGTTCAGTTTTTGTCGACTTGATTGATATATACGCATTTTTTAAATTTAATTAAAACATTTATTTTTTTAAATTGCATTATTTATATTATTCTTATTTATTATTTATTTTATTACCCTTTACACCCTAAAAATAAATCTCACCCTGCTCGCTTTAAATACCCCTGCACCCCATATTCATAACCCACCCTTACTCCTTAAAATACCCCAACACCCTTAAACACTAACCCATCTTAACCCTATAAATATACCATGTACCCCAAAACCCAAACCTAGCCCTAAACCCTAAAAATACCCCTGTACCCCAAAACCCAAACCTAGCCCTGGACTCCATAAATACCCCTGTACCTCAAAACCCAAACCTACCCCTGAACCCTAAAAATACCCCTGTACCCCAAAACCCAAACCTAGCCCTGAACCCTAAAACTACCCCTGTACCCCAAAACCCAAACCTACCCCTGAACCCTAAAATACCCCTGTACCCCAAAACCCAAACCTAGCCCTGAACCCTTAAAATACCCCTGTGCCCCAAAACCCAAACCTACCCCAGAACCCTAAAAATACCCCTGCACCCCAAAACCCAAACCTAGCCCTGAACCCTAAAACTACCCCTGTACCCCAAAACCCAAACCTACCCGTGAACCCTAAAATACCCCTGTACCCCAAAACCCAAACCTAGCCCTGAACCCTTAAAATACTCCTGTACCCCAAAACCCAAACCTACCCTAGAACCCTAAAAATACGCCTGCACCCCAAAATCAAACCTAGCCCTGAACCCTTAAAATACCCCTGTACCCCAAAACCCAAACCTACCCCAGAACCCTAAAAATACCCCTGCACCCCAAAACCCAAACGTAGCCCTGAACCCTAAAAATAACCCTGTACCCCAAAACCCAAACCTACCCCTGAACCCTAAAATACCCCTGTACCCCAAATCCCAAACCTAGCCCTGAACCCTAAAAATACCCCTGCACCCCAAAACCCAAACCTAGCCCTGAACCCTTAAAATACCACTGTACCCCAAACCCCAAACCTACCCCTGAACCCTAAAAATACCCCTATACCCCAAAACCCAAACCTAGCCCTGAACCCTAAAAATAACCCTGTACCCCTAAACCCATACCTAGCCCTAAACCCTAAAACTACCCCTGTACCCCATAACAAAAAACAATATCTGAACCATTAAAATACCCAAACACCCCAAAACATATACCTCAGTACCCTAAAAGATATACCCCTATACCCATACTTACCTTATCCAAACATTAAAAAAAACATGCTTTTGCCATTCATGCATTTACAATGAATTTCGTTGTAAATGTATGCGTGGTAAAAGCATATAAAATGTAATGCCATGCATTATAATGGCATTGCGGAGTCATGGTACTTTCGTAATGAAAGTATGCGGAGTGATGGTATGCAGAAAGAAAGTAGTGGAATAATGGGTGTTTACCCTCCCCCGGTAAGTACATTGGTGGCACGGTGGCCCACGTCTCCAGCAACATGCTCATATTTTTTCACACCCATTTTAAAAATGCACAGGTCTCTCTCATTGATGGCCATCAACGACATACACTTTTAGACACACCTCCCGCCACAAGTTCTAGAATTGCAAACTTTAGAGCTGGGGAGCTACGTTCGAATCTCGGCATCAGCTCAACATCCTGTGATTCCAGGCAAATCGCTTTGTCTCCCTGTGCCTACCAGAAATGAATGTGTTCTTCTGTAATGTAAATTGTGCTTATGCCATGTTGTCGAGTTCGCGCTATATAATATTGCAAGGACAAATAAAGTAGGGAAACTCGAGTTCACACACTACTGAACGCGCACTCTTAAGTGCATCAGCAGTGCACTGTGAATCGGAGCGTTTCACAGGCCTATCACAGATAAGAAATGCTATCAAAACGAAATCCTACAAAACAATATACTACTGGCCGGCAGCAATTCATACCCGGACAACGTCGGGACTGGCTGCTAGTGCTAAATAAAGAGGTCACTGAACTGATGAGTATTGATATACAGGATGCATATCTAGATTACCCCAGATGAACGAATGTCTTCAGCTAATGCGAAAAGGGTCGTCAGTTGTAATTTGGCAGCGATTAGGTTAACATTAGCAGAAGCCATCCTGTATTTAGAGGCTATCTTGTCCGTTTTGTGGAATCCATTTTGTATTTCTGGCAGCCATCTTGTTTGCCATGTGCTACCACGTGTATGCCATGTGCTCTGTCCTACCTTGCTGTTGTCTGCCCTTGAAATTTGCCTAGAGACAGGTTATGTTTAGCCTCTTCTGCTTCACACATGCTCAGTTGAGCTTGCAGCTGTCCTTGCAGCTGTCCCTAGTCTGTAACTGTCGGATGTGTTCTCCAGAATTAGCAACTGTTAGCTCCTCCCACTTGTTGACTGCATTTTCTGTATGACCTTATATGTACCTAAAACCTTCTTCTTGTACTTGTACCGCCTTCTTTTGAGCCCCTGTCTGGGTATAAAAGGACCAAGCTCCTTCCATTTAGTGTGCTACTTCATACATTACCGAAGGGTGTTGTGTGAATGTAGTACCACCTCATGAGGTTTAATAAATCTTGTATTTTCTATTCCAGTTTCTGTGCCAACTTCTATTCTATGGTCTGAGGACTCTGTGCAGAGAAGGGCGAACCCCTAGCACTGGTAGGCCTTGCTGAGGCTCACCACCACAGAGTGGAGACTCCCCCACAGGTCCTTCTCCATGAGTGCAGGGGCCCTCATGCCTCGCAATCCCCTGCTTCAAGGCCAGCAGTTGATGATTTGCTGCAGTTTGTTGTAGTTGACTCACAATTGAGAAAAAAGGGACCTTAAGTTTGAAAAAGCTCTCCTTCATTCATTGGAAAGTTTGTGTGAGTGGATAGGTGAGTGGGGGAATGTGAGAATGAGTCAGTGGTTGATGGATTACTCAGTGCATGAATGGAGGAGTGAGACATTGAGTGCATGAATAATTAATTGGTGTTTGAGTGTACAACACTGAACCAACATTTGGCCAGACTTGCATAACACACTTAATCAGAAATTGGCAAGAGGCTTAGTTTTGACAATCCAGCATCCATTTGTACAGTTGTATGACACAATATGTTTCTTGACAAGCGTCAACCCATTTAACCACACATGTATCAAAACTACCATCCACCTGTTGTTCATCTGCCTCAGGACGAGCTAATCTTGACAAGCCGAACAAAAAGTGGAATGGTGCACCCGTAAGCACATTAATTAATGAGTCTCTAGGTCCATTAGACAAATTCCTGCTTCAGTCAAATCCAATATTCAAAGTCGTAAAATCCAATGAATAAAAGCATGAAGGACAGAAAGCTGCATTTTCATTTTGCAATACTGATTCAGGTATTGGATTATGGGAACAATTATCCCCACAGCAAACTACAGACACTTGCGACGCAGAGTGCATAATATAGAAAACAATTGATGAACAAAATGGAAAGCAAAATTGATACCTAACATTATAAACAAATATTAGCCCTGATGAAGTTCAAGACAGCTTAAACGAAACGCGTTGGCTGGATGCTTTTATTCACTAGATTTTACGACTTTGAATATTGGATTTGAATAAAGTAGAATTTGTCTAATGGACCTAGAGACTCATTAATTAATTTGTTTATGAGTGCACCATTCCATTTTCGGTTCTGTTAAGATTCTGCCTGCCTTTGCAGTAATACCATACAACGGCTGGTATTGGAAGAGAAGTGCAACGTGCCATACTTTTTAGGTCTCACTATGCTGCGCGCAAGCGCTGCCTAAAGGGACCTCTTGGAATCGCTCAGCACTTTACTTGAAACTCGTGCATGTTTTGCACAGTTTCCTATCAGTGCTCGTGCATATATGGCGACACCCTTGCGGGAGCCAGCAGCGGCACCATATGTTAGCAATTATCGGGCCTGCTGTTGCTGGCTCCCGTAAAGGAAATGCTGTACATGCACAACTTTAACTTTTGTGGCCACGAGACAGCGCTTGTCTTTCAGCGCTGGTTCTTCACTGGCTCCGCTCTCAAAGGAGGCTGTGCGCAACTCTGTTTTCCTGTCTTTGGCAGAAACCCTTCTGGCTAAAACGTTAACCCTTTCACTGTCCTCGCCAGCACTTTGCAGGTTCCCCTCGTTTGAAGTATGGCTCAACGATCTGACGTGAAACGCAGACGATTTGATGATATTTAACACATGGCGTCCCTCCTTTATTGCCCGATAACAGCCACGGCCGGTAGTGGGAGTGCCGGCCGGGCGGTGACGTGAGGAGTGGGAGGGGCAGGGTGAGGGGTAGTAATGTATGGAATCCGGACCTTAACAGGTAAGTAAACATAAAAATAAATTAAAAGAATTTTGTTGCGCGCACTGCATTGCATTTGGTGCCGGCCGTGGCTGCCCGATAATAAGGTCAAATGAAGCCTCCATGGGTTGTAATACAGGCCTAAGTGTCTCCAGCCTCAAATTCTTTCTGATAACAAATAGCTGAGCTGCACCTCAGCTCCTGAACATAGGATAGGAAGCGGATCACCTTTGTGACTGAACATGAAAATCCGTGTTTGCGTTCACTTGGGGAGCACTTGTTTAATGTGTCCTGAGAACCTCACATCTTCTCTTACTACACCCCTCCCCCTTACATCCGTCAATTTCTGTCTCCCCTGCAATGTACCTTTCCACTCACACCCACGACCCATTCTCAATAGTGGATTAATGGTAAATGCCCACACGGCGGCACAACAAACGGGGCAAAGGGACCCAAAATGACATGTCCTGCCCTAAATGGTAGATGCTGAGCCGTATCACGCAGGAGTTGGGAGTCAACTGATGCTTGCACGCCGGGCTAATTTTCATTGCAGAATTTATCACGATGATTTTGTAAATTAACGGCCTCTAAAACCATTGCAACAGAGGCTCCTAGTGGCCAGTCGAATTGTGCATCACCTAAATGTGAAGGATGGCACAATAATGTAAATGGTGTTGGGTTGTTATTACAAAGAGCTTGTGTCCGTGACCAGTTGATTTGGTGGGATATGAAAAAGATTTGTTGGAGAAAATTTCGAAAAAGGGGGCCCTCCAGTCGAGCTTGTTTCTTATGTTGCCCCTCGCTGTGTGTTACCAGCCACACAGCCTCCATCATATAGATACAATTTAAGCTACTAATGATAAAATACAGTTGTTAGCTATGCAGATGGCAACAGCCTGCACCAGTTTGATCACAGGCACAAATATGGTGTCAATCACATAGAGATGCTGCAACATGCACCTCCAGACAACAAATGGCATCATATTTTACGCGAAACAACATTTGTTTGTTTTGTTTGAAATGTGCCTTTGAACGTATATCTCTACTTGCAAAGGTAGAATTTGACCCTTGTGAGGGTGACGAGTCTAGTCTATTGCTTGCAAATCGTAACTGTCCCAGCAGGAGTAATGCTGTGTCTTTTTATTGAGTCTCAACAGCCTTTATTACAGTATTGATTTTTTTTACCAAGTAGGAGCGGCTCGTCTCCGCATTAATTATTCCTTAATGTAGTCAGGTATTGCTGAGCCACTTTGATGTCATATATAGCAGGTTGGTGCAGCGGAAAGGATATTGTGAACTACTTGGGTGGGTTCTGAAGTTACCTGCTGCTGCTGTTACCTAACTTCAGGAGAAGGGGTGGGGGCTAGGAACCGCAGACTGTGCAGGTTGGACAGGTAACCCTGATAGAAGCCTCTGAATAAATAGCCCCTGCTGTCACCTACATTTTGAGGTACTAGGGTCCTCCCTCCGGCTTCTGCTGAAAGATGGTTACGTTTCTGAAGACCTCAGATACGTTTCAGTGAATCGACCCCCTTTTCTCAGAACGAGAGCGCGGGATGAGAGGGGCAGCGTAAGATATACCCAGTATTTCAGTTGAACCGGTTGGATTCCACCAGTTGTGCAGTAGTAGGTACGTTATTTCCTTGCTTGTTTTGTTTTTTTGGGGCCCGCGTATTTGCCACTTTTCATCCTTCCAACAACTGTGTGAGTGTGATCGAGAAGAAAGTCAGTTCCGGTCCCAGTATGCCAATGACATGTGTTCCTGGTCTTAATATGTCTCTCAATGCGCCGATTTCTTAAGATTCCCTTTCCAGTGTCTGTCTCCATTTATCAGCCTATTTCCCCCTCTCTCCCTCCGCCAGTGTATTCTCTGACCTAGTGTCAGTGTGCTCCCTGTCCAAGTATTAGTGTATTCAGTGCCATTGTGACTGTTGTGTATCCCTGGCTGCATGTGTTGCCTGTTCACACATTCCTCTACAACCAGGGCCTCTGGAATTATGCGACAGATCTGACTAAAATATGCAACAAAAACAGCGAATCGAGCGCGTAATGCAGCACATTTTGTGATGGTATTACTTCATTATTTTGTCATTTGTTCTCAGGTTAACACTGGGCAAATGTTTTACCTCATCAGTTTGAGTTTAACACCCAAATGAAGCAACACATGTCGCCGCTTTTTGTTGTTGTTTTGTTTATGCTTTTATTGCAGAGAACCAAGTCAGCAACATATGAAATAATAAAATATATCGTAGATCAATGCGACATAGACAAATACTAGATTTGTTTAGCTTACCCAGTAGAGGCTTCTCTGCCCCCATGTTGCTGCATTTTTAGTAACTTTTGATCTGCTTGATCTAGAGACTATATTTGACAAAATCTGCAGATTATTTACGCAGAATATCATGGGTTGTGTGCTAAATTAATAATTTATGCGAAAAACGCACTAAGCATCACAATCACATAATTTCAGTGGCCCTGATAATAACCCATAGCGGGGCTGGCATGTGGCCAATCAAGTTTTGGAGAAACTTTTATGCATATCATCTTCATTTATTAAACTGTTGTTATACAAAAACGAAACTTATAAAATTTCATATATTCTGTTTCTAATAGAGCCTGGTATAATTAGGAGTGTGTGTACTACAAAATGCATTAGGCTGTGAAGCACACACCAGCATTTTATGAACAAGCATTTGCAATGTCATAGGTCTCACATTTGAAAGAGTATAAGCTATTGCCATTGTAAATGACAATGCCTTTAATGTATCTGTTTTCAAAAGCAACACATAAATGAAATGTTTGTCATTTACAATGCCAATAGCTCACACTTTTGCAAATCCGAGACCTATTGCATTGTAAATGCTTGTTTGAACTATATGTGAGGTGCAGTGGCGAGGTCCGCCGTTGACTCTCTTTCTTCCTGTAATCTTGACAAGCAGTCTGCTCTGATGGTGACTGTGCCACGACTATGTGTAGTATTAAAATCATCTTTGTGCTGTTTGGCAACCAACCTAACCTGCCTGGCACACGCTTTGCCCACACCATTCTCGCCCATAAGACATTATAAAGCGGGATGATGTGTGTAGATCTCAAACGTAATGCTCGACACATAGTAATCAACTTTGCACCACCCACACACAGGCTAAGGCCTCCTTCTCTACCATGCTGTAGTGAACCTCTTAAACTTTCAGTGTACTTCATAGGAAGGCTACTCTTCATTCCACTCCATCAATTCTTGTTAAAGCAACACCTTTTCCCATCGCACGAGCATCCACTGTGGCCAAACATTTATTGTTATCCTCACACGGCCGAATGCAGAAGCCTTCACAATAATCTCTTAACCTCACAAAAGGGTTTATCTTGAGTTTTCCTTCGTAAGTAACAACTTATTTAGTGGATCTATCAATAAAGCATATATATCCCAAAACAAAACGTGCATAGTACTTGCTCAAACCAATGAATGAGTGCTGTGTATCTTTGTCAGAGGGGGGGTAGGATCTTCCACAATAGTTTTAACTAGGTCCAATTTAGGCTTAATTCCATCATCTTTGGTGACACAATGATCAAAATAGTCAACCCCCAGATCATCGAATTGAAATTTTTCCTTTTTGAGTGTCATGCTCCTTCCTTTAAGAATAAACCAGAATTGTTCAAGGTTGCACCATGTTCCTCTTGCATTTCAGCAAACATTAAATTATCATCCCAAGAGCCTGGATGGAAGAAAAGTCCTGAAACAGAGACATCCTGGCTGCATTTTCAAAGCTGAAAACTGCTGCCAAGATTCTGAAATTCGCAAGTACACATGTACATATTAATCACCGGCTTGTTTCCTTGTAAAACATACTAAACCTTTTAACAATAATCTTCAGTTCTTCCCCAGACGTAGTTCCCAATCTCTCGACCGAATCAATGTACCTTTTCATATCCTCAAACTACTTTGTGGAGGATACATTTCAGGAAGGTGATCAAACACTTCCTGACCAGCGGCACCAAGACTTCCAAAGAGTAATGACAGCGGGTTCAGAGCAAATGCAGTCAATGACGTGTTCTCCACGTAGATGCAATAAATACTCTGGAGTCCACAGTCCAGCCAGAAAGTATGCCAAGGCAGGTTCACCCTATGAAGTCAGGAACTCCTGGAACCCTCAGATGGCTTGAATCACCAACGAGTTATTTTAACAAAGACTAACATTTCCAGAATGGCTTATCTCAAGGGAATAATGAAGATCAATAAATCAAACACTGCTTCAAAACAAGTCTTGTAATGTATGAGTGCAGAAAGTGCTACTTTAGCTTATGATTCATAGACATGCTCCCATTTCTGTTAGATGATATGTAGGAAATTGGAGTTTAGATTGAGGGGGCTGTGAACCCCTCCCAAGCAGCAACCACAATACCTGTGAGGGTGAACCACAAAAAGTTACTAAATTAACCTGTGCTTACCCCTATGGTAGCTTGTCACAAAATCAGTCATGCTTAATTTAGACGCAATGTGTAAAGAATTTATGCTGCACACAAACAGTAATAAAAAGGAAACACAACACAAGAAAAATCCCACACCAATTTAGCAATAAATAAGTTGACATTAAAACTTATTAAATACAATCAGTAGAACCGGAGTTAGTAATTTCTAAAGTTTTTAGTAAGAAATAGTGCATAAAAGATCAAAGAGCCAACCCCAGCCATCTGAACACACGAGCCCAGGGCAAAGTTAAAAGTTATTGCCAACAGCGATGAAGTGCCATTCAGATACAAGAAGCGGATATGTCCCGGTCTCAGCTTACTTTCAGACTTAGAATAATTTTGTAACAAAAATGTCTGAGAAGATAAAGTTCAGTGAGACAAGGCAGCAAGTGGTGTCCGAGGAGGAGACGTCATTGTTGGGGAGCCACTGGATGAAGTCGCAGTGAAGATTTCCTCATTTGGGCTTTGTCCCTTTTTTGGAAGTCAAACATTTTCAGTGGGTTAAAGCTTCATTCTGTAGCTGTTGAGTGCTCCATGAAGCTGAATACCCTTACGAAGAGGAGCCGTTGGACTGGATTTGCTGCTGAGGAGTATAATGTAGCAGGAGCTACTGTGAAGTCAGGTGTATCGGGGATGCACCTTGGGTGTGTTAGACCAGGCGCCCTTGGTGTGGTTTCCCCAATCTTTTTGGCTGTACCTTCTGTATTTTTGATTATGAATTAGACTTCGTTTTTACTGGTTTAGGTAGTCTGAGCACTTTACCACTGCTGATCAGTACTCAAGTGCAAGTGCTCTCTGTGTGAACTATGGTTCAGCTTGGTTGCCAATGATTGGCATATTTGATTTACTAGTAAGCCCCCAGTACAGTGCAATGTGTGTGCCCAGGGCCTGTAAATCCAATGCTACTATTGGTCCTCCAGTACAAAACTGTTCCCATGAGGCACAGGGTCAGACTGATTTGCATATGGCCATGTCTGAACTGGGGTGCAGAGTGGGCTAAAGAATGGTGATGGATTAAACCCAGATCTGTTGACTGGGTGTGAGTGTTTGATTGGTTCAGATCCTCCGTCCATCACCACCCCCTTTTGTACCGCTTTGTTCACCATAAGTTGGCAGGGTATGATCAGACGTGAGTCCCTTGCTCACTTTGCCAATGGATTCAAGCAAGCCGGGCTAAAGACAACTGAAAGGCCAGAATCCAGTCCTCAGAAGCTTGTTTCTGGTCCAGGGAAGGCATGGCTTGGCAGTTCGGGCTGGACTGTTCCCATGAGGCACAGGGTCAGACTGATTTGCATATGGCCATGTCTGAACTGGGGTGGCAGAATGGGCTAAAGAACAGTGATGGATTAAACCCAGATCTGTTGACTGGGTGTGAGTGTTTGATTGGTTCAGATCCTCCGTCCATCACCACCCCCTTTTGTACCGCTTTGTTCACCATAAGTTGGCAGGGTATGATCAGACGTGAGTCCCTTGCTCACTTTGCCAATGGATTCAAGCAAGCCGGGCTAAAGACAACTGAAAGGCCAGAATCCAGTCCTCAGAAGCTTGTTTCTGGTCCAGGGAAGGCATGGCTTGGCAGTTCGGGCTGGACTGTTCCCATGAGGCACAGGGTCAGACTGATTTGCATATGGCCATGTCTGAACTGGGGTGGCAGAATGGGCTAAAGAACAGTGATGGATTAAACCCAGATCTGTTGACTGGGTGTGAGTGTTTGATTGGTTCAGATCCTCCGTCCATCACCACCCCCTTTTGTACCGCTTTGTTCACCATAAGTTGGCAGGGTATGATCAGACGTGAGTCCCTTGCTCACTTTGCTAATGGATTCAAGCAAGCCGGGCTAAAGACAGCTGAAATGCCAGAATCCAGTCCTCGGAAGCTTGTTTCCGGTCCAGGGAAGGCATAGCTTGGCAGTTCAGGCTGGACTGTTCCCATGAGGCACAGGGTCAGACTGATTTGCACATGGCCATGTCTGAACTGGGGTGGCAGAGTGGGCTAAAGAACGGTGATGGATTAAACCCAGATCTGTTGACTGGGTGTGAGTGTTTGATTGGTAGAGATCCTCCGTCCATCACCACCCCCTTTTGTACCGCTTTGTACGCCATAGGTTGGCAGGGTATGCTCAGACATGAGTCCCTTGCTCACTTTGCCACTGGATTCAAGCAAGCCGGACTGAATACGGCTGAAATGCCAGAAACCGGTCCTCGAAAGCTTGTTTCCGGTCCAGGGAAGGCATGGCTTGGCAGTTCGGGCTGGACTGTTCCCATGAGGCACAGGGTCAGACTGATTTGCATATGGCCATATCTGAACTGGGGTGGCAGAGTGGACCAAAGAACGGTGATGATTAAACCCAGATCTGTTGACTGGGTGTGAGTGTTTGATTGGTTCAGATCCTCCGTCCATCACCACCCCCTTTTGTACCACTATTGGTCCTGCAGCACTGATTGTGCCACCCACGAGTAGCTCCGGTAAACATGTCTCAGTACTGCCATTGTATTCAGGGATTCTGTACATACACAGAACTATGAGCAGGAGTATGGGACCTCAGTGTATAGGGGCTAAGCCTTCCTATGGCCATAAATGCCCATGAGCCCAGGACCGACTAGCTATAGTCTCACTAGCTCTCCTACTCACATACGGAGAAACCAATGATTCGACACCCCAGATTACAACACTCCCAAATCTCTCAGGAATGGCGGTAACAAGACACACCCTTGCGCTCACACTCTCGGTCTTGTCCACAATAAGATCTGACAGAGACACAAAATAGTTTCAAAAATTTATTTCAATTAACGTGCTCTAAAATCGAGTATACGAGCCACCACCTGCAGCAAAATACCTAATATCAATACAGTTAGCATTGCAGCAAGGCTATATATAATAAACGGAGATGTCATTTTATAAAGACCGTGGATAAAGGACTATAAGGCCTAACCAGAAGCAGAAGTATTATTATATAATAGAAGATCTCTGGGCTTTGTCAGCAGACCCCATACCTCAGGCCAGAAATTGTATTTCTACATCTCTGGTGGGGGTTGCTCTTCTACCTTGAAAGCTCCCTCTCCAAGTGTGTGTTACCTAAACATGCATCCCCATAATATCAAAGTACGAGTCTCCAGCAAAAACAGCTGCATTGGTATGTTTTGTGTAAGTGATAAGGCCTGCCCAGCCCATAATAAAAAGAGTCAGTGTTTATCGACCTTGCTCACAATGTTCAGACCACACTCCCGGAACAGGCAGAGAATGAGCACAGCAGAGAGTTCTCATGTGAAAGGCATAAACAGAGTATTACAAAAATAAAGACATCCAGTGTCATGCGCAAAAGCAGCATCATGGCTACCGAGCTCATGCTAACTTAAAGATGTCGACAATGACTCTAGGGACCACATGATAATTGCAGTGTCTGTTAGTGCTGTTTTAAAATCACCTGTCAACCTGGCAAATTTACCCACTTGCCAGGTCACACCTTCCTTTTTTATGCATGTAAGGCACCCACAAAGTAGGTCCAAGGTACACCCATGGGCGAGGTGCAGTGTATGTAAAAGGTAAGATATGTGCTGGTGTGTTTTATATGTCCTGATAGTGAAATACTACCAATTTTGTTTTTCACTATTGCAAGGCCTGTCTTGCTGATTGGAGCTGCCTTGTAACATTTTACAACTGTGACTTTCAATTGGGAAGAGATAGAAATTTGGAGTTTGGGCTCCCTGAGCTCAGAATTAACAAAAATACATATTTTAGTGAAGGTGGTTTTTAAATTGTGTTTTTGAAAATACCACTTTTAGAAAGTAAACATTTTTCTTGTTTAGCCATCCTATGTCTCTGCCTGCCTGTGGAATCCACTTCTGGTTTAGACTGACAAGGGCTGTTTCTGCATTCCCTCTAGATAGTTACACAAAGGAGCCGAGGGCCTGCCCTGCACATCCTGATGAGCCCTCACCAGTCTGATGGGTCTTCCTGGGCTTGAGCGGTGGGAGGAGGTTTCACCGACACCTGAATAGGGCTGCACCTGTCCTCTCACAATGCTCTCTTCTCCACCCCACCTGGAGTGTGTCTGGAGCCAAGGCTGAGCACAACAAGAACTTGTGAACAACAAAGACTTTCTTTGAAGTTTGCCAACTTCAAAGGCTAATAGGGTATAAATATTGGATCTAAAACCTCAGGCTTTCAGAACACACCTGGATCAGTAGGACCCTGCCAATAAGAAGAGCTGTACGGAGGAGTACTGCCCATTTGCAGTGATTGCTTTGCTGAGTTGGCCAGCAGTTGCTGCTTCTGTCTGTTGGCAGTGGAAAGGACTGGGCTTTTACTTTGCTGTATGCTGCTTGAGCTCCAAAGGCTTAAAGTAGAGCTTGCTTTGTGTTAAGAAGTCTCATGGACACAAAGATTCACCTGCAGCATCCTTGAACTCCCCTGCAGGAGATCTGACCTGCCTAGTAGTGCCAATTCCAGCTCTGGGCACTTGGAAGTTGTTCCTTCTTCAATAAGCTACAAGAAACCTGAAAATCAATGCATCGCCCTTCCAACACCTGTTTTTCCAGTACAGCGTCCCGTGTGGGAAGAATCTCCATGCAACGCTGCTTTGTGGCTAAACAAATTGATGCAGCACCAGCCAGCGGCTGAAGAAACTGCACCAGCCCGAGTACAGCTCATAGTCCGAGACAACCACAACTACTCTGACGCAGGCTTTCCTGTGCGGCTGAAAGAATTGATACATTGACGGAACGTGGCTGAAGAAATTGACGCAGTGTCTGTTTGTTGCTCCCTCATCAACTTCCAGTGCACCTGGATTTCCATGCATCCCACCTGTGCGGCAAATTTTTCCAACGCAGTACCCACAGACCAGAACCGTCTTCGAAACGACACCCCACTTTTGCATACAGTCTGGATTCGACGCATCACTTCTCCTGCGTGCAGCAGAACTGTCGCATCGCCTGACAAAAGGACAAACAGATCGTTGTGTTTTCTGATGCTACCCACCTCTGCGGATGTTTTGCCTTGTGAATTTTGACTTATTTGAAGTTAGTTTGTGCAACATCACTGCACCCATAGTTTCCTATGGACAGGATTGCTTAAACCTTTTTAAATCATATTTTGAGTTAACTATGTTGGATTTTTGTTGTGTTGTTTTTTTTTCTTTGGATAAAGATACTTTATTTTTTTAACTGGTGTGTTGTCTAGTTGTAGGGTTTTCACTGTGTAACTGTGTGTGTTATGTACAAATTCTTTATAAATTGCCTCTGTGATAAGCCTGACTGCTCGTGCCAAGCTAGCAAGGGGGTGAGCAGGAGTTATATTGGGTGTGTAATCCCCTTGTCCTGACTAGAAGAAAGGGTCCCTACTTGGACATGGTGCGTAGCACTGCCAACTAGACACCCCCATTTCTAATGAGGCGGGTCGCCAAGAAGGTAGGTATCACTCCTCTGTCAGTTCTCCTGTCCCTTTTTAGTGAAAAAAGTTTTAAGTCCTAAATTTTGGATTTTGGCTGTTTGGTCACCTTTAGCCCCACTTCTAAGTGTCCAGGACTAGGTGGGCACCACTTAGAGGGCAATACGGCAGTACTCACTTCAGGCAGGGTTCAGGTGCTGGCTAAAGGTTGTTGTGCCCCTTTAGCTTGGAGGAGGAGAGGAGGAGGCCAGACAACTAGTGCTTGGACTTAATCTGGTAGTCCTAGGTTCAAGCGGCAAGGTAGCCCTCAAGCACCAGGGCAGTTTTCTGAGGGTACACAATAGTCCTCTGGTAGCAGCAGGGCAGTCCTCTTAGGTGTAAATTAGGCCTCCAGCAGCAGGGTAGTCCTTTGAAGTACAAGGCATGTCTTCTGAGTATCCTCGCAGGTCAAGGATTGTACTCAGGAGTTGGTCTAAGGGTCCAGTATTTATACCTGGTACCAGCTTTAGAAGTGGGAGAATCTTCTCGACTTCACCTCACACCTGGTTCTGGAAATTGCCTTCCTCCTCTGCCCAGCCTTAAAGGGATCTACTACCAGGGAATTTAAAACTTAAAAGTACATGCCCAACTTTTTAAATACAATGCACCTTGCCCTATGGGCTGCTTTGGGCCTACCTTAGGCGCGATGTATATGTATTATAAAGGAAGGTTTAGCTGGGCAAAAGTTTTATTTTGCATGACGAATCAGCATTTGTAAACTGCACACCTGCTGCAATGGCAGGCCTCAGACATGTTTAAAAGGCAAAAATAGGTGCTGCAGGCCCCTCAGTATCATTTAATTTGCAGCCCTGGGTATATGTTGCACCACTTTACTAAGAACTTATAGTCAAGTCAAGTCAAGTCAGGATATTTGTATTGCGCACATATCACGTCCAAAAGAGTCTCATGGCGCATGCAGATGATTCTGACCAAAAGGGTAGGTAGCGAGATTAGCAGAAAAGCCAGGTCTTAAGCTTCTTTCGGAAACTAGTGTGATCGGAGGTTGTGCGCAGGCTGAGAGGCATTTTATTCCAGAGGGATGGAGCCAAAAAGGAGAAAGCGCGACCTCCATTCCTGGCAGTTTGGATTCTTAAAGGAGTGAGTAGTGACTCAGTGCTTGATCTCAGCTGCCTCCTTGGCATGTACCATCTGAGTTTCATGGTCCAATATTTTGGGCCCCTTCCATACATATGTTGGTGTACCATACATAATGTTTTGAACGTGATCCGTTTTTTCACAGGAAGCCAGTGTAAGGTTTTTAGGCACGGCACAGAGGGGGATCTTCGAGGTAAGTCCAGGACGAGGCGTGCTGCCGTATTCTGCAGAACCTGCAGCTTCCTGATGTGACATTCATTTGTGGCGAGTAACAGTGAATTGCCATAATCAAGTCTGTTTATAATGAGGCCTTGTACTAAGGGCTTGCGGGCTTCAGCTGGTATCCACTTAAAGATCTTACGTAAGCTGCGCATGATGCCAAAACAGGTACCGACAATTTGGTTCACCTGAGCTTTCATGGAGAGCTTATTATCCATGTGGAGACCTAGGTTGCGGACCGATTCCTTTGGGACTGGGCATTCGCCCAGTTGTGTAGGCCACCAGTCCTGGGTCGAATGTCCAATGGCTTTGCCGAACAACATGACCTCTGATTTGCTGCCATTCAGCTGTAGGTGATTTTGACCCATCCAGTTTTTCACCTCCATCAGACAGTTATTAAAACGGTCTTTAGTCTCGTTAATGTCAGGGCTAAGAGTAGCTAGAATTTGAGTATCGTCGGCATATGATATAACATCGAAGCCGAACTCTCTGATTACTTTGGCCAGGGGAGCCATATAAATATTAAAAAGCGTGGGGCTCAGGATGGAGCCCTGTGGCACCCCCCTTTTGACAGGCCGAGTACTGGCCAAGATTTTGCCTATCTGAACTGTAGTCGTCCGGTTAGAGAGGTAACTCTAAACCATTCCAATACCTGCCCTCTGAAACCAATCTCCCATAGTCTCTGAATCAGAATATGATGGGAGATGGTGTCGAAGGCCGCAGACAGGTCTAAGAGGACAAGGATGGAAGATTGATGTTTGTCCAGGGCAATTCTTATGTTGTCTGCGACCTCAACCAGTGCTGTCTCCGTACTGTGAGCAGCACGGAAACCTGACTGTGAAGGGTCAAGTAGGTAATTTGTTTCAAGATATTTAACCAGCTGTCTGTTGACCGAAGCTTCCAATATTTTCCCAAAATACGGGAGCAAGGAGATGGGTCGGTAATTTACATGAATGTTTACATCAGCTCCTGATTTCTTTCAGTTTTGGTCTTATTCTCGCCGCCTTCCAAATCTCTGGGACTTCTGCTTCAAGCAGAGATTTGTTGAGGAGGCTAGTAAGACAGTCTGCTAGAGCCGGGGCAAGTAAGGTAAATAGTTTTGGGGGTAGTTGATCATACGGGGAGCCTGATTTAATCTTTTGCCCTATTGTAATGGTAGTGTCCTTGTCAAACATTTTGAAAGTAGTCCATCTAAAGGGACATTTCTCGATAGTGGGATCGTGATCTTGGTACTGTGTAGGCAGAGAGTCTGGACAGAAGGATTCACATATGGTTGTGATTTTGTCCTCCAAAAATTTAGAAAGTTCTTCGGTCCATTCTACAGTATCGGGAGTAGACGATGGATTTTTTTGAGTAGTAAATTCTTTTAGGATGTGGTGAAGCTCTTTCGAGGAGTTTTCAGCTTTAGCTATACGATCTGCTAGGTACCCTCTCTTAGCTGTTCTTATTTCCCTCATATAGTTGGTGTGCGGGGTTTGATAGATCTTACGATCATTAGCGTCCTTACTTTTTCGCCATTTTTTCTCAGCGGTTCTTGTGATGGACTTGGTTTTCCATAAGTAAATAACATGTGCCAATAATGTGTAGAGCAATGTTACCATGTTTCAAGGAGTGAGCACAAATAGTTTCATCCTGGTTAGCAGTGGTAAAGTGTACCGAGTCCTAAAACCAACATAAATGAATTTCAGCAACAGGAGAGGAGTAGTAGAAAAGTTTGGGGAAAAACCACCCTAAAGGATGACAGGTCTAACATGATACAACTACCAGTTTGAGTTCGGCACATGGAAATGTCACACTCTGGTACCATCCTGTGGTACAATATTTGGCATGCAGGACACCGTCTAACATGATGGATCAAAGGGGTTGCCGATTTGAGATGTAGAGCACCACCCCCAGTTCTAAAGGCACCCCAAATGTGCATACTATTCATGTGAGGATGCTCATGCCGGTGGCCCATGCACACACGCATCCAGGGATAATGTTCTTGTTTCGAATAGCCATCAGCCGTCTCAACTCACCACAATAAGTGCAATTCTACCCACTAAAGAGCGCAATTTCAATATGCAGTCGGAGCCCATTCTCCAAAATTGTCCACATGTGGCACAGTCCACTCAGTGTCCTTGTCTATATTCGAAGTGGGAGGAGCTCGACCTAAAATTACATTCACTTGCCTTTTCTTGGGTGTTTGTAGACAGATGAACGCCAGTCTTGTTGAGATATATTTTCACAAGAACATATTTGTTAAAAATGTATAAGGAGAAGAAAGAAAGAGCTGGGTCTGGTGGCTTAGTGGACTAATGTATTCACTGTAGGGGCCTGTGTTCGACCTCATGGTGAGAAGTTCAAATCCGGTGGGGGAGGGTTCACCCAGCCTTTTATCTTTCTGAGGTGGATTAAAAGGGTACCATTGAGCTGGGTAACAATAAGCATCTGTTATTCAGTGCCAGGATTCCCTTGGGTGGACGAGCGCTTTACAAATACACGTTATGTTATGTTATGTTATGTTATGTTCTGTTCTGTTCTGTTATGTTATGTTATGTTATGTTATGTTATGTTATGTTATGTTATGTTATGTTATGTTATGTTATGTTATGTTATGTTATTTTATGTTCTGTTCTGTTCTGTTATGTTATGTTATATTATGTTATGTTATGTTATGTTATGTTATGTTCTGTTCTGTTATGTTATGTTATGTTATGTTATGTTATGTTATGTTATGTTATGTTCTGTTATGTTATGTTCTGTTATTTTATGTTCTGTTCTGTTCTGTTCTGTTATGTTATGTTATGTTATGTTATGTTAAGACGACAGACCAGTTCACTTGTAGGCTATAGTGGGGAACCTTAGTCTTGTCCCAGGATTCGCTGTGACTTTGGCACGCTCTTCACTGCTCTTATCCCCTCTGGATACGTTCACTTTATGTCCTTAATTGTTCCAGAGAAGTCAGAGCCTGGCTGTGCAGCGCTTACTGCGACACTGCACACTATTTACCTATTGAGGTGAGTACTCCAGCCTGAGATCTGCGAATGTGTGGGTTGAGGGACATCTGTTGTTCTTAGACCACACTATAAAACAAGCATTGGCAAAGCTACCTGGTCTGGCTTTGGCTGTTGACATTTTGGCTTGGCCAATGGTTGTTTTATTTTTGCTTTCTTTGAAAATAGTTGACAAACTTTGTTTCAAAATACATTCGAAACTGGCCACCACAGTATCCAAAAATAATAATTAAGCATGCCTGCAGAGGGAGCATTTGAAGAGATGCGAGTTTCCTGGCAGTCGTTTTGTGGGAGCGTACCCCCTCTAGAGGAAGGAAAGAAATCATTAAAAGGAAAAATATGTTTTTAACAGAAATAGGACGCATTCAGTCAGTAGTCCCTGGCTCTAAAGGGAGAAAATGCATAAAGTGATCTTTTTAATACAATCTAAAGGTCTTGACTGACGTCAGACTCAAAAACACAAGTAGAAAATGATATCAGCATACTTTCACGATAGGTAGAGAAACTGAATAAAAACATACATATTTAAACATAGCGCTTTACATTGAAAATTCATGCAGTTAATAATATACTATTTGACTT
Source organism: Lissotriton vulgaris (assembly GCF_964263255.1). Classification (NCBI taxonomy): domain Eukaryota; kingdom Metazoa; phylum Chordata; class Amphibia; order Caudata; family Salamandridae; genus Lissotriton; species Lissotriton vulgaris. The sequence continues at coordinate 194,088,205 of NC_141695.1, forward strand.
TGTCTTCATTTCATCGACATTGGAAGGATTACAGGCTGAGACCGTGCCGTAATCCTAATGTGAGACTACTTTTCACTTTGAGGTCTCAGCACTGTAAACGTGGTACAATAAATGAACGTATTTCTATCTACGTGACTGAGCAGAACGTTTCCTCAGAGAATGAATACCATAGCAGTCACTTCCTGTGTCGTCATTTCTTTTGGCATCACTGAACATTGCGCCTTGCAGGAAACTATCCGTTATCTTTCAAGAACCACCTGGCCAATAAGCAAGAGCGATGTCCGTGCCAACTTTTTGTCCTCTTTGCCAAGGGAGTGGCCATCGGCTCAATAAAGTGAGGAATGCCAAGTTTTATTACATATTTGCAAGAGAGGTGGTCAAGAGCCAATGAGCTAACCTGCCTGCTGTAAAAGGGCAAGTTAGGGAACAGAGTGCATTTTCGAGCAAACAAAATTAAGAACTGAGAATAGTGATAAGGTTATGGTGAAGACTGAAACTGCACAGAAAGTAATAAGAAGAAACACAGGGCGGGTGTGAACTATCCTTCTCTCTAGAGCACGTAAGTACTTTATATTTTTTTATGAAAACGATGAGAACAAAAATAAATGTAATATATCGTCTATTTAAGTAGCAAGTGCTAATTAATTGTGCTTTATTGCTGGGTGAGTCTCTAGACGAGGCAGTGGCGTAACGAAACGTGAGGGGGCCCCCCTGCAAAGCACATGGAGGGCCCCCCGCCGCCCCCCATCCCCTCCCCCGGGGCCCGGCCCACCTCCTACCATTTTGCCCCACCAGCAAGAAATCTAGTATATTTTGATTTGAAATCTCCAACATTTAAATTAAATGCTTCTATATTGTCTTTCTCTAAGTTCTAATGAGAAAGTGGGCAACACTTAACATACAAGTTGTGCCATTTGTAACAATACTGTCAAAAGCAGATTATTTAACCAAGGAAGCAATCAGAACAATGCCAAGGAGCGATCCTATGGTCTCAGGAACTGCATATGGCTGCAGAACAAAGAACAACTATGAAGGGTCTGAAATAGAAGTGGCATTAATGGACAATAACTTGAAACTTTGAAAGACAAGCCCAAACCTGCAAATCCATAAAAACGCGACTGACAACATGCATGAGAAGTACACAAGATATAAAATAATAACTTTGATACTGTATCACAGTTTTGCAATGATTTTAAGTAATTATGCATTAAATTCATTCATTCAGACAGGCATTTCTTAATGTAGGCCCCTGGTAGACACTAGCGTTCATTTTTGGGTACTGTGATTTATTTTTGACTAATAGATTTTGAACAAAAACAGAGAAAGGAACGCAGAAAATTGAGAAAACACAGACACACACAAAGACACATAGACTTACTGTGGTACAGGCACGCAAACATGCAGGCACATGGTGGCACACACAAAGACACACAGACAACAATAGGCTCAGAAACTAGCATACTGTAACACCTATATTAATAGTGCCACACACATTTGCACTGTGGTAGCAAACAGTAACCCAGTGTGCAATATTCACACACAAACATATACTGTAGTACTCACACATATGACTATTCCTACACCGGTGCAAAAGAAACAATTGATTGAAGGAATGCTGGACAAAGCAAACATTCACCCCCAGTCACAAGGATCTGGGTTAAATTCATCTTCTTTTGCTCACTACACCACCTCAGTTTGGACCCAGCCATATGCAAATCAGTCTTGACCCTATTCCTTGTAGGAACAGTATAGCCCGAACTGCCAAGCCAGATCCTCCCTGGACCGGAAACAAGCATCCTGGGACCGGTTTCAGGGCATCATTCTTCATCAAAAAGGCTAGCTTGAATCCAGTTGTGTAGTGAGCACAGGAACCACGTCTGGGTATACCCTTCCCACTTAGTGCGGCATATGCAAAAAAAACAACCCATCATTCTTTTGCTCACCAGACAACCCCAGTTTGGACCCAGCCATATGCAAACCAGTCCATCAATTGTTTATTTTGCATATGTCACTCTAAATGGGAAGGGTATGCACTGGAATGGGTCCTGTGCTCACTACACCACTGGATTCTAGCTAGCCTGGCTGATGAAGGGTGATGCCCTGAAATGGGTCCCAAGAAGCGTGTTTCCGGTGCAGCGAGGGCCTGGCTTGACAGTTTAGGCTGGACTGTTCCCAAAATGTACAGGGTCAAGACTGATTTGCATATAAATTGGTAATGGCATGGGTAGCAAAAAAGAACAAAAAACAATGGATTTAGGCCCAGATCTCTGTAATGGGTTGAATGTATGACATTGTTCAGCATTCTGTCCATCAACTGTTCTTTTTGCATTTGTCAGCCTGAGTCGGAGGGGTAGGCCCAGATGTGGGTCCCTTGCTCTCCAAGTCACTGGAGTCAAACTAGTCTGGCTGATAAGGGGTGAAACCCCAAAACCGGTTCCGGTTCAGGGATAGCCTGGCAGCTGGGCTAGACTGATCTTATGAGGAGCAGGGTCAAGACTGATTTGCATATGGCTGGGTTTAAACTGGAATTGTATGGGGAGCCAAAACCCAGATCTCGGGTGAATGTAAGCATTCGGTCCATACGCTGTTCTTTTTGTAACTGTTCTGCGAGTGCAGGCACATCCACAGCAGCCCTATTCTCCAGGGGGTGTAAGACATATGTCGTGTTTTAGTGATGGTAAACTCCTTCTAGTTGATAGATCGTGGCCCCATTAAGTTGACTTGCAACAGACTTAGCAGCTCACTGAGCTACCTTACTTGACGTTTGTTGCATTGTTATTGCTGTGATCCCTCGAACTGGACCTAACACACATTGCACATGAGAAACAGGTGCATTCGGGCAAATTCCCTAGTAGCTGAGCCTGTTATGTGCAGGTTAAACAGTGGGCACATCAACCCACAGTGCTATCGTATTCAGATCCTACCTGTGGCCCACCGCTTACACATACATATGTTTAGCAAGTTTAATCAGCCCTAAACCTTTTTTAGTTTTAACTGGGCTTTCAATGTTATTTTAAGCTTAGACAGAATTCGCTGCAAAAGGCGCATGGATTCTCTGAAACATATAATTTGGGATTGCAACCTTTCACCTGCCATATACACCAGTCCACTGGGCCACTTTACAGGGGTAGAAAATGTGCCGCGAACAGCTCTAGATCAAGCAGGCACACCAATAACCACTTCCACCATTTTCCAGGATTGAAACATGTGACCTGCATATGTCACAGCAATATCCACAGTCCACACATAAGCCCACTTGTATATTTCATTGCATTAATTCACTAAGCCAACTGGTTTTTGCCCCCGCTAAGGAAGCTTCAAATTTTGCTCATCTCCTGCCTGCCAAGGCAGAGTTTCTAGTCAGACCTCCAAAAAATGCAGCCACCCCTTTGCCACATGCACCTACTAACACAAGTGCTGCGTCATGCAGGCCTGTTGGGTATGGTGGTACAATCCCCTCGCCTCCCGCTACATGCCAATATTGGAGGGGGGATCTCAGCAGCCTCTAAACCCCATCTATACTCCTGTCCGAACTACGAATGCACAGCCTCGTAGGCACCAGGCTTCTCATCACCATAGCCATGCCGGCATCCGGCCCTTTACATAGCACCTTCTGGGAACCTAAAGGCCTCTCCGAGCATTAAAGACAAAAAGAAATACAAAATTTGAATCCTAGGATAAAAATCTATCTGAAAAAGATGGTGTACTTTAATATGATGATTTAAATAGTGCTGACACATTGAGAAAGGAAATGTGTAAACTACAGTTCATCTATTAGGCGCTATGTAAAAAAAAAAAAAAACAAAAACAGAGCGCTTTCAGTTTCCAGTAGGCAGGGGCTGTCTTTACGGTTTGTGAACAGTGCGAAGAATGGGACAAGCCTGACAGCCATCGCCATAACGATTAGACCACGAAAGCAACTACAACAGACTTACTTTAGATGTCACAAACATCGCTTCTTGAGGCGGTAAATATGTGTGGTTCTCCTATTGGCTTAAGCAGGTGGATGAAGGACTTCATTTTATAAACGTGAATATAGCGCCAAAATAAACCCATTTCTGCAAGCCCCGCTTAAAAAAAGCTTGAAGATCAACCTCTTTTTAAAGATAATAAATGTATGTTGCGTGCGCACCATTTATTTCATACAGAGGCTTGCTTGCTACGCTGAGTGAGGGGGCCCCTGGAGCACGGAGGCCCCCCCGCAACGCATGGGCTGTGAGGGCCTGTGTTATGCCCCTGAGGCGAGGAATTTCCCTCCACAAACTAAACCCTCATTCTTTCCAGCCTGGCAACAGCAGGCCTCACTTTACTACTGTAGGGGCGTGGGGGAGGGGGAGCTTAATGCCGCCCCCTGCAGCTACTTTGGCGCAGAGTGGGGGTGGAGGCATCTCTCTAGGAGTCCCCACCCCTGGAGCTGTCCTCGATGTCCTCAATTGACATCTACTGCTACCTTCCTCTGAAAATAAGCGGTAAGTCCACTGTGTACTGTGGTTTTCAGCTTTTTTTCGTTGCCACCGTGGGATTTTGGATTCTCGCCTGGTGAACCTGTGAAGGGAGCCAAAATCGTGTGACACACGGAGTCACCGTGTGAGTTGGCAGGACTGTGCTCCCATTCAACCGAAGGTCAATGAATATCTGTAAAATATAGGAAACTCAGAGGCAGGGCTGGCTTTAGGGCAGTGCGACTGGTGCAGCCGCACTGGACGCTGACCTGTGGAGGGGGTACTGACCTCAGAGGGAAGCCGTGTTTAGCAATAATTTATGATTGAAGATGAGGGGCACTTTTGCCCAGCGGCAGTGAGAGAATCCGAGGAGGCGGCCATGATGTGTGGGGGGTGACAAAAATGTTTGTCGCACCAGGCGATTCTAGCGCTAAAACGACCCCGCTCAGAAGGCTCTCATTCCTTTCAACAGGAAAGCCCAGTCATTTTGTGTGATGTCACTGGCAGAGGACATCATAACAGCCTGGCCCATTCCACCCTTGCGACAGCATGGGGGGCAAGCAATGCTCCACCCAGACAGACAGCCGCCAGCAAGCTTTTGGGTGCTCCCGTTGCTTTGCTCTTAATTCTACATTCTCAAAAGGACAGCTGCGGTGAGGCCGGGTTGGGTGGGCGGGGGGGGGGGGGGGGGGGGGAATTCGACAGACGACCATGCGGAAAATTGTAATAAATAATTAACTTTCCTGCGTCGTCTGTCGAAATTCCTCCCACCAAATTAAGCTGGCTGGCATAAGAAAAGGCTTGGCCTGAAGGAGAAATATTATACTGCATGCCCTCCCTCTTACGCCACAGGGACGACAAGGACCTATAGTCAGCAAATGGGTGTAGGAGTGAGGTTTTCATCCAACATAACATTGGGTTTTCTTTGCTGCTTTCTGGAGCTAAGGTTCGGTAAAACATCATGTTATTAGGTATGTCAGTCTTATTAGTTCACTGGAAGCAACCCAAGACTACAACCCCCAAAACCCATAGGTGGCCAATGAAAGGTAATGAAGCAAGCGTAACTGCCTTAAGAGCCTTGAGTCTTATGCAAACCCTATCGGGACCCAAGCGTTATCCGCAATAAAGAATGTGAGAACACACTCATGCGGGCCCTCCAAAGTCTGGCACTTTGGAGTTAGTGAACAATATTGTTCAGAAACTGCAAGGCAGCGTTTGGCCAAACAGCATGAAGCATTTTGCACTGGTTCTGCGTCTGCACCGCAAGCACAATAATACACTCACTTGTTCCGCGCCATTGATGTAAAACATGAAATTTGGCTTCTTGCTTCTGAATACAGACATGGGCTCGGGTTCGGCCCACTAATGTTTAGACCAATGCCCCTGATTTGCTCTATCGAGGATGTGAGTTTTAAGGCCTACTCCTGAGGGTGTTTTGAGCTGAATGAGGAGAGGAGAGAGCAAAGAGACTCACCGCACAGGAAGAACTACTGCACTCTCCCTGCCAGGGGGGGTACCATATCTATCACTGTAGAGACAACACACTACCACATTTTCTATGTTTGGTGAATTGAACTGTGATGGGGTCTGCTTCTTGTTTGCCTTTCATATCATATGTTCGGCTGCTCAGCCTTGGAAGATAGCTCTGTGTTGAACTGTTGAGAGTTCTGTTGATGTGTGGATCAGTGAGATCAGATGGATCAGGAAGCGGAGCAGGAAAAAGCATAGCTCCTGCTGGCTACATATTAATAACATCCTTATATATATTGCTACCTAGCAGTAGAATCTAGCAGTTAGCTGACCTTCTGTCTGAGCTACAGGAAACAACAAGCTTCAGAGACCACTCTACATCTGCCTAGCTGACTTAGACCTGCCTGGACTTGCCTGAGCCCTGCTGGCCTCTGTTGGAGTGAGTTCCTGATTGGTGCCTCACCAGGTGCTGGACCCTTGGCTGGCATCATTTGAGCTCCTCCTGTGAAGAAAGGTGAAATCCTGAAGTTTTGGGCTCTTCGTGACCGTGAACGGGCAATTCGTGCTAAACCCTGCCGTCCACAGCGACCGCCACCTCAAAGTTCCTGTGAACCCAGCTATTCATGCTACAGTGACCACCAGTGATGATCTGTAATACAAGGTCTGCACTTAATGCTAATGTAACAACAGCAAAGCTCCGGCAATGACTATACGCAACGCCTGACCGGATCTACGCTCTACAGTGAAGTCCAGCCACAACACCAGTAAGGGTGAGTGTAACTTTTGTAATTCTCTCTAGCATATTTACAACAACAATGCTCGTAATCATGCATATTTATATGAGAAGTATATTTCAGTACTTAGCACTATTTTCTATTTTCTATGTGCAAAATGATTCCCTGCATCCAAAATGGGCTCCTGTGCTGTCTCCCTAGAGAGATAGGTCTTCCAGAGTGTGTGAACCTGCCTGTTATTCCGAGTCTTTCCTTGAAAGTGTGGAGTTCTGCAGGGCTCTTCCTTAAGCCCCACACTGTTGAACATCAACCTAAGCCTCTTAGCAGACATTCTCAAGGAATTTGGAGTGTCAATTGTGTCATATGCGGATGACACTTAACGTGTTGTCTCCCTCACCACAGAGACAGGCTTATTGTTATATCCTAGTTTCACATGTAAGTCTAATCAGCCTAGGTCGTCTTAGCTGCTAAGCCAGAGTGAGAGATGGTGACGGAATGTTGGTGTGCCTGTGATGCATGGAATGCCTGGGTGACTGTGTGGATGAGTGGGTGACAGTTGGAGATGGGCTGACCAGCTAGGCAGGCTGATCCTGGTGGGGCTGGCATAGGAGTTACTAGAGCTGGATTAAGAGCTGTACATGGCTGATCCTTGTTTGATACTGCAAGACATGGATTAATAAAGAAGACTTCAGAAACTTACAACCTGGCTACCAGTGTCTTCCTATACTAAGTACAAGCGTACTTATGGATTGAACAGAAACCCAGAGACTACAAAGAAACCAGCGCAACTACAAAGAAAAAAGAAAAGAAAATACAAGTAGCAGAATGGAGTAAAAGGCAAGCCAGCCCCACCAGTGTCCAAGCCATCGGACCGCCCTCCCACCAGCATGAACTTGCTCCATGGACTTGACCACAGGTATGGTCTGTATGTTAGGGTATGAATGGACTTAACTTCACCCTACCACTTCCTTTTGTCCACCGCATTGATGTATCTACAGCTTAAAGGGATTGTGGCTAAACAAAGGCGAGTTAAATATTAATTCACAGGTGCCACACAGGAGCGGTGTGGTTTTGCAAACATTGACGTTTGTTGGCACATATAAAGTACAAGTTTGCTCAGTTAAAAGTGTGGGAGCAATGTGCCTGGAAATCTATTTTAATCAAAGAAATTTACAAGTGCTGCGACAGATGCATTCTTTTATGGGTCTGCGCAGGTCTGCGCAATGCTTGCTTATTGGATTATGAACAGAAGTGCAGTTTCACATCCTTGTGTTGAGAAGTGTCCTATTTCCTTCAATAGTTTGCTAACCTGGACATGAAGAGCCCAATTTGAAAAGTTTTACTGAGGATATTTTGGGGTCTTCCTTTCATAGTCTGTTACTTGCACATATTTATTTTTCCTAGCAGCGTCATTAGCAGCAGCGTTTTTTTTGGGGGGGCATATCTGTCTATTCAGTCTGCACTGTGCGTTTCTCTTGTGCTGGTGATTTTACAATACAATAAGATTCTGCAGCACATCACAAAGTAAAAGAAAACAGTGGCTACTCCTCTGTGTCAGTGCAGCATGTGTGGTAATTCTGCTTTTGCCAGTTTACATTACTCGTTGTCATTTTCATTAAAAGACACCAACATTCCGTCGCCATCTCTCACTCTGGCTGAGCAGCTAGGAGGACCTAGGCTGATTAGACTTACATGTGAACCTAGGATATAACATTATCATCAGCAACAACTTGCTCCCTGCCTAGAGACAGTTGCATGGTGGACGGCAAACCATTTGCTTAAGTTGACTAGAGACAAGACCAAGGTCAAGGTCCAGTTGGACTATTCATAAGTGCACACAAGGCACCTAGCAGTAAGCGCAAGAAAAGGCTCTACTTCAAATCAACCACTAATAACTCTGACCTTACCAGGACCGCTAAATAACACCAGTACATGAAAATGCTAGAGGACACAATGTTATCAGGTCCCAGTACAAAATAAAAAGGACGCACAACACCTTTCAAAACAATATTCCTACGTTGTACTATCCTGAAGCAATAATGAAATAAGTCACAGATTTGTTACAAACTATGTTATGTCGCCACAAAGATGTTAGGTACTGTTTAATTTGAGTTTATGTACTCTGTCACAACAAACTGTGTTTTACTGTTTTCACTTTTCATCAGTAAAATCAGTCATTTTTTTATATGTCTAGGTCAAATGTCGATACAGTGAAGTATTTGTACATATACATGTCTGTATTTGTTTATAAATTAATGGAAAATACATTTGAATACAAAGAAAAGAAAGAAGTCCTAGTATAGGAATGTTCATTAATTGAGTTGGGATGCAATTAATAATTTTGATGTTGAGATTTCGATTATTTTTTTTGCTATAAAGTGTTCCCAAGTAGGAAGTGGTTAATGAAAGAACCTTAGTAGGAATAATGTTTTAGATCCTTCCGTATTAAATCATGTCAATTTATGGTCTGGGGGGTAATCTACTACAGAGACGATTTTAGAAAATAAGCATAATCCTCAAATGCACAATGATGGGCTAGAGAGTTTAGGATCACCTTCTACCCCTGCCTCCCTGTAAAGAGTCTACAATTGTGGTTGGGCAGCTTCTTATCTATGGAAGCTGAGGCAAACAACGTACTTCGTCCTGTTTTGGTATAATCAGAACCCTATGGAAAATTCTTAATCTCCTCCCCACTCACTATAGGAGAATAGTGGTCCAGGCTTTGATCCTTTCCCGTTTAGACTATGGGGACTCCTTGTATATTGGCTCTCCCAAATACATTTATAAAAGTCTTCATCTTAGCCAAAACATGGCAGCCAGGTTGAACCTGAAACTGCCCAGACACTCCTCGGCAAAAAGTGCGCTGGCCTCTTTGCACTGGCTGCCAATAAAGGATCAATTACAAGGTGCTCTAACTGGCTCACAGAGGAATAATCCAGAAAGGGCCCTCACTGATTATGGACCTCCTCACATTGTGCACTCCCTGAGCAGATACCCATGGTCTGTGCTTTATTATTTTTGGCGGTAACTTTCACAAAAAAACTCTAAAAATGCATACATCCGGTTCTACTGATTGCATTTAATTCCTTTTGATGTCCCTTTATTTATTTAAATGTGCTCTATTTTACTGTAATGATGTGGAACTTTTCTTGTGGTATGTTTGCACACTGTAAGAAAAAGGAGCCTATTTAGGTGCCCACCCCTCCACACTTTTTGCCCTCATTTGGACGACTGCTCTCTCCCTAAAACTGATACATATGAATTGGCAACCCCAATTGTCATGGACTTTAACCCCCTTATATATCACTAGTAAGTGGTGCCAGTGGTACCCAGGGCATGGGAAATGAAGTTGTCACCGGGGCCCGAAGCACTGTTTGTGCCACCTTGAGTGACCAAGTAAACAGATGACAGCAGTCCTTCTATTGCAGCTTGCTTGAACAGTGCACACTGTTCAAACTTGACTTTGCCCTTGCCTTGTGTGGCAAGGTCATAGCACTATCTTCAACATAAGCAAGTCACCCCTAAGGTAGGCCTCCTGAGCCAGAAGGCAGGATGCATTCCATTGAAGGTGTGGACATATAGGTGAAAGCTCATATGTCACTTTTGTAGCCTTTTCCAATTAAGGACTACTATAAGTGATCAGTGGTCCATGAGATAACATGGGATTGCAACCGGGTACCCGAGTTTTCCAGCTCCAATATGGTACCACTAAAATATATCATGTTTGGCATCAAAAAACATGCCTCATCACCCCTGACATTATTATTTATTTTATTTTATTTAATGCATTCTTATAAAGCGCAGACTTTACCCGAAGGTGTCAGAGCAGATGAAAAGTGTGGCGCCGCGGCTAGGGCGATGGACTCTGGACCTGGGGATCACTGTTTGATCCCTGGCACCGGTGGCAGGTTATCCCAGCACCATGTGACTCTGGGCATTAGCTTGCTTAATCAGCGCCTAGAGACCCTTAGGGTGATTGTGCGCTTTACAAAATGTGTATTATTATTATTATTATCACTGTACAATAGAACCAGTTACGTTACAGGAGAGAACTGTTACAGGAATGGAACAAATAAAAATAGCATGCCATAGAATCAAAAGCGACGTAAGCATAATGCACACAATCTCAAGCACAGACTGTACAAGCAAAAATATGAATATAAATGACAAATTTTACAATGAATAAGAACTTTCTAGCGAAAAATAGCAGGCCATAGAATCAAAACAACGCAGGCAAACAGAACACAAAATCAAACGCAGCAAGAACAAATGTACAAATAAAAATATAAATATATGTGACACATTTACAATGACTTAAGAAACTTCCTGGCGAGGTCTGAGAAGGGGGAATTAGTTCTGAAAGTGTCTTTGGAATAAAAGAGATTTGAGGTCCGCTTTGAAGATCTGGATGGAGGTGATGGCACAGAGCGAAGGAGGAAGCGAGTTCCAGATTCTCACTGCATTACCTGAGAACGATTGTGCCATCAATTTTTCCCTTTTGAAGGAGGGGGACTCAGGAAGGAACTTTTCCGGATTCCGAGACGGTCTTGAGCCTCCAGACAATTTCAGTTTATTCGCCAAATAGCGAGGGGAGAAAGAGTTCAAAGCTTTGGAAAGCCATCAGAGAGAAGACAGGATAGGGGTGATGTGGTCACTTCGTTTGGATCCTGAAATGAAGTGAGCTGCTGAATGGAGGACGGATTTGAGGGGAGAGAGGTGAGATTTGGGAAGGCCAGTCAGAAGAGAATTACAATAGTCCAATCTAGAGAGAACTAGCGATTGAACCAAGGTTTTTAGGTCATTGTCCGGGAAGAACTGACGAATCCCCCAAAGAAGGCTCAGCTGATAACGTGCGCTCTTGGACATGGAATTGATGTGTGAGATTAGGTTGAGTCTTTTGTCCTGTATGACACCTAAGGATTTAGCGCAGTCTACAATAATGGGTTTACTGTTGAGTATATTCAACTGAACCAACTAGGATTGAACAGGAGGCGGGGAGAGAGAGTTAGATAAGAGGAGGAATTCCATTTTAGAGGGATTGAGAATGAGTTGGGGCACTAACATCCAGTTGTCAATAACGTTGAGAGTAGAGCTGAGTAGTGAGAGATCATGAGGGGAAGACACCTTGAGGTATATTTGGGTGTCATCCGCATAGAGATGGTAGAGGATTCCAGATTTGCTTAGGAGGTTCCCTAATGGTTCCAGATAAAGATTAAACAGAGTGGGAACAAGGATAGAACCTTGAGAGAAGCCTTGACCAACCACCAGTGGAGACGAGAGACTGTTCGCAATCTTAATAATTTGGGATCTGTCCGAGAGAAAGAGGCACACCATTTCAGTACTGTGCCTTCCACGCCCATTCTCTGATGAAGAATGTTCAGGAGGGTTGGCAGTAAAATCCGTTCCGTTTGCGGATTTTCTGCAATTTCGCGGTCCGCGAATCTCGAGAAATTGCAGAAAAATCCGCAAAATCGCATGCGGGACAGATTTGAAAAAACTGAAGTACATGAAGCACTTACAGGGTTACAGCAGGTACCCAAGTTGAAGCTAATTTCTTTGTAACCATTTACATTAATTAACTTCAACTTGGCACCTGCTGTAACCCTATAAGTGCTTCCTGAGCGGCACCTCCAGAGGTGTTGCCTACTTGCAACTATTCTCTGACCCTGCTCTGACCCTCGAAGCAGGGTCAGAGAATAGTTACAAGTATTGCACAATGCTCCAGGTTGTCACAAAAATTAAACCACAACAGGAAGCACTTACAGATAAGGAAGCAGGTGCCGGACTTGAAGCTCAAATTCAGTAACACATTAACTAGCCCCCGGTTGAGGCTGGGCAGGTGTGCTTTCTCCCCATAATCTACAGTGGTGAACCAGAGGGTGCTCTGATGAACAAGAAGGTGCAGTTGTGAACCAGAGGGTGCTGTGCTGAACCAGAGGGTGGCTGTGGTGAACCAGAGGAAGGCAGTGGTGAACCAGAGGGTGCTGTGATGAACCAGAGGGTGGCAGTGATGAACCAGAGGGTGGCAGTGATGAACCAGAGCGTGACAGTGATGAACCAGAGGGTGGCAGTGGTGAACCGGAGGGTGGCAGTGCTGAAACAGAGGGTGACAGTGGTGAACCAGAGGGAGTCAGTGGTGAACCAGAGGGTGCTGTGATGAACTAGAGGGTGACAGTGATGAACCAGAGGGTGGCAGTGGTGAACTAGTGGGTGGCAGTGGTGAACCAGAGGGTGGCATTGGTGAACCAGAGGGTGACCGTGATGAACCAGAGGGTGGCAGTGATGAACCAGAGGGTGGCAGTGGTGAACCAGAGGGTGGCAGTGATGAACCAGAGGGTGACAGTGATGAACCAGAGGGTGACAGTGGTGAACCAGAGGGTGTTGTGATGAGCCAGAGGGTGGGAGTGGTGAACCAGAGGGTGGCAGTGGTGAACCACAGGGTGGCAGTGCTGAACCAGATGGTGGCAGTGATGAACCAGGTGGTGACAGTGATGGACCAGAGGGTGGCAGTGGTGAACCAGAGGACGGCAGTGGTGAACCAGAGGGTGCTGTGGTGAACCAGAGGGTGGCAGTAATGAACCAGAGGGTGACAGTGATGACCCAGGGTGTGGCAGTGGTGAACCAGAGGGTGGCAGTGATGAACCAGAGGGTGGCAGTAGTGAACCAGAGGGGGACAGTGATGAACCGGAGGGTGGCAATGGTGAACCAGAGGTTGGCAGTGGTGAACCAGAGGGCGGCAGTGATGAACCAGAGGACGACAGTGATGAACCAGAGGGTGGCAGTGGTGAACCAGAGGGTGCTGTGATGTCCCAGAGGGTGGCAGTGGTGAACCAGAGGGTGGCAGTGGTTAACCAGCGGGTGGCAGTGCTGAACCAGAGGGTGGCAGGGGTAAACCAGAGGGTGCTGTGATGAACCAGAGAGTGGCAGTGATGAACAAGAGGGTGGCATTGGTGAACCAGAGGGTGGCAGTGATGAACCCGAGGGTGACAGTGATGATCCAGGGGTGGCAGTGGTGAACCAGAGGGTGGCAGTGATGAACTAGAGGGTGGCAGTGATGAACCAGAGGGTGGCAGTAGTGAACCAGAGGGTGCTGTGATGAACCAGAGGGTGGGAGTGAAGAACCAGAGAGTGGTCAGTAGTGAACCAGAGGGAGCTGTGATGAACCAGAGGGTGGCAGTAATGAACCAGAGGGTGATCAACCAGAGGGTGCTGTGCTGAACCAGAGGGTGGCTGTGGTGAACCAGAGGAAGGCAGTGGTGAACCAGAGGGTGCTGTGATGAACCAGAGGGTGGCAGTGATGAACCAGAGGGTGGCAGTGATGAACCAGAGCGTGACAGTGATGAACCAGAGGGTGGCAGTGGTGAACCGGAGGGTGGCAGTGCTGAAACAGAGGGTGACAGTGGTGAACCAGAGGGAGTCAGTGGTGAACCAGAGGGTGCTGTGATGAACTAGAGGGTGACAGTGATGAACCAGAGGGTGGCAGTGGTGAACTAGTGGGTGGCAGTGGTGAACCAGAGGGTGGCATTGGTGAACCAGAGGGTGACCGTGATGAACCAGAGGGTGGCAGTGATGAACCAGAGGGTGGCAGTGGTGAACCAGAGGGTGACAGTGATGAACCAGAGGGTGACAGTGATGAACCAGAGGGTGACAGTGGTGAACCAGAGGGTGTTGTGATGAGCCAGAGGGTGGGAGTGGTGAACCAGAGGGTGGCAGTGGTGAACCACAGGGTGGCAGTGCTGAACCAGATGGTGGCAGTGATGAACCAGCGGGTGACAGTGATGGACCAGAGGGTGGCAGTGGTGAACCAGAGGACGGCAGTGGTGAACCAGAGGGTGCTGTGGTGAACCAGAGGGTGGCAGTAATGAACCAGAGGGTGACAGTGATGACCCAGGGTGTGGCAGTGGTGAACCAGAGGGTGGCAGTGATGAACCAGAGGGTGGCAGTAGTGAACCAGAGGGGGACAGTGATGAACCGGAGGGTGGCAATGGTGAACCAGAGGTTGGCAGTGGTGAACCAGAGGGCGGCAGTGATGAACCAGAGGACGACAGTGATGAACCAGAGGGTGGCAGTGGTGAACCAGAGGGTGCTGTGATGTCCCAGAGGGTGGCAGTGGTGAACCAGAGGGTGGCAGTGGTTAACCAGCGGGTGGCAGTGCTGAACCAGAGGGTGGCAGGGGTAAACCAGAGGGTGCTGTGATGAACCAGAGAGTGGCAGTGATGAACAAGAGGGTGGCATTGGTGAACCAGAGGGTGGCAGTGATGAACCAGAGGGTGACAGTGATGATCCAGGGGTGGCAGTGGTGAACCAGAGGGTGGCAGTGATGAACTAGAGGGTGGCAGTGATGAACCAGAGGGTGGCAGTAGTGAACCAGAGGGTGCTGTGATGAACCAGAGGGTGGGAGTGAAGAACCAGAGAGTGGTCAGTAGTGAACCAGAGGGAGCTGTGATGAACCAGAGGGTGGCAGTAATGAACCAGAGGGTGATCAACCAGAGGGTGGCAGTGATGAACCAGAGGGTGGCAGTGGTGAACCAGAGGGTGGCAGTGATGAACCAGAGGGGGGCAGTGATTAATCAGATGGTGGCAGGGGTGAACCAGAGGGTGGTAGTGGTGAACCAGAGGGTGCTGTGATGAACCAGAGGGTGGCAGTGATGAACCAGAGGGTGGCAGTGGTGAACCAGAGGGTGGCAGTGGTGAACCAGAGGGTGGCAGTGATGAACCAGAGGGTGGCAGTGATGAACCAGAGGGTGGCAGCGGTGAACCAGAGGGTGCTGTGATGAACCAGAGGGTGGCTGTGATGAACCAGAGGATGGCAGTGGTGAACCAGAGGGTGGCAGGGATGAACCAGAGGGTGACAGTGATGATCCAGAGGGTGGCAGTGGTGAACCAGAGGGTGGCAGTGATGAACTAGAGGGTGGCAGTGATGAACCAGAGAGTGGCAGTGGTGAAACAGAGGCTGCTGTGATGAACCAGAAGGTGGCAGCGATGAACCAGCGGGTGGCAGTGGTGAACCAGAGGGAGCAGTGATGAACCAGAGGATGGCAGTGATGAACCAGAGGGTGGCAGTGGTGAACCAGAGGGTGCTGTGATGAACCAGAGGATGGCAGTGATCAACCAGAGGGTGGCAGTGGTGAACCAGAGGGTGGCAGTGATGAACCAGAGGGTGACAGTGATGAACCAGAGGGTGGCAGTGGTGAACCAGAGGGTGCTGTGATGAACCAGAGGGTGGCAGTGATGAACCAGAGGGTGACAGTGATGAACCAGATGGCGACAGTGGTGATCCAGTGGGTGGCAGGGGTGAACCAAAGGGTGTCAGTGCTGAACCAGAGGGTGGCAGTGATGAACCAGAGGGTGGCAGTGATGAACCAGAAGGTGGTGCTGCTAAACTGACCGGGAGCCCTGTGGGTCTGAGCCCCCGTGCTGCTGAGATGCCCAGGGGTTGTGAGCCAACGCGCTACTGAACTGCCCAGGGGCCCAGTGGCTGTGAGCCCCAGTGCTGCTGAATTGCCCCTGAACCCTCTCCGTGTGAAAATCATTTGTGCCCAATTGCCTGGGAGCCCTCTGGATGTGAGCACACATTGTGCTAAGTGCCCCCCTGCCCCAGTACATATATACCCGTACCGCACAGAACCATTATGCTCTTGCACCATGAAGTCTGGTGCCTGGATGCTACTGATCCGTGTAGGTGGTACCACCGTCTGGTGCAGTCAAAATGTAAAGTCATAACTTGCTACACAGCACCAATAAACACGTGTCCCCCTGGCACTGGTATGCACATGTACCAGGAGTGGAGCACCCGCATGCCACTGCACCCTACTGCCCAGTGCCAGTATATGCCTGTACGGGCAGTTTAGTATGAGAGGGGACATTGTCCAGCAGCAGCAGCTGCATGCGCCTGAACCCACTGAGCAGGATCAGAATGGCTTTGTACCAACACGCGCAGCAGAGCTATATTAGACATCTGAAGGATTCTGGGGGCGCCGTGCCAAACGTATTTTTGCATCTATGAGTTTCCCGAGCGCCATACCCGTGTAGCTCATGTGACCAGGAGGCTGCTCTCTCCTCATCTGCTGCTCTGCTCAGTCTCTGACCCTGTATAAACAAGATGCATGTGAACTCGCATAGGAGCCCTGCCCGTTTGGCCCCGTCCACCACACACTAGCGGTATGAAAAGTCTTCCCGCCCATCCCCACTATAATGGCCAGCTCACTCAAGGGACCTCAGCGGCTTTTGGCACGCTGGCAAAGTTACAGGCACAGGTGGTCACATATTTGTGCAAATGGCACAAAAATCTGCGAGTTCGCTGGAAAATTCGCGAACTCGCAGATTTTTTGCCATTTTGCATGAATTCGCGGACCGCGAATTCGCAAATTTTGCCCAAACCTAGTTGTGCTTAACAGTGTAAAAAGCTGCAGAGAGGTCTAGAAGAATCAGAAGGCAAATCGAGAATATACAGCGCATCATCGATCAATTGCAGCAGGGCTGTTTCAGTGCTGCAATTTTGAATAAAGCCCTACTGGAACATGTTGAGGAGATTATTGTCCGTAATGTGTTGGGACAGTTGTTTTGCAACACATTTTTCTGTGATCTTTGAAAGAAAAGGGAGATTGGTGATGGGGCAGAAGTTATTGAGGTCATTTGCATCTGCAGTGTTTTTTTTTAGAAGGGGGTAACCTGTCCTGCTTTGAGGACAACAGGGAGGGATCCTTGATTGAGGAATAGATTGACTAGCCTGGCTCAGTAGGAAAGGGTGTTAGTATAGAAATCAATGGCAATGCCACTGGGTATGAGGTCAGAAGAATGGTTGAAGGGTTTGGTTTCGCGAATGCATTTGAGGAGATCAACCTCCGAGATGGCGGCAAAGTTCTGCCAGGTGACTAAGGCTTTTCGTTCCTCGATGGGGGTGGAGTGGGTGACCTGTTCCACCAGAGATTTTACCTTTTGATCGAAGAATATAGCGAACTCAGTTGCTTTCTTTGAAGCATCAGGCTTGATGGTTTGGGGAGAACAATGTGGGTTTTTGATGAGGTCGAAACTTTTTTTGGTCTGTTTTTAGCTCAATCGAGGATGGATCTGAAATGAGATGTTTTTTCCTGGAAGATGTGCTGGTGGTATTTGGATCTTGCTGAGCGTAAAAGAGAGAGGTTGGGGGGATGGTGACTGTCTCCAGTGCTTCTCCAAGATTCTGAGGTTTTTCCTTTTGTCATAGATAGCTTTGTTGAACCAAGGAGCTGAAGGGGTGGGTCTTTTCATTTTGCTTTGGAGTGGAGCAACCTTGTCGATCTCGACAGCAAGGATTGAGAGGCAAAGGGGAGTGAGATCGTTGACATTCGTATTGGGGTCTAGACCAGAAAGTGAACGCATAGCAGAATCACATAGAATCTCAAGATCAATGTTTTTGTGTTGCGGAACCACGTAGAGGCTCTTTTAGGTTGGCCGAGAGTTAAGATGTGAGAGAGGTGAAAAAAGAAGGGAATGAGGAAATGGTCAGACCAGTCAACACGGATGGGTGAAGCAGAGGTAATCTGGTCTGATTTTGATATCACAAGGTCCAGAATTGTGCCCTTGGTGTGTGTAATTTCCGAGCAGTGTTGGGCAAGATCGTTAGCTGAGAGAAAGGTTGCAAGCTTGTTGGCAGCTGAGTCTTTCACGAAGCCCCAGTGGAGATTGAATTCACCTAGGAAGATCTGCTTGTCGCTTTGTGAATATTGGTCACTAATGAAGTCGTTCAACTCCTCTATGAAAGAAGAGCAATTACTAGGTGGGTGGTAGATGATATGGAACCTGAAGGGTGAGCCATGCTGAACTTGGAGTTCTAGGGAAAGGCATTCAAAGGTGCGAAAGAGGGTGGTGGGAAAGGTTTTGATTTGGAGAGCGTTTCTGTAGATAATCACAACACCTCCCCCGATCTTGCCTATTCTGTTGTTTCTGAGGATAGAGTAGTCAGTAGGTAACAGAAGATCAAAAAAGGTGTGAGAAGAGTCATTAAACAAGGTGTCAGAATTGAAGTGACATGCACCCAGGTGGTTACCTTAAAGGTTGCCCACCTGGATGGCCCGGCTTTTACTGTGCCCTGGCTTACAACTCGCAGCTGCTGAAGCCAAGGCAGGACTCTGACCCATTGCCAGGAAGTGTCAAAACTCCCAGGAGTAAAAAAAAATACCTGCATGGGAAGGAGGTGAAACTTCCCTTCCTGACAGAATGACTTGTGAAAGTTGTACTGCCCTCATCCTCACTCAAGGATCCAATGTGTAAGTTAGGTTCTAAACTCACAAAGCGTTCCTCTGCCCTCTGACTTTTTAGGTATTGCCTGCATAGCACTTACTCTGAGCTTGTAAATCTTTTGTATTAAAAAACTCTTAAAAATAACTTACAGCTCACCCTGACTTTCCATATGTTCATATGCTTATAACTCTGTTTTCCTTGTTTTCTATTGATTGCAGTATGCTATTTCCTGTTGTGTATTTCTTTCTCTGTGTTTTTTATTATCAGTGGAGCTTGGACCAAGTACTCCCTTTGAACATTTCTTCCGCCTTTTACAGCACAACTTTTTTCTCTGTGATTGAGCATGTAATTTCTAAAGCTCTGCCATTCTTTTGGAATATGTTTTTCAATCTTTTTTTCCCATTGTTTAATACCCAAGTAGTGCCAAGCTCTCCCGGCTGCCTTATAACACCCCTGCCCCCCCCACACACACACTACACAGACACAGGGAGGAGCTGAGTCACAAGCACTCTCCCCACTCCACAGCCATGGTCTGCCAGTTCAGGGGCAAATTTACTACTTCTGGCGCATCTCTGCTAATCAGCAGGGATGCGCCAGAAGAGTTGAGATGCATCAGCCCACCCGTGTGCCACCACTGATGTGCCGCATTAACAATGCAGTGTACCGTGGCGCATGGATGGGCAGATGCGTGTTGCATCCCCTGTCGGAAAGGCAGCGCATTGCTGGAGTTGCGTCGCAAGTGTGACGCAGCTCCAGAAAGGCTCGGGGTGCCCTATCCCTAACATGCTATGTCAATCCTTACTCCTGCTTCAAGCAGGCACAGGGTTTTGACGCAGCATGGCCTTAAAAGTGACGGAGTGAAATCTTGTAGATTTCACTCAGCCACTTTTAGGAGGCGTTCCTGCGCTGGAACGCGCAACCCCCCTATGCGCCCGAACGCCTACATGTGGCGCAGGCTTTAAAACATGATGCATCTCCCAGATGCGTCATGTTGTAAATACCCCACAGCATGGCGCTGGCTTTGTGCCGCCGCTGCGTCACAAAAGTGACGCAACGGCGGCGTAAAAGAGGCGCAAGGGCTTGTAAATCTACCCCTCAGTGCTCTGCAGGGGACTAGGCTGTGCCATTATTTGAATTTGAAGATATGCAGTTGATTGTTCTTTTCAGAGCATCTAGTTATACAGAAAATGGGGCTCCTCGTGTTTGTTTCTAGGTGCTGGCAAGTTTCCTCCACAGCTTTGATGAGTCCAAGATGGATACCACTGGGCTCTAACTTCTTATAGTTTCCAATCATCCTGGTGCATGACTGCTGTCCTTGCCGCCGTGCAGCTCTTTCAGACCCTGTGGGCGAGGCGTGCAAGGGCCTTTTTTGTCCTTGCGCGGGCAATTCAGACGAGCGCTCTGTGTGGCTTACGAAACAGCAGTGTTTCTGTGAATGTCAACTGCTTTTCGATGTGAGGGGGTGCTGGGGATCACCGAGGGGGTCAAGAGGGTTGCTAGGTGGATTCTTGTTTTTTTAACCACTTTTAAACAGCGCGTGCACGACCCAAAGGTGTTGGAGGGCTTTACATTCTCATTGTTTGACCGAACAATGTTAAGGATGGGTATAGATTGCAGACTGTGCAACCACTTATCAAAACGTATGATTTTCATCGTTCACTACGAAGACTGCACATTTTGAGAGATGGTTCTTCATCATAGAACAGTTCAGTTCAGTTGTGTTTACTGCAGTTAATGTCTACGGGTGGAAGAGGACTAGGGGCTTCCTTCATTGGCTTGGCAGGGAAAGGTTTTCTAGGTGATAGCAAGCTTGCAGTCATGCCCCGGAAATCCTGTTTAAAGTCCTCAAAGTGGTCAACATACTGTCACAGTAGGTGCTGTTTATCCTTTGGCAGGAGACCAGTTTTCAGGGATTCTGACATGTTATAATCTGTGAGCTTATAATTAAAAATACCACTGCCTACCCAAAAGCATAACAGGGGAAATAATTAAATCGGTTCCTGGATGTATTTGAGGGTTGTCTTGCCTCCCTTGTCCTCTCTTAATTGTGTTTGATGATGATTATATCTTTAGTAATGCAGTCCCCAAAATTAAAGATGTGGTAGTTATTTCTGCAGAACACCATGCTTACACAGTGATGTACAACATATGCTATAGTGATTTCTATTCCAAGACAGCAGATGCTGTCATATCTGGCTTTGTTTGATATTAAACATACGTTACTTCACCCACATTGTTTTCGTTCTGCCACCTTTTCCAGATGAGAGTAAATGCTATTTCATTCACAACACTCTAAGCTTAGCATATTATTTTCGAAGCTCCAGCTTGAAAAGTTTGATCTAGGGATGCACATGAAGCTTGCCTTTCTACTGTGAATCATTTTCAGTGTTGGCGTCATCGTGTCCCATTGCTCAACATCCAGTGTCACCCTATTTAGTTCTAACCACACTGTCCCAGTTTAAGTTTCACCCTGATTCAATTTTAGTTACTGTCAATCAGGTGGAAATCGTGAGCAAATCCAGCATTGACCTCACCTTTAACCACAGGTTCATCCTCCGTTGCCAGCGGGGGGGCTAGCTGTCCCTATGTCATTTTTAGCTAGGGTAGTGATGTATACATCCCCATCCATACATCCTAGCTGAACCAAAAGAGGAGGGAAAAGCCAGA
Source organism: Lissotriton vulgaris (assembly GCF_964263255.1). NCBI lineage: Eukaryota > Metazoa > Chordata > Amphibia > Caudata > Salamandridae > Lissotriton > Lissotriton vulgaris. Next base: position 194,109,740 of record NC_141695.1, read on the forward strand.
ATCTCGGTCTATAGATGAAAATAATCGGCTGAAGGTATGACCCTACTTACCTCTTGGCATAGCCAGGTGGGGTCAATGTCTTACAATGCATATAACTCATTAACAGCTTGACAGGAGTCATTTTGGCGCACAATAGAAGGGTACATGAGTCATATATGGTAAGCAAATGTCAAGCAACAGCAGATTCTGATTTCCAGCAGCAACCAACCAAAGGGTGGCAAATAAGAGTAGCATCATACAGCCTTGGCTCCAAGGTGAGAGACAAATCACTTGGTTTGTGTATGCTGCGCTGCTAAGGTTTCCCCCCTATTGAGGTGGTGGCCACTAACACATCTGTCCCATGATGGAACCTACAAAGTTATGACTTGGGCTCTGGTTTAAACTGAAGAGTTATTTGGTGCCTCCTTGATGGAACATGGACCGTGTGGAGAGTCATACTTGCTTGGATGTGGCACTTTGTGCTGGTCTCTGCTGGTAGAGGACACATTTATTTATTTATTTATTTAATACTGCGGGACGCAATCCAGGCAATGTAACCCAATAGGCGCCACATAAATTTTACATAAGCGGAAGCTATTGGATTTGTCATTGCTTGTTTTATTTGTTGTGAGTAAGGTAGGCTGGGTTTGTTCTTGAATATCATGATTTACCTTATTTTGCAGAGTCCATGGGTTCTATTCACAAACTGCATTTCATAGTGTGGTTAGTATTACTACAATAGTACTACTCATGTCCTACAAAATTCTATTTACAAACCTACATGCTAAGGTCTACAACACAGCCTGTACTATCTCTTATGTGTGGAGATCTCTGCCTGAACTGCGGAGGTCTCCACCCAGGCATGTACACTTTTTAGAAGTAAATGTGGGTGGGACACTGCGAAGTGGTTGGAAAATGATGAATACTCACGACTAAATGGGCGGTGTTTAGGGAGTAGCAAAAAAGGGTTTCAGGAGGGCTAGAGAGGGGTTTAGGGAAGGACATGCCCTCACCCAAAAATAGTAAGCTCATTCCTAATCACAAACTCGACCTCTAAAACTAAAACTACAACGGCGAAAAATGTCCCAAAATATTAGCATCCATCTCAGACCTTGATTAAGTCCTGCATCACACGTGCCCATACACTGGTACTGCAGCACACTTCTGAGGAAAATGATGGAGGCAGGGATTTAAAGTAACACTCCATAAAAAATATTGATAAAATAAATTCATTTATTTCAACTTTATAAAATTAGATATACATTTGTTGTAATATTAAAAATTAATATGTATTTAAAAAAAGAATATCCTTTTTACAATTTGAAATAAAAGTAACTTCTATTTAAAAAATAATGATAATTAGTTTAAATGAATTATATATAACTTGGTATATTAACTACATATTAAATATAAAACATGTTCTTTACGTGGGAATTTTCTTTAATAATTCGTTAAAGCATAATGTTATTATGATTTAATATATTTAAATGAGTTAAATATTTATTTCAAAATAAAGTTTTAGTATTTTGTTTATTTTGTACTACATTAAAACCACATTAAAAATAATTATACAAAACATTGACATGAATATTAATTACATAAAACATTTGTTAGTATTTTTTTTAACTTTAATTTTAACATTTATCATCTATATTTTACCATAGGGTGATCGCTACCCCAGTCAAGGAGATCTCCGCTTACATGTGAAAGGTTTCTGTAGTAACATTACTCATGAATTTGGCTACGACCCCCCCCCCCCCCCCCCCAACTCCCCCCCCCCCGGTTTCAGGTGTGAAGACATGTTAGCCTACACTTTTGAGGAACTTTACATTGGGAAATGTTAACTAGCTGAAAGCAATAAACTTCCTCAAAAAGTGCATGAGTAAATCTAAACATTTAAATTTAGCTTTGGGACTAGGATCTCGTGTTTTTCATGGAACCAGATGAAAATATATGTTGCCGTTTTGTTCCTTTCGATCAGTGAACAAAACAGTCCTTTCTTTATCTCCTAGGGTTTCATTAGTCCTTTTATAGACTTTCTAATATAAAAAATATCCAGTTCCTGATCTTAAAAAAAGCTGAGTAATGTAATAAACCCAGCAAAATAATAAAGCATAGACGTCTGAGTACCGGGATTGCTGGCAAAAGTAAAATCATCACATTTAAACAACTTATAAATGCATAGAAATGTCCCACAAACTGAACCCTGGAAATGACATAGCGATGCAGATGGTGCAGTCACACTTGGCAGGCTTTGTCGCTAAACGGTGGCTCTTTGATCCTAGAATGTGCATTTTTACTTTCTTAAAAATCTATCAACTCATGTATGTCAGAGGAATGTTATTGCCTTCTTTTGTAAGCATTAACAGCTGTTAATCACCCACACACAATTTTGGTACAGATGGGATAGATAACAAGGTCACAAGATGAGCTGATAGGGCAATAAACAACGGTCACTGCCTTCACAGGAAGTGCCATTGCCGGAAATCCCCGAGCAGAAAGCAGTCCAGAAAAACAATATATGAAACGCCAAATTCATAAATACAGTCTGTGATAGTTAACATTATTGGGTTTTAGCAAATCTAAAATTGACTTCACTGCGACCTATGTATGAAGATCATTCAACCCAAAAGTCATGGAAGATATTTTAACTCAAACCTCCTGTGCATTACTGGCAATAGCTGAAAATGGCGCATAACTGTGCTCCCAGTCCAAGGCAAAACTAGGCATACAGAGGGGCAGATTTACAAGCCCCTTGCGCCACTTTTGCGCATTTTTCCATGTCAAAAATGACGCAAAAGTGGTGCAAGGGGCTTGTAAATCTGCCCCAGAGTGTTTGGTGGAGAGCAAAGGCAATCTGTAGCCACTCTTGGCGAAACAGCCCCTTCAGTAGGCATTGGTTACCCAACAATAACAAAGTAAAGGATGTGGGGAGATACATTGTTAAACCTTTGGGGAAAGTTGCAATTATTGTCATTGGAAGTATCCAAAAAGCCATCTGGGGAAGCATGTAGGCCAAATAAACACTCTTGGAGTGACCGACTCAGAGATTGATGGTTAATAGATTAGAGAAACTGTCAACTATTGCATATGCCCCATAAAACATCGAAACAAGGGCAAAAGCAAGCATGCCAAAAGAACTAAAATAAATCAAGATTTTACCATCTTTTCAAAGCAAGCAGGCCTCCTGATAGCGACCTACCAGAGATTTATTTCATTTTAAAAAAAACAGAGGTTGGGGGGCTGGCAAGAGGTAGCTGCTAATGTGTGAAATAAAGGTGCATTACTTTTTTTTTATTTCAAATGATTTTATTAGGGAGAACATTTTATATACATACAGAGTACAGTGTATAGGTATACATTAGAGGTAGCGTGCGGGCTGCATTGTGCGCCTGGTGGGTTACAAAACTTCCACTTTGGGGCCATAAGTGTGGCTTTCATAGGCGTTGCAGGGTAATCATGATCTAGGCCGTGGTATAGTTGGGCTTGTGTTCGCCCCCGCTGAAAGGAGAAACAGAAGTAGGAGAGGAGTAAAAGGACAGGAAAGGAGGACTGTGTTTTTCGTGTAGTGGTTAGCCGCCCAGGTTATCCCAATTTGCGGTTTATGGTTGTTGGTTATGGGGGGGTGTCGAGCCCTGTCGGTCTGTCTAGGGTGGCTTGTGAGTACTCAAGTAGTTGTCCAGGGAGAACCACATCTCCCCTTTACGTTTGGGGTTGGGTGCGCTGTTAGAGGTTATGTTGTCCGCCCCCCGTAAGAAGATGAACCAGTTGAGCCAGCTTTTGAAAGATGCCTTCCCTGTGTCTTTCCAATTCGTTAGGATGGTCTTAACAGCCGCTGTGAGCAGGAGGTCAACTATTTCGCTGTCGTCTCTGGATTGGATTTCGGGGCCATGAATGCAGTGGCTAACTCTTGGAAGTCGAGTTGCAATGAGAGCCCTGGCATGTCATTTAATTCCGAAAACGGATGTGTCTCTTCGTCTGACTTCGTAAAGCTATTTAACAGAAAGTTTATTCAAACCTGCCTTCCCGAAGGAGCAGCTGAGGTGAACTAAACCATTGTAAAAAACAATATTTGAGTAGCGATACCTACTGAAAGTAGGTAACTAGATGTGTCAATAATTAACAGACCTTAGTGTGAAATAGAGGTATTCATGCTAACCTTGAATGTACTATTTATATCATATTGCTGCTTGGATTGTTGCATAGTCTAAAGATATGACATTTTTAACTTTATTCCAAAACGTGTTCTGTTCTGGTCAGCACAATATTCTGTTTTCATATATTTTACACGCTTTACTATTAAGCGATTCATCAGTCCCGATGTGACCGACATTTGCCGGAGAGATAACACATACGCAGTGTGGTTTTTTTCTAGTCAGATAAGCCCCTTATCATTTTTCTGCAGGGCATAAACTAATATATTTTATGTTAGACGAAGTTGGCAAACAGGTCCTAATTTTCAACATGTTGTGGGGTCAATGTGGGCAGGGGAACCTTCAATTCTAGGCTCTTTTCAATCTAATGCCACTAATGACGATAAATAGACAACAGAGAGACGACAGAGAATTAAAGAGAAACATTGGTACAAAGGAAGAGCACCTACTCACATATGTACTCATGTCTCACACACCCAGCAGTTTTCAGCTTGCTGGAGCGGAGTATGTACATGACAATATTTTGTGCCAGGTGATTAGTACCACCTTGCTGGAGTGGGGTGGGTACATTTTAATTGTAATTTTAATTCTTTTTATATAGCATTTACTACCTCTTAGACTGACTCGAAGCACTTTTCAGCAAAGAGCACTCTACTACGGAACCCAGGAAGGATTAGTGGTGGGTTAGTTTAGGGAAATATGAGTTTATTTGAGTGGTGGAAATGCAAGTCTATTAGTTGGATTGAATAGGATAATGGAGGGATAGAAGAGGGAACAGTATAGAAAGTGTTATTTGGGAGATCATAGTAGTAAGAGGAGGTTTGGAATTAGTAAAGGGAAAGATGGAGGAGGGAACAATCTCTAGAAAATGATTTGAGAAATCATAGCAGTAAAATTAGGTTTGTAATGGGTCAAAGGAGGGATACATGAGTGAAGAATTTAGAAAGGATTGCGAGGGGCGATCGTAGTAGTAAAATGAGGTTTTGGGTGAGCCAAGAAGGGATAGAGGGGAGAAGAGTCTAGAAAGGTTTATTTTGGTGATCAAAATAATAGAATGATGTTTGGGCTGAGTCAGAGAGTGAAGGTAGAGGATATATTAGGCGAGCTAAAGAGTGATACAGAGTAGTGCATTGGAGAGAGTCAAAGGTTTTTTAATTTTTTTTATTACCAGAACATGCAAACTAAGGGAATCATTAGGATGTCCGCCCGCCATCCCGACGTAAAAAGGGACCGCCCGCCATAAGTCCGGTGGTCCCATGGGGGTGATTAGGATTTTTCATTCAGGCAAAGCGGAAGACGACTTTTAGATGGCAGGACCCTGTAAACACAGCTGCTGTCCATTAACGATACGGCATTTAAACACCGAGTCTTCCTGCCGATCTGTACCTCCCGGGGCTAGCTCTACCGAGCAACGAGGTACCGACGGACAGGTAAGACTGCTGAAACTCTACCTACTCCTTTACCACTTTTAAGGGCTCTTTTTAGTTTGGTAATGTAGGAAGGGCTTTGATGCTTTGGTAAATCTAGATATAGCCAACTTATTTCCTACAGCTTTTAACTTTGCAATCAATTGCTCACCATTGAGCATTTATGATGGGACAGTACCAAGTGCACCTAGAGGGAACTCTGTGGCCTTGCCTTTTCTTTAGTACTTAGTTTTGGAAGTTCTTTTGTATGGTTTACTCTATTAGACACCTATATATATTTTTCTCCCCATAGCGCAGGGCCTCCTCCCAGAGCAGCCAGCCAGGTAGAGGTGAGGCAGGATTTTCCTACTATTGAGGGTAAGTCCTATCCAGTGTAAATTATTACACTGGCAAAATCAGCTACAAACTTGCCTTGTTTGTCACTGAATATGTATGTTAACTAAACAATGTGTATATGTGTTTCTCTCCCTATCCTTCTGTTTGCTACTTGGGTATGACCTGATCACCAAATATAAGACAGGAATACCAGTGGAGTATATAAGTTAGCTTTATTTTGTATTTTCTACTGTGTTGTCACGTATTATTGCAGCAGCAGTTTCACTTATTTTTCGATCTGGTCCTGAAGAAAGCCGTTGATACCGTTTGGATCCATAGGCTGAAACATGTTGACCATCAAGTGACAGTGGTTCTATATCTATACCACTGAGCTGTTTCTTTTAACCCTGTCAAGCGGAACACAACAATAAAGCATTATAGTGTATCCAGTTAGGTAGTTTTAGAATTCACTCATCTATCCTTCACACAGCGCTGCATACCTCACTACACCTATTTCCTCACATATGGGATTACCATCCTTACGTCAAAAAAACATCTCTGAGCTCCTCACTTAATCACCGGAGTAGTAGCTCCCAGTGTTGACTAGGTTTTCTACACTGGTAAGGAGGACCCATATGATGAAGCATGTCACCCTTGGGTGAGTGGGGGTTCTTATCCTTAAGGGATGTCTCCCCCAGTCATTTTTGTAGTGTAATGTCGGTTTTGAGAGAACTTAGCACATTGGTTACATACATATGGTTTAGACCACAGTTGTGCAATTTTGTGTAGGGTGATTAGGATGCGCCCACTGCACTGGCAGGTGCATCCTGCATTTTCAAAATTGCGGTGGGCGGTGCTTTCAGCACCGCAAGCCGCAATGGCAAAAATGCATGTTGTGCATTTGCATGCACAACGTGGCAGGCACCGCAGGGTGCCAGCCATGTTGTGCATGCAAATGTACCCCCCATGTGCACCCCCAACCCCCAAAATTTGTGGGGACCCGCAACAGGCCCCCAACTTCAAAATCCGCATGCCTTTATGTGGCGGCATTGCCGCCATGGAAAGGCTGCCTCAACACCTGCATCCTTATATGTAGCAGACACCGCAACCATATTAAACCCTTGACCGGGTAGAAAAGCGATAGACGGTCTTCCTGTCCGCTGCAGTACTCCTGCCATACTAATATGGTGGGGGGGAAATGGGTGGCGGGAGGGGAAGAATGAAGTGCGGATTGCCACCGCCATGTGGGCGGTGGCGATCCACCCCACATCCTAATGGGCCACTAAATGTTTTGCCCATGTGATATGTTGCACCCTGCATTAGGACCCGCTAGGCCTGCTATACATGTGACATGCATATTACAGGGGGAAGTCTGGCTTTGCCATTGGTTTAAATGGCAAAGTCAGGCCAGCAGTTTAACCCAGAGTGGTGAAAAGAAGTTTACTAGACAACAGGTAAGTATTAACTTCTTCTTTATTCCAGCAAGACATGGAGCCACCGCCTCCTGTGTTCCCTCCAACCGTCGATATGACCTATCTTCTAGAACCTTCAGGTAGCAGTTCTAGAGTAAACAATAAAAATAGAACTTAACACATCTTTCCCCTATACAATTGAAAAACTAAAAACACTAGAAGACAAACAAAAGTTAATTAAAAATAACTTTGCATAAACACAAGTAAACAAATGGAAATGGTATATCTCTTACTGATACATTAGATAATCACATGAATATTACATAACATGTTATATCACTTACTGATACATTAAATAGTCACATAATTTACTAGGCAACTTAGTTGATCTAACAGGATGCTCACGCATGTGCATAATCTGCCTAGTCGTAGATTGATTGAAATTGTGATGATCACAAATAGCTTGATTGGTACTAGATGACTTTTGGTAATTGGAAACAGAAATCTTATTTTTATTCCACCACTTTCCTTCTTCCAATTGTACAGCACATTTATTAGTTCTCACTACAAGCTGAGGATGAGAAAACTTTGACGAACCTTTAGGCAAAATTCTAGAACATTTAACTCGCGCAAAATCCCCTACTTTCACTTTGAGTTGTTTTGTGCTAGATTGGATATCTTTTTTTTTAGCTTCTATTCTCTTCTATTCCAGAATACTGCAGCTTGGTTGGTTTTGAACCTCCCGCGCAAAACCTCCTCTGCTGCCTGTTTAAAAAGCCTACACTGGTTGCCGGTAAAAAAGCGCATCCTTTTTAAAGTATTATGCCTGGTCCACTGACAACTGTACGAAAAAAATCCTAAATACGGGTCCAAAAAACTCAGATGGTATCAGCCATACAGGGAACTCAGATCCAGAAACGAACTCTTACTGGCACCTTTAAGAATACGAACCTCCAGAAATGGCGGCCGAGCATTTTCGTTTCTGGCCCCGGCCACATGGAACAAAAGGCCTTTTTATTTCCGAAACTCCCCCGATCACGTCTGTTTCCACAAAGGATTAAAGACTTGGCTCTTTGCAAATTAACTGCATCCCTTTAAGTCAGAGACTGCTGCAAGCGCAATGAGACTCCTTAGGATCTGATTTGAGCGCTATACAAATATCCTTGACTTGACTTGACTTTTTGTTAACCTCTTTTAATTTAGTTATTGGTACACTGAATGCACCCAACCATCCTCTTAACATTTTCGTAGCCGGAACGTGACCTCTGAGTAAAATAAAGGGCGAAACATCTGTGTCAGGGTTAGGAGTAGTACGTACAGCCCACAACAAATTATTGAGTTCTTTTTTGCAATTAAGATTACTAGCCTTAGAAAGTTGCATGTTCTCTTTGATCACCCTATTGGAAAGGGGCGACCAATCGGTCCCCCCGAACGTATGGTGGAGTACCACGATCCCCCCGGGAAGCCATCTTGGGCGGGAGGCGAGTCTCGGCTGGTATGCCCGAAGCGGCGTAGCCGGGGCGCGCCTTTTTCCCGCCCTAGAGTGGGCTGGCCTAGACAACGCGGCCGGCCACGCCCTCGGAGGCAGGCGGGGGCGGGTTCACGCCCACCCTGAAGACGGATAAAAGGAGCGGAAGCCAAGAAAGCATCCTCTTGTTCCTGTGCTCTGAAGCTGCACCTCCCCGCTGCACGTGAGCTCGAGACGGAACGAAGAGCAATTTTGAGCGTTGTAATCCCTCTTTTTGTCTTACAGATATCCCGTCTAAGAATGCCCAAGAAGGTCGGAAAGCGGGTCGGTACCGACGAGATGCTCCGCATACTCATGAAGGAGATAGCCGATCTGAAGAGAAAGGTTGAGGCTAAGGACGGGGAGGGAGGACCGAAACGGCCTTTACAGGGAACAATTCCCGGTGGAAAAAGCAAGAGGCCCAGAAGGGGAGCACTTGGGGGGGAGACCCCGGTTCCCGAAGCCCCACGAGAGGAGCCAACCCCGGCGCCAAAGGAGGGGAATCCAATCCCTGTGGTGGTCACCCCTGCGAACAGGGAGGATATGCCCCCCGAGTTAGCGGCACAATTGGCAGCGTGGTTGGGAAACGATAGCGAGGGCGCCACGGCTGACGACGCCCGGGCAGTGATGAGGCAACTGCGGGAATCTAGGGAGGCTGCGAAGACGCCATCTTCTGTTCCCCCACAGGTCCCGGCGGTTGGAAGTACAGCAGGCCCAAGTTCGGCGACAAACGTGGGGTCTACTTCAGGTAAGCGGCCATTGCCGATTGCGGGGGGGGAGTCTGCACCTTCTCGTAAGGAGAAGATTGCTCAGCACGTCCCACTAGAAATCAAGGAATTGATTTGGGCGGATAAATATGTAAACATGTTTTCATTGCTTACCGACCATTACGAGATCGAGCATGTAAAGAGTCAAAAGGAGCTCATGCATCCGAGTGTTTGGCGCGCAAAAATGGCCGCCTTTAAGGTCGACGAGACCATTGGTACTCGGGGCAGAGCGTGGGGAATTTTTACTTCCATCATGGGGGAGCGCAGGCCTGAGTTGTTGACCGAGTTACCCATTTATCAGTCACGTATTATGGAGTATTCTGTGGCATATGGGGGCAATCAGTGGTTCTGCTATGATAATTTGTTTAGAAAAGCCAAAGAACACAACCCGTTGTTGTCTTGGGATTGTTACGACTCTGTGTCTTGGCAAAAAATGGAGAGTACAGGGATGTTGAAGGTGCCATTAGTAGGGAGTAACGGGGGGGATTCCTCCCGCCAAAACTCTGGGACGCCCTTTCGGACGGGTGCAGGTAACGAGTTCCACACGAAGCCGAGTGGCAACACAGGTAAAAGGGGGATCTGTTGGAATTTTAACAGGGGCAAATGTACCAGGCCCCAGGGGTCATGCAAATTCAGACATGAGTGTGGGGGGTGCGGGCAGCCATCCCATCCTGAGTCCATGTGCAGAGCCAAAACGGGTGATAACGGTGGTAAGGGAGGCGACAAACAGGTCTAATATAGTCCGAGGGGCGCCTTTACCGACCCCGATTGATACCATGGCAATGATTCCTTGGCTCAGCGAATACCCAGATCATGCTTCCGCTGGGGTGTTACGGAACGGGTTTTCATATGGTTTCCGCATCCCAGTGGGGGATTTTCAGGGGGTACCGGACTGTAAGAATCAAATGTCGGTCTTACAGCACACGGCAGTGGTGCAGGTAAAGATTGGGAAAGAGGTGACTCGAGGTCGTGTCGCCGGTCCATTCGATTTGCCACCAGTTGCTAATTTTGTGTGTTCTCCTCTAGGGGTGGTCCCCAAGAAGGACCCGGGTGAGTTTCGGCTGATACATAATTTGTCAGCCCCACGTGGTCTTTCCGTGAATGACGCGATAGACCCGGAAGTATGTTCGGTGCGGTACGCATCTTTCGATGAGGCCGTTGCCATGTTGAATCGCCTGGGGCCCGGGACGCTGATGGCCAAATCGGACATCGAGTCAGCGTTCCGGTTGCTCCCGGTACACCCAGAGGATCAGCGTCTCCTTGGTTTTCAGTTTCAGGGTCGCTATTACATGGATAAATGTATGCCAATGGGATGCTCGATTTCATGTGCCTATTTCGAGAAATTCAGTTGTTTTCTGCAGTGGGTATTCACGAGGAAGACAGGTTTTCAACATGTTATGCACTATCTCGATGACTTTCTGTTTCTGGGGGCAGCCGGGGATTCTGAGTGTGGACAGGCCTTACATGAATTTTGTGTCCTAATGAATCAATTCGGTGTGCCATTGGCGCCAGGTAAGACGGTGGGTCCCTCGACCTTGATCGAGTTTCTGGGGATCGAGCTCGACTCGGTGGAAGGTTGTTTTCGATTACCTAAAGAAAAAGTGTTAAAATTCAGGTTATCCCTTGAGACATGTATTCGTGCAACGAAAGTGAACCTGCATCAATTGCAACAGGTGGTGGGTCAGTTGAATTTTGCCCTGAGAGTAATGCCGATGGCGCGCCCCTTTTCCCGCTCGATTGCACAGTCCATGGTCGGCTTGAAGGAAGGACATCATCGTACGAGACTCTCGGCAGAGGTTCGCCAGGACATGCGCATTTGGATTGCATTCCTGGCGGATTTCAATGGTCGAATTGTCTGGAATAAACCAGCAGTGTCTTCCGAGGAGTTGGGGCTATGGACAGACTCGGCGGGGAGTATGGGTTTTGGCGCCATATTGGGTACACAATGGTCGGCTCAAAAATGGCCGTCATGGTGGCATGAGTGCGGGTTGACGAGTAACATTGCTTTTCTCGAACTGTTCCCTATTCTGGTGGCCTTGAAAACATGGCCAGAAGGGTTTAGGGATCACTCTGTGGTGTTCTGGTCTGATAACATGACCGTGGTTGAGTGTATCAATAGTCAGGCGGCACGTTGCAAATTGATTCTGAGACTGCTCAAGGAAATTGTGTTGTTGTGCATGCAACTGAATGTACTGTTTAGGGCGCGACACGTGCCGGGGGTGATGAACCAAGCGGCTGATGCGCTCTCTCGTTTCCGTATGCAGGCCTTCTGGGGTTTTCTGCCCACAGCGGACCCGGTGGCGGCACCCTTTCCCGAAGCTCTCTGGTCTCTCGGTGCCCCGAACTACAAGACCTCGTGGGAGAGAGTTTAGCACCCAGGACGAGGAAGGCATATGAAGGGGCGTTCCGTTCCTATTGGGCCTTTTTGGGTTCTGCCGGGAGGGAGCTTTGGGGTCTGGAAGAGTGTGTAGTGAGATTCCTGCTCTCTTTACGTCACGCAGGCAAGTCAGTAGCTACGGCCCAGAAGCATCGGGCCGCCATTTCCTTCATGGCAAGGGCTCATGGGATCCAGGACCCGACAGCGTCTTTCGTTGTGCAAAAAGCTGATATTGCCGAAGCACTGCCCAGTGACTATGCTATTGTCCGCTGTGACCGACCTGTAAGGACAGGTGGCGGTGTGGCAATAATTTTCAATAAAAAATACCAATGCCATGCTGATTCCATTACTTTGAGCAAATGTGAGGCTCTCCACTTCAAGCTCACTTTAAACCCCAATTTTACTATTACCGGACTTTTAATGTATTGTCCCCCTGGCACTACTAATTCCTGGTATACTCAATTCCTGGATTATATGGCTTCTGTGCTCGTATCTTCCAGTAACTTCTTCGTCATTGGGGATTTAAACTTACATTTGGACAACCCCAATGATAAGGCTGCTGATAGCTGCATCACTGATCTTGCTGCTATGAATTTAACTCTACATAACACGGGCCCCACCCACAGGGATGGACATCTTTTGGATCCTATTTTTTCAAACTCCTCATTTATAACAAGTTTTCCTGCCTTACCTGTCCCTTGGTCAGACCATTATCTAGTTAAATTCACGGTAGTTACCAATAAGATTCAGGCCACATCCAATTCCTCTTTCAATCTTAAAAGGAGAATCTGGAAGAATTTGGATATTACAGCTCTCAACTTAAAACTGCTTGATCTTTTGCCTAAATATCAACTCAACTTAGACAATATGAACTTAGCTGCTAATTCGGTGAACTCCTGGCTCTCTGATGCTATAAATATTTGTCTTCCTCTTACAGACAAAAAAAATGTTGTCCATAATTCTCCCGCCCCTTGGTTTAATGAAATTCTTCGCCTTCATAAAGCCCAATGTAAGAGACTAGAACGGGCTTGGAGGAAAGATTACTCTACTGCTGCCGGGCTTACGTATAAAGCCGAACTGAAGCTATACCACAAGGCCTGTGCTCACACCAGAGCCACCTATGCCACAAATTTGATTACAGAAGCCATGAATAAATCTAATGTTTTATTTAAAGTGGTAAAAGACCTTGCCGGCTCTCAGACAGTCGCTATACCCCCTCCTCTTTCGAGTAAGAAATGCGACGAACTTGCTCAGTATTTTACATCTAAAATCGACATAATCTATAGAGATATTAAATCTCTTGAGGAATCTACTGACTGCCCTGGGCCATCTCCTATTACTACTGTTCCTCCCTAGGCCTCTCTGCAGACCTGGCCTGATCTTGTACCTGCCACTCTTTTAGAAATTTTAAACAATATCAAATCTGGCTCACCCATGGATCCCGTACCTATTTCGGTTCTACGCCAGCTTGAATCCTCCCAACTTGAAGTGATCTGCTCTTTGCTTAATGCTTCCCTTGCTTCTGCCACGGTCCCCCATTGCTGGAAGCATGCAATGGTTACTCCGCTCCTCAAGAAACCCACTGCAGATCCTAATGTCGCTGCAAATTTCCGGCCTATTTCATTGTTGCCAGCTTTTTCAAAAATTTTGGAAAAACACATTCATCTACATCTCTCACGTTTTGTCACCTCTAACAATCTTCTTCACTCATCCCAATCTGGCTTTCGCCAAGGCTTTTCTACAGAAACCACCCTATTAGGTGTTACTGAGAACATTCGCCAATTATTGGATCAGGGTCAAACAGCTGCACTGATTTTGCTTGATCTCAGTGCAGCTTTCGATACTGTCTCCCACAGTATTCTTCTCGATAGCCTTGCCTCCTTTGGCATTTGTGACAAAGCCTTACTCTGGTTTTCGTCCTTTCTTTCTGATAGGACTTTTCAAATCTTTTCAAATACTTCCACTTCAAACATCCACTATTCCCCTCACGGTGTTCCCCAAGGTTCTATCCTTAGCCCTCTCCTCTTTAATCTGTATGTCGTTCCGTTAGCCCATGTTGCACAGCTTTCTGGTCTTAATCTTTTCACTTATGCTGATGATTCTCAGATTGTTTTTTCTTTATCTCAAGCTGATCCTTCTTCACCTTCCTCTTTGCAATCCGGTCTCAGCGACATCTCTCGTTGGATGAGCCGTAATTTTCTAAAACTTAATAGTGAAAAGACGGAGGTGCTTGTCTTCGGTAACAAGCCTGACCTTTGGAGTCCGAGACACTGGCCATCAACCATGGGCGTTCTACCTACTCCATCTGAACGTGCGAGGAACCTCGGGGTTCTCATTGACAGGGATCTGTCGATGAAAGACCAAGTCAATAAAGTCTCAGCCACCTGTTTTACTATTCTTAGATGGCTGAGAAAGATCTTCTGGATTCTGCCATCTGACACCCGGAGATCTGTTGTGACGGCCTTGGTGACCTCTAGATTGGATTACAGTAATGTGCTCTATCTGGGGGTTACCAAGGCGGTCTTGCGTCGTCTCCAATTGGTCCAGAATGCTGCTGCCCGACTCCTGTGTGGATGTCGGAAATATGATCCTATCACGAAACGAATTAAGCAACTTCATTGGCTTAATATCGAAAATCGTGTAAAATTTAAGGCACTATGCTTTATGCATAAGATTAAAATTGATGTTGCTCCCACCTATCTTCGAGCACTCGTCAAGCCTTATCTACCCATCCGCTCACTCCGTTCTTCTTCCCAACATTTGTTCTGTGTACCTAGATTCAGACTTTCTAGAATGGGAGGCCATTCCTTTACTGTACTGGGACCCAAATTGTGGAACTCTCTTCCCATGGACTTACGAATGGAGCAGTGCCATCTCCGTTTTCGAAGAGCCTTAAAGACCTGGCTATTTGCCCAATAATTCTTCTCTTCAGGATCAACTATGTGCTTACTGTTAATCAGCGCCGGGAAACCCTTATTGGGTAGCTGTCGCGCTCTATAAGATTAATTAATAAATAAATAAAATAAATAAATAAATAAAAAGCGCTACGTGGGTGGCAACGCCTTGAGGGTCGCAGAGTAGACGATAGGCACCCGATAGGTCTGGATAGGTTGGCCCTGTTATTATCCGTGCTACCGGTAACATGTTCATCCCAGTACGAAGCAGTGTTGTTCCGAGCCGCATTTGCATTAGCATTCCATGGGGCTATGCGGGTAAGCGAATTAGTGGCAAAGAACAAGCAGGATACGATGGGGGGACTGTGCCGGGAACACATTCAGGTCAGGGAGGAGACAATGACGGTCTCATTTGTCAGGTCCAAATCCGATCAGGATGCAATCGGGGACTGCGTAATCATCCAGAGGATCCCCGGGTCTGCCATGTGCCCTGTTGGGTGCGTAGAGGAATATTTAGCGCAGAGGGTGGCAGCATGGGGGGGGACCTTGTTAAGACACGCTGACGCCACCCCACTGACGAGGTTTCAGTTTCAGCGGGTGCTTGCGATGTCGATTTCTGCCGCGGGCTTGAACCCCGGCGACTTTGGGACCCATTCCTTTCGGATAGGGGCTGCTACGGAAGCTACAGCCAGGGGTCTGAATGTTGAACAAGTAAAACGTGTGGGGCGTTGGTCCTCGAACTGTTATAAGAGGTATGTGCGGTTGCACATGTTGTGAAGCTGTAATGATGTACTCACGCTTCTTGTTTTTGTTTGGTTTTCAGTTGCGCAAGCCTACGAGGCGGGGCGGACTGTCCAGTCGACCCGACACCGGGGGGCCAGCGGTCAGACATTGCCGGCTGTGAAAAAGGAGGTGTGGGTCGTAGGCCACTCATACGTGAGGCGTGCCGCGGACGTATTCAAAGCAGGTGACATGATTCACGTGGCTGGGGAATACGGGTACAGTGTGTCCTTCTACGGAAAGGGCGGGCTCTGTATTGACCAGTTTCGATCATTTTTCGAGGGTTTGTTAGGGCGGACAAGGTCACCGCCGTCTGTAGTCATAGTACATCTTGGGGGCAATGATTTGGTGACCACTGGTAGACGACTTCTTCTTGAGGCGATGCTTTCCACGGTAAGTTGGTTGGCGAGAAGAGTTCCAGGGTGCACAATTGCATGGTCCCATATGATCCCACGGAAAGTGTGGCGGGGGGCTATTTCTGTTTCTGCTCTGAATCATTCAGTAAGGAAAATTAATAACAAAGTGAGTAGATTGTTTCGTTCAAGTACACTGCATTCTGTTTCGCATGGTTGTATTAAAGGGGACAGTATGTATTTGGGGGACGGTGTTCATTTGTCCCGGGTGGGGAACGAATTACTCATAGGAGACTTCATAGCATGGTTAAGGAGTTTACAGCATGACCTTTAGGTAGGAGTGTTTTGTGGGGGGTCCGGATAGCCGGTCAACTATCCGGCCTGTGGCGGTAAGGTCATGATCGGTGAGCAGTAATTCGAAGATCCCTATGAGGGGGCGTCACCCATTACGGATGGGAGCGCGCGGGGGAGGTGGCCAATTGGCCCCTCAACGGGGAGGCGGTCCTGTCTAAGGAGAGGCCGCCGGAAGGAAAGGAAAGGTGGTCAAGGCCCCTTCCTGGATAGGAGGGGCTACGGCCCCTCCTGGGGAATTTCCCGGGGCCAGGACATCTGCGACGGTAGATGGGTAAGTTGTGTGGGGTGCGGGAGGGGGTTTACGCTACCTTTTAGACACCTCACACGAGTCCTCGAACGACCGTTAAATGGCGTCGAGTTTATTGGGGCCCCCGTCAAGTACAAAGGGAAATTGGTAGATGCACTTGAGGTACGCCTCTGTGCGGTCGCTCCTCTCACAAGTGAGGGGGGTATTTCTGGTTTAGGGATCTGACACCGGTTACGACCTTGCCGTTGGCCCTTAACATTAGGATGTACAATTTCAAGTCAAATGTTTTGTAGGATGTTAGTTCGGCTAGGAGAACCTTTGTATTAGAGATCTGTTAAGGTTAGCCAACATCGTAATGTGGAAATGAAATTGTACATTATATGAAACTGTTATTTTAATGTTTTCTTTTGTTTCATATTTTAATAAATACGGCCGGGAAGGGTGACTCCCTTCCCGCCTTCCAAAAGTTCAAGAACTGTTTCCGGTTTCCCAATTCTTGGGGATTGTGTTGAGAGGGGGTGGCGGGTATCTCGGCCATATGGAAAGGGGCGACCAATCGGTCCCCCCGAACGTATGGTGGAGTACCACGATCCCCCCGGGAAGCCATCTTGGGCGGGAGGCGAGTCTCGGCTGGTATGCCCGAAGCGGCGTAGCCGGGGCGCGCCTTTTTCCCGCCCTAGAGTGGGCTGGCCTAGACACCAACGCGGCCGGCCACGCCCTCGGAGGCAGGCGGGGGCGGGTTCACGCCCACCCTGAAGAAGGATAAAAGGAGCGGAAGCCAAGAAAGCATCCTCTTGTTCCTGTGCTCTGAAGCTGCACCTCCCCGCTGCACGTGAGCTCGAGATGGAACGAAGAGCAATTTTGACCCACCCACCAGCCCCTGAGGACAGCGATTCGTTGTAAATACAGTTGATATAGTATCTTTTTGTTTTCTCTGTTTTCTTACAGGTTGTGATGATTGTCGTGAAATTTCTTAAAGATGCAATAAAGATTGGTTATTTTCAGTATGTTTTGCAAATAAAGTAATTTTGAACAAGGATTGATCAGTATTTACGCTTGATAATACATGTTGTTTTGCTTTGTAAATCTTAGTAACTTAGGTAGAACTGTCGTATTTATTTTGGTCGGGCGGTAAGGTCATGATCGGTGAGCAGTAATTCGAAGATCCCTATGAGGGGGCTTCACCCATTACGGATGGGAGCGCGCGGGGGAGGTGGCCAATTGGCCCCTCAACGGGGAGGCGGTCCTGTCTAAGGAGAGGCCGCCGGAAGGAAAGGAAAGGTGGTCAAGGCCCCTTCCTGGATAGGAGGGGCTACGGCCCCTCCTGGGGAATTTCCCGGGGCCAGGACATCTGCGACGGCAGATGGGTAAGTTGTGTGGGGTGCGGGAGGGGGTTTACGCTACCTTTTAGACACCTCACACGAGTCCTCGAACGACCGTTAAATGGCGTCGAGTTTATTGGGGCCCCCGTCAAGTACAAAGGGAAATTGGTAGATGCACTTGAGGTACGCCTCTGTGCGGTCGCTCCTCTCACAAGTGAGGGGGGTATTTCTGGTTTAGGGATCTGACACCGGTTACGACCTTGCCGTTGGCCCTTAACGTTAGGATGTACAATTTCAAGTCAAATGTTTTGTAGGATGTTAGTTCGGCTAGGAGAACCTTTGTATTAGAGATCTGTTAAGGTTAGCCAACATCGTAATGTGGAAATGAAATTGTACATTATATGAAACTGTTATTTTAATGTTTTCTTTTGTTTCATATTTTAATAAATACGGCCGGGAAGGGTGACTCCCTTCCCGCCTTCCAAAAGTTCAAGAACTGTTTCCGGTTTCCCAATTCTTGGGGATTGTGTTGAGAGGGGGTGGCGGGTATCTCGGCCATATGAACCTCTCCACAAGGCCATTAGTTCTAGGATGATAGCGAGACATTTTGGTATGCTTTATGTCTTTACATTTATTTTTTCTAAATTTGTGCCTTTCTAATGGAATGTTCTTAAAGGCTTTGAATCTATTATCAAGGGATTTGATTGCGGTGGGATACTCATTTTCACCTTCACTATCTCCTTCACCTCCACCTAATAGAACTACTATTTTCGTGGTGTGTTAAAGGATGATGTGATCTTCAGATCCAAGACAATGTCTTAAGATTGCGAATTTCTTTTTATGTGTGAATGAATCACCATCTAAAGCTTCTAAATATGCTTCAAAGCTTTCTTTCCACTTCTCCCAAACTAATTCAGGAGAAGATGGATTTGGGGAAAAAGCCGGAGGAGCAGCTAAAGATTTGCTGCATGTTGATTATAATTTATGGTCTAGTTATACTTCTTATAGTTAAAGAATCAGAGTATAGTATGAAGTAATAGCGTGAGTGGTACTGAAGTATGATCATTTCAATTAGCCGCAGGTGCAATCAAGACACAAAACACTTATACTGCCGCTGGTGCTATCAAGTCACTGTAATAATTCTGTTGGCATATATGCATAGTTGTGAATACTACAACTTATACTAATTGTAAATATTTGTGAATTGTATTGATTAGGTTAGCATGCACATAGCTGTTGAAAACTTGTAGAAAGAAAGATGTGCGCTTTAAATGTGCAAAATCAGCGTGCACGTCGCTGGGGAACAGATCGACACGCTCGATGTCAAATTATCAATTACTTTAGCGTGCGCATCCCTGTTAAAACATGTTGCGCTAGAAAAATGTAAATCAGCGTGCGCTTCACGTAGCTGGGCAACAGATATAAGCGTTCAAAGTTGCAGTATTTCTTTACGAAGATGGTAGCACTTAGACGTAATATATCAGAGGCTTGGGGTTGCTAGGCAGCAAAAGACGCGCTAAGAGATGCAGTGGGTTTCCTTTTGCAAAGATGGCGGCACGTAGACGTGATACGTCTTATGTCAGACGCTTGGGGATGTCAGTTGCAGCCGCGAGTTGCTGGGCGCACAAGAACAATCACGAGCGCCAGCTGCCCCGACTGAATTAAAATGTACCTTGGTCAAAAATCAGCAACAAATGATACTTTGCAATCCCACACCGCATTGACATGTGACTAACGGATTTAGTCTGCGAAGGATGACTCCTGTTCCTCTGATGTTCCGCTGACAGAGTCCAATATAATCTGCTACGCGGACCAGCCTTCAGGAAACTGCACACGTGGATGTCTTGATGGGACCTCGTCGTCAATGAAAAGATTTTAACTGGACAAGAGTTAAGTATTAACTTCTTCTTTATTCCAGCAAGACATGGAGCAGCAATTGCCACCGCCTCCTGTGTTCCCTCCAACCGTCGTTATGACCTATCCTCTAGAACCTTCAAGTAGCAGTTCTAGAGTAAACAATAATAATAGAACCTAACAAGTGGCACCACCAATGCTGCAATCCCTATGGTGACCCTCTAACTTACATTCCTTGGGTACCATTTACAACAGGTAAACTAGCTCAGCCAATTGGGTTGAAGCCAAATCGACATTTTAAGCCGTTTAAGGGTAAGGGCACAGGGACTGAGGTCTGGGTAGCAGGCCTCAGCGCACTCCTTGAGTCAAAAAACCAGCAGCATTGCCATACAGTATATACTTTACCAGTAAAACTGTATATGTTGGCCTTAGTCTGGCTAGTTCACAGTGCACCATTTGTACCCCTAACCTAGCAAGGTAACAGGTGGTAAGTGCATCCTCAGACCATGACAACCCTGACTCCCCAAGGAAATTGTGGAAACAGAACTAGAACCCTTTTGTTTGGTAACTTATACATGCCCAGAGGGAGACACAAGAAATACTCGAATTGGCATTTCCAAATATTTATTGAAGCAATAAGATTCTTGTGCAAAGTATGTGCACTGCAATAATCAACAGAAGGTAACAGAACAGAGTAATCAGCGTCACGAGAAGGGTAAAGAAATTAACAATTCAACCATTGTGCTGTTACATAGAATGCTATGTGCTTGCACATAAGTACAGTTATATTTGTGCTCCTACTTAGCGCTCTCTATCCTAGTGCGCCTAGGGTGGGTGAATCTGCCAGGATCCCTGTAGGGTGATCGAACGCTCCAGTTATCTATGGGTATGTTTCATCTGGGCACCCTTCTTGGTGTGGAGCTGGGTGTGATGTTTGTATCCCTTCAAACACCCTTAACTTTCTTTAAAAACATCAGGAAATTTCTCAGAAAACATTGCAGACATGTCACATATCTCTCGAACTATGACTTGAGGAGATGCATTGGGATTGAGTTGAACACCCAGATTTACGCTGATGTAACCAACTCAACAAAGCATCACCTTTCTTTGTCACATATATCTTCCCAACTGTCAAACGACTACCCAATTCAAGCTTAGTAATGAAGTAACCTAACATTTTAATGGGTTTAGCTCCATAACCCAAAGGAGAAATATCACATCTAAATAGTTTAACTTTTCCCTTAAAGTTTTTTATATACAATTCTTCATCAATCATTGTGATGTGTGAACATGAATCAAACTTTAGATTTATCATCACATCTCCAACAGAAACTAAGTGAGAGGGATGATCAATTTTTTCACAATTGATCTGAAAAGTCACAGTTTTCACTTGAGGTTTGGACCACCTTTTAGTTGGATTTTCACCACTAAACATCTTAGTTCTACATAACTTCGCAAAATGTCCTTTTTTACCACAAGTGTTGCACATAGTTTTTAACGCAGGGCAACCAGGAGAATTAGCCAAGTGACTAAATTGTCCACGCCTAAAACAAGAAAACCTATTTCCTGAATTAGTATTGGAGGCAAACGACATAGGATTATGCTTCTCCATATTAACTTTCTTTGAAGAGAAACGTACGTTTAGATAAACCCTGGTCACTTGTGGCCGATGAACTCTCTGTTACTGATGGTTTGCTGACTCGTGGTACTAAGTTAGTTCCTCCTGTTGGTATTCGGAAAAAACTGTTGTCACATGTTCATTGTGGTCCTCTGGGTATTGTTAAGACGAAGGAAATGATGCGTTTGCAGTTTTGGTGGCCTAATATGGATTTGGAAGTAGAGAGATTAGTCAGAGATTGTGTTGAATGTTGTGCGAGTGATAAGATTCTGAAAACTAGACAGATGCCTATGGTGTGTAGACAGTTGCCTAGCCATCCTTGGGATGAGGTTGCCATTGACATTTTGGGTCCTCTTAGCGGTGTATCTGATACCCCGTACTTGATAGTTCTTATTGACTTGTATTCAAGATGGATTCAAGTGACTGCTGTAAGAGACATTACTTCCTCCTCTGTCATTAAGTTTTTTGGAAGATATTTTTAAAAGGGAGAGCTTTCCAAATAGTTTATTGTCTGATAATGGTCCTCAATTTTGTTCTAGTTTGTTTTCTGATTTTTTGAAAAAATGTGGTGTTGTTCATAAGAGATGCTCTCTGTATCATCCTGAGTCAAATGGTGCTGTTGAAAGGGTAAACAGAACACTTAAAGAGTCTATACAATTGGCTAGGTCTAATGGTTTGAACTGGGTTGTGGCTCTACAAGATAGAATAAATGCTTATTGATGTTCTCCTCATTCCTCTACTGGGAGGTCTCCTTTTGAGTTGTTAAAAGGTAGAATACCTAATACCATGTGGTGTCCTGGTTGGATGAGAATGAACAAAGGTTTGGTTGACAATGGCATAGGTGAATGGAGAGAAAAGGAGTTGAGTAAACAGTTTTTGAGGAAGTCTTATTTTGACAAGAAAAGGTCTGTTCGTTTTCAAGAGATTGAAATTAAAGTTGGTGATCTTGTCAAAATAAAAGCTCCTGTTGGTTGTAAATCGTGGTCTAAGTATACAAATGTCAGGCCTGTCATTAAGGTTTTCAAGAATGCCATTAAAACCCTGGATGGGAGGATATGGAATAAGAGTTGTGTTGTGCTTGTTAAATCTAATATGTTAGCTTCTAATTTGCCTAATGAAGATGATTCATTTAATGTTATCAGTTTCCCCGAAGCTGTACCTTCTTCATCTTGTAATGCCCGTTTGAGGAGCATGAGGTTACGTAGTGCCCCAATGTACATGAAAGATTATGTTTAATCCCTTCTTTATTGATGTTCTTTCTTTTTGTTGCGAAGGGAGATGTGTGATGTTGTATTTCTCTTATTATTCATTCTCTGTTTCTTTAATTCCTTATCTCTGATGTCATTTAATTCTATGTTGGAACTCTGTATTGTAGAATGTTGTGTGTGCCTTGAGTCAGTTGACTCTGGGCGTTTGTGGCTGAGGTTTAATAAAACCTACGCTAAAGAAATCATGCTTCCAGCTTATTCATTTTATATCTACAAGACACCACACTGCGCACCATCCTTCTTAGAAAGCACACAGATTCAACTGGTCTGGAAATCTGGCATGGGGGAGACCTTAACAAACAAAAATGCTCCTTTAACTCCATAAAAGAATGATGCCATTTTTAATGTAATGTAATGTAATTGGACACTTAAAGAGTGCTACTGTCACTCCGAGGAGCATCATGGTGCTATGCTGATCCCAGAGTTGGAACAAGACTGGATGGCTGCGGCAGTGGACAAAGAGTTAGATAAGTGTTCTGCATAGGGCTTCAGGGGCTGAGAAGATCCAAGCTTTTAGGGCTTTCCTGAAAAGCGTTTCAGACTAGATCTGACGGAGCTGGTTAGGGAGTTGGTTCCATGCTTTGCAGCCTATCACTGCGAGCAATTTTCTTCCCTATGAGACATATCTAAATGCTGGTGGTTTTAACAGGTTTGCATTAGCGGATCTAAGACTTCGGGAAGGCATATAATGCGTAAATCTTGCTTGGAGGTAGTGTGGACCTGGAGAGTGAAATATTCTGAAGGTGATTATCAGAATCCTAAACAGGATTCTTTTATGGATAGGTAGCCATTGTAATGTTTCTAAGGCCATCGATGAAGATGATCTCCTAGGCCATTTCAGCACTAGACGTGCTGCTGAGTATTGGACAATTTGGAGTTTGTGTAAGACTGACTTGTTGCTATCTGCATAGAGGTTGTTGCAGTAGACCAATCTAGAAGTGATTAGGGCCACAACAACTGTCTGGCTGAGATGAGAAGCAAATAAAATAACTTTTTGAGTAATTTTATGATAGGGAAGTTCCAGCAACTGCCAGTGATTGATGTTTGAAGGAAAGTGTGGCATCAACTTTGATTCCCAGATTTCTGACTACTTTCACTATGTTTGGAGGAGGGGGGTGTCAGCTGGCCACCAAATATTAGGAGAGAAAGTGTTCTCTTGTCCTAGTGGTAGTATTTCCGTCTTTTCCGAGTTGCACTTTAGATGATTGGTTTTGCATCCATTGGAAGGTAGCAGTGAGACATAAGCGGTAATTTTCTTCCGCCTGCTTGGTGATTTTGTCCAGCACTAGGATTAACTGCGTATCGTCCGCATATGAGATGGTCTCTATGTTGAAGGACAATATCAAACTGATCAACGGGGCCATGTAGGCATTAAAGAGCATAGGGCTAAGGATGGACCCCCGAGGGACACCGGAGAGCAGTGATTTTTCTTTTGATTTGTGTTGACCAAGAGTGATTTGACTGCGGTTCTGCAAGAAACCTTTAAGCAAGGCCAGGACTATGTGGGCAATACCATAGGAAACGAGATAGTCTGACATGTGAGACTGTGTCGAATGCAGCCGACAGATCTAATAAAACCAGAACTGCGTTCTTTCCTTGAAGCTTTGAGGGATTTAGCCATGTACAGTAGAGCTGATTCTGTTGAGTGCTGGAATCTGAAACCGGATTTGTTAGGGTGTTGAATATTTGCTTCTTCCAGGTATGTTGTGAGTTGGGTGGTAACAAGTTTTTCCGTGATCTTGCTAAGGCATGATAGTAGAGAAATTGGTATAAGATTGGTGAGGGTAAAGGGGTCCGCAAGTTGTTTCTTTTGTAGCGGCTTGACTGCTCCGAGCTTCCATTCTGTGGGATCTTAGCAGATGACAGTGAAGCATTACATATTTAATTTATGATTGGGTTTACGGTGTTGATTATGGTGTGTAAGATCAAGGGAGGACAGGGGTCAAAGGGGGAGCCCGATTTAATAGCCAAAATCGCCTGACGGGATTGGTCAAGACTAAACGGCTGAAATGTTTGCAGAGTCGGTCTGTCTTTACGTAAAGCGGCATTGTTGTTAGTTGAGGGACAGACGTGTGGAGTGAAATCTTTTTGTCATGTCAGAACATTCTGTTTGAAATAGTCTGCTATGCTATTGAAAGAGGGGGGAATCTCTTGTTGTAATACTTTTGGGTTGGTAAAAGCATTAACTATCTTAAAGATATTTTTTTATTTGAGTTGGTCATTTTAAGCACTTCTGTATAGTAGGCTTTTTTGGCTATTTTAATCTGGATGTGGCAGTTTTTGAGAGCCATTTTTGATGTGCTTTGTTCGATCTGCTCATAGTTCAGTCGCCATCTGCAATCCAGGGTCCTACAGTGGGTTTTGAATTCTTTCAGGGTTTGCGTGTACCATGGGGCGGAAGGCTTCTTTTGTGGGCTGCCGTTTTGTGGACCTGGGGATGCAAAACCGTCCCTCAGGGTATATATCCACAGTGTGAAGAGCTGGTTGTCTGCTGTTGGATCTCCTGACAGTTTGGGTCTACAAGCTAGCGCAGCTGGATGAAGGTCGGGGTGAGCTGTCATCTCCTTCCACCTTGGCTTATCTTGTTGAAAGGGTAGGGTGCGCCCCTTGGTGTTTGGTCAAATGGTCAAATGGAATCAGCTTATGATCGGTCCAGGTTAGGTTAACTGGGTCCTTGACAGTGAGCGTTTTGAGGTTGGAGTAAATACAGTCTAGCATGTGGTCAGCTTTGTGAGTAGCGGAAGAAATCCGCGGTTCTAGGCCAAGTGTGTCCATAATTTCCTTGAAGCTTGTTGCCCCTCGATTGTTGAGTGTGTCAAGGTGGATAACAGGGTAAAGTTGGAGAATCTAAGAGTGAGTGAGCTCACAATGTCTCCAATACTGTCTAAAAAAGCCTTATGGGGACCCGCTGGGCGGTAAAGTAGCGCTCATGCAAAAGGGATGGACTCCTCTAGTTGAAAGCCAAAACTAATGGCTTCTGCTCCTTTGAGGTCTGGTAATTGGGATATTGAGCACTTCAGTTAGCTATGATGAATAATTGCCAGGCCTCCCCCATGTTTTTCTGGTCTATCTAATCTATGAAGGAGGTAACCAGGGGGGAGGGCACTGACTATGTTGGGTTTGCACCAGCCCTTCAGCCAGGTTTTGGTTACAAAAAGGCAGTCAAGTTTATCGTCTATTATGAAGTCGTAGATATGTTGGGTATGCTTGCACATTGATCGGGCATTTATTAGACCACTTCGTAAGCAAGTCAGTTTGCTGCTGTTTTAAGATACTATATCCGGTATAGGCCTGAGAGTTTGTTACAGTTCTTGCAACAGATTGGCTGCTTCCAGTTTTCTATATCCAACATTTTTGTAATGTTTAAGGGGTTCCTGTTTAGGGCTAGAATGGAATCCCTTGTGAGACGCTGACCTGGAGGAAAAAGGACAGCGTTTCTGGTGCTGGGCACGTTCCCGACGTGGACGGGCACAGACAGGCTTGCCATTGGTGCGGCTTTGGTGCGCCAGCTGCACGCCTGCTGCACACGTCCACTGCATGTCGGCGCCATTCTTCACTTTCATATTGTGAGGCTGGTGGCTCTGGGGGAAGGCTAGACCATCTCCCTCCGGAAATGGCTTCCGCTGAGTGTGCTTGCCGAAGTGAGGGTAAATTAAAGTTGTTCCTCCCTCCACTCAATCAGCAATTGCTGTGGTGGACTGGGGAGGAAGTGAAGGTGTTGGGGTTGTAAGGTAGAGACAAAGGATATTTTAAAATTTTAATTTTAAAAATACAAGGCATGCAGCGCTACAGGATTCAGCATTTGTTGCATTCATTAGAATTCCTCATTTTTTTTTAAAGTAATCCCTGTGAGTTAGAGGCGTGGTATTCAAAGAACAAAGATTGCAAGCAAGGGGCTTAGCAACTAATCTGGCACCTATGTACCCGCTAGCAGCTTTTCCTTTATATAATAAACTTCACCCATGCTGCCATGCCTAAGTGGAAGTCAGGCCGTCTTTATTGATGCTATCCTGACTAAGCTGTCGCTAAGCAAATAAAAACAAACAACAACATTGTTCACAATGAACTTTAGCGTTCATACAGAATGTTCATGGCTCTGGTAATATACCTGCGAAGATGTGTACATTCAAGCTAAGTTATTTCATGGAACATTATCCATGCGAACACGCAAGAAAATGTGAGGCAAATGTCAACGTTCTAGAAGAGATGTCAACTTTAAATATGATCATGTAAAATGATGGTGTTCCTGCCCATACCTAATGTGACCACATGGCAGGATCTGTCCAAAAATATGGGGGTGATCATACATTAGAGGCAATTCCTTACAGTTACATTCTCAAGTCTGACACAAAGAGTTCTGTTTGCATTGGAATAGGTAGCGTGGAGGACCTTTCGGTGTGAACAGCAGGTCGAACCCCATGGACGGTTGTTGCTGCAGAACGAAGAGCCGGTTGTCGCATGAGCTTTGTGGTGGCTGATCATTGCGGACAGTCGCTGTCCACGAGAAGTGTATGACGAGTGCTGCCGGTCGCCGTGGACGGTCACTGTCAGCATTGAGAGAATGTTCCTCTGGCGTGTGGTCATTGTGTGCGCTCAATTCTCAGTGGGAACAGGTCACTTTATGGTCATAAAGAGCCAAATTACAGGATTATCACTTTCTTTCAGATGGAGCTCCCACTGATGTCAGCCAAGGGTCCAGAAGCTGGTGGGCACCTCTTTGTGATCAGGACTCACTCCAGCAGATGTTAGCAGCAGGGCTCAGGCAGGTTCCTGCAGGTCAAGATTGTACTGGCCAGCAGGCAGTTGCAGGGAGGCCTCTGGAAGCTTGTTGTATCCCTGTAAGTCACACAGAAGGTCAGCCAATTGGCCCTTGGATCACTCTGGGTTTCCTGGGATTAAGGCAAGGAAGTCCAATCTTCCTTCTTCAAACAGCAAGGCAGTCCTTTCAGCAGCAGGGCAGCCCTTGTAGCAGCAGGGGAGTCCTTCTTCTGTATCTTCCACAGATCCAGGTGCATTCTGATAAGTGGTTGTGGAGGTCTTTCTTTAGATCGAGCATAGGCAGGGCATGCCCCCCCTGCAAGACTGTTGTATCTCCCCTCTGGGCTTTTGGAACGCCCATCATTGCCATTCATTATTTGTTGTGCCATTCAGAGATGCAGACTTTTTATTGGTCCATTCGCTGTATTTGTCCCACCTTTGAGTGCTTAGTTCCCTCCCATGTAATTTCACTAAGTGAATCTTTCTGTTGGCCATCTTACTGCATTTACTCTTCCTCCTGTTACAGCGCGTGAAGGCCTCTCCTGCATTCTCCCATCTGGGCATCGCAGCCTCAGTCAAAATACAGTGTTTAGAAAGGTACCAAAGGTTTAATTTGTTCTTGTGCCTCCGCCCATGTATATATATTTAAAGTTCTGTGGGCAACCATTCACTCCACGATTGTGTTTCACCACTGCTGTTACTCGTTATGGTTTCCCCCTAAAAAATAACACACCAATGCTCTTATTATTACTTTTGGCTGTGTTTTGCATTTGGTACAAATGCAGTTACTTCATTGACTCTTAATTTAATAAACACTGCCTGCCCAGGACCTGTATGCCCTGCAGATGATTGTACATGGTTTGCATTACTAAGGGAAGAGTGTCGGTCACCGACTTGGGAGCTATGGGCAGCGCACACATTTCAGCAGTCCAAAGAGTTGAGGGAGCCCCCAAGCCCTCCTCTTCTTTACGTCCCATCCACCCCTCCTTCAGCTTGCCACCCTCATTTTCTCCACTCTTTGTCTAGTCTACTTATGTCTCTACTATTTTTGCAGGTGTTGTTTTATTGTGTTGCGGTGCATAACCTTTATTTCTTTGTTATTTTACTTTTGATCTGTGATCCTGTGGAGTGCCAAACCATCATTACACAGATGTTTTGCATGTGATGTTTTTATCATGTTGTGGTTCACCAGTCTCTTTTTTTTAGTTATTTTGCATTGGAAGTTTATTTTGCCCTCATCATGAAAGGTCAGCTGGGATTTTTGAAAAAAGTCGCTGTGATTTGAATTCTGCCTTTATCTCATTTAGCCCGTTCAATTTGTTTTTAAAAATGTCTTTTCATCAGTAACTTGAATAATGTTATAGTGCTATTTTCTATTTGATGGTGTTGAGGTGTTGCACAATTTTAGTTCCTCTTAGTTTTCTATTTAAAGGAGCTTTAATATAGGAGTTTTGGGTTAAATATGTAATAAACATGTGACACTAAAAATTGTAAGTAAAAACGCCAGTAAACGTTTACTGGCAAAAT
Source organism: Lissotriton vulgaris (assembly GCF_964263255.1). Lineage (NCBI taxonomy): Eukaryota > Metazoa > Chordata > Amphibia > Caudata > Salamandridae > Lissotriton > Lissotriton vulgaris. The sequence goes on from NC_141695.1 coordinate 194,138,653, forward strand.
ATATGAAAGCACTGGCATAGCTAGTGGGGGTCGGTGGGGGCGGTCCGCCCCAGGCGGCACTATTTTGAAGGCGGTGGCCTCACTGCACTGGTGGCCCGTGGCGGCGGTGATTATTATTTATTTTGGACAGTATTGTCAGTGTCCCAGTGGGTCCCAGGGCCGTTATTTTTGTAGCGCTCATAAGCACTACCAATGACGGTCCTGGGCATCGTTTTTGGCCAGCCCCCACGCCGCGCTGGAAATGCAGCTCAGTTGTATGCCCGATGGGAGTGGAATCGAGTCTGGGGAGAATGAAAACGAGATGAGTTCACATCCGCCAATACCAGACTGGGATGACACCTCACTGACTGTGGCCCTGGCTTTTCAGAGACTTTCGCGGGATGGCGAGTCTTACTTTTCCGTGAGCTCTCTGGTATGAACATGGTGGGGGCCTCCTGAACTTTACGAGGCTCATTGGACTAGAGCAAGAATCTCAAAACGCCTTGTCCACGAGGGCTGAATCCACGCCAGGTTTTAATGACAGCTGCATGAGATACGTTTGTATTAATGTAAATAGAAATTATTTTACTTGACCGTGGGGTTATTCTGAAAAACAGCATGGACCCTGCACTCCATGGTAAATTAGCAGGACACCCCGGGGCTAGGGGCGCGTTCTAAAAACTCACAGTGCAGAGATTGAAAAGACTGACACACTGTGAATAACCCCACAGCCAAGTAAAACAATTCTGTGGACTTTTTGTGATGTCACTTTCGTAAATTATGGAGGAATGTACATCATCTCCCATGCTCCTATGAGGTATAAAATAACTCTCTGAGATATCTATATATATATATATATATATATATATATATACTAGCAGCCCGTCCCGACGTTGTCCGGGGTAGAAAATGTATGTGTGTAATGTATAGAATGTGAATGTAGAAATTAGTGTAATATCTCTCTGTACACAATATTTTTTGTTTCATCTGAATGTGGCCGTAGAATAAATTGATTAACAACATTGTCGGTCCTAGAGAGTGCTACATATAACTGTCCAATAGTGAAGCAGTCTTCTCATAAGTCTATGCCAATGACTTTGTAAGTTTGACCTTGTGATTTGTTAATGGTAGAAGCAAAGGCAATGTTAATAGGGAACTGCAAGCGTTTAAATTGAAATGGTAGATCAGTAGGTATCATGGGTATGCGTGGAATGTGAGCTAATTGTCCTGCTGCAGGTCCCGACAGAATAATTGCTTTAATGACATATGGCAAAAGATCAACCACTTTTAGGCGTGTGCCATTGCATAGATTTGGTGGGTGTATGTTCCGTAATAACATAATAGGAATGCCAACTTTAGGTGTGAGCAGATGAGGTGGAAGTCCAGAAGGGCTAAGTGAGTTTAGGAATTCCTGTGGATAATGTACGGCGTCTTGAGTTTCTACCACTGTATCAATGGATTTATAGACTTTACTGTCTCCTTGTATTTTTAGTAGTATGTGATCATTAATATGGTTGACATTGGTGTTTCTGGGTGCAACTATAGCTCTTTCGCAAATCCATAGGTAGTGTTTATCAATGATATGTTCAATGTTGGGGTAGACATGGTGTATGAGTTCATCTAAGGTAGAGACAGGCGTACCAAATTGTTGAATATTAATGTTGTCATTAATGTTTGTTTTGGATCCATTTCCAACTTGTAGTAGAAGATCAGCAAAGTGACTATCTCCACCTCCTAAATGTGTCCTCATGTTAGTGCGTAATGTTAGAGTTACCACTGAGTCCCACAGGTGTGAAGTTTTTAAACATGCTTTTACTATATCTGCACGTGTTCCCCTTGGAACAACGGGAAGAGTTCGCCTGAAGTTACCAGCAAAAACAAAAGTTACACCACCCATTATGAGAGTTGAACTCCTAATATCTTTTAGTGTTGTGTTAACGGCGTCTATATGTGTGCGGTGAGTCATAGTACATTCGTCCCACATGATAAGAGACACACTTTGAAGTAGCATGCCTAAAGGTCCATTTTTACGTATGGAGCATGTCAATTCTTCTTCAAGTGAAAGAGTTAAAGGCAGTTTGAAAGTGGAATGTGCCGTTTTTCCTCCAGTAAGCAAAGTGGCTGCAATTCCAGATGATGCAAGAGCTAATAGCCCTAAAGAGCATACTTTTGCAAGTATAAGGTTGATTAAGTAAGTCTTTCCAGTTCCGCCAGGTGCGTCTAAAAAGAATAATTTCCCTTGCTTTCTTTCAACACTTTGACAAATGGAGTTGTAGGCGACTGTTTGACCAGGAACTAAATTTGGCAAATGTTGTGCAACCTATTCATGTAGGTTTTGTATCGAATCATGGTTTTGTGTTGGGTTGTGTAGTGTATGGTTTGTCCTGTCAGTTGGTGGCAGTTTGAAATCAGTATTTTTTTTTCACTTAAGAGATAGATTGAGTCCTCTATTTGGATTAGTCCTTGGTTAAAAATGTCATCTGTGATTGTTATTGAGTTATTATGTGTTTGTATACGTTTAGTGTGTAGTATATCTTCACATAAATGATGTTTGCATGCATCCCATAAAGCCATAGGATTGTATGGATTACAAAACAACAGAATAGTACCAAACGACTGGCGTAGCTTTGATGGAGAATCCGAAAGAGCTGCCTCACGTAGTGTATGTTCCCAATGTTCGTCGTCTTCAATGAGTCCGTGAACTTTACACGATGCTTGATAGGTGGGGTAAGAAATGTTGTTAACTGTTAAAAGACTGTCAAATCCAGTAGGTCCCCGAACATGTTGCAAAAGTAGGCGTAAGTGGAAGCACTCCGATTGGTTTGGGTGAATTGTGTACATTCTTCAAAGAGCTGAGTCCTTTTTAACGCAGGGTGTTCTAAAACGTCTCGTCCCCGTTTTCTACGTGTAAATGTAGAATTAGCCCATGTATAGTATTGTGGTACTTCTTGGTATAGCAAAGTTTTTGCAAAAGTGTCTGTGTCACATAATTTGAAAAAGGCAGTTAGTGTTGTGTGAGTTGGGTTGCCTGCTACACGTGTAATGTTTTTATCATTAAAGTATACTCTTTGTCAATTTGGTAGATGAACAGCTAGATGTGTGACAGTGGGATGCCTTTCACGAATGTGAAATTCTAGAATGTGCCACACAGCTTCAGAAGTGCTAATATAGCGTCCATTTAGATATGTTTCTATCTCATTGTGTTTGTTTTGTACAGTAGTAGTTGCTTTATCTGATCCTTTGTTAATATATTTGCAAATATATTTGATAGCTTTAACTGATTGGCAGTATTCAATATTAATGTGCGCTTTGAAAGTGCGAGCCAGTACAGGTGAATATGGAACTACCCACTGATTATTGATAGTGACTTCCTGTCCTCTAACAGTCATTGTGAGTGTTTGTCCACCATCTTGTGGGCTCCTTTGACCGTAAATAGGATAGCCATTAACACCAGTTTCAGTTTCATTACAGAGTGCGTGTGGGTATTATTTTGTACAAAATCCATTTTTCATACATGGCGATAGAATGTTGTGTTCACCACATGGACCGTGTATCATGTGTTTTTTTTACAATGAGAAATAGCTTGGGATCATTGATGGAATGAGGCAGTTCTGCGGATATAATGTGATCCACCTCGTCTGGTTGTACTTTTGGTTCAAGCCACAATAAGATGTGTACGTGAGGCAGTCCTCTTTTTTGCCATTCAATCGTAAATATATAAGCTTTAGCAGATGCAAATATACCTTTTGGGTTATTAATTTCATTAGTGCTTTGACCTTTAAATTGAAAACACGGGCAACAATGTCATGTCTATCGCAGGACTTTTGTTTTTGTAACAACTGTGCTTTAATTTCTGGCCATTCTGGACTGCATGTGAAAGTGATGAGCAAATCCGGCCTTCCAAATTGCCTGACGTATGTCATCGCATCTTGTGTTTTTTCATGCATGTACCTTGGTGAGCCTGTAAAGGTAGCTGGTAAAATAACGTGTTGTCCAATATTTAAAGCATGAATATTTTCATCTTGATTGAGTGCATCTTTTAAATTGATGTAGTTATCTGCGCGTAGTTGTGTTTGATTGCGGCGGATAAAGTCTAGTCTTGCTGTGATCATCTTTGCCATCATATCCAAAATATTGATTGAATAGATTTCGGAACCGATGGAAGGTATTGAAAGAATTGTTTCTAACCATAAGAGTATAGGCATAGTACTGCATGCATGTAACATTTTTCTTATTAAGACAGTTTGTCTGTGGTGTATTGAGACAGTAACCATCTTCTCCTCTAGTGAATAGAAGGGGGTATTGTAAAGGATCATATGATCTGTGTAATTCCGAAACTTTACGCAATTGTCCATCTCTGGTATGTATGACAATGTTGCGTGGCCCTTTGTTTTCGTTGATTAAAAGAACTGCAACCTCATCGGTTGTTGGTGCATTATATCTCCCAGGATGAATATTTGGGGGACGTTGATCTGCATGGATAATAATACTTGAATTTTCCTCTTGTGAATGTAACTCATAGTTGAATTTTAGAGACTGAATGTAGGTGTTATTGGTGTGTAATGTGTCTTGAAGCTGTTCAATAAGCTGTGTATTTAGATTTGGCAGTATGTGTGAGGGAATGTCAATTTGTTGTTGTTGAGATAGAAAATATATTTGTAAAAACTGCGGAGGCTTGCTTGGCTGTGCATTCAGACTTCCAAATAAGTGGTATAATTGTCCATGTATTTTAAAGTGGGCATAAAATTCCCCTCTTTTACTTCATTAGCCCCAAAGGATGTCATTTGGAATAGAGTATTATAACGTCGTGTGTTTGCTAAGAAATGATTAGAAAGTGTGTGAGTGCCATCAAGTAGTTGTCTAATGATTTCTGGTGGATATTGAACGTTATTGATAATTGCTTTTCCTGAAGAGCAGCAAAGCCCTTGAGGTTCACCTTTCCATTTCATTGCGTAGCATTTGTTACAGACATTGTCCATATTCCCATTGTTCACATGTGGATTGTTAATGTAGTCTGTAAGTGGGTTGTAGTGGAATGCCGATCTGTGTAGCGTTTTCTTTCTGTAAAATTGAGTAGTGCACCTTGTTGTTCATCTTGGTCTGTAGTATTTTGGCACATAGCATTGGTGGATGTTGTTGCCCTATCATTTGTATGTGCAAGTGTTTGTGATCGTGCTAGATTTTGCATCTGCGAAACCGCAGATGTTGAGGGATTTGAGAGGTTTCTTAACATTTCCTGTTGATGTTCCTGTGATTGGCGTATGCGTTTATTTTTTTGTGCACGTGTTTTATAAGTTTTGTGTGCAAGTTGTGTCTTGCGCTTTACCATTGCGAATGTTAGTGTTTGTATGTTGTCCCTGTATCTTTCTCCCTCTGTGTGTTACTTTTATTTCCCTTAATTAAGTTGTTAGTACTGTCACTTTTGTAAATATACAATTGTGTTAATCGTCAGTGTGTGTTTTTGATTGCCTGTTTTAGTGACTGTTTGTTGTCCTTAGAACGTTGCCTGTATTACTTTGTCCCTTTTTGTATGTGTGCTGTTTGAGTGTTTCTGCTTCGTTGTAGCGTGGTGAATGTCTAAATGTAAATGTTATCTTTGTTGAACGTTTGCTTGGTCTTGTTTATATGTTTCTAATTGTGCCGTTTTCCTCCTACTGTAGCAGCCTCGTTTTTGGGGGTGTCGGATTACGTTTGCTTGGGCTTGTTTATCTGTTTGTAATTGTGCCCTTTTCCTCGTACTGTAGCAACCTCGTTTTTGATGTGGGTTTGATTACGTTTGCTTGTGCTTGTTTATCTGTTTGTAATTTTGCCCTTTTCCTCCTACTGTAGCAGCCTTGGTTTTGGAGTGTTTTGGTTGTACGTTTGCTTGGGCTTGTTTATCTGTTTGTAATTGTGCCCTTTTCCTCCTACTGTAGCAGCCTCGTTTTTGTGGTGTGTTTGATTACGTTTGCTTGGGCTTGTTTATCTGTTTGTAATTTTTCCCTTTTCCTCCTACTGTAGCAGCCTCTGTTTTGGCGTGTGTCTGATTACGTTTGCTTGGGCTTGTTTATCTGTTTGTAATTGTTCCCTTTTCCTCCTACTGTAGCAGCCTCGGTTTTGGTGTGTTTCGGATTCCGTTTGCTTGTGCTTGTTTTTCTTTTTGCATTTGTGCCGTTTTCCTCCTAGTGTAGCAGCCTCGTTTTTTGCGTGTGACTGTAGCAGCCTCAGTTTTGTATCGGATAGCGTATGTGTGCGCGTTTAAACTTCCCGCAATTGCAAGTCTAACGCATGCTGTGATGCCGCATCGGTGCTCGTTATGTCAAAGTGTGCAAGTGTGTCTCTGAAAGCAACTTGCCCGCAATTGCAAGTCTGTCGTTTTTTGTTTAAACTTCCCGCAATCCTTGTTCTTGGGACCCCTGTCAGTGTAAAAGCATTGCTACGATTGGTAAAAGGTGTTTAAGCATTGTTACGATTGGCTAGAAGTTGTTGTGGGGTGAAAGCATTGGTATGATTGGCTAAAAGTTGTGCAAGCATTGTTACAATTGGCTAAAAGTTGTTGTGGGCTGAAAGCATTGTTACGATTGGCTAAAAGTTGTGTGACAAATCCGCCAACATTGCTTACGGCTCCAATGATGAAAAATAAGGCTGTGAGTCGGTAGGTGAAAGTTGTGTCCGAATTTGCGGTTGGCAATCAACATGTTTGCTTGTTTTTGAACACGAAACAATGTTGAGAGAGCACACGTCACGCCCCCAAATGATGCCCCCACACCCCCACCACACCCCCAACTATGCCACGACAGTGACAGAGCACACGCCACGCCCACCAATGACGCACACCATGCCCCCCAACACGCCCCCCAACACAGCCACTGTCGTTTACCATAGTGCATATTTAGCGTTTGAACATCGACCTGTTTGCTTCAACATCGACCTGTTTGCTTGTTTGAACATCGACATCGACCTGTTTGCTTGACCTGTTCGCCTGTTTCAACATTGACCTGTTTGCTTGTTTTTGTGCACGATACGATGAGAGCACACGCCACGCCCCCCTTTGACGCCCATGCCACGCCCCAAACACTTGTTTTCAACGCCCAGAAGGGACTACTTTACCCCCCCTATGTTGTTTCACGTTTCTAATGTATATGGTGCCCACATGTATAGCCTATTTCAATCTGCTTTCATTCCCCTTTCCAACGGTGTATTGGGTGTTATGATTGGTGCTGTACTTCCGAAGTTTACCCGTCTCAAAGGTTCCCAGTTCTCTCTTTATAATAGTAGTATAGATATACACACACACACTTCTGCTCGACCAGCACTACTGCTATTATTACATCAGACTTGACGCAACGACAGAACTTTCCCAGAACATTTGTGTATTGCTGTCAATACATTCAGTGGTTTTACAGTTTTAGGCATTGAACACGAGTCACTGGGGCTTCTAAAAGTTAATTTCCTATGGAAATCAATGCTTTACTTTTGAATTATCTGCAGGTGAAAACGTTTCAAAATAATCGAAACTAATTCTTCTTCGGAGCATTTCTTCACGCCGTCCATAAATCTAGCGCAAGTTGTGTAAGTCTAGGACTAATCCTAGGCGCCGTGCCGAGATATATTTACAGTACCGCATAAACGTGGTTTTTTGCCAGGTTGTGTCTCCAGGTCATGTCTGGTGCGATTCCATCCTGTAGGAAACAAGCAGGGGATGTAAAATGGGAAGTGGGACTTCTAGATCACCCCAAACAATTTTACTACAACATGACCTATTTGTAAGTAAAAGGGAAAAAGAAATACAGCTATATTTCATGCAGGTTTGTGGAACTCGGCATTGTTAGCAAATCAACAACAACTTTGATTTCTTTGGAAGGAGCAGCCAACCCGAACTGCAGAGATGATACTGGCGGTAGAGCGAGGGTCACGCATGCACTTACACAGCATCCGTAGTGCAGAGGTGTCTCGTTGGCTATGGTATTGGTTTTATAAATTAGCAGCAGTTATGGCACAGTCATGATCACCTGCCTGTGCCCTGTAACAGAAGTTCGCACTGATTAGCAGCATCACTCATCAGAGCAGCATTGGATGGCTCTCCGCGACAGGCCTGCTGTGGTATAATCTGTGCGTTAGGCACCCGAAACCACGTGGCTAGAACGTCAGTAGTGACTACATTGTGAGTCGAGCCAGGCACTCTTTAATTTAGTTCAACTACTGCCTCCTGAGATACGAGCGGGGTCAGGCAGCACTCCTATTGTTTTTATAACAATTACAATTTAACCTGCAAAGATTTTTGCAACTGAATTAATGAATAACATATAGAAGATAATGATGCGTGTAAAAAAATACCTATTTCTTGCATCAATTCAATAAGCAACACACATAAAAACAAGCGCCAAACTGTATAATAAATTCTGCGTTATTTATTATAAAGCCAATCAATTATTCTTGTAATGACCTTAGGTTGCGCGCAAAGTGAGAAGTGAAAAAGGGGGTATAATAGTGGTGTTGGGTAGTAAGAAGTTGAATCAAAGATTAAGAAGGAGACAATTCAAAACTTTTCAATACTGATAGTGAAGATCAGTTTACAGAAAGCCTGTCCATAAACAATTTACATGTAATTGTGTAAATTTTTAGTCTGCATTCAATGCATTTTCAATGGTATGGTGAGGTAAGTGGTTGGTACAGGTCTTCATCAAGGTAGGAGCGTTTACGTTTCGACTCAACTATGCGATGCAGAATTGTAACCTTTGCTGCGAGTCATCATCAGGACAGTAAGTTTGCAACCTAAGATCGAAACCATGTGTTAGAGGGGGGCTTGTATGCGTGTGGTACAAAAAGGTCAGGAAGGAAGGATCTACTGACCTACACCTGCAGCCAAGCCTGGCTAAACAGGTAAACTTTTTAGTGTGCCAGAAGGCCCAAAGTTGCCTCGGTACGAATAATCCGGTGTGCTGCATGCACATCACCGGGTGTGTCTAACATCAATGTCCAGCGGATGCCCCTTGTCTGTAATGCACATAACATGTAAGGTATGATGCTAACTTAAACTAGTGGGTCAGTCAACAGTAACACGCTAGTAAAACCCGGGTGATCCAACCTCCTAGAGCTACATACTTCGCATAGTTCCAGGAGTATAGTAAAAAGGAGCCACGAGGCTCTCCTTAAGATTAAAACAATGAGAGACCATATTCAAGCAGTATAGAACCCAGCTACCCTTTGTGTTGCAGAATGAGGGGTCTAAATCGGGGCCGTGTCGTATTACCTTATTCAGGAGGCCTCAGCGTCGTAGACTGCCGCTCCCACAGGATGCAGGCAACAACTGGGAACCATGGCGGCGCGGTAATTAAAGACCACGAGGACGTGTGTGTAACGTGCACGTAGTAAACCGGGACTCATAAATCAAGCCCCACTGCAAGGATGCCAGAGCAGACAAAAGGGAGGATGCTGCTCCGAGCAACCGATCCTCAAGGATAGGGCGGCTCCCTATCTAATCACCAGGGGCGCATGGAATAATTCTTCATGTGGCTGGTAACATGGTAACATTGTGCCTGGTACAAGGTGAATATTTACATAATGAAAAAACATCCATAAGTACAATTCTTGTATCATGGACAAGCAGCCCGTCCTGACCTTGTCCGAGAGCAATCAGGCTTCAGGGCCCCTGCCCGCCCCGCCCCCGCCCGCCCCAACATTGTCCGTGGGTCCCCCGGAGTAGCAGCCCGTCCCGACCTTGGCTTCAGGGCCCCCGCCCGCCCCGACATTGTCCGTGGGTCCCCCGGAGCCTTACCTCATCCGCCGCACCTCCCTGTGCTCCTGAGTTCACCGGTCCGCCGCTCCTCACGCTCCTCCCCACCTGTCCGCCGCTCCTCACCGCTCCTCCCCGCCTGTCCACCGCTCCTCCCCGCCTGCCCGCCGCTCCTCACCGCTCCTCCCCGCCTGTCCGCCGCTCCTCCCCGTGCTCATGTCCGCCGCTCCTCCTCGCGCTCCTGGACACCGCTCCTCCCCGCGCTCCTGATGTCAGCATGCACGTCGCGGCTGGCGCTACTTCCATGGGACTACTTTTTTTTCTCGTAAATTTTTTAAATAACTTATATTTTTTGAATTTATATAGCCTATGTCCATCTGCACACCCTGACAATTACAACGATGTATCGGGTGTGTGGATTGGCTCTGTGGTTCCCGAGTTTACCCGCCTCATAGGTTGAAAGTTCTTCCTTTATAATAGTAAGTATAGATAGCTATAAGGTCCTTCCTTCTGACTGGATCGCTAAGTTACATGTCCTAGACATCTTCCCTAAGATTGTGAAATATTTTAAATACCTAGATGTCACCACGGATAACTCCCTCAATCTTGACTTCAAATCAAAGAAGTCCCAGCAGACTGTCCAATCTGCAGACCGGCTGATCATCCCTACGAGAAAATTGCTCCGTGAAATGGTTAACACTTGAATCTTGCACAGCTCGTAAAAGAGCAGGTATCACAAAGAAAACAATACATGTAAATTCCTCATTCCAACAGCTGATGGTTATCACAAATGTACATATTGCACGTCGCTTGCACTTGTACTGCTGCTCTCGAAGTATGTTCTCTCTCTACTGACCACATATTTATATACTTTTTTAATTTCGTAGGGTTATACTGATGCAAGCCACAAAGGTGCATAGGCCTCATTTTCCTCACTATTGTAATTTCTCTTCCTCCTTTCGATATTGCTCCCGGTTGTGTCCTATCACCCTTTGCAGTAAAGCACTCTATCAGTCTGGAGTCTAGCAGTTTAAACATGAAAGGCGCAGATGTGTAAATGTGCAGGTGTGTGCTGTATGCGGTCTATTGCCATTGATGGCTGAGGAGTGGTATGACTCGAGAGAAGCCTCTCTTCACACTCTATGATGGTAATAAACACAATATAACACTGAATATCTGAAAATATACTCCATGTATGAGTCTCGTATCTGCTCAGAAAGCATGTGTTTTACAGAAAAATCTCATTAACTGTCACTTCCACTATGCCCTCCCCGCATTTGCTCCTGTGCTACCCGTGCTGAATTCATCTGATATTCAGCCTAACCTCCGTTTATCCTTTTCACAGAGAATGAGTGTTTCCCAGATCCCAGTGGGAGAGCCCCCTGCCCTCTGCGCTGCGGGGAGGAACCCGCTTCTAAGGCCTCCGTGCATGTTGTGGTAGCCTGCTTAACCCCCAGCTTCCTTGGATGACCTGTCTGTCACTCACTCTCTGGCACAATGCGGTCTGATAATATATGACACAGTAAGGCATCGGAGAGGGGCAGGGCAAGCCTCAGGAGGAGAGGCTGACTGAGGTACACATAGCCTACTTCAGAGCCCGACTGTAAGCTGTATTATCTAAAAAATACACTTTTTGAGAGAGTGAGCAGTAATATTCATAAATAGTTGCACGGCCGTCAGCCCTGGCTATGGTTCAGTGGCATGTCACCCCGCTACCTAAGAGTACTTGCACCAGTGCATGTCATACAGCAGCCTGTCTAAACACACATATGGCACAGAAGTGTTAACTTTAAAACATACCGGCACTCTCTCTCTAGTATGTACTTCATTCTGATGACCAATGACTTCTTGTGGGAGCTGAGCCCGGCTGCTCGTGCTGCGTCTGTAAACTGGTATCCGATCCGCTCCGGAAAGTCAGATTCCACTAAGAGCTCTGCTCCTTTATTGCTACACTGCTTCGCCGACAAATCATGAGGCCTGCCAGCCAGGGGCCTCACTCAAGTAAAGCACAGATAGGCCTGGGGTCGAGGGTTCAGACACTGGGCGGGCGAGATCCCAGTGTGTCCACCGCCACCCGCCCGTGTCCATATGTAATGTAATGTGTGCTGTTGTAAAGCGCTCCTATAACTTTGGCACGAGTTGTATAAAAAAAATTGCGTCCGTCCTTTTTGAGGCAGAATCGGATAGGAGTCCGCTTGATTTCCAGTAAGTCACCCGCCGACCCTGACAGTAAACATGAAGCAGCACACTGTAACACCAAGTTTACTGTTTGCAGCCCAGTGACTGGCATTGTCGGCGCAAGTCGCCCGCTGACCCTGACAGTAAACATGAAGCAGCACACTGTAACACCAAGCTTACTGTTTGCAGCCCAGTGACTGGCATTGTCGGCGCTCGAGGTCAGTCAATATCTAGTTACCAGCGTCTGATGTCAGCACGCACGTCGCGGCCGGTGCTACTTCCATTTTTTTCTCGTAAATTTTTTAAATCTATACTACTATTATAAAGGAAGAACTTTGAGGTTTTGAGGCGGGTAAACTCGGGAACCACAGCGCCAATTCACACACCCGATACATCGTTGTAATCCTCAGGGTGTGCAGATGGACATAGGCTATATAAAGTTAAAAAATATGTTTTATTTAAAAAATTTACATTATAAAAAAAGTAGTCCCCTCGAAGTAGCGGCGGCCGCGACCTGCGTGCTGACATCAGGAGCGCGGGGAGGTGCGGCGTCCAGGAGCGCGAGGAGGAGCGGCGGACATGGCGCGGCGAGGAGCGGTTACGAGCGGCGGACATGGCGCGGGGGAGAGGTGAGGAGCAGCGGACCGGCGGGAGGAGCAGTGACCAGCGGCGAGGAGCGGTGAACTGAGGAGCGGCGGTTGAGGTAAGGCTCCGGGGAACAATGTCGGGCAGGTGGGGGTCGGGGCAGGCGGGGGACGGGGACTTACACCAAAACAGAAGGAGGAGCGGTGAACTGAGGAGCGGCGGCTGAGGTAAGGCACCGGGGGACAATGTCGGGGCAGGCGGGATCGGGGCAGGCAGGGGACAGGGACTTACAGCATCTGCCATGGAGATTTATGCAGAGTGCCTCAACACTGGGCCTTTGTGACATCCGGGGGACAATGTCGGGGCAGGCGGAGGTCGGGGCAGGCGGAGGACGGAGCCGACGGGGGCTCGGGCTGCTGGGCAACGTCGGGGCAGGCGGGGGTCGCGGAAGCCTGATTGCTCCCGGACAAGGTCGGGACGGGCTGCTAGTAACTTATATTTTTTTAATTTATATAGCCTATGTCCATCTGCACACCCTGACAATTACAACAATGTATCGGGTGTGTGGATTGGCGCTGTGGTTTCCGAGTTTACCCGCCTCAGAGGTTCAAAGTTCTTCCTTTATAATAATAGTATAGATAATACATATATTTACAATGATTCTATTTACATGTGCAAATGCATATATTACAGAAAGCATGATGAGTATAATCACAACATAATGAATCTATTTACATGATCACAATACAATATAAAACCTGGGTGAGTATTAACATGCTGGATACCAGCGTGATTGTGCATACGTGTAGCTGCTGACCAATTGGATACTGTATCAAGGCATCTTCCTTAATATAAACCTCTACACAGCTAAGGCCACATTTAGTAACAATGTATACAATGTGGTGAATATAGGACTGCTGTCTAGGCAGTGCGTGACGTCATATGGCAATTATAATACAGTCATGAACGCTGCCCGGGGGTCACATATTAAACCCTGTATGGATCCTGAGGTGCCTTATTTCAACGAAGTAGTAAAGTTGCGGTTGGCGAGCAATTTCTTCGTATTCATTCAAACCCTTAGCTATAGTGTTAAAGGTATGGATCCATTTACTTTCTCGGTAGTTCAGGTTATGGTTCATGGACCCTCCCTGTTGGTTGACATGTACTTTTTCGACCACCCACCATCGCAAATTTTCAGCAGTGTGGCCAAATTGCGTAAAATGCTCAACTAGTGGTGCCCCCTGTGTCGCACACCTTATTTTACTACAGTGTTGTAGAATACGACACTTAACCTTGTGGGTTGTCTGGCCTATGTACAGGAATTCACAGGGGCACTGGATGGCATATATGACTCCCGATGAGTTACGATTAGTATGTTCTTTGTGGGAATGAGTATAATCATTATGGGTAAATGATTTGATCTTGCTGGTTAATGGGCAAGCTTTGCAGCTTCCACATTTAAAATGTCCCATAATCTGTGGCATATTCCATAGGTGAGTCTGGATATTGACTCATTTGGAGGGGAGTAAGGATCTAACTAATGAGTTTCTGAGGCTTTTGCCTTTACAAAATGCATGCATGGGTGGTTTATTAATGTTTAAGTCATCTGCAACCATATGCCAGAGTTTAATTTATTGTTACGGGGTTAAACTCGGGAAGACGTGTTGCCACCTCGGACCTGCGTACCAATACATCAGCCCTCGTTAACTTGGAGGAAGCTCTCCCCGCCAGGGTCATCTGGGTATTTCTGGGCATATCGGAGGGTCCATATATTGTTTTTGGCCACCTTGAACTAATATTAAAAGCACTCCGGACCTTGTTTGCTTCCCCTGCTTTCCACCTTGTATAGCGGCTATCTGATATTTACATCTTCTTCTTGAGAGTCTTGTTCAGGGCACCTTTCCCTGGATCGCTGGTGGCCATCCTCTAAATTGAATTCAGGCGGGTGGTATCTACCTCCCGAGACTGTTTATTCTTGCTATTTCCAGCCGCAAGAAACAGCCCTTATAACTTTGGTATCTTCTATTTAAAGATTGAATATTTGAAAATTGAAAATTGAAGGAATCTACGCCCTCAAGAAATTGTATATAGGATATGGTGATCCTTGCGCCCTGACGAAGGAACTGTGGATCATAGTTCTTTCCGAAACGCGCGTCAGCGCTTTTTTTGCTTGTATAATTTTTTGATTCTTTATTTGTACCTTTGTTTGTTATTATTGTATTGTTCTCTTGTGTTTGTGTACGGCGTTGTGGTTGTTTGAGAGGATGCCTGGAAGTATGTGTATGACTGGGAGCTGTATGATGTTTATTTAATTGAATTACATTGTATATATATTTATACATATTTTTTATGAAATAGTTATCATTGATGGATTCCAAAGAATAAAATTATATGTTTTTCTAAAGAATTTTCTTGTGTGGGACTATGATGCTGTTTATAAAGTAACGGATATATTACCTATAGATTTATAATGTTCTAGGAGAGGTTTTCTGTGTTTTTGATACGATTCTCCGTAAGACCAGGCAAAGGTTGCAGGCTCATATTACGGGTGCCTTTGAGGCCAAGGACTCTGACCGGTGCATGGTATGATGACCTAAATTCCTTTTTACTTTCCAATTTTTCTCGCACCGATCTCCAACTTTAGGAAGCCAGCCAGAAACAGGAATCAACACTGCTGCATCTGTGGAAGGGGGTAAATGGGCTTTTGCTTGTAAATCATGAGCCTTTTGTAGATCTTGCAACATAGCACAATGATTATCTACGTCAAAAGGTTGTGGCAGCCACAACTTCTAGACCAACAAGGTCCGGTGCAAACATATTAATGAACGAAAAGCATTTCGAATGGGGTCCGCACACCCAGAGATCTTCTAGGGAGAATTTTTAGAGCATGTTTGACTCCATATAGATGGGTGAGCCAACCTCCTCATCTTTATTAATGCACAGAGTGCTCATCAAGGTATACGTGATTAAAGCATCACGGTATACACTCACTTCCTTTTCCCTTTTCACAATTTCCTTTCCAGCTTTATTTCATGAACTTGAGTTATAAGAGCACTCGGTACTGCACCTTTAAGGCATCAATATCACGTTATAATGTGGACGCGTAACCGCGTCATACACTCACTTCCATGTCTCATGATTCGCAAGCTGGAGGGATCCAGTTAAGCTCGAGACCTATAAATGCAATTTTTACGCTCACTTAAAAAGCTCAACTTAGACCACGGTGCACGGGTTTCTGAATGCCATTTCGGCAGAAGTAGGTGAGCGTTATAGTGCTGCGACACATCCATATTTATTCTAGATTCGCTCATTTCACTCTGGTATTATCACAAGAGCCTTGCCGCAGACTACCAGGTTTAACAACTGAAACGTTCAAACGCCAGTATGAACTTTGCACACAATTGCGGTTTCTTTTATGCCGATTTGGCAGAGAATGTTGAGTGCATGTATCATTGTGTGACACATCCGCATTTATCTTAGTTTCGTTTGTGTCACTTTCACATTAACACGGACACCTTTAAACACCTGCATATTATTTGTATACACGTTTTTTTATTCAGTTACATATTAACCGTTTCAGCACCGGCAGGAAGTCATTTTCACTGGGCATTTTTTAAGTTTTTCTTTTTATCGAGCACATGGCATTTCTCCCCTGAATATTTTAAGCTCTTTTGACCATTTGTTTTGATTATCAAAATGTGGACTGCATGATGAACAGTCTCCTATTTCCATTTTCATCTTTTAGAACCTATTGAGTGACCCCTGATGAAGCGTCGAAGGATGACCCGAAATGCATTGGGTTTACAAATACGTGATCTATTGGATTTTGGATGGCTAATTATGATGGATATTACATTCTGGATAATGCATTGAACGAACATTAAAACATCCAAAAGTTGGATATAAAATTCGTTTGAAGAGAACACATTTTTGATACATCGGTTTGAACTTGTTGATACCTTGTGGTATTATAACTGTGCTCCCACCAGCAAGAAGGGTTTTCCCTCTTGAACACTTGTTAGCAACAAATATATTAATGCCAAACAACATTTTGTATGGGGTCCGCCCACCCAGAGATCTTCTAGGGAGATTATTTAGAGCATGTTAGACGCCATGTAGATGGGTGAGCCAACCCCTGCCAGTACTTAACTCTCTAGCTGTCAAAGATTGCTTTAAGTCAGGGTTCATCAGCTCCACAACAGAATTGCCCTCAGGCTGGTATGGAGATGAAAATTGCACCTGCACCTCAAGGGACCTCATAACATCCCAGTAAGCCATAGAGGCAAATGCAAGACATTGGTCAGAATAGAAGGTGCCAGAGGCAAAAGACCCGTCAAAGACACGCAAATCTTTTATGACAAATCAAGCGTCAGCACTGCATTGTGGCCAAACCCAAAGGAATCTAGTGCATAAATCCACTGCAACTAAGATATGTTTAAATGCAGTGTCTGATGATAAAGTTCGGGCTGGATTGTTCCCATGAGGCACAGGGTCAAGGCTGATTTGCATATGGCCATGTCTGAACTGGGGTGGTGTGTAGTGCAGAAAAACGATGGATTTAGGCCCAGATCTCTGTACTGGGGTGAATGTATGACATTGTTCTGCTATCTGAGCATCAACTGTTGGTTTTGCATTGATGATAAAGGCCGGCAGTGATCAAGATAAACACACCCAAAAGGCTGATTTGAAATATAAAGTTGCGTATGTGGTGGTTGTGCAACAGTAGAAGGTTTGATTTGTTGACAAATGTCACAAGAAAGAACATATTTCCGAGTTTGCTTATATAAACCATGCCACCAAAAACTTTTCTGTAAAAGAGAAACAGCCACTGTCACTCCTGCATGTGCAGAGGCAATGCCTTCATGTGCAGCAACTATTAAAGAAAGTCTGCGGTCCTTGTTAGGAATCAGACGATCCCCAACGGATGGATAGTCATAAATGGAAGTTGATCAGAGGACAAGTGGTATGAATAGCAGGAAGAAAAAGCTTGGGGAAACTCAGTACCCTCCTTTGTTGCAGCTATCACCTCCAAAATATCATAATCAAATTTAGTCATAGACCTTGTGACTGCTGCTACTGAATAAGTGGCTACTACAGATTTGGCTGCCTCATCAGCAAGCAAAATTACCATCAGTGTGTGCTCCCACACGTTGATGACCCAAAGTATGAATAACATGTGGGAGTGGCAAACGTTCCTTAAGAACGGCTATTCGAACCCAAAGCGTTTTAATGTTTAATTGCTCTACCTTTAGAATCGTGAAAATCATTTTGTGTCCAGAAGAACAAATTGTCATTGAAGGATTGTACACACAGTAAGTCGAATCGCACCCAATAAGAGCTGGACACTCAGCACCTGCAAATTCAGGTGAAAACCAAAGCAAATAATTCTGCCAATTAAGACATGCAATCACCAAGTGCCTGTGTGTGCACCGAGGAAGATTTAAAATCCCCATCAACAATCTTCCCTGCCACTATTGCGCAGGCTGCAGAATAAGCATGTTTAGAATCAATGGCTGGCTGCACAGATCCATCAGTGTAAATAATGCATTTGTACTGATCAAGTGGGAGTATTGATAAAGGTGGAGGATGAACAAGTTCATATTCTGAAAACTCCTGCGTTTGCGAAGAAAGATCAAAAACAAAGTTGACATTAGCAGACGTCAAAGAACTAGCCCACTGTATCCAACGTAGATGCAGGGCTTTGGATTTCGGAACACTCCCCTGTGTAACTGCTTCCAAAGCAGGTACAGGCGCAAACATGAAAATATGTTTACCCTGCGCCAGAGAGCATTCCTTACAAATCACTATCTGGACAGAGGTCAAAATTTTTTCAGTAGGGGAGAAACGCATCTCAGCAGGAGTGTACAAATGCAAATCATAAGCAATGGGAACCGTGTCTCCCTCATTGAAAGTCAAGTAGGTGAACCTTACGAGCCAGGCACAACCCTTATCACCAAATAGTTAGAATTATCTTGTGTTAACAAGAAGTTGGTCGCCAGCACATCAGACTGCAGAGACTGAAGAATTGCGGTATGTTCCGGAAGCCAAGAGGAAGCTGAAAAAGAAGGTTGTAATAATGAGTAAAGAGGTTTGATTCGCTGGGCCTAATCAGGAATGTATGGTTCTCCCAAAGTTTAAAAAAACCCCAGTAAAGATTGCAATTTTCAAGTGTAGATGGAGGTTGCAATTGAGCACATTTCTCCAGAAAGTTGAGGGCCAACCCCCTACCTTCATTGTTAAGTTCATAACCAAGAAAAAGAACTGCCAAAAAGGTGATGTGAGAATTAGCAAAATTAAATTTGTAACCAAAGTTTGTAAAGTGTGTGATAATGCAGTCTACACGCAAAAGATGCGGTTGTAATTCATTATCCGTCAAGTACATA
This sequence comes from Lissotriton vulgaris, assembly GCF_964263255.1. NCBI lineage: Eukaryota > Metazoa > Chordata > Amphibia > Caudata > Salamandridae > Lissotriton > Lissotriton vulgaris. The sequence goes on from NC_141695.1 coordinate 194,157,493, forward strand.
TCATCAACGTACAAGAAGGCATGGGGGTCGATCTCATGCAAAAGGGACACTATGCGTGCTGCAAACACACCAGCGCTATTCTTATATCCCATAGGCAATCTCGCATATCTGCGCCGGTTTCCCACTGCACTGAATGCAGTCAAATCATGGCTCTCAGGTGTCAAAGAATGACTGAAAAATCCATTGAAATATGTAACGTTCAAAGATGACTGTTCAGATGTCAAATGTATTCTAAAACTATGCGATGTGAATTGACCGGTTTCAATATCGAACAAAGAGGATTATTCAGGGTGCCGTAGCGTCTCGTTTGATTGGATACCGTGGTTGGGGGTGAGGTGTGGAACGCAAAGGAATCACATGAACCAGGAAGCCCTCGTTCCAACCTGCCAGATTGCGATATAACGCCAGAGCTAAGGATAATGCCCACTTCAAGGCATAAGCCAAATTTATCATCATCGGGAACATATTTTAAAAACTAGGAAGAATAACGTCTTTCCCCCTAGAGGAAGCTAAGACAAAAGGGGGAGGCCAATCAGCCTCGGCCAAGTAAATATCATAAGAAGAAGTAAGGTTCTCCCAAAACACTGCTCTAACCGAGCTTTTAATATCACCTTCAATTTGAAGGGTTACTTTATAAAGTCTATGTGAAGGGGCAACTTGAGTATCAGCTGTCTCTACTGTAATAAAAGTGTCAGTTGCGTATGCCTCCAGACGCTGGTGGAGTGTCTCCCGCGCTATGGTAACCTCCGTCGTGCTGTCCAGGAGGGTCACCACCCAACTCCTATTGAGGAGCATGGTTCTCACCGTCTGAGGCAAATGTTGCTGTCTTACCTGCAACCTTTTTCTTCTGAAATTGGGGTTGATATTGAGGTGGTTCTCTCTGCTTGACTTTTACATCAAACTGGCGCTGCAGGTCACGTCTTGCGCAGACTCGCCTTCTCTGTGATCCTGACGTCCTACTCCGCGGAACTGTTGATCCGTTGATTCCTGAAAGGAACGAGGAGAACGAGGATCAGGAACCTGGAACCTCTTGGGCGTCCTAATTTTAGAGCGATTGCACAAATCATATCTACATTCAGAGAAGCGTGAAGTGGTGGCGAGCCAGCACGTGTACCAGGCTTCTGCTGTTGCTGCCGCTGATTTTTATTCCAAGGCTTTTTAGGAAGACTGGGCGTCCCTCCTTCTCAGGAGTGAGCTTGTTCTGTACCCGAGTAAAAGGTCTTACTCACAAACTATTGCGTCCCAACGAGGTATACACCTCCGCAATAAAAATCAGCAATTGCTGCTGTCTGTCAATGTACACTACAGCCCAGAGGCATTGATGCACCTGGAAGCAAACTGCCTTACCTTTAATGTTGGCCAGAATCATATCGGAGGCAATAGGGAACATGTCCACTAATCTCACCCCCAATTCCAGCCCTGTGTTCATCTTGTACCTTCTTTAGAACGCTGGTAGAGCGCTCAGGGAGGGGATGCCCAAGCATAGTGTATACACTAAAGCAAACACCACCCTCCATGTGGGGCAACCCTTTCGCTCGCACTCTTGTACTTGTCCAAAACAAGATCTGACAGAGACACTTAACAGTTTAAAATATTTATTTTAACTAATGTGCCCTCACATGCAGTATACTTGCCACAACAAGCAGGAAAATACATATTCCGAATACAGTCAGCATAGCAGCTACTCCATAAATCATGAAGTCACATATTCCTGTGTCCCACTAAAAACCCAAATCTGCTGTCTAAGCAACAGCTGCATCAGTATGTTTTGTCTAAGGGCTAAGGTCTGGCCAGAACAAAATAACAAGGGGCATTGTTGTTCGACCTCGCACATAATGTTCAGTCTAAATCCCAGGAACAAGCAGAGAGTGAACACAGCGATGAATTCTCATGTGAAAGCAGCCATAGAAATTATTGCAAAAAATAAAGACGTATAGTATCGAGAGCAAAGAAGCAGGCAAGCTTCAGCGTACCCATGCTAAGTTAGTGAAGACGACAATGTCCCTATGGGGCACGTGATTCACTCAGCACCATGCCACATAATTTCATCAGCATAATTTAGCTCAGCGCCTAACTATTCAACTTAACACATTTCCATTCCTCACCACATAATTTAACAATATACCACATAATTCTAATCAACAGAACAACTACATAACACACAACATACATCTAAAACACACCACATAATCACACATCATACCACAAAATTCTACAAAACACCATATATTTAAACTCCACTACATAACACTCCTCAACACAAAATATTATTCCACATAATTACACCCCATAACACACAATTCCACTAAACATACCTCCAATACTCTTGAATGGACTTTAATTACTATCCATATAATTTAACTGCACACAATGCCACATATTACCACTACAGAAATCCACTCCACAATTCCACAACTAACAATTCCAAAGGAAAAAACATAATTACACTACACACCACATACATCCACTACACTCCATAACACTTAGGTAAAAGACATTTGCATTTACAATGCCAATACCTTTAACTCTCCTTGTCTTTGCTTTAAAACCTACCCGAACACCTCACACTGTAATATTTTTGCTGGCAGCAGCTGTTGTAATCTGAGCCATATTGTAACGTTAGTTCAAGAAGCTTTGTTCTTACTTTGATGTTTGACACGTATGCTGGTTTAACTATAATTGTGGCAACTTCATATAAGGCATGGTTCCGTGACTTTTGCCTAAATTGCAGTAGGATTTGAATGGTTTTTACACCATTAATGTGCCGGATAAATGAACCAATCTATTCTCCGTACAATAATGTTGCATTACTACATTAGTATGTTTTATCTGGTTTTTCACATTAATACCATATAAATACACCCCACATAAATCCACTCTATGCCACATACCAATAATCCAGATAAATAAACTCCACACCATGCTACATAATGCCACTCAACATAATTTCACTAAACACTGCACTGTTCTGTGCCACACTATTCAACTGCATACAAATCTATTCCACACTACTTAATCCAACACTAAATCACACTAGTCCACTCCACAACACAATTCAACTACACACCACAAATATCCAATTTACAACACATAATTCAAGGTCATACTACAAAATTCAACATCACCCCCACATAAATAAACTCCACTACATAACACCCCACTTAATCCAAATACAGTTCCACACAATTGCACTCCATTACACACACTCCAATACACACAATTTCACTCCACATAGTTCAAATACACTCTAAAATATAGAATTACTATCCACATAATACATCTGCACACCAGGCCACATAATTTCACTACACAAATCCACTCCAAACCACACGATTCCATGCCACACAATGCTACAACTAACAATTCCAACCCAAATAATCCACTACACACTGCATACATCTACTCCAATCCATAACACATAGGTAAGAGACATTTACATTTACAGCGCCAATATCTCTAACTCGCTTTTTTTTAACACAGAGATCTGGAGCTTACATCCTTCCTATTTGTTCTTTTTCATCAGCAAAAATGCAAAGCTATCCTCACAGTTCTACGCCACACAATTCAACTCCACACATTTCCAATCCAGAACACATAATTTAACACCAAACCACATAATTCAACTCAATAACACAATTAAACATCACAACACATACATCCAACCCACACCACACAATTCCACATTGTGCCACAAAATTCAACAGCATCCCACATACTTAAACTCCACTGCATACTACTCCACAACACAAAATATAATTCTACATAAATACACTCCAAAACACACAATCCCATTCCACATAATTCCAGTACACTAAATGCCACATAAATACCATCCACGTAATTCCACAGCACGCCATGTAACATAATTCCACAACACAAATGTACTCCACACCGCACAATACCACACCACCTAATTACTCAACTAACTAATTCAATCCAACCCATATCATTCCACTACACACCACATACATACACTCCATAACACATATGTAAAAGACATTGCCATTTACAATGCCAGTAGCTCTAACTCAAACAAATGAGAGACTGATTGCATTTCTAATGATTGTTTATACCTAGTGCCAGCCTTTGTGTGGGGAAAGTCCTTGATCTACCACTCAAAACTGGTACTGATGAGTTCTTCCTCTTCCCTAGTTTTGGCTCCAAACGGTCACAGGTGACAAAAGGCAGAACAGGCCTGGTGTCAGGTTGCTTTGTTTGTGCTGCAGGCAGGGCCCTTTGGAATGTAATCAGGGCAGGGTACAGGTCCTCCCCAGTCATCCAGTTAGGAAAACCCTCTCTACTCACACCTAGGTTTACTTTGTCTCACTGTCTGGAAGCAATATCTAAACCCCAATAGCAAATGTATTCATAGTCTTGTGACCTAGTACACTTGAGGAAAGACAAAGTCGGTTTGGACTAGAAAGTGTCAACTTTGTGAAAGTGACATCTGCAAAATTGTAATTTAAAATCCAAACCTAAGATTAAAGAGGAGTTTAAACCACAATCCATTTGAATTAATTGAATTAAGACAGCAAGGGCCGGATGTAGGTAATCCCAGATTACCGATTCTTAAATACCGAATCATACTGATTCGGTATTTAAGAACTGGCAATCGGGATGTAGGTAATTTTACAGAATTAATTACCGAATCGGTATGGGGCCATATGTAGGTAAATGGCATTTACCGAATCGTAAATACAGAATTTTACCGATTCGGTATTTACAATTCGGTAAATGCCATGTAGGTAATATTTCTTTAAATATTACCGAATCGGTAATATTCGGCCATTACCGAATCGGTATTTACCGATTCGGTAATTGCCATTGATTCCTATGGGCCTTGAGGCCCGTAGGAATCAATGGCAATTACCGAATCGGTAAATACCGATTCGGTAATTTTACCGATTTGTCAAGGGGGACAGGGTGTCACTTTGACACCCTGTTGCACCCCTGATTCTGGCTTGTGTGCAATGTGACACACATACATGCCCTTAGGGCATGTATGTGATCCACATGGCACAGGTGTACATGCACAGATGTGCATGTACACAGAAATTCGTTATTTACCATGCCATTGTGGGCCCGATGTAGGTGCCCTAATACCGGTCGGAAACGGCCGAATTCGGCCGTTTCCGACCGGTATTACGGTTTTCAGATGTAGGGCATGCATTTACAGAATTGGTATTTTACTGATTCTCTATTTACAGATTCGGTAAAATTACCGAATCTGTAAATACAGACTCGGTAAAATACCGATTCTGTAAATGCAGATGTAGCTGGCACATGTCAGAGTGCCACAGAGCTTTAAGAATCGGTATTTTACCACCCAATCCAATTGGGTGGTAAAATACCGAATACAGGTGTGCATGCACATCTGTGCATGCACACCTGTGCAATGTAACACACAGACATGCCCTTAGGGCATGTCTGTGTGCCACATGGCACACAAGTCCGAAATTGGGGTGCAAGAGGGTGTCAAAGTGACACCCCCTGCACCCTTGCAAAAATCGGTATTTACCGAATCGGTAAATACCGATTCGGTAATGACCATTGTTTCCTATGGGCTGCAATACCCATAGGAAACAATGGGCTTTACCGATTTGGTATTTACAGAATCGGTAAATACCAAATCTTAACGATTCGGTATTTACCGAATCTGAAATACCTACATTTCCCCCCTTCTAATTTACCTCTTCTTAAATACCGAATCGGTATGATTCTGTATTTTAGAAGTGGTAAATTAGAATTACCTACATCGGGCCCCTACTCTTGTCCGGTTAATGCACATGTTATATAATAACTCATTGGATTAATACATAGAGCTTATTAGTTCAGAGGCTTTAAGTCGGGCAAACGATGATTTGAAGTATATGTTTTGCATAATCTATAGTCTTGGACCATTGTTTTTGATACTACCCATCTTTGAGAAATGGCATCTTAGTAGAACCTCAGATAAGCGATTAGTCGCGGGTTTGTACAAAATTTTAATGGGCCCAGAGGTAAAGACTAAATTGCCAGCTGAACAATGCTGGGAGCGGGAGCTGGGTTGAGAATTGACCCAAACGGAGTGGAGAGACATTTATTACAGAGCTCGACGACCAGCCCCCAACACTTCAAGCACTGAAACAGCAGTGAAAATAGTTTCTTGTTTGTATTGAACCCCAACTCATTTACAAAAGATAGACCCCGCACAGTGTTGGAGATGTCTCACAGAGGAGGGCACACATACTTTATGCCCAAAATAGGCACACTTCTGGGAGGGAATTCTAGCAGAAATAGACACACACTTCTCTACCCAACTTCTGAGATTTCCTTATATTATCCTAGGCCTTCCCAGTCCACTCATCTACCCTCTCAAGTCACGAGGAGGCAGGCAGATAACCCTAGCACTTCGAGCAGCACACCAAGCTATACTAGCGCTCTGGGGTCCCGATAACATTCAGACTAGGCTTAACTGGCTACACCGGATCTGGGGTCTATCGGGTATGGAACGCCTTTCATCAGCTGCTAAGTCGGAGGGAGACACTTTCCGGGAAATATGGCCTCCATTCCTTACACTTCCCTTTCAAGAATTCACTGAACTCACCTGCCCTTGAAACCTCAGATTATTACGATTAACAGAAGCCCCCCCCACCCAACCGACATATCCGAAGACCCAGGAAGCAAGAAAGGTTTGTAAACAGATCAGGCAATAGGACAGGCAGGCTTCTGTAGTGTCGAGGTTGGGGCCTAGGACAGACCAGTCTACACGACACACATGTGCTGTTGGTGGCTAGCACGTAACTTGACCACGCCCAGAGCCCCGGGCTTTTTATTCACACTCTTACGTTCCCAACGCTCACGCTGGGCTAAACCAACCCCTCTACGCTAGAGGGAACAAATTGAATAACAGTGGGAGGGGGCGTGCGCTGCAGTGGTACACCCCACTGCCAGCAACACTACATTCCTCCTTTACCTGGGAATAAAACAAAACATGAGCACCATAGCACACGGATATGTTGCCATAGTCATTGGGTGTGCTGTTAACGAACATCAAATAACTTCTTTGATAGTCTCAGTTAAGTATGTCTCTGGCAGAGTCTCTGGAGTCATCACATGATCAAACAGTGTAGGACACACAAACAAAGAACAGTCTTACTTTACTCTCGGCGGGGGTCGCCGTTGCGGTCTGCTCAGCGCCAGCACTGTGCCACGAAGTCTCTGTACTTCTGGGGAGGTCTGGGGCATGGGCGCAGGCTGTATCTTGCTTGGCTTCGCCCTTCCGGCGCGGTCTGGGTGGGCTCTTCAGCGTCCTCTGCGTCGCTGGTGTTGGGGTTCTCTGCTGGCCCTTCGGATTCCCGGTTGCTCGGGGTGGCGTTGTCTGACTGGCTTATCGGGGCCTCCATTCCAGTCGGCTCCGGTGGACTGCGCAGGGGGGCTGGACGCCAATCGTCCAGCTCTGGATCTTCGCTTTTTCCGGGTACCTTTTTGAAAAACGATACATTCCTTGTTACGGTTTCTCCGTTTCTGGCAGCTGTGATCATTGTCCCATTCATCCCTGTCACTTTCCATGGGTCAAGCTCAAATGGTAGACGGAACTTTCCGCCGGGATGGCGGTCTTTTACTAGGACAGTGTCCCCGACTTGGATGGGGCTGTCGGCTGCTCTCCGTCTCTGGGACGCTCTCTGGTTGTTTTTGGCGCTCTGTTCCATGGACCGGTTTCTTGGGGCTGGGGCTAACTCCCACGTGGGATGGTGTGGGATGGTGTCCGCGATTGCTCTGTTGAAGGAGAGTCTGCTTGGGGAGACCCCAGTGGTGCAATGAGGAGTCAAGCGATACTCTCGAAGAAATTGATATAGAGCTAGCTCTAGACAGTGGCCGTCGGCTATTGCGATTTGAATTGTTTTGTTTAGAGTTCTCATTAGCCTCTCGACCTCCCCGTTGGCTTGGGCCACCTTGGAGTTATTCGTTTATGTCTGATGCCATGGCTTTGCAGGTATTCAGTGAACTCGCTGCCGTTGAACGGGGGTCCATTGTCTGTGCGGACTTCTTCCATGAACCCATGGGTAGCAATGATTTTTTCGAACTTCGGGATCACATCTGACGCCGCTGTAGACCCTACGATTTCCACTTCAGGATAGCGCGAGAAATCATCCACTACGACGAGCATGTACTTGCCGCCGGGGAGGCTGCCAAAATCCACGTACCCACGGGGAGGTAGGCCCTTCTTCGGTGAGTACGGGAGCTGGGGGGTTGGGTAGACTTGTCGCAAGGCATACCGGGCATCTCTGGACTACTTCTTCGACGGCCTTGTCGAGCCCCGGGAACCACAGTTTGCTTCGGAGCCTGCTTTTGGATTTTACAATCCCTTGGTGAGATCCATGCGCTAGTAGGGCGGCTTGCTGGGTGAGGCTGCTGGGCAATACCAGGCGAGGGCCCCTCAGGAGACACCTTTCGGCTGAGATGGACAGCTCGTGCCTGACTTGGTGTAAGGCTCTTAGAGTAGCCTGGGCATCTGGGGTTCGGAATGACGCCGGACTTTGGAGCGCTTTCCAGTCACCAGTTTCTACGGCCCGGATTGCGATCTGGAGGCAGTCATCGTCTTCGGTGGCTCTCGCCACTTCCTCTAAGGACATTGGCCGGGGTCTCGACCGCTCAACAATCAGCCGGACATACTCTTCCGTGGCTGCTGCTTCGGCCGCTTCCGCCTCGGTGACTGGGCGTGCATGCCTCGACAGGTAGTCTGCCGGGTTTCGGGTGCCAGGCCGATACTCCACCGTAAACTGGAACTCTTGCAACTGCAGCACCCACTTTTTGATTCTCGGGGGTGGGCGGGAGGATGAGCCTTGGAAGAGGGGGATGAGGGGTTTGTGATCGGTGATCACTGAGAACGGATGTCCGTAGAGATAGATGTGGAAGTGGCGGCATCCCCACAAGATGGCAATGGCCTCTCTTTCGATCTGCGAATACCACTGTTCGGTGGGCGTCAGGGACGGCACCGAGGCCTGTCGGGCTGGCATCAACCACCAGTTGTGATTCGTGTCGCGGGTCGAAGTAGGCCAGGGTGGTGTCCGCCGATAGAGCTGCTTTGGTCTTTGCAAAGGACTCCTGCTGCTCCGGGCCCCAAGTCCAGGGGGTTGTTGATTTCGTGAGGTCACGAAGGGGGCCCGTCAAGTCTGAGAGATCTCGGATGAACCGCCTGCAGTATGTTACCATGCCCAAGAAGCTGCGGACGGCTGTCACTGATGCGAGGCTGGTGCGTTGTGAATGTCTTTGACTTACTCCGGGTCCGGCCCAACCCCTTGATCGGAGAATTTGTACCCAAAGAAACTGATGTCTTTGCGCAGGAACTCACATTTGTCCTTGTGGAGGGTCAGACCTCTTTCCTGCAGCCGGGCGAACACCGCCTGGAGGCGTCGGATGTGTTCATCTAAGGTTGGGGCATGGACCAATATATCATCGCTTACATTGAGCACACCGTCGAGGCCCTGGAGGACATTGTGGATGATGTTCTGAAATACTTCAACCGCACTTGATATGCCGAAATTTAGCCTGGTATACCTCCAGAGGCCAGCATGGGTCGAGAAAGTCGTGATTGGGCGTGAGTCAGGGTGAAGGGGGATCTGGTGGTATCCCGACCTTAAGTCCATTTTGGAGAACCATTTGGATCCTGAGAGCTCACCGATGATGTCGTCGATGGTCGGCGTCAGGTGGCGTTCTCTTTTAATTGCTAGGTTGGGAATGCGCATGTCTACGCAGATTCTTACCGCCTCGGGTTGCTTTGGCTTCTTGGCGACCACAATGGGGGATACCCATGGCGTGGGCCCGGTCACTCGTTAAATGATGCCGGCTTGCTCGAGCATCCGCAGCTCGGCCTCCACTTTCGGTCGGAGGTGAAAAGCAATTCACCTGTGTCGGAGGGCTACTGGGGCCACTGACTTCTCAATGTGGAGTGGGACGGGGGGTCCTCTCAAGCAACCGATGCCTTCGAACAGCGAGGGGTGTTCTGACACCAGGTGATCCAAACCGTGGGCTTGTACTGTTAAAGGAAAATGTATCAGTCCGAGTTCCCTCGCTGACTTGCAACCGAGGAGGAATCCTGATCCTTCTTGGGATACGAAGATCTTTGTGTGTAGCTGCGTCGAGTCGTGGGACACTGTGGTCCGGAACACACCGCACAGGCGCAGTGGGCGACGGGTCCCATAGGCGAACACTTGCACTCTGGTGGGGTGGAGTGTTGGAGCATTCTCCAGCTGCCGATACACGCTGGCGGCCATAAGATTGATAGTTGCACCTGTGTCGATGAGAGCGGTGACCGTTTGGCCATGCACTTGGACGGTGCACATCGGTTCAGTAGACGACGTGGCTGCTAAGGTGTTTAGCATGCGCACCACGTGGACGGATGCGGCATCTTCTTCATCGTCGTCCATGTCGCTGCTGGTGGGGGTGTGTGTCTGTGGTGCCACTTGTCGTACTCTCCCGGGTGGGCCACCCTGTTTCTTCCTCTGCGACGACAGGCAAACGCTCGCAAAATGGTTGGCCTTGCCGCAAGCGCTGCAGATTTTGCCTTGGGCGGGGCATGCTCCTTTGTGGGGTGTGGCGCCTCCGCACCACATGCATGTCTGGTCGTGGGCGGTTTGGGACGGTTTCGGCCATCCTTTGCGGAGTGGCTTTGTTCGGTTGTCTGGAGCACGTGACTTGATGGCGCACACGGGTTCCGTTTTAACTGTAAAGGCCGGCTTCGGTTCCATATGGGCAGCGCGGGCTTTAGAGAGTTCTTTGGATCGCCCCAAGGCAAGGATGTCGCGCATGGACATGGCATCCGTCTCCAGTACTCTTTCCCGCAGCTTTAGGGAGGCGCACCCCTGTATGAATTGGGCGCGGATTTCGTCTTCCGCGTCTGGGAGGGTGCACGTGCTGGCTAACTTCTTGAGCCGGGCGTAGAATAAATCTACGGATTCCTCCGGGAGTTGGCGGGCTTGACGGAGTAGAAAGCGTTCGTAGTCCGCGCTAGCGAATGGTTCGAAATACCTTGTGATGGCGTCGCGCAGGGTGTTGTATGTGTGTGGCGGGTCTCCCTCCGTGATGTCCTTGGAGATGTCGTGGATGGCTTCTCCCCCTAGGTGTAAGAGCATTGCGCGGCATCGCGCCACGGCGATGTCCGCTGCGATGAAGTAGTTCTCCAGACGTTCCACCCACTTTCTCCACCGGGCAGCTTGGGAGGGGGGTGTCCCCGTGACAGAGAATGGTTCCAGGGGAGGCACATTGGCCATGACGGCAGACAAAGGCTAGCGGGGTGACAGGAGGGACTCCAGACGACCGAGCAGGGCACTGTGGGAGCAAGTGGGCGCTCGTGCTGCGCCGCGTTGCACACCGGAGGCGTGGAGTAGGGCGCTCTCTGCGCATGCGCAGGGCCGCCTGGCCTGTGCGGGGCTGAGCTGGGCAGCGAGGCGCGGGCAGTGGCCGGATGTAGCAGGCGGTAGCGGGGAGGATCCGCTTGGGGTACCTGTGGGCAGCGTTCCAGTCCTGGACAGCAGCAGGTAGGCCGGCAGGCATCCGCTGCCGCTGGGATAGGCTACGGCGGGCAGGCGGCGGCCGCAGAGGCCGAGCGGAGGACAGGAAACAGGAGCGCACGGCGTCAGGCGCCGGGTAGCAGGCAGAGGGTACACAGGCCGTGGCGGTGCAACAGGGCACGCGGTGGGGTGGACAGGTAGACCACTCTCGTCGCCAGTGTAGTGTCGAGGTTGGGGCCTAGGACAGACCAGTCTACACGACACACATGTGCTGTTGGTGGCTAGCACGTAACTTGACCACGCCCAGAGCCCCGGGCTTTTTATTCACACTCTTACGTTCCCAATGCTCACGCTGGGCTAAACCAACCCCTCTACGCTAGAGGGAACAAATTGAATAACAGTGGGAGGGGCGTGCGCTGCAGTGGTACACCCCACTGCCAGCAACACTACAGCTTCCGAGAGGGGAGGGAGAGGGAGGCGGGAGTTGGGGATTCTTTTTGAGTTGATTTCTCCTTTTTGCTATATGATTTAAAGATGCATCAAAACTGACGAGGCCGAATGTTGACACCGAGTCGGATAATAGAAATTTGCTATATCTTCATTGCAACAGCAAAATCATTTAAACAGAAATTGTTGTTGAACGTAAAAAACAGTTGCGCAAGAGCTGCACATCTGCAAATGTACTACATAACCTGCAAAACCCCCAATAAAAATGTGTTCAAAGAACAAAAATACAGGGCTGGCTTATGACTATAGTTCGAAGCTATTTCACTCATAAGGGCCATTGCTCACTCCCTCTCTTGTTCCCTCCTTTCCAAACTCTTGTAATAGGTAGATCAGCATGTAACACACAACACCCAGAATAACGTAGCATAATAAATGTCTTGTGTTATGTGTGCATGGGTGAGTGCATGGCAGGTAGTTTGTATGGGCTCTTCTAGGTCTGTATAGAGGGATTGTCTGTGCAACTGCTCATCTATGTGTACATGAATATAAGTAAGTATGTAGCTCCGCATATTTGCATGTGTCATCTTCGTCAATCTGTACATGTTGTGTGGCTGTACAAACGTGCGCATGTGCTGCACAAATGTCAAACCAGTGGCTTTGTCAACGTTTGTTAATATACGGTTCTCACTATACCATTGTGAGAGCACCAAAGAGATATGTTTTGTCATGGAAAGTTACTATTTATTCACTATGATTACTAATTTCAAATCAGATCAACACCATTAATACATTATTATGGTAAATTGTTGAGTATCTGATAATAATAAGTTATGTAGAGCACCATAAACTCTACATGTCTTTAATAATCCATGGTTTTTACAGATGCCCAGTGAAGAGAACACAGTGAACTTCCTCCCTTGACGATGATTGCTCTGAAAGTGTCCGGGTTACTCCTCAGCCTCATCAGCACCATTGTTCTCATCGTCTCCATAGCGACAAATCAATGGGTCGTCACTCGAACATTTTATTTTGGTCTTTGGGTCGCTTGTACTGATGCATTTTCAGAACCCTTTTGTAACTCCATCTCCAGTGTTTCAGGTGAGTCACAACTTGTACCGAGTATAATCAGAGATCTCAACCCTGTCTCAGGGGTGGGCAGAGATACTGAGGGATTATTCACCAGAAGAGATTAGAATTGAAATCTAACCAAATCATTACTTTGCCAGAGCAAGTGTCTTCTTGCAGTTATATTTACATCAAATATTAAGCTTAATCAGTTTTCCAATTTGTATGCAATGTTTTAAATTCAAGATTTTTTTTTATTCAGAATTACTTTTAGACAGTGGTGAGAAAATATAGTCTAATAGGATAAGGAGGAGAAAAGGGATATTATTGCGTAATATCCATAAGGGGTTTAAATATTTCCAATTGGATATATAAGCATGAGCACACATACAGTGTGGCAGATTTATCACAGTGCTGCATCGCCCTTGAATCACACAAGGTAATTCAAAAGCAATGAACCACTAAAGTCAGATTTACCAAGCCACGCACGGTCACCTTGGTGTCCCTGGGGTGCTTGGTTAACCTGGAGTAATGCAAGGCAATGCAAATCACTGGCTTGCGCTGCTCTGTGCCAGGGAGGGGTTTCATGGGTGGGGTGTGAGTGTTCCCACGCATCCACCCATGGATTTTGGCCCATTCCCAGGTTTAACATCAGTGTTAATTTTTCCTCGTGTCTTATGGGAATGTGCAAAACTCACAGAATTTGACTCCATGGAATTCTGCTGGATTACAAAATACCCTGCAAGATTCCACAGAGTTCTGCCAATGGAAGGAAATAGGCTCTTTGTGCTGCTAGTGTTGTGATTTAGCTCCAAGCGCATATTCTGCACTGAAAAATCATCATGGATGGCACCACAAGGCACGCTAGAGGGTGCAGCTACTCAACTTGATTTTGCCGCTGCTCGACTAGATTATCTACTTGAGCAGCAACCTAAAGACAACGAGCGGGCACGACTGCCCAAAATAGCCTGCACTGGAAAAATCACTCTGGATGGCCTCATAGCAACCAAAAATCATGCTAGGAGGATGTGAAATCTCGTTTGTTCTCTCCAATTTCCTGCTTTGTTGACAATGTGAGAAAAACGTGGCGATTGGCATAATTTATCTGCAACTCTGCGTTACGAGAGTAATGCGGAGTCACCAAAATTCGTCCCATTTTTTCAGGCAAAACATATTTTGCTAACACCTAGTTTTTTCCTCTTTCTATGTGTGCTGAATTCTGCAGATCACATAGAAAAAGAAAAAAGGCTCAGATGATTGTTTTAGTGCCGGAAGGAGTGCCTTCCTGCACAAAAGCACTCTTGCCTACAACGTAGGCACCCTAGCATTACGGCAAAAGGGTTGGCCTGTGTTGGTGCAAGGCAGCACATTGTGCGCCAGAGCAAGGACAGGACAGGAATGCACCATATAATGTTAAGTATGGCACATTCCTGCCCTCTCCCTTTCATGTAGTACAGCACAAGAAGGTGCCTTGCTGTGTTGCATGAGAGTTTGATCAATTTGGACCTAACTATATAGACTCTAAGACACAGCATTTCAGGTCAAATTCTCAGAGACTAATCCTTGGTTGTTTTGCATCTAGATCAATGCACAATACCCATCCAAACAATAGTTAATTTTCCAACTTTCATGGGCTCATTCTTTTCTGAAACTATATGTATCTATGCACAAGTAGCAGAACATTTGTTAAAAGCAGTTTTCCGGCACTCTTTCCAGGATATCTGTTGATGGTGAAATACAAATAAATTCCTGTTTATCCATATGGCTTTTTTGTGCAGTTTATAATCTTCCATAGAGTTCTTTGTTTATTTCTGTGCAGTCTATTTCCAATACATTAAAGTGTAAGTTCATATGTGATGACATTTTACACAGTTAGCTCTCTGATCAGTTTGTTCATAGATTTACACATTTCTTGGGCTCTCCCACGGTTCCGTACAAAATGCATCATGGAGTCCTGTTAGGAATTGGGCTTCTGATGGTTAGACTATGCACCCAGTATAAGTCAGATACACACTTGGAGATTACCTATACTCACCCTCTGATAGCTAGGCGATGTATTTTTGCAACTCTCACAGACACACACACACACACAAACATTAACATAATCAAAACACCACAAAAAGACTCCACACAGGTTTAGAAAAATAGACGATTATATTCTGTAAACAAACAAGACCAAAACGAAAAAAATCCAACAACTAAAAGACAAGATATGAATTTTAAAAGATATAGTGAAAAATAGCAGTTAGAGGCAATTAGCATTTTTGGGGTTATTTGAGGTCGTGCTGGACTGGAGCAAAGTAAAAATTCTGGCCGACTGCAATGGCGCACCAGCTGATTACAGGACCCACTGAAGCCCCGGTGAACAAGGTACCTTTACTGGTTGCAACATTGCAACAGCCAGGTGCATTGTGAGATTCATCAATGTCAAACCCACAGGTCGCAGATGTATCGATTCTTCTCTACACAGGGATGGCGATGCATCGGTCCTGCTAGCGAGATACCAGGCTGAGATGTGTAGGTTCCGTAAAGCGATGCCTTGGGTTTCTTCATGCAGTTGAGGGATGCGTCAATCTCTCTGAGCTGCTGCAGTGGTGATGCATGGTTCAGATGCATTGGGCTCTCAAGGCACTGCGTTGGCTGCGAAGCGTCAATTTTACTCCTGCAATCGGGGTGATGCACAGATTCTGCTGCACTCAGACAGGAGATGTGTGGATGTCCTTGTTTCAAGTATCTCCCAGTGAACCAGGCACAAGAGCAGGGATAGAGACTTTGATATCCCTGAATCTCTAGAAACAGGAGGTAAGCCAACAAGCACTTGGAGCACACTTGGAGAAAAAGGCAGAGTCTAGCTCTCCTTCAGTAGAGTCAGAGAGCAGCAGAGCAACACAGGAGAAAAGTAGGCCTCACAGGTCAGCTGTCCAGCAATGAGTTCTATACTCAGCACAGGCAGTCCCTACAAAAGTGCAGTTGTAGTTCCAGAAGTGTCTTACCTTGGTAGGGTCAGAGACCCAGTAATTATACCCAAATGTGACTTTGAAGTGGGGGTGACTTTAAAGCTGGTCTTGAAGTGCACAGGTTTCCCTTTCATCCCAGCCATGGCTCCAGACTATCAGTAAGGGGTAATCAGCCCTTTGTGTGGGAAACAGAACACTACATATTCAGCTGTAAGTGTCAGCTCCCCCTTTCTCTTCCTGCCCAGGAAGAGCTATCAGAATGCAGATGAGTTCCGTCACACTGACCCTTCCTGTGTGCATGTGGCTGTCTAGAGGGAATGCACAAAGTGTACCTGTCACCCTCCCCAGACATGTAGTGGAGACATGCTGCCAGGCACACAGAACAGTAACAGCAGAGAAATTCCACTTTCTAAAAGTGCCATGTTTAAAATAGTAATAGTAAACCCAACATTACCATTAAAGAGGATTTATCATTACCATTCCAAAGATATAAAACATAATTCAGTCCTTTATATTCAAGAATTACACCTTTAAAGTGGTTTAAGGAATTCTCAGTGCTAGACATACAGAGGTGTAGGCCTCACAGTAGTGAAAATAAAGTTACCTGTTTGTCACTACTAGGATATGTAAATCCTAACGTACATGTCCTACCTTTTAGTTACCCAGCACCCTGCACTTAGGGCTACCTAGGGTTTACCTTTAGGGTGATGTAGGTGTAATAAGCAGGGAGTTTAAGATTTGGCAAGCGTTCCTAAATGCCAAGTCAAAGTGGCAGTAAACTGCACACACAGGCCTTGCAATGGCAGACCTAAAACAGGTTTGAAAGGCTACATGTGTGGGTGGCACAACCAGTGCTGCAGGCCCACTAGTAACATTTAGATAACATGCCTTGGGTATATGGTATACTACTTCACAATGTGCTGACAAGTAAACTAATTATGTCAAATGAGTATACACCAATGTCACCATGGTTAGGAGAAAAGCACATGCACTTCAGCAATAGAGCAATGGTCAGCCCCTGTGAAGGGCCCAGAATCCTAAAGCCTACTAAAAGAAGTTCAGAAAAATAGGAGGAACATTCAGAGAGGGCTATTTTTCAACAGGTCCTCTGCTGCACAGACTGGTCTTGGGCATCCTGCTGATTTAGGGAGCTTCCTTTCATATTGGAACTGTATAGGCATCAGGTGACGATCATCCTTGCCAGATCCTTCTGTTGTTTTGTCTCTGAGGCCTGCTATCTCTCACACATACTCTTTGACTGTTCTGCAGAGGGATTGTTTATTATTGAAACAGGGTCCATGGTCCTTTGTTTGTTACATATTGTGCTTTTGGGAGGGATCCTGGGTACGGAGATGTGTCTCAATCTTAGTTTTTGTTGTAAAGGGAGTAATATCTTGTGCATTTTGAGAGGTTCGAGCAACAAAACACTGGAGTTGTCTGAGTAAAACAAATCAATTTTTTTAGCATAAAATGTGTCGTAAATCTTGTATCAGCAGATAGAATGCTGTCTTTGCTCAGATTTGAAAGAAGATTTTGTAAATAATGAGACATTAGGAAATTGTGCAGAATTTGAGAGACTTGTCCACCTTTTTCATAAGTTTTAAAAACAATTTCTCTACTTTCTCATGTTATAGTCACTCCCAAAAAATTTTGAATAGTTTCTGCAACACTCTCACTCATTTATCAGAATTGTGGAAAAGTCATAGAGATACACAATAAAATAGGGGCAACTACTGGTTTGAAAAATTTGCCTTCAAACTATAACTTTTTTTGTGCTTCTTAAAGCCAATTTTTGTAATTTTATCTTTTACTTTCTCCTTATTTACATCTCCTGTAATTTCCTAAGAAAAAAAATCCTAGTATTTAACCTGAGACTATGAAATATTCACTTTAAAAGACTTGATTGCACATACTCCCACACCCACCTAAATATATAAAGCTGAAATTAGATATTTAGTGGCACTTGTAGTTACCAGAGACTGTTAGTTCCAATGTATAGGTGGGTAGTATCACTTACTTTGTCAACAAATAAAGAACTTTGTTGACATCTGTAATTTTGACTCAGTTCAGTTAAGTTCTGACCACTTTATTCGATTAATTAACATCATAAAAGTACACTTATAAATCAATCTCCATAAATACATTAT
This sequence comes from Lissotriton vulgaris, assembly GCF_964263255.1. NCBI lineage: Eukaryota > Metazoa > Chordata > Amphibia > Caudata > Salamandridae > Lissotriton > Lissotriton vulgaris. Next base: position 194,175,601 of record NC_141695.1, read on the forward strand.
TAAGGTAATAAACAAAATTAAAATAGTGGGAAAATCCTAATATAGGTCAGTTATAAACCTCTTAAGAATACAGATATGGGTGAATACAATAAAATTCATGATTCAGTTATACCCGGGCCTCTTAATTTGCTAGATCTTACAGCTGCTACAAGATTTCAAACAAGCTTTGGCAAATTAAATTATCCTAGGGAAAACAAGCGCAAATCATTTGAATTGAAAAAGTGTGTAGGTATATGCAGTGGCATAGCAAGGTGAGGTGATACCCAGTGTGGAAAATTTCTTGTCACCTCCCCCGCCCCCCACATTGAATACTCATTTTTTTTTTATTTAAGTGTTGCGAGCCCCAAAATAATTTTTTATTTAAAAAACACATATTTTTGCCATTTTGTCACCCCCCTCAGGGATGACATCCGGGGCAACCCGCACCCACGGCACCCCCCTTCCTATGCCCCTGTGTTTGTGTTAAAGCCACAGCCCCTCAGCTTGGTGAAGGTCATTGGAACATTTTCTTGTCACCCCCCCTTCCGCCCCCCCACATTGAATACTACATTTTTTTTATTTAAGAGTTGTGAGCCCCAAAATAAAATACATATTTTTGCAAATTTGTCACCCCCCTCAGGGATGACACCCGGGGCAACCCACACCCACTGCACCCCCCTTCCTATGCCCCTGTGTTTGTGTTAAAGCCACAGCCCCTCAGCTTGGTAAAGGTCATTGGAACAGTTGCCTCTGACTAGTGAGGGACATCTAGTAATGACTTGTGGAACTGCAGGTTTCTGAAACAATTCTAATGCTTTTGCATCTTACTTGGGAGGGACCTCTAGTAACGCCTAGAATGCAGCGTGACTTGAGAGATTGCAGAGTTCTCTCTCTCTCTCTCTTTCTCTATTTTGGATAAAAACACCACATAATTACAGGAATTCAAATTTCATGATAAAATGTAAACAAGACGTAGAATATAAAAGAGGGAAATTATTCTATTAAGGTTGGAATTCATGAAATACATTTCATTACTAAATATAAACTTCTACATCTAAATTATGTCCCAGGGGAGCTTCTGTTCCCATTATAACAACTTGATAATTCCATTCTTTTAAGGTCAGTTCTTGGTTACCTCCCCTATTTTCTGCTTTGCTGTGTTTCACTCCGTAATAATGTAGCTCTTCAATGTCACCATTGTGTTTGTCCAAAAAATGTTTTGCTATGGGGTAGGTATAGTCACAATTTTGCATGGCCTGTAAATGTTGTAGGACCCTAAGTTTCACTTTATTATTGGTACTCCCAACATAGTTTATGGTGCATTCCAAAATATAAACTACATATTTGGTTTCACATGTGATGTGTTCCCTTATTTTTTTTTTCCCATCATATGAGTTTTTATGCTCACATTCCTTGCACTTAGAACATTTTGAGGAGCCATTTCGACTAGAGCTAAGAGATTTTACTGGGCATATAGCCTGGCCACCCACTCGGACGACCCAACAACAACCATGGAACATCTCCACTTGGTCTAGACCAACCCCAACACCACCCTCCCTGGCACCCTCATCTGCTGACCTCCTGGCCCGAGCTTTCCTTCACCAACAGCATCATCGACTTCTTTGCACCCTAGTCTCTTACATCCACAAATTACATCCTACTCGGCGACCCTCAACTTCCACCGGGACAACCCCAACGACCAGAATACTGCAGCAATTCTGGAGAACCTCCCCAGCATCGGACTCAAGCAGCTATAAATGTATAGGCATTTATATAGCGCACTACTTACCCGTAGGGTCCCAAGGCGCTTCGACCGCTGCGAAACCCTTCCTGGCTTCCCTGAGAGATGGTCCCTTAATGGGTATCTCCAGGGTGAGACCAGGCATCCCCGGCGGTCTGGTGGGGCCGTTAGTGAAGATGAGGCAGGCTAGTGCCCAGAGTTGCCGAGTGTGATCGCTGATCAGAGTGGGCACCGAGGCGAGAGAATTATCGAGTCCGCTGACCCTGGTCCAGAAACCTGCCGCGCCGGGAATCGAACCCTGGTCCCGGGCCGTCCTCTGCTCTCGGGTCTGCCGCCTCTAACCAGTGAGCCACACTACTTCACAGCTATGCAGCAGGACATACGCTCTACCCCATCTATCCTGTCAGCGAAAACATCACCTACAAGCACACCTCCGAACTCCTCTGGACTGACCACAACTGCGTTCATTTCGCCTTCACCAAACCCAATGTACACCACCGCACCAACTGTTCCCCGGCCACAACTGGAACAGGATCACCGAAGAACATCTCACTGCCTCCCTCTGCACAACCACACCTTTGACACCCATCTCTCTGTTGCCATGGATGAGTAAGCTGCTGGAGAAGCACATTAATAACATCCTAGTGGAACATCTTGAATCCAATGATTTGTTATGTGCCTCTCTAACTGGATTCCGTCCTCAACATGGGACAGAGACAGCTCTGTTAGCAGTGACTGAGGAGGCTAGAACAGTTTTGGACCAGGGAGGAAAAGCGGCCATCATACTACTAGATCTCAGTGCCGCGTTCGACACGGTTAACCATGCCACTTTATTACACCGTCTTAGTGGCATGGGAGTGTCGGGCTTGGCACTGTTATGGCTCACCTCTTTCCTAGAGGAACGCTTCTTCCAAGTTTTTGAAGGGGAAGCTACCTCCGCCAAACAGCCACTCAGCTGTGGGGTGCCTCAGGGCTCTGCCCTGAGCCCCACACTTTTTAATGTCTATATGAGGCCCCTTGCACAGATCGTCCATCCATTTGGCGGCCGTATTGTCTCCTATGCAGACGACACTCAGCTTGTGGTATCTTTGAACAATGCTATGGGGTCGTCTAGCACTCTGAGTCCATGCCTTGAGGCTGTCGCCAGATGGATGGAACTTTCCTGTCTCAGATTAAACGGGGAAAAGACGGAAGTCATGCTGTTGGGTAATCCCTCACCTACCATCCTGACCCCATCTGGCCTTCCTGTCTAGGTCCCCCTCTCCCCCCAAACCCCAGATAAAGAGCCTGGGAGTTTGGCTAGACAGTTCACTTGATTTCACTGTCCAGGCTACTAAGACTTCTGCCACGTGCTTCGGACTTATGAGAATGCTCCGGAAGGTTCTCCCTCTATTGCCGTTCCAGGCGAGGAGAGTCATGGTCCAGGCCCTGATTCTCTCACGCCTGGATTACGGCAATGCACTTTACCTTGGAGCCCCCCTTGCTACAATTACCAAAGTCCAGGTTATTCAAAATTGTGCGGCCAGACTACTTTTTCAGATTCCTCGCTGGCAGTCGGCCAAACCTGCCCTGAAGAAGTTGCATTGGCTCCCGGTAGCGCCCAGGATACAATTTAAATCTATGTGCCTGGTTCAGAAGGCTCTTCGTAAGTCAGGTCCATCCATCATGCTCCCTTTGGTCACTCCATACTTCCCTTCTAGAGCTCTCCGCTCCAGTGTGCTATATCTGGCCACCACCACAAAAGTAAAAAAATCCAGCTGGGGTGGTAGCTCTTTTTCGCACAATGCTGCAAGATTGTGGAATGTTCTTCCGTTGGTCTTGAGAGAAAATAACAACCTGACAGCTTTTAGAAAGCTATTAAAAACGCATTTGTTTGCAAGAGCTTAGCGCCCTGCCCTGCTGCCTGAATGGTTCTAGCTAAAGCGCTGCGAGGCCTCAGGGTAGTTACGCGCTATATAAGTTTAATTTTCATTTCATTTCATCCATAGACACCAATACATCAGCATGCCACCTCCACCAATGGATCTCCTATTTTTTGACGCACTAGTGCCCCTCAAGAAAGTGACTGGCAAGCAACACTCCAAGAAAGCTACTTGTTTACTGCCACCCTTAACGTGTCCAGACGCAACTGTAGATGGCTCAAGAAGAGATAAGGAACAACAAAACCCCGGAAGCCCACCGAGCCTTCAAAGCCACCGTCACCGCACACCAGATCCTCATCAATACCACAAAGAAAACGGCCATCGAAGAAAGAATCAAGGCCAATGCACACAACATCAAAGAACTCTTCGACCATCATCAAGGAGTTCGCCAGACCCAATGCTAAGCTCCTCTGCTCCAAATCCTCTGGATCATGTTGATGCTCAAAAGGGGCCCACCTCTGAACCACCTCAAGTCTGAATTGTTATCACACAGAGACTGTTGGAGAAATTGAGCGGGGGAAGGAAATGGTAGGAAGTGCGGGAAGGGAGATCTGTGAAGGATACAATAATACAACGTGAGTGTGAAAGCAAATCCCAAGCCCCTCAGAAGGCACCTAAGCTCCTCTGCAAAAGACCACCAGAATGCGAGTCTCAGCCAACAGAGAAGTCTTGGGGAAATGGTGAACACGTCACCTTTTCTCTTGCATTAACGGCGGTTTGGAAGCTTGTGCTTTGGCGCTCTTACCGCCCATAAGATAAGTTGACCGTAGGAGAAGTCTGCTACGGGCAAATCCGGTCAAATTATCGTTGGTGTTTGCTGGTTTCTGCCACCCTTATCTCCATATCCGGTGTCGCATCCGAGTCATGTGATGTGTTCCCCGCGTTGCACGCCTGGAAGTGTAGTTCAGGAACGTGTTCTCTGTTACCAGGTTCACGCAAGGAGGGCAGTTAGTGCGTAACCGGCACCCAGACCGTGACACCCAACTGCGAGACCACAGATGTGGCACCCTCCCAAGACCTTGGCTACAAACTCAGCACTATCTTCCATCACAAGATCTAGCAGATCTGCAACAGCTTCAACACCCAAAAGCCACCCATCACTCCCACCAGCACCACATGTGACGACAACGCCCCCAACAGATGCTACTCAACTGGCCCCTCAGAAGGCGCCTATACGCTCCACTGCAAAAGACCTCCAGAGTGCAGGTCTCTGCCAACAAAGGAGTCTTGGGGAAATGGTGAACACGTCACCTTTCCTCTTGCATTATCAGCGGTTTGGAAGCTTGTGCTTTCGCACTCTTACCACACATATGAAACGTTGACCGTAGGAGAAGTCTGCTACGGGCAAATCCGGTCTAATTATCTGCGGCGTTTGCTGGTTTCCGCCTCCCTTATCTTTGTGTCCAGTGTCGCATCCGAGTCACGTGATGCATGACCGGCATTGCACACTGGGAAGTGTAGTTCAGGAACGTGTTCTCTGTTGCCAGGTTCACGCGAGGAGGGCAGTTAGTGTGTAACCGGCAACCAGATCATGACAGAACATCCCCCTCCCGGATAACACTTACTGCCAGACGTTTTCTCAGGGTGTAAGCAATGGAACTTGGCCACCAATCTAGGTGTGTGCTCCGCCTGGAAAGGTTCCCAAGAGTTTTCTGTTGGACCATAGCCCTTCCAGGCTACCAAGTACCAAAGTTTCCCCCACACCCTTTTTGCATCCAGAATCCCATGAACTTCATACTCCTGTTCCTTCTGAACCCATATGGGAGCAAGGTTTTTCCTTACCGGGCAGCATGAAGGTTTCAGGAGTGACACATGGAACATCGGATGTATCCGGAAGTGAGCTCGCAGCCTCAGTTTAACCACCACTGGATTTATGTGTTTGATCAGACGGTATGGGCCAATAAACTTCGGATTAAACACACTGTATTTCTTGAACCTTATGTATTTTGTTGATAGCCAAACCCATTCCCCTCTCTTGTACGAAGGACCAGGTCTACGATGCTTATCAGCCTGGGCTTTGGACCTTTCTTTAGACTTGAGCAGGTTGTTACATGTCGTTAACAGTGTTTTGCACATAAGCATTAGTCTTTTGCGTAAATCAGGAAGTTTGGTATTTGTACTGGGAATGATCAAGGGAGTGAACCATGGGTGAAACCCATAATTACTGAAAAAAGGAGCGTGTAGTGTGGAAGACTGTTTGGCGCTATTATACGCTATCTGCGCTACCCACAACTAGTCCACCCAAGCGTCAGTATTAGTATCGACATAACACCTAAGGAATTGTTTGAGGGTTTGATTAAACCTCTCAGTTTGGCCATCAGTCTGTGGGTGGAAGCTCGTGGAAAGAGAAGAAGTGATCTGCAGTTTGGAGCACCAGGTTTTGCAGAAGCTGGCTGTGAATTGGGCCCCTCTGTCTGATACAATAACTTTGGAAAGCCCATGGAGCCGGACAATGTTAATCAATAATAGCCTAGCCAACTGGCCTGCTGTGGGTGTTTGTTTGCACGCGATGAAATTACCAATCTTTGACAAATAGTCAATGACTACTATGATGGCTGTATTTCCCTGATCCTTGGGTAAACCCACTATTAAATCCACGAGGACCGTTCCCACAGGGTCTCGGGTGTGGGCATGATCTGTAGCAGCCTCTGGGCTTGTTGATGGTCGGTTTTCATTTGGGCACACATGGAGCATTCTCTCACTCATGATAGAATGTCTGGGGGGACAGTTGGCCACCAGAATTGTTGCAGCACTTTCTCCAGGGTTTTTGAACCTCCTAGGTGTCCTGTGCATGGGAGATCATGACACTAAGAAAACACGTTTCTGCTTAGGCTGCTAGTAGGTACTAGCACTTGTTAGCCTTTCATGAGGAGGCCTTGTCGCATCTGCCAAACCGGATGACATTTGAGCCCGCTTCTCCAGGTAAAGGACTGTATCCCCTGTCTAGTTTTCTGCAGGAAATCATCAGTTTGTATAGCACATAGTACCTTACTAGGTTCTATGAAAGAACTTTCTGGAGTGACGTATTGAAGCGCGAGATTATCTTGACGACGCTGGATTTGAAGGTAACATTGAAATGATACTCGGCAAAAAACAGCATCAACCGGAGTTGACGTGGAGTGAGGTGGCGAGCGGCGAGCATAAACTGAAGGTTGCGATGGTCCGAGTAAACTGTCACCTGATGTACTGCCCCCATCAACCAATGTCTTCACTCCAGAAAGGCGTCCCTGATAGCCAGGAGTTCCTTCTCTGCTATCGTGTAGTTCCGCTCCATGGTGTTCAGTTTCCGGAACATGAATGCGATGGGGTGAAGGTAACCTTTCGTCTCATACCGCTGCAAGAGTACTTCTCCTACCACTACTACTTCGGATGCGTCGGCTTCAACGATGAACGGTAGATCCGGGTTGGCATGTGTGAGACCCGGGGCTGGCGTAAAGGGCCCGTTTTAGGAGATCGAACGCCTTCTGAGTTTCTTCGGTCCACAGAAACGGTGTCTTTTTACTTGTCAATTTGGTCAGGGGTGCAAACAGGTCCGAGAACTGTCGTATAAACATCCTGTAGAAATTTGCAAACATCAGTAGACTCTGGATCTCCTTTATGTTGCGAGCAGATGGCCAGTCAATGATGGCCTTAACTTTCCTCCCTGCCATGAGTTGACCGGAGGGGGTGAGCATGACCACTAGGAATTCCACGGTGGTCACGTGGAGCTCACATTTCGTGATTTTGGAAAACAACCCGTACTTGCGCAGTGCTTGCAGTACATGGCGCACATGGACAACATATTCCTCCTCTGTTGTAGAATATATGAGGATTTCATCGATATAGACAACAACGAAGAGATCCAGGTACTCCCTTAGGACCTCATTGAGAAAAAACTGAAACGCCGCAGGGGCATTACATAGCCCAGAGGGCATAACGAGGTACTCAAAAAGCTATACCGCATTTTAAAGGCGGTCATCCATTCAACGCCTTTGTGCATCCAGACAAGGTGATAAGCCCCTCTCAAATCCAATTTTGTGTATATGCCTGCTGCTCGCACCTGCTCTAATAGAGCAGGGATCAAGGGAAGCGGGTACTCGTTCTTTATGGTAATCACGTTTAACTCCCTGTAGTCTCTGCAGCATCTTAAATCCCTGTTAGCTTTCGGGATAAAAAAGAGGGAAGAGGCTGCCGGAGATCTGGACGGATGGATGAGTCCCAACTTCTCGGGTACAGTGAGGGCATGTATCCGCCCACAAGGAACCACTGACCCAGGGACCAAGTCTATTCAACAATCATAGTCTCTGTGTGGTGGGAGTTCCTCTGTCTTGGTATCGCTGAAGATGTCTTCGTATGCCACATAACACGCAGGCAAGTCCACATTCTTTTCCGCCATTGTTGCTATGTGATGTCTGGTAGCCAGTATTCTCGATGGCCGGGTGAGTACTTGAATACAGTGGTTCTGGCAGTATGCGGATTGCAGCTGTAAGGTCTTGTTGGCCCATTGAATGGTAGGCTAGTGCCTCTGTGACCAGGGAAGACCTAGTATTACCCTGTACTGCAGAGCTTGTTTGATGTTGAAAGATAATCACTCTTGATGGTATCCGTCATAAGTGAGTTCACAATCCGGGGTGCTATGCTTGATTGGTCCTGACTCCAGTTCCTTGCCATCGACGGCGTACACTTGTTCTGAGGTGTGCTTGCGGATCAGTTGTACTCCTAAACACAAAACGCACAAGATGATGGACGGAATGTTGTACAATGGCAAAACATTCACCCCCAGTCACAGATCTTGGTTTAATCCATCGTTATTTTGCTCACCAAGCCACCCCAGTTCAGACATGGCCATATGCAAATCAGTCTTGGCCCTGTGCTTCATGTGAACAGTCCAGCCTGAACTGCCAAGCCATGTCTTCCTGGACCGGAATCAAGCATCCTAGGACTGGTTTATGGCTATCAGCCGTCTACAGCCAGGATAGCTTGACTCCAGTGGCTTAGTGAGCACCGGACCGACGTCTGGGCATACCCTTCCCACATATCGGGTGAACAGAAAAACACACATAAACACAGCACCTCCTCCCTGTCTATAAAGCATCTGGTGGCTCCTGAATCCACCATGGCTCGTATTTGTTTTTTCTCTTGATTGATCTTTAGAACTATGGAAATAAAGAAAATTTCCGCTTCCATGAAGGCAAATAGATACACTGAAGGGACAATACAACTGCTTGTGGATATCCCTGCCTGTGTCCTTAAGTGTTGCAGTTTTCCTCCCCCTTTTCAGCTGTTACCGTGACCAGTTGCCCTGATCTAGATCGGCCGTATTTTGGTTTAATGGAACATTCCCAAAGGAAATGTCCCTTTTCCCGCAGTAAAGGCATAAGCCTTGTTTGCGGTGATGATCTCTCTCACTAAGCGTTAGTGATGCTCTCACCATCCCGATTTCCATTGGCACGGGTTTCGTGGATGTTTTATCTGTGAAAAAGGCTCAGTTGTTTATCGGGACGTGTTTCTCTTTCCGTTTGGGTTCTCCTTTGCGTCCCGGAGTCTGTGAACCAATCGGAGGGTGAGTTCTATGAGAGCCGCACAGGTGCGAACTGGGGGTCAATTTGGACCAGAACATCCTTCACTTCCTCCGTGAGCCCCTGATAGAAAATGGCCGACTGTTTGGCTTCTGGACAATCCATTTCTGCCACTCGTCTTCGGTAGTTATTTAGGTAACTGACTAAATCCGTGGAGAAGGTTTCAGCCCGACGATCAAAAGTTTTCTCAAAACCCTCCCTGAATTCATCCCAGTCATAGAGAAGAGGGTTGTCTCTCCGTACAATGGGAACCTGTGCTTCCTCACCGTCCATGTAGGTGATTAGGAAAGCCATTCGGGCTTGATTAGTTGCAAACATCTTCAGCTTGCAGATGAAGTGGAGTAGCACTTGGGTCATAAAGACTTGTACCTTTTTTATATCCCCATAAAACCTCTCGGGGGACCGACGGTATTTGAACAGGCATCTCTACTACTACTGATGTTGGGTGTTGGGTTCCCCTTGCATTGAATGGGATTCTCTGTAGTTTGTCTACTCTAGAGTGCAAGGCAGCTGTCTCCTGACGTGAGGCAGCCAGCTCTGCCTGATTCAGGACCAGAGCCGCCATGACATCCTCTAAGGTGGCCATCCCTAATCTCAGCACAACCAGGAGGAACTTGAATTCTTGGGCCAAAAATTCTGTCAGGCTCCTCCGTTCCAAATCCGCGGGATCCTGCTGATGCTCAAAGGGGGCCCACCTTTGAAACACCCAAGTCTGGATTATTAACACACACAGACTGTTAGGGCAATTTAGCGGGGGAAGGAAGGGTAGGAACTGAGGGGAGGGAGATCTGTGAAGTATACAATAATACAATGTGAGTGTGATCCTACTCAATTGAGTGTTCTCCCACAAGAAATGACATATCATGAATATCCTTTTGTCGTGTTCTAATCTAGGACCCCAATCAATACTGTGACCTTATGCCCCTACACGGCTATAATCCATTCATGCCCCTATAATGGCATAAACGATCAGAGCCATATTTTCAGCCATATTTCTGAAACTCGCCTCTGCAGCTCATTACAGTAGATGACACAGCAGAAGCCACTATCTTAGATTCCTAGATTACACTCCGAGTTCTTCAACAAGATAAAACCCAGCAACCTGGGAAAGCCCCGCTTGCTATGTTTTGATTAGTAATAGAACTCTAATGAGCACTGAAAGGACAATCACTTCCTAGTGACATCCTTATTGACGTCTTATGTCCAAAAACTTACGTCAGACAAGGCACCTTTCAGGTATAAATATTACCAACGTTGCCTTAAGCAAGCGCGACGTCGATAACGATGGTGTGGTGAATACAGGAGCAGAACAGCTGTCCCTTGCAGAGCCCAGCAGATGCAAGCAGCCCACGGACGCTGCCCCTCCTCCTCCTTGACGCGCTGAGAGAGACGCCGTCTTTTCTCCTGCCGAGAAAATCCAGCTCTGGCGTTTCCAGCCTACTCTTGTGAGTGACTGGAATATCGAGTCCTGAAAGGAGATACAAGACCTCCAACATTCTATTCCAGAGGTATGGTGTTGACTAAACCCTTAGAGAGAATTCTTGAAGCAAACTCTTGGCAAAACCAAACTTAACTAAACTGCTACTTACTTACTCCCTCCCAAGTATTAGACTTAGGTTAGGTACACTGGGGTAGGCGTAGTTAGAAGCACCAGTTGAGTACGTTAGTCAAATGTATATATGAATGTATATATTTTATTCATTTTAATCATTGTATGGCTAAGAAACCATATCAATGCTTTTACAGTATTATTTCGCAATCCTCCTTTTACTGTACGCACTTTTTATAATAACAAGTCTTGCAATTGTGGCAATTCATTTCTCTTGCATGAGAAGAAAGACTGTTCAATAAATAATACCTTTTATTGAAAACGCCCGTCTCTCTATTTGGTGAAAGTAATTCTTGCACAACTGACTGAGTGAAATAGCTGTCTATTGTTTCACACGACTCTAGAGATTGACTCTTATTCTAAGGAGCAAAGTTGTCTTGTTTATGCGGTTGTTGGAAAACTGAATCCCTTCTTGTCTGTACCAGGGGAGCTGATCACTCCCTATTCAGTCAAGAACGTTTCCAGTGACCTCTGAGCTAGTTGGTACAAACCCAATTAAGTTTAGCATAGTCAGTAGAGACCTGGAAGACCGCACTTCTACGTCTACACTGCTGTTTATGTTATTCCAATGAGCAGGGCCTATAGGGAAAATAGGAACTACACTACATGGCGCGCAACGTTTGGTAAGGCGATAAAACTAACGCAAGACGTTAGAGTAACTCAGTCGTGCATTTTTCACACAGACCCTTTCTACCGTAAATACTCCAATAGACGTCTGGAGTGGGTGAAAGGTTAAAATCCGCCCGAACTTAGTAGGAAGAGATTCCTATGTAAAGCTCTGGTTTATTCAACGTTGAAGGATACAGTGTTCCAAAATATTGTGACCTAATCTTTGTCTCTTTGGAGACCAGCTCTGAAAAACTTTCATTTATACAATGTCAGTACTAGACAACGGGACCGCTGAAGCCGCAGTAGATGCGAATCAACGGGACACCGGTGTTAATGAACCGGGTGCGATTATCATCCCGGTCAACATAAGAAAAACTATATAACGTTAAAACTTATAGAAAATGGACTGACCACACAAGGTGACACAGTAGTCTTCGTGATAGAGGCACACGAATATCGGCAGACAGAGGTATTCTATTCATGGATAAAATTTCCAGCGGCAAACGCTGCAACAAACGAGTTCCACTATTACAAAATAGGGGAACCACCGGATGAGTACGCTCCTTTCGAGGAGATTGAAATCCCATTAAAATACCAAGAGCACCTGCTCTGGTTTAAAGGCGCCCTAAAACACAATGATCATATTACCAGGCCCGGTCCACTAGGTAGACCAGGAGCAACGTGGCCGGTTCTAGCCAGCTACACACCACATCCGGACATTGAAAAAATGTCTAGAGAAGAACTTTTAGCACAGCTAAAAACATTAATTAAAATACATAGACAATTAGTCCATTATGTAATATGGACTGCAACAGTCCAAACAGCTGTTAATGTTACACAGCTGACCCCTCATCAGGGGAACACAAATAAAATTTCACCACAGAACATACAATCATGTCTTGGTAAAATACCCATAAAACGGGAACAAATTCCTTTCTGGTTAGTGCAGAAAATTACTCAAATAGAGGCAGTATTTCCGAATACTACCCCTATTGAGAAACACAGAATTCTGACCATCTGCCTTCCAATGGGGGTCGCACCACACGTGGAGAACTGTGACACTTGGGGTACAGTCTTTGCTTTCATTTACACAAAAACACATGGTGTTCCGTCAATGGCGGTAATACCAGAAGTGCTAAAACAGATTCAGAATGAATACGGTCCAGAACCTGCTTTAACTCTTGGTATGAAATTACTGAAAGACTTCAAGCAGGTTTCGGCTATATGACTAGCCAACATAAAAGGAGAAGCAGCATCTGTGGCGATACGCCAGAAGTTGAAGGAAACAGATATAACAGATCAACCAATTGAGCTTGCCAGAATTATAGAAAAATGTTATGAAGAATTAGGTAGAGTTAGCTTGGGTGGGAAACCAGTAAAACCCCAACTACTCGAAAATCCTGAAAAATTATTTATTAAAAATAATTCTAACACTCCTAAAAAGAGCTGGGATGGAAATAAACAATCCACTCCCAAGGAAAAAGTTTTCCAGTCCAGAGGAAGGTCTCCTCGACGGAGGGAAAGAACTCCGACTCGAGAACACCAGTCTCCCCAGAGGGAGCCTTCTGAGAAAAGATATAACCTTAGAAATAGGGATAACTTGACGAAGCCTGATAGATATCAAAGTATTGATACACGTCCCTCTCGATCTTTTTCGCAGAAATCGGAAAGAAGAGGACGGTCAGACCCAGGAGAGCACACCAAGTCCAAAGACAAGGAACCTGCTCAAAGTAAACAATCTCAATTTCCAAGAAAGAAGGTAGCCAGTATTAGAGTAATCGAACATGCAGAGAATACTGAGGACACAGCTGAAAAACGGGGAGTGGGCACAGACAATGTTAGACAGTGCAGCAGAAATCACCATAGCTCGCAAGATCCTGATGAGTCATCTGGAGACAGTGGACACGAATGAATACATTCAAGTAGAAACTGCCGATACCAGAGTTAGCGAACCTCATGAGATATACGAAATAACGCTGCGTATAGAGGGAGATAAGACCAGGAAAATAAGGGGTCTATTTTGGGATAAACTCTCAAAAAGCTATGACATCCTGTTAGCTGAAAAAGATTGGCCCCCAGAGTTTGTCAGGGAGTGCCCTCGTGGCGAAGAAATGATTATGCCTGCCTTCTCGAATCACATTCCGATTCATACTAAATATATATACGCAAGGAAATGGGCATTGGCCCAGGCACTAGCATTATTTAAAAATCATGTAGGATGGGATGAGGACTCTCCTCCTCACAAAATCCAGTTAAAAAGTCAACCGACTGCACAAAGGCTGTATCCAATTAGGCAAGAAGCTAAAAAACAAGTAAGGGAGATTTTAGATCAACTTGAATACCAGGGGATGATTGAAACATGCACCTCTCAAATGAACAATCCTTTGTTTCCTGTATCCAAACCGGACGATTCATATCGTCTAGTTTTGGACAACAGACACCTAAACTCATGTTGCAAAACATTTGCAGTACAAAATTCGCATAGTGCTGCACTAATGAATAACATAGTTCGTAAAAAATATAAAACGACATTAGACATGTCTAATGGTTTCTTTTGTCAAAATATTGCACCAGAAAGCAGATACTTGACCGCTTTCTCAGTAATGGGTTCACAGAAAAATTTCTGTAGGCTCCCACAGGGATTCAAGAACAGCCCAGGACTATTCTCAGCCAGAGTAACAGAGTTACTACAAATATATGATGATGAGGCATTATCTTATGTCGATGACATATATCTAACAGATGACGACTTGGAGACTCACATGAAAAGAGTGAAGACCATAATACTTGGTTTCGCAGCAGAGGGTTACAAATTCAACTTTAAAAAGTCTCGAATTGCCCATCTGACAGTATTATTTTAAGGATATGAATTATCAAGTGAAGGAAAATGCCTAGCAGACAACTTCTTAGAGAAGTGCGCTGTACTCCAAGCACCAAAAACGCTGAAGAATTTACAATCGATTCTAGGTTTCCTGAATTTCGGAAGAACTTACATTTTAAATTATGCGGAGAGGGTTAAACCTCTCTATGAACAAATTAAACCTGATTTTAAACCAATCAACTGGACTCAAAAACACACAGAAATGTTGAGATCACTGCAAACAGACATGTTAGCAAAAACAAAATTAGATACACGTGATAACACACGCAATCTTGTAATCCGAGTCATCCCAGGAAGATGCGGATTCACGTACCTAACCTCTAATGAGGGAGAAACGGTACCAATTGCTTACAAATCACATTTGTACACAAAAGCTGAAATAAAATTCAGTTCAACGGAAAAAATTCTAACTGCAGTTCAGACTGCTGTAGCAAAAGAAAGGGCCCTGGCACAAGGTAAACGAATAATAATCGTCACACCTATACCTGCTTTAGAAGAGGTAACTAAAGCTTTGCATTCCTAATGCTAAAGCTTTGCATCCAAGATGGATCCAATGGGTTAATTCTCTTGCTGCAACAGATGTAGTGTACGACTTCGATCCTAATTTAAAGACACCGGAATTTTTACAATATGAATATGAATGTCCTCTGCCAATTGAAATCCTGCCTCTAGAACAATACGGAAGTATGATATATACGGACGGATCAGCACAACCCGCAGTTGGAGGTAAACAAGCTTACTGTGCTGCATGCGCGATTGTTGAAGGTCGTTGGCACAATAAAAATTTAGACCACTGGTCACTAAGACGCAATCTCTAGGAGATTGTACAGCTCAACAAGCTGAACTACCAGCATTTAAGATGGCGCTAGAAAATACCGACCGCAAATTCCCCACACTTATAGTGTGCAATTCATATTATTGCGTACAATCTTATAATGAATATTTGCAGAATTGGGTGGAAAATGGTTTCAAAGATGCAAAAGGTGGCACAATCAAGCATAAAATGCTTTGGGAACAAGTAGTTCTCTTACAGAAGAAACTACAAAAGACTCACGTGATACACACTCTGAGTCATAACGTGATGGCGTTCACGTTGCAGGGAATTCATTGGCTGATGAAGCCGCGAAGGATGCTGTGCAAATGGCTTCCGTAGCTGCGATTACTCGGTCACAAACAAAAATAGACAGCGACATTCTACAAGCTGTCAGTGCGTCAGTAAAAGATGATAAAAACACTCCCAAAAGGCTTTCCAGAAAAGTACTTATATTTAACAGATACGAATAATGTTCCTTTTGCTCGAATCCCTGGAGTGGGGGATAGAGTAATTCCAAACATGGAACACAGGTTAGGACTAATTAAAGCGGCACACGAAGGGCTTGCTTCTGCACACGCTGGCGTTTCTGCAACAATATCACTATTAAAACAGAGATATTGGTGGGCTCGCATGAGAATACAAACTAAGAAGTATGTATTAGAATGCGAAATATGCCAAAGAATGAAAGTATCAACAGTAAAACGACCAGCGCAGACACCCCTTCTCATCTCAGATAAACCATTAGCATGTGTTTACCTGGACCACTGTGGTCCCCTACAAAGGGACGGCAACTATAAATATATCATGGTCGCAGTGGATTCCTGTACGAGATTCATATGGAACGGGCCCCAGCGCTCGGCTGACGCCAAAACTGTTATAAAAGATCTGCGAGTCTTTATCGGCACATACGCAATTGCCATGTTCCATTCTTACCAGGGTCCTGCTTTCAGCTCTCGAGCTTATAAGGAGGCCATGGCCAGCATGGGAGTTGGGTTGCGATACTTTTGTCCATCACACCCTGAGGGGAACAGTGTAGTGGAAAGAAAAAACCGGGACATAAAGCAATTTATAACAGCGAAGGTATTAGGTTCGGGTGATGGGTGGGTCAAACATTTAATAAGTGTCACACTTAGTCTAAACAATTTGCCAAGAAATTCTCTAAAAGGTTTCAGCCCGTAAGAACTATTGTTCGGAACTAGAATGCATGTTCATGACCTCGATAGTCAGGCATCAGTGGTAGAAAATAAGAATAAAGACTTTGACATCAAAGATCGTTTGGCTGTTTTACAGGACTTGAATGAAACAAGAAAATCCTTAAGCAACATAAAGTTAAAGCAACAGCCAACTACCACTGAAGAGGCACCACCAGCCCCAGCAAGACCTGTCTGGATTCCAAAGATTGGGGATCTAGTTAGAGAAAAAATAGCGGTGAAGAAGGAATTTGGGCCTTCTTACAGAAAAGCAGTACCTGTCTTGGCAATCAACGGAACAAGATCAGTAGTACTACCGCCTCTTGCTGGTAAAAAGGAGAACCGAGTTGTATCAATCGACCTGGTAAAACCACAAGCATGTGGCCTATAATCAACAGTAGGCCCAGTGGACTCCCAAGAAATACCAGAATACCCAAATTTGCAACAATTCAAGAGGTTCAAACTGAAAGACTAATCACATTTGATAAACCTGCAGTGCACAGAGAGGGACTACGCAATAATGCTATGGAACGCATGCCTCTTGAAAGACAGATTGAATCAGTTCGACAAGAAACACCAGTCTACAATGATGTGGCATCAGAATGTGCTACCGAAAGACAAATTGAGAAAACAATTCCAACAATTGACAGAACTGCCTCTGGCTACTTCATCAATTTCGATAACTTTTCTGAAGATCTAAGCAACCCTGAAGTAACACCAGAAACAAAGACTTTTAAAGAAAAAGCAACAGAACTCTTTCATCAACTCAAGGAAATTTATCTTATTTCTCCATGGTTAGAGTTCTGGTTTGGTCTAGGTGTATTTTTCCTCCTGCTTTGGCTCATCATGGTACTTTGTTTGGGAAAATTCATTGAGGGAAAATACAGTTAAATGGACACAGCAAGTCAGAACATCAACTTAGTCCTAAAACCACACAAATCATCCCACGTGAAGAAAAGAGAACTATCAAGTCAAAAGTCAAGTCAAAAAGATTTATATAGCGCGCTACATACCCAGAGGGTCTCAAGGCGCTTGAGGAAGGGTGGGGAATTACTTGTCAAATATCCACGTTTTGAGTTGCTTTCTGAATGCTAGGTGGTTCTGAGTAAGGCGAAGGTGAGTGGGAAGTGAGTTCCAGGTTTTAGCTGCCAGGTAGGAGAAGGATCTACCTCCCATGGTGGTTTTGTTGATGCGAGGTACAGTGGCAAGGGCTTGGTTGGAGGATCGTAGCTGGCGGGAGGGGGTGTAGAAGGATAGTCGTGTGTTGAGGCATTCGGGTCCGATTTCGTAGAGTGCTTTGTGTGCGTGGGTTAGGAGCCGGAAAGTAATCCTCTTATTGACGGGGAGCCCGTGGAGGTTTTTCAGGTGACCAGAGATGTGTTCTTTACGCGGGATGTCTAATATGAGCCTGGCTGAGGCGTTCTGGATGCGTTGGAGTTTTTTCTGGAGTTTTGCGGTGGTACCGGCGTAGAGGGTGTTTCCGTAGTCCAGTCGGCTCGTGACCAGAGCGTGGGTGACTGTTTTTCTAGTTTTGGTGGGAATCCAGCGAAATGTTTTTTTGAGCATGCGAAGGATGTTGAAGCAAGATGAAGAAACGGCGTTGACTTGTCTGTTCATCGAGAGTGAGGAATCCAGGATGACGCCCAGGTTCCGTGCGTGGTCCGTCGGGATGGGTGCTTTTGCAAGGGCCTCTGGCCACCAAGAGTCATCCCAGGCGGAGGGGGAGGTGCCTAGGATGAGGACTTCTGTTTTGTCTGAGTTCAGTTTCAGATGGCTGTGCTTCATCCATTCGGCTACTTCTTTCATTCCTTCATGCAGGTTGGTTTTGGCAGTGTTAGGGTCTCTGGTGAGTGATAGGATCAGTTGAGTGTCGTCGGCGTAGGAGATGATGTTGAGGTTGTGTTGGCGTGCGATGACCGCGAGGGGGCTCATGTATACATTGAAGAGGGTGGGGCTGAGTGAAGATCCTTGTGGTACGCCGCAGATGACTTCAGTGGCCTCTGACTTGAATGGTGGAAGGCGGACTCTCTGGGTTCTTCCAGTGAGGAACGAGGTGATCCATTCCAGTGCTTTTCCTTGGATTCCGATGTTTCTGAGGCATTGTAAAAGGGTGCTATGACAGACCGTGTCGAAGGCTGCGGAGAGGTCGAGGAGGATGAGGGCGACTGTGTCTCCATTGTCCAGTAGAGTTCGAATGTCATCAGTTGCTGCGATGAGGGCGGTTTCAGTGCTGTGCTTGGCTCCGAAGCCGGATTGTGAGGAGTCGAGGGATTTGTTGGTTTCGAGGAATGCGGCGAGCTGGTTGTTGACCGCTTTCTCGATGACTTTGGCCGGGAATGGAAGGAGTGAGATAGGGCGGTAGTTTTTGAGTTCGGTGGGGTCAGCTGTGGGTTTCTTCAGGAGGGCGCTGAGTTCGGCATGTTTCCAGCTTTCCGGGAAGGTTGCGGAGTTGAGGGAGCAGTTGATGACGTCTCGGAGGTGCGGTGCAATAATGGAGTCTGCTTTGTTAAAGATGTGGTGAGGGCATGGGTCTGTGGGGGATCCTGAGTGGATAGAGTTCATCAGACGGATGGTGTCCTCAGTGGAGATTGGCTTCCAGTCATTGAGGCTGTTCAGGGGGGGTGGGGGTCCTGCAGGGGGTTGGGTGGGTTGGTCTTCAGGTCGGTTGTCGAAGCTGCTGTGGATGTCTGCAATTTTGTTGTGGAAGAATGAGACTAGGGAGTCGCAGAGGGCTTGAGAGGGGGTGATGTCATTGGAGTTGGCTGAGGGGTTGGTAAATTCCTTGACGATGTTGAATAATTCCTTGCTGTTGTGGGCGTTGTTATCTAGTCGGTCCTTGAAAGCGGCTTTCTTGGCATTCCGGATCAGTTGGTGGTGTATGCGGGTGGCGTTTTTGAAGGCGTCCTTGGTGCTGGTGGTTGGGTCTTTTTTCCAGGCCTTCTCAAGGGAGCGACAGAGTTTCTTGGATTTCTTAAGATCATCGTTGAACCAGGAGGCCTTCTTGCTGCTTAGTTTGATTTGTCGTTTTTTCAGTGGTGCTAGGATGTCGGCGCTGTTGGATAGCCATTGGGTGAGGTTGGTGGCTGCTTGGTCTGGGTTTGAGGAGTGGGCTGGGGGGTTTTGAAGAAGCGATGAGGAGATCTGGTCGATGGTGATTTTGTTCCAGTTTCTTTGCAGAGTAGGTTGAGGATGGTTGTTGGATGTGGGCTTGTTGTAGGTAAAGTGAACGCAGCTGTGGTCAGTCCAAAGGAGAGCTGTGGTGTGGCTGAAGGAGACATGTTTGCTGGAGGTGAAGATAGGGTCGAGTGTGTGACCTGCGATGTGGGTGGGGGTAGTGACGAGTTGTTTAAGTCCTAGGTTGGCGAGGTTGTCCAAAAGGGTGGTGGTGTTGCGGTTGTTGTTCTTTTCAAGGTAAATGTCACAGCCATTCCAATACCCGGCGGGGTAGTACGGGACAAAACTGACTATGTAGTATATGGTCCGGTTGAAATCCTGAAATATCCCCACCAGTTCAAGGTTTCCTTAAGTGACTTTGTAAAACCAAGTACATTTTCTGATGATTGGGATTTTGAAAGTATAAATAATATGATGTCTGATTTAGTGTTGTCAGCAAGGTTTACAGATCATGATTATTTAAAAGGTTCGTCTAATTATGAACAAATGTATTGCTTCTCACATTACGGAGACCATTACTTACATAAATCTGCACAACCTAGAAATGTTTTTAAATATAACCAATGGGAACATTGTGCTACTCCACCTAAAAGCAGTTCTAAAACATTCTATGAGAAATTCCAGTACTTCTCCGGGTTTAATACAAGCAATGCAGAAACGTTTTATTATAAACTGTTGGATAAAACAGGATTGAAAACAATGTTGACAAATACTAAATTGATATATTCAGAAGCATTTTATGAAAAAATGATGACATTTGGTTTTGATTTTTGGAAAAATAACATTGAAACAAAAACCATCTGGGGTACAAAAGATTGGCAGGTACAAAGCCTAGAAGCATTATTTCGAGCCTGCATGATCCCAGAACAAATAATGTTCTTAAATGACACGATTCACCAAACAACCTGTCTTGGCCTAGCTAAGATTAAAGACCTTTACAAACCGTCTATTCCAAAGCC
Organism: Lissotriton vulgaris; assembly: GCF_964263255.1. Taxonomy (NCBI): domain Eukaryota; kingdom Metazoa; phylum Chordata; class Amphibia; order Caudata; family Salamandridae; genus Lissotriton; species Lissotriton vulgaris. The sequence continues at coordinate 194,196,037 of NC_141695.1, forward strand.
AATACCTGATAATGCAAGAAGTTGAAATAGACATATCTCGAATTCTACATCTAAACAGAACACATCCTGATTGGAAAAAGTGGTTAATCTGGCCTACTGACACGAATAACTGTCAAGATAGATTCCTGAACAAAACACAGGGGTTAACAATGTCCAGACCAGACCCTAGATACTCCCAGAGACAACATTCAGGGATAGTAACAACATACAGTGTAGGGAAGCTGTGCCTTGAATGGCTAGAGTCATCCACACTGGCAGAAATTAAGCAACACTTATCTTTACTTAAAGATGGTGCTGATTTGCGCGATTTCATTCTGGTACCTCGCAAACAGCGTCAAAAACGTTTCATAGCGACCAGTATATATGCGGCTTACAACGAGGCTTGGAAAGTAACTTAAATTGAAACAGCTGAAAAAATACGAGAAATTGATCGTATTAATTTGGAAAAATCACTTTCTGTTGTAGACAATGGGTTAATGACTCTGTCCTCCAGAATATATTCACTGGACAGTATTGTATCATCTGCTATAGATATAATAGACAAAGACTTGCTGTTACAGCATGGCCAGTCACAATTACGTTCTATTGTACAGTTAGGCTGGACGCTGCAAAATCTTCGTTCAGGCTATGTGCCATGGCGTTTAATCAACACAACAGCATTATTTTCCATCTTTAACCTTACTGATAAACAAATCAGCTTGGCACAGAAAGAAGCAGACTATACAATCCTGAGCATCGAAAAACTTGAGAGATTACCATTGACAATGTCAGAAAGTCCTGTCATTGAATGGATAATACACAGGATTATCACAATTCCGATAACAACTTTCCGATTTAAAAATTGCCTTGAATACATACCGACTGGCCAGTATGAACGATTGGGTAAAGGGTACATTAAGTCAGCATGGAAATTACCATATACATACACATGCTATAGTGACAGCAACAAAAATGTATTTCTTAGTGGTGAAAATTGTAAGCATTCACTAAGCAATACACTTTTGTGCCAGGGTATTAATTTACATGGGGCCTGTGAAGGAAATTCATAGAACCTTTCATGCCACCAACATGTCACACCTGCAACGCAGATAGAGCCTTTCTTTAAGCAACTCTCGAACGGGAGTTACATTCTAATAACGGATCACAGCTGTTGTGGCCTTATGCCAGGGAAAGCATATCTCGTACAAGTAACTTCCATGGTCAAATGCTGTATGCAAGCATTGTTTCCAAACTGCCCTGGAGACTCCGAGACTCCCATATGGCCTTGTTTGAATGTCTCTTCTATACGAATTGATACTTTAAGCAGAATGAAGTCTGTGCTTTTGCAGACAACAGTGCCCATCACGTCATCAAAAGAGACGTATGATCTCCAAGTTGCAAGGAGGCCTTCGGAGATTCATGACCTTTTATCAACAAATTGCCCCGTGCATTTCACAGAAATGCTTAGACAAATTCTAAATATGTCAAGTGCCATAGGCATCCCAGGCGTATTTAAGACGATTTTTTCGGGACTGTTAACACCATTCAAAGCAATTCTGGGAATCATTCCTAATTTTGTCCATTCAGTCTTTGGTGGCATACCCCTGATTTTGGGACTTGTAGCAGGTATTTTATTTTTGACCCTCCTGCTCCGATATGGCAAGCCAAAACACAGACATGACTCCGGCAAGGATGGAAGAAACGATCCTAGCAGTACGCTACCAGGACCGAATAACTAGAGTCCTTGGATTGGCCAGGCTGAGAGATCTGAACATGACCTGGTTTCTTTCATTCAGACCTATATGGCAGACCTGCATCTTACCTATGCTTCGATGTATGCTATGCAGAGGTGAATGCGTGTTGGACACCTGTTTTGCACTTCCATCAGCAGTACCAATGGATATCGATACTTTGCTAAGTCCTGTAACGGCTCAGAGAACTGTGTTGTCCCCAGCGGCTACCAATCTTGATAACGGCATTGGTTGAGACTCCTGTGCTACGACTAGGTGGTGACAGTGGAGCAAGAAATAAAAGCAACATCACCCAGGTACGACCTTCTGTGAGCATTGCTGTTCCAGACACCGATGATAGCAATCATTCTCACACCTGCCAGGTTACAGCGTTATCGAACTTGGTCGAACTGTCACCTGATTTTGTAGACCAATTCTTTGAGAGCCTGTCTGATATGATGTTCTCCCCTGAACAGAAACAATAATTTTTGAAAAACATTCCGACACACAGCGTTCCCATGAACTCTGAATTCGGCCTTCAGTTTTGATCAACAAAAACTACTGAAAAGCGTTGGAAGTCTATTCCCCAGTTTTTTTTTTGGGTTTGAACATTTTTCAAATTTACCTTTTTTCTGGCACGATAATTCTTTGCTTAAAGTAGAACTATTCATAAAGAACAGAACTTCTATTTTTAGGTAAATCTAGAGACAAAATGACTTTACCTCAGCCTCTAGCACATGTTACAGCAATTGCATTTCTATGTGATGAAATTATCTCGCCCTTCTTTTCTGTATAAAGAGATATTTCATGTGTAATTTTTTTCGCAAAATCGTTCACTGATTACATATGCTATAATTTTGAATGATTTCTATGCTTAAAGACGTACAGTACCTATATTTCCATGTATTTCAAATACGCCATTTCAAATGCGAATATGTATTTTGGGGTGGTAATGTTACACATACATCTTATTGCTTTAGTTTTTAGTAATTTGATGGACATAAATTCGTGGAGTGGGTGTCGTGTTCTAATCTAGGACACCGATCAATACTGTGACCTTATGCCCCTACACGGCTATAATACATTCATGCCCCTATAATGGCATAAACGATCAGAGCCATATTTTCAGCCATATTTCTGAAACTCGCCTCTGCAGCTCATTACAGTAGATGACACAGCAGAAGCCACTATCTTAGATTCCTAGATTACACTCCGAGTTCTTCAACAAGATAAAACCGAGCAACCTGGGAAAGCCCAGCTTGCTATGTTTTGATTAGTAATAGAACTCTAATGAGCACTGAAAGGACGATCACTTCCTAGTGACATCCTTATTGACGTCTTATGTCAAAAAACTTACGTCAAACAAGGCACATTTCAGGTATAAATATTACCAACGTTGCCTTAAGCAAGCGCGGCGTCGATAACGATGGTGTGGGGAATACAGGAGCAGAACAGCTGTCCCTTGGTGAAAGTAATTCTTGCACATCTGACTGAGTGAAATAGCTGTCTATTGTTTCACATGACTCTAGAGATTGACTCTTATTCTAAGGAGCAAAGTTGTCATGTTTATGCGGTTGTTGGAAAACTGAATCCCTTCTTGTCTGTACCAGGGGAGCTGATCACTCCCTATTCAGTCAAGAAAGTTTCCAGTGACCTCTGAGCTAGTTGTTACAAACCCAATTAAGTTTAGCATAGTCAGTAGAGACCTGGAAGACCGCACTTCTACGTCTACACTGCTGTTTATGTTATTCCAATGCGCAGGGCCTATAGGGAAAAAAGGGACTACACTACACTTTCTGCATGTCATCCCCTACCTGAAACAATAAAAAGGTGAATGGTAGGCATCAGAAGAGAGCAGAGGGTTGTGGCACATTCACAACATGAAACTATTGAGAAACACAAAATGAGAGAGACCATATGAGGGTAGACTTCCTACAACTCCTGACACCTCACTATATGCTCAATTTGTCATTTTGCAACACCTACCAAGGATACATGTAATGCAGACTGCTTTTGCCAAACCGTGACTTTGGTACCCCCTCTCAGAGACCTCTCTCCTGGGATATGAAATAAGAATGAAGAACAACGAAAACGTGAAAGAGTGCTTTAGGGCCAGGAAACATTAACGGTCTATTCCTGATCCGTAATGTGAGTTGATCTGGTTTGTTTGATTGCAAAATACCCCCAGCAAATCCTCAAAAACAGCGCAAGTCTTTTTCGTAAACCGTATGACTGTGACACCGCCCGGTAGAGGCCTGTTTTGTGATTCTTGATAACACAAAATATACAGACAGTGGCAAACGTTTTCAATGATTGCAGGCTAGTTACCAACCATGACTTGCAATGATTGCTGGTGCCTGACATTTCCCTGCATGAAACCGGAAATGTCCTTCGGTCTCTACAAAAGGGAGAAAGCAAATCCCAAGCGCCTCAGAAGGCGCCTACGCTCCTCTGCAAAAGACCGCCAGAATGTGAGTCTCAGCCAACAGAGGAGTCTTGGGGAAATGGTGAACACATCACCTTTCCTCTTGCATTAACGGCGGTTTGAAAGCTTGTGCTTTTGCACTCTTACCGCCCATAAGAGATATGTTGACCGTAGGAGAAGTCTGCTACGGGCAAATCCGGTCAAATTATCGGCGGCGTTTGCTGGTTTCCACCTCACTTATCTCCGTATCCGGCATCGTATCCGAGTCACGTGATGCGTTCCCCGCATTGCACGCCGGGAAGTGTAGTTCAGGAACGTGTTCTCTGTGGCCAGGTTCACGCGAGGAGGGCAGTTAGTGCGTAACCGGTAAACAGATCGTGACATGCAACTGCGAGACCACAGATGTCGCACCCTCCCAGGACCTTGTCAACAAACACTGCACTATCTTCCATCACAAGATCTAGCAGATCTGCAACAGCTTCAACACCCGAAACCCAGCCATCACTCCCACCAGCACCACACGTGACGACGCCCCCAAAAGATCCTACTCAACTGGCCCTGTTTACCACAGACGACTCCCTCAAAACCATCAAGAGCATTTACTCTGGAGCACTCTCAGACCCCTGCATGCACTACATCTTCCACAGAGCCACCATCACCCCTGTACTATGCCGCATCATCAACTGCTCCAGCGAGACCACCACTATCCCCGACATTTGGAAACACGCCGATATCAGCCCCCTGCTGAAGAATCCGTCCACCGAACGGACAGACCTCAAGATTGCAAAACTTTCCGAGTTCATAAAAGCCAACCACGTCCTGGACTCCTCTCAATCTGGCTTCCGAAGCAACCACAGCGCTGAGACCCCTCCTTGCCACCACCGATGACATCTGAGCCCTCCTCAACCAGGGAGAAACAGCAGACCTCATCCTCCTGGATCTTGCGGGTCTTCCACACATCTCCCACCACACCCTAAGCACAAGACTCCACAACGCCGGCATCCACGACAAAACCCAGGACTGGATCTGTTCCTTCCTCTCTGGTAGAACACAGTGAGTTAGACTACATCCGTTCCTGTCAGAACCGACAGAGATTGTCTGTGCAGTCCTCCAGGGCTCTTCCCTGAGCCCCACCCTCTTCAACATCTACATGGCCCTACTCGCTGCCATAGTCAGGAACCATGGACTCAACATTGTCTCCTATGCTGACAACACCCAGCTGATCCTCTCCCTCACCAAGAAGCCCACAATCGCTAGAAACAACTTCCATAATGGGATGAAGGTCGTCGAAACCTGGACGAGAGACCGCTGCCTCAAGCTCAACTCAGACAAGACCGAAGTCCTCATCCTCATCGCTTGGGAACCCCTCACACACCCACAGACCACACTAGAAAACTCTGCATCATACTCGACTCCTCCCTTACTCAATGCCATCTCCTCATCATGCTTCAACACTCTTCTTCTGCTTCAAAAGACCTTCAGATGGATCCTCAATGAGGCTAGAAAAACAGTCACCCATGCACTTATCAGCAGAAGACTCGACTATGGCAACACACTCTGCAGGAGTCATCCAGAAACTTCTCAGGAAACTACAGAATGTTCAAAACACCACACCAAACTGGTCCTCAACATCCCCTGCCGCAGCACATCGCTGAATGCCTATGAGAACTCAACTGGCTCCCAGTCAACAAAGAGTGGCATTCAAGCTCCTCACACACAACTACAAAGCCCTCCACAATGCCAGACCAGCATACCTGAACCACCTTCTCTCATTCCACGTTCCTACCAGACACCTCCCCTCTGTCCAACTGGACCTTGCCACCGATCCATGATACCAGGACCGGAAGGAGATCCTTTTTCTACATCTACGCCAAAACCTGGAACACCCTGCCTCTCCACCTCAGGCTATCACCGTCGCTGCCCCAATTCAGGAAGGATCTCAAGACCTGGCTCTTCGACTGAACGTCAGCATCCAGTCGTACCTGCAGCCCCCACATCAACCTCCACTCCCTCCCAGCACCTTGAGACCCTCACAGGTGAGTAGTCATGCTTAACAAGTACTGATTGATTGATTGAACGCTACTTTTGACCTGTTGGATTTTCTGGTTCCTTCTGTTATTGGCGCACTGAAGTTTACACGCCATACCTCCGGGAACCCGCTTCGCGGGTCCCGCATCGCCGGTGCCTCCCTCCTGGACTTGTGGTAACTGCTGTGGGTGAGTGTTTCTGTGCAGGGCTGCGAGCGTAGGGACCGGGACCCCATATCCCAGGAGTCCTGGTAAACCCGAGCCCGTGACACCTGGGCCGCTCTCCCTGCTCGCCCTGCCCCACCTACAATCTTTAAAAACCTTTGCTTGCTGAACAGACCTGGGACGCTACTTTTGACCTGTTGGATTTTCTGGTTCCTGCTGTTATTAGCGCACTGAAGTTTACACGCCATACCTCGCGGAACCCGCTTCGCGGGTCCCGAATCGCCGGTGCCTCCCTCCTGGACTTGTGGTAACTGCTGTGGGTGCGTGTTTCTGTGCAGGGCTGCGAGCATAGGGACCGGGACTCCATATCCCAGGAGTCCTGGTAAACCCGAGCCCGTGACACCTGGGCCGCTCCCCCTGCTCGCTCCGCCCCACCAACCAATAGCCCTATATTAGCAATTAACCCTTCCCGCTGCGCGGGAGCGCCCGGGGCGAAGCACGGGCAAACGGCGGGCCCTCTGTGGCCCTCCGAGGCCTGTAGAGTCTGATCTGGGCCACAGCTCTTGGTTCTGCATATTGTTTTGAATCTTGTTTTCACTTTAGTTACCTTGGGTTCTCTTAGTGCGAGTAACTTTGCCTACTTCTATATCTTATTGTTGGTTGCTTTGATTTTGCAATTGCTGTCGTATATTGAACCTTGGGTATAGGGATGTGTACTCGGGAAACCCGAAGTAAGGCTGCGGCTAGTGCTTCTAAGTTGACGGGCACACTGGATAATTTTATTGTGCGCACAAACACCCTAATCGATGAAGGGATTGCCCTCATGGAAAGAAGAGTGTCACAGGATCTCGCATCAGCGAGGAGATCATCCCTAGGCCCTATAGCCTCTGCGCGCACACCAAGTAGAGCTCAATGCACTCCTCAATTAGATTTTATTCAGCCTACACCCGTAAGCCACCCTATCTCTACCAGTCAATCTGTACCCATGGATTCTGCTCTTCTGATGCCCCCTCATGTAGCCCCTACTACCTCTCTAATGGCCCTTCCGATTGTTATAAACGACCATGACACAACAATCGTACAAAGAGGTTTGAGGGAGGGCGCTATCCCTAAATGCTCCCAAACATTAAGCAAGGATAGTGCTGATCCAATAGACATAGTTGACGGGGCAGGAATCCCCAGTGATCGAATTAGTACTTCCTGTGGGCCAGAGGTGGGGAGAGACATTGTGGTTACTTTAGGAAATAGTGAAGGCAAAGTTGAGGGGCATCGTGTTTCACACCCCCTACCACTGGGCATCCCTGATGATACAGCTTCAACACCAAGTTTGGCAGATTTTCTTGAAGAGAGTAGCCTGAACGAATCCTTTGACAGGGCTGAAGACAGGAAGGGTATTTTTATGAGCTCTATAGCTGAGCTGATTAAGTCCTAACTGTCTCCCTTGGAATCTAGACTACAAGGCATTGAAGATCAATTGCAGGCCTTAAATCTGGAATTAAAAGCCAGACCAAAAGGTACTGCTAAAAAGGCAACTGGTGGACCAGTATTGGCTGGTGCCAAACCACCATTGTCTAATACACAAGTAGTAGGGAAAAATCTTACCCCTCAAGCGTGTTTGTCCAAAATACCTTCAACTAAGGTTAATACAAATAGCAGTAATAAATTGCCCTCTTCTGTGCCTAGTATACCCCAGAAAGTAAATGGCCCCATTACTGCTGCCCCCAAACCTCCAATTACTCTTGATCCCATTCCTCCTTTATTCGATCAAGCGAATATTAAAAAACTTCGGAATATTAATTTGCCCCCTGATGCCCACCCCTATGTAATTGTCCTAACAGGTGTCCCTGAGCTTCCCCCCTCATCAACAGAATCGTACTGGGCTCTTAAAAACAAAGTTTGCCACTGGTTAGATAGAAACTACCCACTCCCGCCTAACATTCGTAGTAATCTTCTTATGCTGGAGAGAGCACCTTGGGTGGGCGAGAATCTAAAAAATCTCCAGGGTGACTGTATTGTTGTGACATTTGAGGACCCGCGTACGGTGGAGTATATCTGTGCTAGACCCCCATGTGACAACAACTCCTCCATTCTAGTTAAATCCCTCTCCTATTTTTATATGCTTGCAGACCATCGCAGTAACAGGTGGAGTTGGCTAAGGGCTCCAAATTATATAAGAAGAGGGTTGAGAGAAGAGCCTTTTCAGGATTACAATGTAAACCAATGGGATGGGGTCGAAGACAGAGGGTGGAGCACAGTACAAAGGAGAGTATGTAGGCCCCCTTTTGGGTTTAATCAGTTTCAGGGGGAATGGTTTGGCCATCAGCATAACACCCCTCCATTACCCTGTTTTAACCGTTTCAGTGCCCTGGAAGCAGTCGATTGACATCCGATTTATGTTCCCGGACAAAAGGTTCTGAAGAAGGAGATAGGGTCACCGCAGGTTATATCCACACATGGAGAAATGATTGAAGTGTCTGTGGATAATGTGGCCACTAGAATGACTGAATTGGACTGTACCCCATTGCCTACAACCATTGTAACATCTGTAGCTCTTTCTTCAATTAACATCATTTCTTGGAATATAGCAGGACTACGGAAAAATCTTGAAAACCCGGATTGGAATGACTTTATTGATCCCTTCCATATTTGTTTGTTTCAGGAAACCTGGTGTTTGTCCCCACAATACAAAAACGGGTACTCCACATATTTTTTGTCCCAGCAGTCTCTATAGGAAAAGGCCGCCCTTCAGGTGGTCTGCATATCTGGGTCAAGGTGAACCTGAATTGTACTATTACTACACATAACACACAGTCCAATGACATCTTGCATATTTCTTTGAAAAGCCCATGTTCATTTGTTCTGTGTTTATGCAAGATGGGCACAGGGTGGTTTAATATCACAAACGATTGAGCTGCTAGATGTAAAATTGTCTGAGCTTCCACCTAGGTCTAAAATCCTGCTGGGGGGCGATTTTAATTGTACATTTGAACCCCTAGATGATGAGGACGCTTTGGGTTTGAACTCTGAAGACTGGAGACAGGCCATACCACCTTTAGTGTTGGCTCCTATCAAGAAGTGGACTGCCAGAGCAATTCAGTTGAATGCATTAGCTTTGGAGCATAATTTACGGGCACTAAACGGCCGGACCACTTCTGATCGCGATGGGGCAATGACCTATAATAGGATAAGCTGCCCATCGCGAATTGACTACATCTTTTTAGATGTTCATTGTTGGGCTAGTTTAAAAGATTTGGAAGTCAGGCAGTCCTCAGACAGTGATCATAACCCATTATGTATGGAAATCAATTGGGCACACGGGTTTAGTAACAACGGGGGTTTAGAGATGGTCATGAAGGATGTTCTCCCCTCCAATTGTAACCGGAAACTGAGGTGGGATGTGGTAAAATGTGAAGAGGAGAAAATTAACAGTATCAGGGATCTAGTTAAAGCAGAAATCTTCAGCCTTGCAGCGGTGGATTGGGGAGAGGTTTCTTCTGTGGGGCAAAAATTATTGGGTCATTATAAAACTTTCACAGATAAAATAGGAGAGTATTTCCTTAAAAACACCCAAAGGAACTCCGCGGTGGCCAACAGACCGCCGAAGGCGAACCCGTGGTATACAGTCGAATGTAGAGCCAAGAGAAAAGCCATTGGTTTAGCGATAAAACTAAAGGATCAGACGGCAGTAAAAATAGCTAGAAAAGAGTACCGTGGGTCAATTGCCATAGCAAAGAAAAATTGGGAGGAAGAGCATTGGCAGCAGCTTAAAATTGCTGCCAGCGGAAAGAACTCTACAATTTTCTGGAAATTGATTAACGCATTAGACCGGAGGGGTGTAGATCCTATTTTAAATCACATTACTGAACAGCAATGGCACGCACATTTTTTAAAATTGTATCGTGATGTTGCCGATCAAACTCCCCTGCTTCCACCAGCAGAGTGTAGTAATAGCAATCCCAGTTTGGAGTTGACTGGTAATGAAATGATATTCTCCCAGCAAGAAGTTAAGGCCGCTATTTTAAACATACTCCCAGGCAAAGCAGCAGGCCCAGATGGTCTGCCCGGTGATCTTCTATTACATGATCCCTTAATCTGGGCAGAGTATATAGCAAGCTTAATGACTCTTATCCAGTTAGGCCATCCCGTCCAGGACTCATGGAAAGGGGCAGAGGTGATTACGATTTTTAAGAAAGGCAATCGAGAGGACCCTGCCAACTATAGACCAATTAGTTTAATTGATACCATTCAAAAGGTAGTTGGCAGGGTCATTATAAATCGAGTTGAGACATGGCTAATGGATAATGATATTCTTACCCATTTTCAGGCTGGTTTTAGGCGGAATGTCGGTGCAATGGATCAAGTCTTTCGGTTTTGCACGGTCTATTGGAAGTCAGTATCGATTAATAAGGGCTGCTTGTATCTGGCTTTCATTGACCTGAAAACCGCGTTCGATGTTATCCCACGCGCCAAGCTATGGGAGATTTTACAAGCCATGGGGTTTCCTAGTTCCTTGCTGCAACTGGTTATTAAATTGCATGAAGACAACTATGCAAGGATACGTTGGGGACGCCAGGGTCAATTGACAGAGAGGGTACCAGTCAGCAGGGGGGTACGGCAGGGATGTGTCATGGCGCCGACATTATTCTCCCTCTTATAAATGGGGTGGTGGACCATTTGAGGGAGTACCCTGCAGATGCCCCCGTCCTTGCCGGGGAGAAAACCCCGACACTTCTCTTTGCTGACGATACCCTCTTGATGTCCAAGACCCCTAAGGGTCTCCAAAAATTGCTTGACCGCTTTTCCCTCTTTTGTAATGATCGCGGGTTAACGATCAACACCCTGAAGACAAAGCTAATGGTCCTATCTCCAAACAGAAAGGTTAGGAAGGTTCATCTTACCCTATGTGGATCCCCTTTAGAGGTGGTGAAAGAATTTGATTATTTGGGGGTGAGGTTGTCTAATAACATGAGCTGGGATTCCCACATTTCAAAAATGGTACTAAATCTTAAAAGGGTGTCCGGTGCAATACTAAAGAACCAGCGCCTCTCTATTAGTAGACCGGCCGCCCCTGCCTTGGTAGTCTATGAAGGGAAGGCCTTAGCCTCTGCAGTTTATGGCTCCGAATTATGGGTTGCTGAAACTACCAACGCACTGGTAACTGCGGAAAATAAGTTTGTCAGAGATTTAGTCTCACTTCCAGCTTCTACCCCCTTGTTACCCTTATTTTTGATATGGGTAAAAAAATCGATCTCGGACATAGTTCAACTAAGGCCACTGTTATTTTGGGTGCGCCTTAGAAGAACCGAGGAACTAACCGGGTATGCCCGAGCCTTGGACGAGTTAATAACCCTAAATGTTTCTCACCAAATAAAGTGGCTTAATAACCTCAAGAAATTAGTAATATCAATAGGCCTGGGGGAGTCCTGGGCGTCACAAGTCCCTCCTGCAAAGCAAATTGTAAAGAAATGATATTGGGACTGGGTTGAGGCCAAGATTAATAACAACTCAAACCTGGGGACTTTAACGACAAACTTTCTTATTCACAAACCTTCCAGGAAGTTGGAACCATTTTTGGATTTTATCCAATTAGCTAGAGATAGAACCTTGTTTTTGAAATTAAGGTATGGCACCCTGCCTCTTAAAAAATGTATGGAAAGGTGGAAGACTAAGGGGGGGGGTTGAACTAAAATGCCCAAGTTGCCAATGCCCAGAGGAAACTCTTGGCCATTTTTTATTTGCTTGTTCAGCAAACAAATCCGTCAGGACTAAATGGTTGAAACCTGTATGCAGGGAGTTGGGTGTAAAAGACCATAGGTCAGCCCTCCGTATCATCTTAACCAATACGGTTTCTATGTATATCATCTGTGGGGTGGCAAAATATCTGGGGGGTGCTTGGATAATACGCTCTAGACTGTTGGGTAACACATAAAAACTTTTTAATAAGTAAACACTGTTTTAAACATTGTTTTTATCTTGCTGTTTTTTAAATTTCTATCTGCTGTTCTGGATATAATTGTAGTACTTTGGATGGATTGTTTTTATGTATTTGTATGTTTGTACTTTTATGATAAATATCTATCGAATAAAGTATTACAACTGAACCGTTAAGAGTTCTCTAAAGATTCCCCTTCCTATGTGCTACACTATGGTGGTCTGTGAGCATATCCCTAAGGGTTCAATCAAGTAGCACAATTTTACATTTTATGTCTAGTATTTTATTTAATTCTCATTATTTACAGTTGTAATCCATGATTATGAAGATGTTTTGTCCTCAAATGTTACCTTTCTGCGAGCTATTAGGAGTTCTTCTCTTTTCCGACTATTGCTCTATTTGCTGCCTTCTTTAGCACTTCAGGTGGGTCTCCCCTAGTCAGAAACATCATTTTCATTTCTTGTATCTGTTCCTGAAAATGACTGTTCTCTCCAAGCAGTCACGTCTGGATCTTAACATTTCTCCAAAAGGGATACTCCATTACAACATCTTTAGGTGTACACTGTTGGCATGAAGGTTACTATCGCATTATGTTGCTTTTCGACGGACTTTGTTACATAGTTTCATGTGTGTGATTAAAATCTCAACATTAAAAAAGGTTATCTGTTGTGAACTGATAACATGAGTGGAGATCAGATTACAAGCATTCTAATTCAAAGATAAAAATTAATTGCTTCAAATTGTTCCTGACTCCTTCCAAGATTAGGAAAAGATCCTCGATAAACCTTGTCCATATTCGTACACGATCTAACATGTTCTGATTTTTATCAGTCCATATTGTTCCTGCTTTCCAGTAGCCCATAAGCAGATTTGCATAAGTATGGGCAAAAGATGACTCCATAGCTGTCTCTCACTGTCGTAGATAGTGGGTTTCATCAAAGATAAATCCATTATGAGTTAAGCAGAAACTAAGCATTTCAATCAACATTTTTGAGTGCTCAATATAAGTGCTTGTTCACGCTCTCTGAGAAAATATTGGCATGCTGTTAAACCTTCCTCATGTCTGGTTGAGGTGTAAAGTGAAGAGACATCTATTCATGCCATAAGATAGTTATCTTTCCATGGAATCTCCTGTATTTTTGCAAGGCAGTCCATAGAATATCATAGGGCACCCAGAGGACCGGAGGATGGGGTCCCCTTGGCCAAAATCAGCCAGGGAAAGCCGCATGGCCCCTTTCTGTATTAATAATCAAAACAATAAAAGATCAGGTCCTGGGGAATGGGGTTTAAAGGGCTGAAATTGGCTCAGGTAGTCCTCCTCCCCCATTTGGTAATGGCCATGCCCCGGGGAATGGATTCCTGAGACGTCAAAGGGGGACCGCTCCCTTTTGTTAACCACTCTGCAAAAGGGCCTCCTGCCATAGTACTAGCTGGGGGATGAAGTCCCCTTGGCTGCTCGGGTCAATGGGGCCAAGAACTCCTATTATTACGATAAGTAAGTACTCCACAGCCGGATTGCTGAGATTGTTACAGGCCCCTTCCCCTTTCTTAACCACTCTGCACAGGGGCCTCCTGGTGTACTACTGGTTGAGGGATACATTCCCCTTGCCTGCTGAAGGTTGTAGGGGGCCAAGAACCCCTATTTTTGTGACATGTAAGTCCCCTACAGCCGGGTTGCTGAGACGTCATTGGAGGCCCCTTTCTCAACCATTTTGCACATGGGCCTCCTGACATATTTCTGGTTAAGGGATGAGCTCCCCCTGGCTGCTGAGGGTCATTGGGAGCCAAGAACCCCTTTTGTTATGACAAGTAAGTTCGCCCCCACAGCCGGGTTGCTGAGACGTAGTCAGAGGCCCCACCCCTTTCTCAACCACTCAGCACAGGGCCTCCTGGCGCACTACTGTTTGGGAGATAAAGTCCTCTTGGCTGCTGAGGGTCGTTAGGGGCCAAGAAGCCCTATTGTGGAGATAAGCACGTCGCCAACGCTGGATTGCTGAGATGTCATCAGAGGCATAACCCCCTATCTCAACCACCCTGCTCAGGGGCCTTCTGGTATCCTACAGGTTGAGGGATGAACTCTCCTTGGCTGCTGAGGGACGTTGGGGGCCATGAACCCCATATGGTTGTGATAAGTAAGTCCCCTACATCCGGATTGCTGAGCCTTCATCAGAGGCACTACCCCGTTTCTCAACCACTCTGCACAGGAGCCTACTGGCATACTACTGGTTGGGAGATGAAATCTCCTTTGCTGCTGAGGGTCATAGGGGCCAAGAACCCCAATTGTTGATACAAGTGAGTCTCCCACAGTGGGATTGCTGAGACATCATCAGAGGTCCCACCCCCTTTTTCCTCCACTCTGCATATGGTCATCCTGGTGCATTACTGGTTGGGGGATGAATTCCCTTTGGCTGCTGAGAGTCATTGGGGGTCAAGAACCCCTATTGTTGTGACTAGTAAGTCCTCCACAACGGAATTGCTGGGATGTCATTGGAGGTCCCACTCTGTATAGGGGCCTGCTGGTGCATTACTGGTTAAGGGATGAACTCTCCTTGGCTGCTGAGGGTTGCCCACCTGCTGGCGAGCACCCATCAAGCCCAGCCACACTCTCCATGCACATGAAATGACATGTTCTACTTGGAACACAGAGTTGGCAGGTGTATTTACAACAAAATGGTGCAGCGCTGCAAGCAATTTAGCTGTGCCGCACAGCGTCATTTAAAAACCGAAAGAAAACGGCACACCTCTGTGTTTTCACTTTCACCTGTGCTAAAAAAGTTACCTTGCACCAATGCAGACATCCTTGTGCCATGGGGCAATGGTCCCTGCATTGGAGGATGATTGTTTATGTGCAGGAAGTGACAAAGTATCACCCCTCATCAGCAGGACCATCTTCAATCCAGTGGCACAGCGAGCAAGGGACCCACGTGTGGACACACCCATGGCTACTTAGGGCGAACATCATAAACACAAGATGGTGGACAGAGTGCTGAAACTTTTCAACCACTCACTCCTAATCAAGAGATCTGGGTTTTATCCATCATTCTTTTGCTCACTAGGCTACCCCCGTTTGGAACCAGCCACATGCAAATCAGTCTTGACCCTGCTCCTTATGGGAACAGTCCAGCCCGAACTGCCTGACCTAGCAGTTCGGGCTGGACTGTTCCTATGGGGAGCAGGGTCGAGAATGATTTGCATATGGCTGGGTTTAAACTGGAATAGCATGGGGAGCAAAAAAATGAAAAATATGGATTTAGGCCCAGATCTCTGTACTGGGGTGAATGTTTGACATTGTTCAGGATTCTCTCCATCAATTGTTCTTTATGTATTTGTTACCAGGAGTGGGATGGTTATGCCCAGATGTGGGTCCCATGATCTCCATGCCACTGGAGTCAAGCTAGCCTGCTTGATGAGGAGTGAGACCCCAAACAGTTCAGGAGAAGGTAGATTTCAGTAGATCAAAACAGCGGGCTGTGTCCAAGAAGGAGTTGTTGTGGCCTGGGCTCACATGACAAAGTCTTGGTGAAGCTGTTGACAATAGCAGAAAAAAGAGCAGAGCAAGAGGAGCGAGATTTCCAGGCCAAAATGTTTGTTGTGGTCGACTGGGAACTGGCAGCCATCAAGCCAAGTTAAGGTTTTTACTTTTGGATGTAAACAGCCATTTAAAATTTGAAAACCTCCAGTGGGGTGCAGCTTCAGGCTGTAGCTGAAGAGGACTCCACGAAGACGGATAGCATTGTTGGGAGATCCCACTGACCATGATTTCCCACTGAATAGAAGAACGTAGCAGGAGCTGCTGCCAAGACAGGCTGACTGGTGATGCACCATGGGCAGATTAGCTGGCATGTAGGCTCTCGGCCTTCCGTAGTTTCTCAGGACAGTTTTTGGTGAAAATCTTTCTAAGTTTAAGTTTTTTAGGGTTTGACAGGAGCAGCACCTTTAACATCACTTCCAAAAGTTCAGGAACTGAAGGCACCACTTGGGGGGCTAGGAGTCGATCCATCAGAGGCCAGATGCAGGGTTCAACGTCAATGTAGTTAATTTTGTCCCTTTTGATCACACAGGAGGGCAGCCAACTAGCTCTTGGAGTCACTTCTGGTGGTCCTAGGTTCAAGGAGATGATCCAGTTCGCCTTCAAGCAGCAAGGCAGGCCTTTAGCAGCAGTAAAGTAGTCTGGTAGCAGCAGCACAATCCTCGGGGGGTTCAGGAAGTCTTTCACAGGGCCAGTAGTTTACTTTAAAGGTGTCCTAAGGGTCCAGTATGTATATCTGATAACACCCTTTGAAGTGGGCGGACTCCCTATGCCACCCCCACATCTGGTTCTGTTAAGTTCTCTCCTTCCCCTGCCAAGGCTCCAAGATGTTTGGGGAGACAAAAGACTAGTTTCTGGTTATTTTGTGTGTGCTGTAGGTAAGCCCTTTGAAGTGTAAGTGGGACAGAGAACAGCTCCACCCCCAGACATCCTGGCAGGATGGTCCCTCCTGCCAACACCTAGTCTCATTTTAGCTCACTGTCTGGGAGTAATACACAGCTCAAGAGCAAATCCATTCATAGTCATGTGACCCAGGACACTGGTAGCAGGCACCAAATGGTTAGGACAAGAACATTTCAACATTCTAAAAGCGGCATTTTAGAATTGTGATTTAGAATCTGCCTTTACAATTAAAGAGGATTTTAAATTACAATTTGAGTGTAAACATGATATCTCTACCTGCTTGTAATCCAAAGTTATCACTTATTAAATGTGATAGGATAACCCAGTGTTATTCAAAGGAAGAGATAGGTCTTACAGTAGTGATTGCTGTGCATTGTGACCCGTGTGTAGGCACCAGCGGCCATTTTGGCTCTTTAACCAAAAACATATCCCAAAATTGCCAGGCATGCGTGAGCAAGAGCAATGATGCTTGTATGTGTGTGCAAATGACAAAATAAAAATTGTTAGAAAAGCTAATATGTCAGCCTTTTTAGAAAAAATTGCCTATTTGCCTTACCAATGCTTGTTTCCATGCTGGCAAGGCAGTGCAAGGAAATGACATTGCCCAATGCGTATTATTCTTTCGAACAAAGCCACATATTTGAAAAGATACTGGCTTAGGTCACTGGTTTTGCATTCCTGACGGCTAGATGTTAATCAACATGTGACTGTGGCTATGGTAGACCTGAACATTTATTATTTGCATGAAGAATCCAGGTCGCCCTGCCTGAGAATGACTGCTGGATTTCAATGTCCTTCTTGGATTAGATTTAAGAATGGTACGTATTGGCTTTGCATGATTAACTAGATTAATTAACATCAAAATGGTTATTCATTATGTATGTATATCTAAAAGATTTATTTGAAGTTGCAAGACATTTCCTTTTATTTATTTATTTTAGTGCTTTTATAGCGCTAACTATCCTGGTGCTTCTGGTGCTTCTGACTGAGAGGGGAACCTTGATGGAGATAGGGTCGGACCAAGTATATAGGAGGCGGAGAGCTAAGATTTTGGAAAGAGCCAGGTTTTCAGGCTCTTACGGAATTCAGTCAGGGTGTCTGCTTGTCTTAGTTTCAGAGGGAGTTCATTCCAGAGGCGGGCACCCACCACGCTGAATGCTAAGAGTTAAACAAATGGCTTTCCTTGTGTGAATTACCCTCATATCTAAACCCATGTGTTTGTCTGCTGCTAAAACATTGAAGTAGCCCTTTGGAGGAGTTAGTGTGTGGTTGGCATAGGAGAAAGACATACCCATGAAGCAATATAGGAGATAATCCAGCTGGCTTCTACCTCAGAAAGGCCGAGATCTGATGTGCTAACCTTTGGAGAAATCTCAAGATAAACAACACAACCTGCTAATGTTACCTTCCCAGCACCACACACACTCTGGGATAACTAGAAGTTATCATGACAAAAACGTTATTTAACATTTGCTGGTACCTTTGGGCCCTTCCTTCTATTTTTCACACATGCGATTGTTCTGAAAATCTGATGTAATGGGGCGATACAGCATCTTTTATAATTGTATTTTTTTTATTATTTTGTGCAGTTTTTCTGAATGTGACCCGAGCCTTCCTCATCATCTCCATTATCTTCCTGGTGCTGGCCGTAAGCCTGCAGTTGTCTGCAATCAAGGGTCACAACTCACTAGGGAAAATGAACATGCAGAAGCAGGCGGGCTCCTGGTCCCTCAATGCAGGTGGAGTATGAAATATATACCTATATCTTTACCCTTACAGGGCCGCATGTTTAATTGTGGACTCGCTTTTTGAGAATATTTGCAGATGCAGAATTGTTGGGGTCAGCAGAATACTGACTACTACACCAACTCCTCCTAAACAACAGAGCCTTGTAGTATTTTGTTCCAGGATCTCCTTGTCCAACTCCAGGCCTTCCCTTTGCTGTCAGTCCCCCATACTGTCCTACTAATGTCAATCAATCAATCAATCAATCAGGAGTTTGTTAAAGCGCGACTACTCACCCGTGAGGGTCTCAAGGCGCTAGGGGTGGGGGCGAGGGGGGGTGCAGGTTCCATTCCATCAAGGAGGGGGTCTGTCGAAGAGCCAGGTTTTGAGGTTTCTTCCGAAGATGGGGAGCGATGTTGTCTGTCTGAGGTGGTTCCACGTCGTTCCATGCTTTGACCACGAGGAAGGAGAAGGAGCGGCCTCCCGATCTGGTCTTTCTGGTGCGAGGGACCACGGCGTAGGAAAGCTGGGCTGATAGTAGGGTCCTTTGGGGTGCGTGGAATTTGAGTCGGCTGTTCAGGTATGCTGGTCCGGTGCCGTGGAGGGCCTTGTGTGCGTGGGTGAGCATCTAATGTGTTCCTCCCCTAAGCTGAGGCTCTGCTATCAGTGCATTATACCACAGTGCTATATTGCTGCATTCTCAGCAAGGCGCTATATCATTGACCATCTCCATTGCTGTTGATTCAAATACTGGACCCAAACCTGGCTCCCCTGCTGCAAATAGGCCCTGACACGTGTAATACCATGATGCAGTCTAGTGGTTGGGGTGGAGCTAAGGGGAGGAACAGGAATGGGAGGAGCCAGGGAAAGACCTCGGGGCAGTTAGTGTAGAGACAGGGTCGAGGTAGGATGTATGAATAAAGGCTCCAAATGTAATGCATCCTGTGTCTGTTATAATTTAGTAGCACGATGCTACGGCTGGCGACCAGGGTGGGATCGGGTGCTCTGTGCACCTGGAATTGATCCTGTGATGCTGTATGACCCTGTTCCCCGGTGGTGCAGATGAGAAGTCTGCCCTTGCACCCACCGCGATTAAAACGAGCGTCGCGGCGAAGACTGAGCCGTCCGAAATACTGTCTGCCTGTCCGAAGCTCCGTGGCTGTGGAGGCTGCATGGAACGTGGCATGCTGTGCGCGAGCGCCAAAAGGAAGCGGCAAGCGCGATAGCACGCGCCAAGAGAACAAGAAGCTCACCCCAGAAGCGTGAGGTCCAGGACGGAGGACGCGACATCGGGAGCCCACCCCGGTCATCCTCGTGCCGTTCACTGCGGTGGTGAAGATAGCAGCAACCTCTGCATCCAAGAAAGAGCCCCTGCACCTGGTGAGTGCTGTGAGTGGGGCCGAGTCATTGAAACCTGGAAGAGAGAGCCAAATATCGCGGAAAACGAGATCTCACAGGGACGGCCATCTTAACCCCTTCACTGCGGCGGCTATTCCGCCGCAGTGTTAAGGGGGTGGGGCGGCCGCGCAGTGGCCGCATGCTGGTGACGGAACCCCTCCGTCACCAGCCTTGGTTGAGCTGTGCTCATGACGGAGCGGTTCCGTCATGGCCCGCCCCGCTCAATAGAACGTTCAGCGCAGGCGCGGAATCTGCGCCGCGCAGGCGTTCCGAGCGGGTCATGATGGAACCGCTCCGTCATCAGCACAGCGCACCCGTAGCTGATGACGGAGCGGTTCCGTCATCAGCGTCCAAGGGGTTAAAGTCAGGCAGCTAGAGACATCCCCATATAAAGACTGTAAGTGGCCATTTGGGAGTCAGGCAACCTCCAGTTTGATGAACAAGCATTGGCAACTGTGAAAAATAAGCATTGGCAACTGTAATGAAACAAGAATTGGTAAATGTAAAAAACAAGCACTGGTAAAGACAAGAAGAGAAATAGTACAACAAGCGCTGGCAGATGCAAGAGACCAAGCATTGGTACATGTGAAGCAACAAGCATTGGCAAATGTAAAAGACCAAACACTGGTAAATTTAAGGGACAAGCATTGGTAAATACAAAGGAACAAGCATTGGTAAAGGTAAACTAACAAGCACTAGCAAATGTAAAAGAGCACGCACTAGCGAAGGTAAAGGAACAAGCACAGACAAATGCAAGAGATAAATAGAAGCAACAAGTGGATACAAATAAGCACGAGCAAATGCGAGAGGGGCACAAACACAAACAAGCATTGACACAAGCAACGAAAAGTCAGATGAAACCAAAGTGACTATAGTAACAAGCACTGGCAAAGGCAAGATTTACCACGCACCAAGCGCAAGCAAATATCAGAAACAAGCAAAGATCGCACTGAAGATATACAAGCACTATAACAAGCAACAAAGTTAAAGGAACAAAAGTGTCGATAAACACAACAAGCACTGGCAAGTGAAAGAGATACACTGGAAACAAGCACAAGCAAACACACGCTTTAAGTATAAGTAAGCCAGAGCGAATGCAAACCTCGATGTAAGCAAGCACGAGCCCGCACAAATCTCGAATGCGACAAACACAAGCAAATGCAAATCCACGACACCCCAAGCACGAACCAATACAAACCCGAACATACCAAGCACAGACGAATATAGATCCCGAATGTAACAAGCACGAGAAAAAGGCAAGTACCAAAGTAAACGTTCAGCACCAGTCCAGAAAGAGACGAACGGACATGATGTCAAATTTGCCATGCCTCATCGCGGAAGAGCCACAAACAAACTGCAGCGAGCATGCAACTCTAAAAGAAGCGGGAATGCGCTGAGCCACGAGTCACGCACAGTGTAGCTGAGGGGTGGCCATTGTAAACTCAAGAAATCCAAGTCTCACTCATGGAAGCATACTGAGATATTTGCGAAGCTTACCAACCTCAAAGGAAATGACCAGATCAAGATTCTCGGCCAAAGAGAGTCCGCAAAGAAGACGGGTACCAAAGTGAACAGTCCTGTGACTGTATCAGATCATGGTGGTGGGAAAAGCAACACAACGGTCCAATCCCTGCATTGAAGTGCCGCCCCCAGTGACACAGACTGACAGTCAGATTTTGGGTCCCAAATGGAACCGGTGGCTGGAATCACTGGACGTTTTTCTTGATGCAATTGGTGAACGAAGAGATTTAAAATGCCTGAAACTACTCCTCCAGCTGATGGGTCATGAGGGCCGACGCTTAGTCAGAACATTTTCTGAAAGGACACAGAGACCTATGAAAGACTACAAGAGAAGCTACGTGCCCATTTCAACGCACAGGCAGACGTGGATCATGATCGCATCGCCTTCCACACAGCACGGCAGGAACCAGGAGAACCATTGCCAGAATTCATCACCCGGTTGCAAAGTCTGGTACATTTACAAGTGAGGAAGCAGTCCGGCTCCGGATAATCGAAGGCTGTTCAAGTTCCAACATGAAGCACAAGATCCTTCGAGGGCATTGGTCGCTAAAGGAAATCCTCAGGAAGGCCAAAGTCGGAGAGCGAATCAAAGCAAGGGAAATATCAAACAAACTACACAACAAAACCAGAAACAGGGAGGGTGAAGGCAGACCAGAGTCAAGACAACAGGAGAGACAAAGTGACATGAAAAACTCTGAGTCAACAACACAAACAAGACAACGGGAGAGACAAAGTGACATGAAATACTCTAAGTCAACAACACAAAAGACCGAGATGATCCTGGATTGCGATAGCTCCATTGATACAACCTCAAGGAGTTATTCATCCTCAAGGAGTCATTCAACGTATGGTGCAAACGCTTCTGAAGCAGATGAAGTGTCAAAGGGGACAGATCGCACCAATGGACCAGATGACAGCCTGCCCAACAAATGCGCAAGAAAGGCAAACCATAGAAGACGGGACCAGTCACGTCAACACTGGAAATCGGTGCATGACCACACCCGAGCACCTCACTGACCGTCCTGACCTGATCAGATCCAATCGCTCCACCTCGCTCCTGAGCCGCCTGGTGTTCGTGGCTGCCTGGTGTCCACATTGCTCCCTCCTGGACTGGCTGGTATCGTTGTGCTCATTGCTGCGGCTGCCATTGCTATTAAGCTGCTTTGATTTGCCCATCTCATCATTTATATTGTGCTCATTGCTGCGCCTGCCATTGCTATCAAGTTGTTTTGATCTGCCCATTTCATTTAATAATACTGCTCCGCTTTGCCTGGTATTGCCGCTTTTCCAGATTGTGCCCCCCGACCCCGGCCTGAATTGTTATCGTGACATTTGTTGTGCCTCTCCTGCTCCCCCACGACCCCTCCCCCGCAGCCCTCCGGCATCCCCAGACCTCCCAACCCCACTCCCGCCCCCCAGCTGCTCCTCCCTCCCACAGAAAGACATAAGGATTGGAACGTGCAGTAAGGAGCTGTGACCGTCCTGACCTGATCAGAACTGGTCGCTCCACCTCGCTCCTGAGCCGCCTGGTGTTCGTGGCTGCCTGGTGTCCACATTGCTCCCTCCTGGACTGGCTGGTATCGTTGTGCTCATTGCTGCGCCTGCCATTGCTGTTAAGCTGCTTTGATTTGCCCATCTCATCATTTATATTGTGCTCATTGCTGCACCTGCCATTGCTATCAAGTTCTTTTGATCTGCCCATTTCATTTAATAATACTGCTCCGCTTTGCCTGGTATCGCCGCTTTTGCCAGATTGTGCCCCCGACCCCGTCCTGCATTGTTATTGTGCCATTTGCTGTGCCTCTCCTGCTCTCGCACGGCCCCTCCCCCGCAACCCTCCGGCATCCCCAGACCTCGCAACCCCGCTCCCGCCTCCCAGCTGCTCCTCCCTCACTCCGCCCCTCCACGATCCATTTATGACAGATGCCTTTACGCGCAGCGTTCACGCGCAGTGGGTGCGCAATATGGGGGTATGGCACTGGGCGCGCCTGTCCGCCCCTGGACAGCGCACAGTGCCATACCCCCTGGCCCCCGCCAAATGAACTCCACCCGCTTAACATACGACGCCGCAACCCTCTATGCTCTCAACACCGACCGACTCCACAACTGTCAGCAAACCGCCCCAGGACGCACCCATGGACCCTTCACCTTTCAATCCTGCAAGTTTTGCTGCATCAAGACCTACACTACGCCCACTAACGCCAAACAGAGCCCCGACAATAACCACCTGAAATGCATCCTGCTCAACACCCGCTCGGTCCACAGACACGCCATTGAACTATGGAACCTACTGGACACCACAACACCAGACGTCGCCTTTCTTACAGAAACCTGGAGGAACACCGCATCAGCGCCCGACATCGCCATAGCCATCCCGGACGGCTACAAGATCATCCGAAAGGACCGCATCAACTAAACAGGAGGAGGCATCGCCATCGTCCACAAGAACACCATCTGTATCACAACCAGCTCCGATGACACCTTCACCGCCGCCGAACACCTCCACTTCCAAATACACACCGACCCCAAGACCACACTAAGAGGCACCCTCATCTACAGACCACCAGGACCCCGCACACAATTCAGCGAAGTGATCACTGACTTTATCAGCCCACACGCCCTCCCCTCTGAGGACTACATTCTCCTAGGGGACCTCAACTTCCACCTGGAAAAGAATAACGACAGCAACACCACCACTCTGCTGGACAACCTCTCCAATCTGGGACTCAAACAACTGGTAAACACCCCCACCCACCACGCCGGACACACGCTCGACCCAATCTTCTCCTCCAGCAAGCACATCTCCTTCATTCACGCCACAGCACTCCACTGGACAGACCACAGCTGCATCCAATTCAACTTCAGAAAAACCACAACCCACCACCACCCACAACAAGTCCCACGCAGAAACTGGAACAAAATTACCACCGAGCAGCTCACCACATCGCTACACCTAAACCCTCCCGCCAAACCATCGGACCCAAACCAAGCAGCCATCAATCTCGCACAATGGATCACCCACTGCGCCGACGAATTAGCACCCTTGAAAAACCATCACAGCAAACCAGGTAGCAAAAAAGCCTCCTGGTTCAATGACGACCTCAAGAAATCCAAAAAGAACTGCAGCACCCTCGTGAAAGCCTGGTGAAAAAACCCAACCACAGACAACATGACCGCCCTCAAGGACGCCACCCGCAAACACCACCAGCTGATCCGATCCACCAAGAAATTAGCATTCAAGGATCGAATCGACAACAACGCCCACAACAGCAAGGAACTCTTCAGCATCGTCAGAGAGCTAACCAATCCCAGCGCCGGCTCTGACATCACTCCCTCTCAAGACCTCTGCAACTCTCTAGCCTCATTCTTCCACAGCAAAATCGCTGACATACATAACAGCTTTGGCGACCAGTCCACCACCCTCACCACCACCGAACTGAAGCCCCCACCCACCACCCTTGACGCCTGGGACCCAATCAGTACCGAAGACACCATCCGCTTGATGAACTCCATTCACTCTGGATCACCAACCGACCCATGCCCCCACCACATCTTCAACAAGGCAGAGTCCATCATCGCACCCCATCTCTGGGATATCATCAACTGCTCCCTCAACACCACTATCTTCCCAGAAAGCTGGAAACATGCCGAACTCAGTGCCCTACTGAAGAAACCCACAGCAGACCCGACTGAACTTAAGAACTACCGCCCCATCTCGCTCCTCCCTTTCCCTGCCAAGGTCATAGAGAAGACCGTCGACAATCAGCTCGCAGCCTTCCTCGAATCTAACGGCTCCCTCGACCTCTCACAGTCCGGCTTCCGAGCCAAACACAGCACCAAGACCGCCCTCATCGCAGCCACAGACGACATCCGAACACTTCTCGACAACGGGGAAACAGCTGCCCGGAAACAGCTGCCCTCATCCTCCTGGACCTCTCCGCAGCGTTTGACACGGTCTGTCATAGCACCCTTGTACAACGCCTCAAAAACGTCGGGATACAAGGAAAAGCACTGGACTGGATCATCTCGTTTCTCGCCGGAAGAACCCAGAGAGTACGCCTCCCCCCTTTCAGGTCGGAGGCCACCGAAGTCATATGCAGCGTACCACAAGGATCATCGCTCAGACCCACCCTCTTCAACGTCTACATGAGCCCCCTCGCATCCATCGCACGCCAACACAACCTCAACATCATCACCTACGCCGACGACACCCAGCTGATCCTCTACCTCACCAAAGACCCAAACACCGCTAAAACTAACCTAGACAAAGGGATGAAAGACGTTGCCGAGTGGATGAAGAACAGCCGCTTAAAACTGAATTCTGATAAGACGGAAGTCCTCATCCTAGGATCATCACCATCCGCATGGGACGACTCATGGTGGCCACCGGCCCTGGTCAGCGCACCCAAACCAACAGACCATGCTCGCAACCTGGGATTCATTCTAGACTCCTTCCTCTCGATGACCAGACAAGTAAACGCTGTCTCATCATCATGCTTTAACATCTTACGTATGCTCAGAAAGATCTTCCGTTGGATCCCCACCGAAACAAGAAAGACGGTCACCCAAGCACTTGTAACAAGCCGACTGGACTATGGAAACACCCTCTACGCCGGAACCACAGCCAAATTACAGAATAAACTCCAACGCATTCAGAACGCCTCCGCCCGACTTATCCTAGACATACCCCGTCACAACCACATATCCGGTCACCTAGGAGACCTTCACTGGCTCCCAGTCAACAAGATAATAACGTTCCGTCTCCTCACCCACGCACACAAAGCCCTATACGACCTGGGACCCAAATACCTCAACACGCGCCTGACCTTTTACACCCCCACCCGCCAACTTCAATCGTCCAATCAAGCCCTCACCGCGATGCCACGCATCTGAAGAGCCACCATGGGAGGAAGATCCTTCTCCTACTTAGCGGCCAAAACCTGGAACTCTCTCCCCACCCACCTCCGCCTTACACAGAACCACCTCTCCTTCAGAAAACAACTCAAAACTTGGCTATTTGATAAGTAACGAACCCCCCCTCAAGCGCCTTGAGACCCTCTGGGTGAGTAGTGCGCTAAACACATTTTTTGACTTGACTTGACACTGCTGGCCAAATTCCGGAGATGAAGCATCAAGCAGGAGAACACATTACACATCACACATCACAAATGCCAGTGCACAAAACAAACGGAAAGAAGAAGCAAACCGCATAAGACGGACTGATCCACTCAGACACCAGAAAGGGGAAGACAGGCGCATCTACGACATCCGAGACAATGAAGAAACTGAGAGAAGGCCATTATCATCATACGAAAGAGGCGGAGACAAAGTACCCTGGGATCAGACACAAGAAATAAACATGTGGTTATCAAACAACCTCGCCATCAAAATGACAATGAAGACATGTCGAGAAAGTTACCCGGAGAAATATCCCAAAGATAACTCTGACTTGAGGAGCAGCTCGTCACGGCCTACCTGTTTCAGAAATCTACCATTCAAGACACATTCAAAGGAACGTTCTCAAAGGACATCAACAAAAGACTCCTCCGATTCAGAAAGCATGTCAGTCTGATCCCTCGGGTCATCCGAGTCATGGTCCCGACAATGGCCATGGCATCAACCACCCGAACACACCACAGAACCACAGGACATCCAGAGCGACATATCTCACACCAATGTCTCTGAATACTGAATCGCCCCACAAGACAACATGTCATGTCAGTCGCAGGTATATCAAGGCATCAATAATATACCGTCACCCCTAAAGGCGTCAGCGAGGCTGACTCAAAGGGCCTACAGAAGGAAAACAGATATAGGGGCATTACCAACTGGATGGGAAAGGACTATCCAGTCCCTCTGCAAGGAAGGCCGGATGTGGTGACAGCGACAGATCATCATCAGATGAGAGAGAAACAGACACATGTCCAGATAGTCAAAGGGTTCACCAGTCTCAAACGCGAGTGGGAATGGGCAAGACAACCAGAGGCAGCAAATGAGTCCCCTAACCAAATTAGGATGACCCTGTCAGATAGTGCCCTACCGCAGGCATGCATGACTCTGAACAGGAGGACAGTGTTGCCCTCGACCGGACAAGACAAAAGGAAGTAGAATTGTATGTGGGTGCTCGGAAGAGAACCAGAACAACATCCACTCGCGGAGGAAATCGAGCGTCAATCGAACAAGAGCCACAAAGGAAGACGGAGTGCTGCCATCAAGCTGAGCCCTTCACAATCACCTTCCAAGGGGCAATCATGGTCGCCTCAGAAACTGAAGATGAGTGGATAACCCAGAAGCTCATAGGAAACCGCCACAAACCTAGGAACAAGAAGATCACAGGAGACATTTCGCAATTTCAAAGATGCACTCCTGTATTCAAGGATGATCTTGTCAAGGCAACAGAAAGCCACACCAAGGAAATGGAGACGAGTCTCCAGAGCCTAAACAGGCGGCCTGCAGACCCGTGTGGCTGATTAAGGAACTATAAACATGTTGGGCGCTAAGTTTATTTTGTTAACAAGGGGGGAGATGTAATACCGTGATGCAGTCTAGTGGTTGGGGTGGAGCTAAGGGGAGGAACAGGAACGGGAGGAGCCAGGGACGCTGCACCACTGTTGCAGGAATGTGCTTTTGCACACGGCACCACTCCCACCCACAGTCTGACAAGTATCACTCCCTTTCAGTAATGCAGGAATGAGACACACTTGCGCAGAACACTTTACAGTGCTTAGAAAGGACTAAAGAAGGCACACCTCTTTCACACAAACCCTGAAACGTCTTTGGTTGAATACTGAACATTTGCATATAATGGACCATGGGGTGGAACAAATGGCTGTGAGTTTATTTAAAGTCACTGCGGTGTACTGATATAAGTTTTGGTGGTTTATTTATTTTCTGTGTTATTATGGGGGTGAAGCTGATGTACGACCTCAATAAGTGCTGTACAGTGTAACCTGAAAAGAAAATAGATAGTGTGATAAGACTATTATCTCTCAGACTGAAAAAAACAAAGGCTTTCTTTGGGGGAATGAACCCAAATCACATCAACATTTGTGTATTAATAATGCTAACTTCACAGAAGGTGTTGGTCTAGGTAAAGTAAGGTTTAAGACAGAGCTAATGGGAACAGGTATATCAGCTCATGATGCAACTTGAAACCTGGACCCCAATCCCAGAGCCCCACCTTTTCTGCATTGTATGATGATGTTATTCTAGTAACAATAATAGAGTGCAGACAACAAGGAGTCTCCAGGGGGAGTGAACCCAGGATGATGTGAAGATAGTTGGCAGATGCTTCTGGGAGAGTGCCCCAGCAGACTGGATCCAGAAGGCTTGTCTGACAATATTTGAAGGAGGGCTGGATAAGATGGTTCCCACATACATGTCGCAGTGTGTGTTTGTGAAGCCAAGCATTGCAAAGGCAGTATGTCTTGCTTATAAATGAAAGCTTTTCAGTCATTGGTGGGTTTATTCATGCAGTAAGTTATCAAACACGCATTCTGTCATTCATCCTTACACCTGTGTATCTACTCATCCTCCCACATACTTATTCTCGCATTCACCCACTTTCGCAATCTCAGGACAAAACACACAAACTCAACAGCACACGCTTTTTTAAACTGCTGCCTAAACACCCAGAGACATCATAATACATTGAATGTCCCAAACAGACACAAACACTCTGAGTCACGATAACACACAACACAACTGTACCTGATATCTGACTCCACGACCTCTCACAGCAAAAGCAGAAGTGGGCCAACCAAGCCCAGGGTGTAAGCATTACTTTTGTGTGTTGATTTATGATGATTGTCAGGTGTGTGTTATTTTCCTCAGATTTAACTGTCAGAGATCTCTGCCCATGTGATTTAGAACTATACTTGGCCAATTTACACCTAGAAATGCCAGTAGTCCTGCTAGCCGTAACTCCACAGACTTATTTATTCTAACCACGTTTCATATGAGAGTCGGGTATGTGGGTCGACTAATATGCATTCACGTCCCCTTCTCTTTGAATTCAGTCTAGGCTGAGGTTTAAGCCAAGGCAGGTGTACACATCTACATGTGCAAAAGTAACCTTAGCTAGAGTTACCTGTTTCAGTTGCTTCCACAGACTTCTTCCCGTTAAATAACCTGTGCATGTAGTACCTGGAAGTGTCTTCAAGAAGCTCATCAGTTACAGAGACAACCCACAATACTCTGACCCCTCAGTAGCATGGATGAGGAACATAGCCAAACCATGTCACTATGTGGAGGAAAACATGGTGGCCATCTTGTGGCTTCTATGCTCATCTCCAAGGCTCTATGTGTAAATCTATGTTTATCTTCAACATATTTAAACCTATTATATTGCTGTAAAAATATATTGTGTGATAGGACAGCCCAGCACTGGTGGATGTCTCTCCTTCTATTGGCTCAAATTATCTGTGTAGTTGCTGTGAATTCAAGAGCCTGTGCAGGTTAGCAGACTGTTCTTTGGTGTATGAAGTGTGTTCTTGACTAGTGACCTCTGTAAAGTCATTTGCATTCACCAATCGGTCAATCAGTCAGGTTACTTGTATAGCACGACTACCCACCCGTATGGGTCTCAAGGCGCTCTGGATGGGGGGACAGCTGGTCCGCCAGAGGCGCGGTGGGTCAGTCAAAGTACCAGGAGTAAAATGTGCTTGCGGGCTCTTCTGATACCACCCACATGGGCAGAAAAGATTGACTTCTGATCAGATCCCTTTTCTCCATCAGGTGTGTTTACTGTCATCGGCATGTCTGTGTTCACCGGGACGTCTGGCATCGATCCTCAAACGGATTACTACTCATGGTCCTATGCATTGGGCTGGGTCTCAGCAGCCGTAAGCCTCGTGGCAGGTGAGTCTTCAACCTTAATTCTGCTATGGCCTGGGGTGGATAAAGAAGGGGCTGATATTCAGTGAAGGCCTTTGCTTTATTCAGACTTTAACAAGCGCCTGAGAAAAACAAATATTGTGTTCTGTGTAAAGCTCCCCCATTTGACTGCGACCAATAACCTGTTCTCCCCATCCCTTTTCACTTAGAGTTTTTCACCACGTTAGGTTATGGTCACTTCACTGAGGCTCACCAAATCACATATGAATTGTTTAAAATGTAAATACTTTGTACATTAGGAAAAAGTGTTTGTGGTAATTATTGGGACTACTAAATTAAACCTTACTCACTTCGGCTGAAGTGAGCACTACTCTGATAGTTTGTCGTCTGGTATTTTTAATTAAAAAAAACTTGTGAAATATATTTAAAAAAATGTGGAATATTGCCTTGACCCCAGTTAAATAAGGTCTCATTTTGACTGCTTGTGTCTTTTGATTAATTCAAGCAAGTTATACTTTCTTGCTGAAGTTTTATCTTTTTGATAAATTAGTTGCTTGTGAGCAGTGGTCCTTGC
Source organism: Lissotriton vulgaris (assembly GCF_964263255.1). NCBI lineage: Eukaryota > Metazoa > Chordata > Amphibia > Caudata > Salamandridae > Lissotriton > Lissotriton vulgaris. The sequence goes on from NC_141695.1 coordinate 194,226,780, forward strand.
TTCTTTGCTTAATTCAGGGCAGTTCCTCTGATACCCAGTAGAGCAACAGAATGAGTACTTTGACCTTGATGAGTTGGGATTGTTTGAGAGAATATAACTGACTGTCACTATCTATGTGCGGGTGGGTGAGTGAGTACATGGAACTGAATTTGTTGGTGTATTTCAGTGAGTCAGTTTGTGGATTACTTTGCACACTTCATCAATCAATCAATCAATCACAACACTTATATAGCGCGCTACTCACCCGGGAGGGTCTCAAGGCGCTTGGGGGAGGGGGGGCCGCTACTGCTCGAACAGCCAGGTCTTGAGTTGTCTCCTGAAGGCGAGGTGGTCCTGGGTCAGCCGAAGGTGGGTGGGGAGGGAGTTCCATGTTTTGGCCACCAGGTAGGAGAAGGATCTGCCTCCGGCGGTGGCTCTTCGGATGCGTGGTACGGCGGCGAGGGTAAGGCTAGCGGAGCGTAGCTGGCGGGTGGGTGTGTGGAAGGTCAGGCGGTCGTTGAGGTACTTGGGGCCCAGGTTGTGGAGAGACTTGTGTGCGTGGGTGAGGAGCCTGAACGTGATCCTCTTGTTGACGGGGAGCCAGTGTAGGTTTCTCAGGTGGCCGGAGATGTGGCTGCGTCGAGGGATGTCTAGGATGAGTCGGGCAGAGGCGTTCTGGATGCGTTGTAGTCTTTTCTGTAGCTTGGCTGTGGTTCCAGCGTAGAGGGTGTTTCCATAGTCCAGCCGGCTTGTGACGAGGGCCTGGGTGACCGTCTTCCTGGTTTCGGTCGGGATCCATCGGAAGATCTTGCGGAGCATGCGGAGGGTGTGGAAGCATGAAGAGGAGACGGCGTTGACTTGTCTGGTCATCGAGAGGGAGGAGTCCAGGATGAAGCCCAGGTTGCGTGCGTGGTCTGTCGACTTGGGGGCGGTGCCCAGTGCTGGGGGCCACCAGGAGTCGTCCCAGGCGGTGGGTGAAGGCCCAAGGATGAGGACTTCCGTCTTGTCTGAGTTCAGTTTCAAGCGGCTGTTCTTCATCCACTCGGCGACGTCTTTCATCCCTTCGTGGAGGCTGGTCCTGGTGGTGTCAGGGTCTCTGGTGAGGGAGAGGATGAGCTGGGTGTCATCGGCGTAGGAGATGATGTTGAGGTTGTGTTGGCGTGCGATGGCTGCGAGAGGTCTCATGTAGACGTTGAAGAGGGTGGGGCTGAGTGATGATCCTTGCGGGACGCCGCAGATGACTTTAGTGGCCGCGGAGCGAAACAGGGGGAGGCGGACTCTCTGTGTTCTTCCAGCGAGGAACGAGATGATCCACTTCAATGCCTTCTCTTGGATGACGGTGTTGCTGAGGCGTTGGACTAGGGTGCGGTGGCAGACAGTGTCGAACGCGGCGGAGAGGTCCAGGAAGATGAGTGTCGCTGTTTCCCCGTTGTCGAGAAGGGCTCGGATGTCGTCGGTGGCTGCGATGAGGGCGGTCTCGGTGCTGTGGTTGGCTCTGAAACCGGACTGCGAGGGGTCGAGGGATCCGTTCGTCTCAAGGAAGGCGGCAAGCTGTCTGTTGGTGATCTTCTCGAGGACTTTGGCAGGAAAAGGGAGGAGCGAGATGGGGCAGAAGTTCTTGAGGTCGGTGGGGTCCGCTGTTGGTTTCTTCAGTAGGGCGCTGAGTAGGTATGGGCGAATTTTGCGAATCTTGCGTTCGCGAATTTTGCGGATTTGCGAACTCGCAATCCGCAAAATTCGCGAATTCTCACGAATATGCAGATTTTTTTTTTTAATGTTCGCACGGGTTTCTGCAAGTTCGCGAGGGTTTTGTACAATTTCGCAAATTGCGAAATTGTACAAAACGCGTGCGAACTTGCAGCAACCCGTGCGAACACAATTATATGAAGAGAAAGAAGCTCCTGGTCACAGGAACAGCACGGGGATTGCGCTCATGAAAGTCAAGGATGCAAAGGCCTCTACCCAGCATCACAGCTGATTTTCCACAGTAGATTTGGGAAGAGGCACACCTGTCCCGCCTCGAAGACGCTCATGATTGTTTTTGGGCTAATGAATGAGTCACTGATTTTGAGCATCAACTAGTTCGAGCGACCATGCAAAGGCCACCCTCTACCCAGCATCACAGCTGATTTTCCACGGTAGATTTGGGAAGAGGCACACCTGTTCAGCCTCGAAGACGCTCATGATTGTTTTTGGGCTAATGAATGAGTCACTGAATTTGAGCATCAACTAGTTCGAGTGACCATGTGTGTGTTACTATGCAATCGCCCTGAAGGGCGCAGGGGTCCCTTGAGTGACCTGTGTAAGGCTGTGCCTGTAACTATTTTACAATGGCGCCAGCAAGCTGCCAGCGCCGTTGTAAAATAGTTACAAAGTTAGCTTGCACAGGAAGCACTTAGATAAAATAAAGCAGCACCTGCTTCGTTGGTTCCTGTGCAAGCTAACTTTGTAACTATTTTACAACGGCGCTGGCAGCTTGCTGGCGCCATTGTAAAATAGTTGCATGAGTGGGGGTTCAACTTTTGAAACCGTTACGCTCGCGGATTTTTTTGCGGATTTTGCGGGAAATCCGCAAAATTCGCGGATTGCGGATTTCCCATAAATCCGCAAAATCCGCGAGCGTAACGGATTTCCCGCTCATGCTTAGCGCTGAGCTCGACATGATTCCAGCTCTCCGGGAAGGTGGCGGTGTCGAAGGAGGTGTTGATGACGTCTCGGAGTTGGGGTGCGATGGTGTAGTCGGCCTTGTTGAAGACGTGGTGGGGGCAGGGGTCAGTCGGAGATCCGGAGTGGATGGTGTTCATCGTGCGGGCTGTGTCTTCGGTGGTCACTGCTGTCCAGGTGTGGAGGGTGGCAGTGGGGTGCGTTGGTTCGACGGTTGGGTGCGAGGAAGGTGTGCCGAAGCTGTTGTGGATGTTGGCAATCTTGCGGTGGAAGAACGAGGCGAGGGAGTCGCAGAGATCTTGTGAGGGGGTGATGTCGTTGTTGCCGGTGCTGGGGTTGGAGAACTCCTTGACGATGCTGAAGAGTTCCTTGCTGTTGTGGGCGTTGTTGTCCAGTCGATCCTTCAGTGATTTCTTCTTGGTGGTGCGGATGAGCTTGTGGTGCTTGCGGGTCGCGTGTTTGAGGGCGGTCATGTTGTCAGCGGTCCGGTCGAGGAGCCAGGCTTTCTCGAGGGTGCGGCAGGTCTTCTTGGAGTCCTTGAGTTCGTCGGTGAACCAGGGAGCCTTCTTGCTTCTGGGTTTGCTGGGAGGGTTCTTCAGTGGTGCTAGGTCGTCGGCGCAGGTGGTCAGCCACTGCGTGAAGTTGCGGGCTGCTTCGTTGGGGTCCGGTGTGCTGGCAGGTGGGTTCTGGCTGAGGGAGGTGGTGAGCTGGTCGGCGGTGATCTTGCTCCAGTTTCTGTGAGGAACCTGTTGCGGGTGGTGATGGGTGGTGGTTTTTCTGAAGCTGAAGTGGACGCAGCTGTGGTCGGTCCAGTGAAGCCCAGTGGAGTGGCTGAAGGTGATGTGCTTGCTGGATGAGAAGACGGGGTCAAGCGTGTGGCCGGCGTAGTGGGTGGGGGTGTTGACCAGTTGCTTGAGTCCGAGGTTGGCGAGGTTGTCCAGCAGGGTGACGGTGTTGCGGTCCTTGTTGTTCTCCAGGTGGAAGTTGAGGTCCCCCAGGAGGATGTAGTCGGTGGAGGGGAGGGCGTGCGGGCTGACGAAGTCGGCGATGTCTTCGCTGAATTGTGTGCGTGGTCCCGGGGGTCTGTAGATGAGGGTGCCTCTGAGGGTCGTCTTTGGGTCGGTGTGAATCTGGAAGTGGAGGTGTTCGGCGGCGGTGTAGGTGACGTCGGCGTCGGTTGTGATGCGGATGGTGTTCTTGTGGACGATGGCGATGCCTCCTCCGGTTTGGTTGACGCGGTCCCTCCGGATGATCTTGTACCCATCCGGGATGGCGATGACGATGTCGGGGGCTGAGGAGGCGTTCATCCATGTTTCAGTGAGGAAGGCGACGTCTGGAGATGTTGTGTCGAGCAGGTTCCAGAGTTCGACGGCGTGTCTGTGGACGGAGCGGGTGTTGAGCAGGATGCACCTGAGGTCGCTGCTGGGGTTAGGCTTGGCGGGCGCGGTGCATGTTCGGAGGCAGGTGAACTTGCAGGTTGTGCAGGTGAAGGGTCCGTGGAAGTGTTTCGGAGCGGCTCGGCAGCAGGCGGGGTTCCGGCCGGCATTGAGTGCGTTGAGGGCGGCGGCGGCGTAGGTCTGTCGGGTCGTCTTGCGTCTGTGGGGGCCAGGGGTCCTGGCGCTGGGCGCGGTCCAGGCGCAGACGGGTGCAGACGGGCTTACCTTTAGCACACCTTCGGCGTGCAATCGGCGCGCCCGCTGTGCGTCAACGCTGCGCGTTTGCCACTCTGCCATATTTGGAGAGTGGGGGGCGGAGCGAGGGAGGAGCAGCTGGGAGGCGTGAGCGGGGTGGCGGCAAGGAGGGGGCGGTGATACAGAACGAAGGAGGGGGGCGGGCCGCGGGGGATCAGCGGCAGGGAGCGGGGAGCGGGGAGAACAGCGGGAAAACAGGTGGCAGGGAGGCACAAGACTGGGAGATACAGGGCACGACGATCACACAGTGGGCACAATAGTATTAAGGAGAAAAACACGGCAGTGAGAGAGAACACAGCACAACAGTCAGCAGCGAGGCACAAAAACCGGGAAGAATCGCAAAAAGCACAGCCAGGGACGCCTGAGCCCAGGGGACAGCGGCGGACAGGAGACAGCAGTGGGGACACCGGCGCACTCTGGAGGAGCCACGCGGCGGCGGGTGGAGCTACCGGCTCTGACGAGGTCAGCTTCATGCCTATGTTGCGTATAAAGTGTAACTAAATACAATGGATAGGTGCTTGGATACATGTTCAGTTTTAAAAAAAATGAAATACCCCCGTTATAAACAATATTAGATCTTGTCTCTACAACACGAAATAAATAGAGGATGATGTAATTATTTCAGACTGGTAATCGAAAAATATTGCTTTTTCTGCCATGTTCCATACATTTTTGTCATTTGAATAACTGTTGTTTTGATCTCTGGAGAAACTTAAGTCTGGTGGCATGGCATCAGTTATAGGTCTTATTCATTTGAAAGAAAACAGTTAGGGGCATATCAGCAAGGGCCGAAGTTAAAGTTATCGCCGCTTTAGCGTCTGGTTTCGGACAAAAATTGGCGATAATTTTAACGCTCTTTTAGCAAGGACAAGCTATCGAGTGAATCCATGCTTCTTCGCACTTTCCCTTAAAGCCCAGCTTTGCATCTCTAATGAGATGCAAAGTGGGCGTTCCTCCCCAGAATAATGGGAGAAATGTCGCTAGGCGACATTTCTCCTATTATCAAGCATCATTCAAAGCTGCATAGCGACAGGAAAAGTAGCGATAAACTCTGTTATAGCTACTTTCCTTATGCCTGTTTTGAAACTAACTTAGCCATGATATCCTATGGAAGGTGGATATCATGGCTAAGTATAAGTAGCCCTATCAGCCAGCTATCGCCTAAAGTTGTGCGATTATCACTGGATTTCTAGCGATAATCACACAGTTAGGCAGCTTACGCTCTGAATTTTATCGCTGTGGAGATAAGCGTTGCTGATAGCACGCTATCTCCGTGATGAAATTCAGAGTTGGGCGGCGATAATTATCCTAGCGCTAAGTGAGCTTAGCGATATTTTTCGCTCCCCTCTTGATGATATGCCCTGTAGAGACTACAGTTTGCATCCCTGTCAATTTGGGAAGTCACTTATAATTGTGAAAAAAGCGTTGCACACGCTGGACCCGATTCACAGAACTAACCTAAGACAAAATCCTAAACTTACTACCACTTACTCATTTTGGTATTCACAGAAGGCACTTACTCATTGATGAATAAGTGCCTTCGGCGATAAAAAAATCGGGCGATGGCGGCGAATCCCATCTATAACGTGAGATTTCCAGCGATAAAAATCCTATTGCTAAGGAAAATCTTGCTAAGTGAGGTTTTTACCAGGTGTAAAAAATAGCGGTTAGCGCGCAATGTTTTATCCCGTCGCTGGTATTGCTAATAGGCGATAGCTGTGTTAGCCACTGCATTCAGTCGCTACCAGTTTGGGTACGCCCACTTTGCATGTCATTAGCGATATATATCGCTGACATGCAAAGCAGGCCCCAAACCGGTCGCTATCGTCTGGAAGCTGTCGCAAACTGCTGTTAGCGACAGCTTGGTAATTGGGCGAGAAAAAAATTGCGGCTTAAGCTGCAAAAAGTGCGGCTAAAGCAGTGATAACGCCATTGCTAATATGCCCCAGAGTTTTTCTTGTAAACCCTCACCCACCATGGTTACCCTTTGGTGGCATGCGTCATCATAGGGTCCATCGTGATCCGCTACGGATAGGGGCGTGCTGCGACCTACGAGTTGCGTGGGATCACTATTTCCTTTATCAATGATAAAGGATGGTGTTTAATGAGAGGGAAGTGGGGGTGGTGTTATAGTTTAAAAATACCACATTTTATTCCTACCTCTAGTCGGTATTGTTAAAAGGATAGGGTGAGATTTAGAAAAAAAGTAGGTTATGATACTAATTTCCTAAAGGTCAACATGTTTCAAGCCGTACCCCTAATTAGGCTTTTCTTCAGGACCTAGGGAATCCAGTTCCCTGGTACCACTACTATTTTTTTTTTTAATCTGTGCACACTATTTGCATGACAAAATGTTGATGTGTCGATGATAACATAGTAACATCCTAATTACATGCAGGGTCCCATTCATGACATTTTGTCTCTCTTTTCTTATAACCACCAAGTTGGTCTTGTATTCCACCACCTGTGGCCCTTGTGTTTGCATTGTTTAATATTATGTCTGGTGACAAGTTATGAATATAAAACAAAATACCCCTGAAACCATAAATCAGACTATTACCTTAGCGTCATGAGTCCTTTTTATTAACTAAGGGCTTTAAACAATTTCTCATGTATTTTTTATATCTGTTTTGGGGCTCCTTAACCCCTTCGATTCTGATGACGAGCTCAGCTCGTCATCAGCCACGGGGGGCGTGAGCGGATGACGAGCTGAGTTCGTCATCTAACGCGGCTTTTAGAAAAAAGCTGCGTAGCGCGAAAATAACCGCCGCAGCGATGCGGTTAAACCAAATATTTTTGAACATACCCTTAGAATTGTGTTGCAAATGTAGCGATCATTACAATACTTACATACATACAGTACAAATAGTGCAATAAAACAACAACATACAATTTTGTTAGCATCTGAAACATATACACGTATTTACATATTCTCTTTTTCAGGAACCATTTTTGTCCTACACATTCTTTATCACTGTTGGAACCTTTCCTTATTGGGTCCTCAACTAAGACAATGTTATACTCAGTTTGAAAGACTCAAAGAATAAAGATTGAGTTCTCAAAAAAGTTCTCTATGGAGTATGTTTTAGGTCCATATTTACTCTGATTCTCTCAATTATAGAATGCCACCGCATTTCGACCTTCGTTGGGGGAGACCACAACAGATTTCTTATGTGAAGGGCTTCATCAGGGCGGTGAGATTTTCACGTAGGATATTATGCCAGTTCCTTATTCTTTTGGGTGCTGGAAATGTTTGGTGGCAGTGTGTTACAGCCTGTTCTGATTGGGTTCACACTGGTCTTAGTCTCAGTTCCGCTTTTTTGTGTTTCTTTTACTGGTCAAAAACTGTTTTGTGATTCCTCAAGGGTATTACGTTCTCCTTCGAGGGTCCTGAGCGCGAGGGTCCTATCTACTCTTTCCCGCATACCGCAAGATGCTGTTATTCCTTTTGTTTTAGACTCAAGTTGTGGCATTGATGAGCACAGATTTGTTTTGGGCAGATGGTTGAGGAGTTTTGTTAAGAGCTCAGTGTGAAATATGATGCAGTAGACTACATGAGATATCAATTCAGCTCTTGTCTGCTCTACTTATGGGCAATTTCAGTGGGTGAGGGTTCACTGGAGAAAGGCTGTTACAAGATTCCCAGGACCGCAATGTTGTTTGGGGAGTTAAGGGGAGCTTAGAGTAGAATATAGCGACACACATCCTTACATTCAGCACACTGGATGGGTGTCTTTCAGGGTGTGATGGCAATTGAAGTGTAGCAAATTGAAATGTATGCCTTCCAGAAACAGGAACAAGGATATCAGCCTTGCTGCTCCATTCAAACAGAGTTGTCTTTGATCCAATATGTATTCCAGGATGTGGTGGTATTGACTTAGATTTAAATTGGAAGTGGATTTGATTAGAGAGCATACTTTAATATCCACATTATGTTGCTCTAGGACTTATCCCAATGGGTGCATGTAAATATGAAAAAAAAACTGGTCAAATAAGTCCTCATGTGACACTTTATATAACAACTTGTGTGCTAAAAGAAAGAGAAAATAATGTGCATGCATAAATGGGAACGAGTAACCCAAGCTTCATAACCTGAGACACTGACCGATGAGGGCATGATGGAGAGGAGGAGTCAGGTTAAGCATCATTCATCTACTCAGGAAGTGACACCACTATATTACCCATCATCCATTTGCACAGGAGATAGCATCCCTGGATTCTCAACAAAACATTCTTTAAAAAGCCAATAAAAAGGACTTTGTTCCTCATTATCTGTCTGCACAGGAAGGGAGATCACTGGATTACCCTTCATCCATCTACACAGGAAGTAACATCTCTGGGTTCTCACCCAAAAAAGTTGTTAAAAGAAGATGCTAAAGGAGAGGACTTAATTTCTCCTCATCCATTCCACAGGAAATTACATAACTAGATTCTTCATCATCCATCTGCACAAGAAGTGACATCAGTGGTGTTCCGCCAAAATGTGACATCACTGGACTTCCCATTATCCATTTGCACAGGAAGTGTCATTACTGTTCAACCACTAAAACCAAATTTAAAAGAAGAAGCCAAGAAAGAGGACTTAATTACACAGGAAGTTGCATCACTGGATTGCCCCTCACCCATCTGCACAGGAAGTGACATCATTGGTTTCTCACCAAGACCGTCTTTAAAAGAAAAAGCTGTCATGCACTCACCTGATCCCAACCGTGGAGATAACACTGGAGCCAATGCTGGACCTCCTTTCCATCCCGAGGATGATGCAGGTCAGGAACCGAAACCTTAGATCCCACACTGTTCTGTGTGGGGGAAGGGAGTTATGATAAAAAAGGAAAAGAGAGACTTGCAGTACTGGATCTGCTCAGTAGCTGTGGGACACAGCATAACAGGATTTGTCTCTTCTGAGACCTTCTTCATTTGTGAGGTAGACGTGCACCGGATCAGAACCTCTGGCTTTGTGATGATACAATGCACTGGAAATAACACAATGAGACAGTTACCATCAGTACACTAACAGGTGTCCACATACAGTGAGCACCACCAGAGCCACCAAAAGGAACTCCATCCACAACCCACAATCAAATCAGAGCCACCAAAAGGAACTTCATCCCCAAAAAATCCTTGCCAACTCCGCCAATTCTAAGGAACTGTTCAGCGTCATCCAGGAATTTACCAACCCACGCAGCAGAGCCAGACATCACCCCCTCCAAAAGACCTCTGCAACAAGCTGTGAACTTACTTCCACCACAAGATCAAATCCCTCTACGACATCTTCACGGACCATCTTCCAGACACCGCAGCCTCCCTGCGCCCCCCTCGGACAACAAACAACCAATCATCTCCAACTGGACACCCCTCATGAAGGAAGACACCGCCTGAGCCATAAAAGTCATCCACTTGGGGGCTCCCACCAACCCCTGCCTTCCTTACATCTACCACAGATCTGCGGCCGCCATCGCACTAAACTGAAATGCACCATCAATACACCTTTGAAACAGGCACCTTCCCGTCTAGAAACGTGCAGAAATCAGGCCCCTACTCAAGAAGCCAACAGCAGACCCCACCGACCTCAAAAAACAAAACAGGTCCATCTCGCTCCTCCCCTTCGCAGCCAAAGTTGCAGACAAACTGGTCAACAGAGAACTAACACGGTTCATTGAACACAACTTCATCTTCGCCCCGTCCCAATCTGGATTCCGAAGAAACCACAGCACGGAGATGGAGGTGCTTGTTAGATTTCCCAAAGCGCTAAAGTGTGGAGGTTATGGAGCAGAACGTGTGCTCTTGGGGACTGCCAAAGTCCCCACCCCAAATCAAATGCCCATGGTGAGGGTGACACCTGACCAGTTCGTCCTTAAGCAACTGGTTTTCCTGGAAATAACAAGAGGAGGCAGTTACCATCAGTACACTAACCGGTCTCTTCATACAATTTACATGCATTCATTTCAGTGACATAAACTTACAGGTTTCATCATCAGCTTGACATAAATATGTAACGGTGCAACGCATGTGTTTACAATGCTTGCCTTTACAACGCGGTCATTACCAGGACCATGTTTTAACAATGCGTATGGAACGCGGGCACCTGGTTATCTGGAAGGTTCTCGAACATTGGAGAAAACACGTTTTAGTACACTATTTGCGCTTACAGAAAGACCAGATGCAAACTGGGTGATCGGAACCAAATCACAAGAAACAAATGTATCATTTTCGCTGGAATGTACATCATGAAAAACAGAGGGAGGAAGGCTTGCAATTGGCTCACAGGATGTTGGGAAAGCTTGCAGGAATTCAAGGGCAATGGGATTACATGTGCTGGGGATAAATCGATCATGAACGTACTGGAGGAGCATCCGTTATGAGGATGCTGGGGAAACATCAGTCATGAAGGTGTTGGGGGAACATCAGTTATGAAGGTGATGGGGTAACATCAGTTATGAGGGTGCTGGGGGAACATCGGTCATGAGGGTGCTGGTAAAATATCAGTCATGAGGGTGCTGGGGAAACATCAGTCATAAGTGCCATAAAGCGCCATAGGTATAAAGCAACACGAACCTTGTACACTAGACCAAAACGTAGGGGCACAGGTAGGGGTTATGACAGAAAGGGAACAAGAGGGAATTGTGACAGAAGCCAAGCAAGAGAACTTCATTCAACATCCATCTGCACAGGAAGTGACACCTATACAATAGCCATCATCCATCTATAAAGGGAGTGACATCAGTGGATTTCCCACCATCCATCTGCACATGAAATGACAACCTGTTTTCCCACTAAAACCAGCTTTAAAGGAAGAAGCCAAGAAAGAGGATTGTATTTCCCATCATCAACCTGTACAGGAAGTGGCATCACTTCCTGCCTTCTCAGTAATTCATCCAAATCCTCAGGGAACCCCATTGCCCTGACTTCTGCAGCAATGGTGGACACAAATATGGACTTTGCCTGCTTGGGTCCATTAAAACCTGGAAGGGCCTTGGGTCAGAATCCTTGCTCTAGTGAAACTTACAAGGCAATATCAAATCATGTGCCTCAATCCTCACATCACATCTAAATGTAGATGACCCAGAGTCGCACATAGCATAAGACTAACATGTAGACTCAATCTCATACGCATTCCACTAGCTACCACACACCATCAAACTACAGAAGACCCATTGCAGCTAATGCTCATTAAGTCTTGCTCTGCAGTACTCCACACATCTTACATTGGAGATCACAATACCAATCACAAGCTTGACACTCTCTTTATTACATAAAAAGGTTCGCACCCACATCTTCGCACTTCATAGACGTTCTTCTTCCCACAGGCTGCAATATCCATTGTGTAGACTGCACAATCAGGGAAGAGGCCTCATCTGTCACCCATAAGTCCTGCTGCACTCTAGGCAGGCCAGGAACACTCAACTCCGTGGAGCTACTGATATGACTTTTCCCACTTTCTACAACTCAGACTGCCACCTCTGATCTCAGCTACAGGCCTCCCTGAAAGAACAAGGGGGCATATTATCAAGGGGGTTTATCTCCGCTTTTTTGGCTTTAAAAGCCAAGAAAGCGGAGATAAAATTATCTCCCTATTACCTAGCTATCGCTAACACCAGTTAGCGACAGCTAGCAGGAGATAGCGACCATCTTGGGCCCCACTTTGCATGTCAGTGATATTTATCACTAATGACATGCAAAGTGGGCGTGCCAAGATGTTAGCGTCTGAAAACAGTCGCTAACATCGCTATCTCCTATTACCAACTTTTGGAGATATTCGCTCTAAGCGCAAATATCTCCAAAAGCTAACACCTGCTCTGAGCAGTTCTTAGCCATGTTATCCAATGGGAGGTGGATAACATGGCTAAGAGCATTAGCTCTGTAATGCATGAATATCGCTGACTTTTCAGCGATATTCATGCATTGCGGCGATTTTTATCGCATTTGCGATAAAACTTGGTAATACCAAGGTTTATTTGCGGTAAAAATCGCCGCAGCTCAGCGGTAAATTGTTGTCTCTAACCAAGCAATAGCGATAATTATCGCTATTGATTGGTAATATGCCCCCAGGACTTTATTGATAAAGTATGCCCCTTCTTGGGACAACCTCATACCCCTACTTAGCTCTGTGAATGACTCCTTCACTCAAGGCATCTTCCCAGAAGCTCTAACAATAGGCTAGATCCTTCCACGTCCAAGGAAATCTACCCTACACCCTGATGACCTTCCAATTACTGGCAAGGATCTGGAACAATTTGGGAAAGAGTTGAAGACTCACTTCTTTAAAGAACACTACATCACAATGCATTAACCATCTGCACCCGAGATTCCTCTCCTAATACTCATTTACTTTATGCTTATCTTTAACCATGAACAGCGCTCCACTGCCTGTTGGCTTTGTTTGTACTATAGTAATAGCATAAACATTCTTCCAGTGGCACAATGGGTTCCCTCGAAAAAGGAAAGACAAAAATACATCACCGTAAGAGGATTCAGCAGCGTACATGGAAGGATGACATTCTCAGAACACAAGAAATGGACAAGTAAAGCTTGGTTTCACAGTGTTTTAGTTGCTAAAATGTTTTACTGCATTCATGTCCAGGACTAGTGCTGTTTCTGAATATTTTACATTCTCTGTAAAATTTGCTTGGTTTGCACTCTAGCTAGCATACATGCACCCAAAAGCAGAATGAACAATGAATGTTGCTTGGTTTTAAAATTTCTAATTGTATTTTTCTTTTTCCCCATGAAAACCATCAGCCAATGCGTTACATTCCCTTATTTAAGTGACTTCTTCAGGGCTAACTCACTAAAAGTTAAACATGGTTGAAAGAACTGTTTTATTTGCTCCGGTGTCTTTAATATGCAAATAGTCATGCGGAATGTTTCCAATCCTCTATCGGTACGCCTGGGTATTATTTGACTGCATACTACTTTCTGTTTTTTGCATTTACTGTCTCCATAGAATCTTTCTATATTGCATTTTAATGCACATTGTGATTGGCTACCACAGGACCATTCCAATCTCACTCAATTTGTATTTCTCATTACCACCTTACCTTGGGGTACATTTTATGGGTACCTTCATCGGCAAGCAATGAACAAATAGGACAGATTCAACTACAATGATTGGTTTGATATTGCATGTATCATAGAGACTAATGTACCTTGCTTGAAGGGTGTATGTTTGCTGAGTGCTGTATGTAAGATGCTTTGGGTATTGTATTTGGGGGTGTGAGGTGTGTTTCTGTCTTTTGACTGCAAGCTTGAGCTCTTCATAAGTGTGCTAATATCACTGAGGAGTGTAAGACTGAAGAGTTACAAATTAGCTCCGTCAGCTAAATTCTTTGGGATTACAAATTGTACATATCTTTTTAATCCCTTGTGTGTGCCTTCTATGCTGTAATTGGTAGGTATTACCGGGTACAAATATACTAGATCTAGAATGTGTGTAATGCAAACAAATAACTTTATTCGAATCTCCATTCTAAATTGGCAAGTAAAATTTAATTTGGTTGGGCGCCATTTGTTGATCACAAACAAGTTAACATCACTACTCCCAAGCTACTAGCCAGAAGTATGGTTTTGTTTCTTGGAATTACTCATGGATGGCTGATTCTGAGCTTGAGGGATAGTCTAGTTTGCATACTAGACATTGCATGCAATGTACCCCCTTCCTTTGTTTAGCATGTCCACAATATCACAAACCTTTACTGTGAACATCCACTGTTAATGCATTCTTTGTATTATTGTGCAACACTTATTTATTCCTATTTACCTGTTCATAAGCATACATTAAATGGTTTTAAAAGTGGCTTTTGGGGGCTGTAAAGATGTAATGATGTTACCAGTCTTGTTTTCTTTGCTATACTTTTCTTTTTCTTTTACCTTTGGGTGTTTGTCTCTTTCTCAGTTTTTTTTTCTAACTCAATTCTTGTGTCTGCCTACAGGAATAATTGGCTATTATGTTTTTAAGAAGGAAATTCCAGCAACACTCGCACTGCCAGAGCCAGTCCCTGGCCAAACTACACAGTTCATGGCAAATCCATACACAGTCCAACCAGGAGCCGTCCAGCAATACCCAGTTCAACCAGGAGTGATCCAACTTTACCCAGGACCACCTGTGCCCAATCAGCCCTATCCAGGATCAACGGAGGGGCTTGTGCCATATCACGAACCACCACCTGCCTATGCGCCGCAACCAGACTTGGCCTTACCCTACCCACAGTACCCTGTACAGGCAGCCTTTCCACCTCAACCAGAAAAGCGTTTCTAATTATTTATCATAACTTTGTACACAGTTCTTTGGATCATTCAACTTGACTTTAAGGAAGGCGGATTTCCATTGGATGCATCAAGCCACAAGCCAGAAAGCATATTCTGAAAAACAGTCCATTATTATGGTTCCACATGTTGAATTATATATTTCATCATCTAGGCTCAAACTACTATAAAGCAACTCAACACATGCCCGAAGAATAAGTCATGTTTTTTAATAGGATGCCCTTTTTGGGTTGCTACAAGAATCAGTCTTCCCTAAGGCCTTCCACCTCCTCATTGAGTAAGATCTCCAACCTAATAAAAAACATACCACAGATACTGCAGGTCAGGCACAAGAGATCAGACCCAATGTCAAGCAACACGTTTAGGAAAGGATACTAGCACCAAAATGTAGTTGAATCCAGATGTTCAACTACATTTTGATATACAGACAACCGCAATCATGATAGCGAATGATGCCATTTGCGTGCGATGAAGGCGATGAGGTGCCTGCCTACTGATTTATAGTCAGTAAAAGGACACTCTCTACAGCTATTGTACATTGTACACAATGGGGCATCCATTTGCAAGTTGCCCAAAGTGCATGGGAATTTCCATTTGAAGAAGCATCTTCAATGTTGTGACTGGTAGCTCCGGTAGATCACAGATTATTCAGAGTGACCTCTCGAGATCCACTTGCCTCCCTTTACCATGTGTGGTGTCTCACTGCTCCAGTGCTCAGAGAATGGGATGCTTTCATTCTCTCTGCTACTAAATCCATCGAAGACAAAAATATTTGTGTACAGTCTGTTCTCATTTGAATTTACCTACATGATTTAACAATGAAAGAACAGTTCAATGTCTTACTCTGACAATGTCATTGGATGTCTTTGTAGACTCTCCCCTCTCACAGAAGGTTTCTCTCGTGGCAAATATCAAATTAATTTGCTGTACAAGACAACGCATTTTATTATCTCTCAAAAATTAAGAATAATGGCTTAATGTTTCTTTTCAATCACAGCCTGTTGGTGTGTTGTTGGCTGCTTGATGCTTGACTGTGCCTATTTTTGATGTCTTTACAAGGTTTTATTACAAAAACAGTCAAAATAAATGGCTGACCATGTATGCACACGTGTGGATGCATAGGTGTCCTTTGAAATTTTTGGTAAATAAAATTCTGCAAAAACATTCAAAATGACCTCCCGTGCATGTATGCACTCACATTGGCCTATGTCTTTCAGTGGTTTTGTAATTAAGTTTTGAAAAACATTTAAAAAATATCCGCTCATGTGGGCACATGTACATACATGCCCGCTCTTAAGGCAGCCCTTTTAGAATGGGTTGAAAATCCATTCCAAGATAACAACCCATTTGTGCATTTGCATGCATACAAGGGCGGACATTTTGAAATAGGTTACAAGTCGACTTCTAAACAAAGCAGCTTAAGACGTGTGTGTGTGGGACATGACGTAGTGCATGCACCAACAAGGGCCGAGTAGGTGTTTTTGGGCAGCATGAAGTCAAACCCAAAATTAAGTAAACAAAATGAATGCAAAGAAGACTACAGGATCTTAGGCCTGAAAGGTACTACGTTCTCTCTGTTGTACAACTGGGTTGTTGGGCAGAATGCTAACTCTCAAAGAGAAAGGAACAAATGGCCTTAGTGGGTTGACCCATGAACCTTGTCTTATGCTGTGGTGGGAGGAAACACTATGTAATGTCAGATGCACAGATCAATGAATAAAGATGACCTGCTGGTAACCCAACGTATTAAGTATTAGCAATTTGAGATGTCATCAGCGTTGTCACCAATGATACAATTTAACACGTCATGAGTGATGTAATATGTGATGTCAAAAACAGTGCACAACTGCATTTTAACTGTGGCTTTTTTATTGAATTTCAGAGATACCTTATTGAGTTTTCAGCAAACCTTACCATAAATATTTGCTTTTTGTTAATGAGTTCATGTAGCTTTTTAATCAAATTCAACCTAAGTTGAAGCCTGACCATTGTTGTGGAGTGGACACATTTTGGCTATATCTAATGGGGAATACCTGAAATCAATTTAGAAAACAGTTGTAGACAAATTAATCATTACATGACATGCCTTGTAGAGATGTGATTCAAATCCTCACTGCATATTAGGTTTTTTATGGTAGGCCTTGTATCTTGATTACAACAGGGATAGTTATGCAGAAGCTGTTCTCAAACCTAAGCCAACTTCGACTGCATGAAGTAGGTGTAGAGAGCAGGGCCTCGCAGGCCAGGACTGAGCACCAACGTCATTGAATGGCATTTGACTCTGTGCAGCGAAAAGTGATGCAAAATGTGTTGCCTCTGGCCAGGTCCCTCCAACCCATCCTTCGTTTGCATTTAACAATCACAAGGCACAGCCTTTTATTGTCTGCTGTGAGGGTGAGACGGATGGTCTCACAAGTTTATATTGCATATTCGGGCATCAGGGTTCGGAAACTGTCCAGGCCCTGTGGCCAGTCCCAGAACCCCACCCTCTTTGGCTATTCAGCTAAAAGTACAGGCAGACTTTGGCCATGTATAGCAGGGGGGTCTGCAGACCTGGCAGTCCCTCTTCTGTCTCTGAGGCTTGCCCCGGTGTAGATATGCTGGGTTGACTAGTGATAGAGCGCGCAGGTCACCCGACTTTTTTATTACCAAATATGCCCACTTGGGCCCATAATTTATTTTCCACAATTATTTAATCGGGTAACCTACACTTTACTACCAGCAACCCTGTTCCTTTCTATTTATTTCCAATGTACCTGACTTACCAATCCTCGTCACAGGTACCTAAGATCACAATGGATCAAGGAGCTAGCTGAAAAGATAAGCAGTCATCACAATACAATATCAATAAAAAAAAAATGTTTGCACTCCTGCACCAACCCTGGCCACGGGTCAGTTTGGAAAAGATGGGAAAGGACCCTCAAGGACCAACACCCACAGCTTCAATTGCAACGCCTGCGCTACTCCCTCCCTGCAAGGAATCTGCCAATAACCCCGATTGGGTTCTCGAACCTCCCAGCAAAGTGCTTCGCCAGCACTTCTAAGTCTGCATAAACGCCAAATGGGTTTCTCGAACCTCCCAACAGAGTGCTTCGCAGCTCTCTGAGTTCAGTCACCTATAGAGTGCGTTGGGTCAGTGACAGGTCAGCTATTCAGACAAGTCAGACAATTTCTCTAGCTAAACCTACGCTAGTTATACTGTTTTTCGGGTCAGTGTACCACCCCCCAATGTTGCAAGTGTAAGGATCCCAAATTTTTATTGGACAAGGAAGGAGGTTAGGTCATCGCACCACCTAAAATTTAGACTTTCTCATGCTCCTTATTTGAATTTTCTACCCGCCCCTTCAATTTTACTTTTCCATGACATATGTTTATACATAACAATGGTGAATACAATTTTCTTATACAATTGTCGGCTTCTTCGACTAGGTGAGAAGGCTCTCTCCCAGGCTCATCTTGGCTTGTGTTGCCATCTGGCTTCCGTCCAAAGGTCATTTCTGTGGAGACTCGCAGATCTCGCGCAGACTCAGATTCAAGCAAGATCACGTTAGAACAGGCCAAGTTTTCGAACTGTTACATGAAATGGAAAAGAATAGTTTTAATACATAGAATAAATGATTTCACTGTATACCATGAGTTGCTATATAATTCCCATTACTTTATAATAACTCAAGCATTACGTTTTAGGCAGAACAGACAGCTTTGCGAAAGCGGCAATGCAAGCTTAGAGCATGTGAGAACGCAAAGCGGCCATGTCAGCTGTATTGCGCATGAGCAAACACTTTCCCACCAGGACTGCGAGAACGTCACGTCACATGGGTATGACTGACGCATGCGCAGTCTAAATTCCCGCGTAGCAGCAGCCATTTTAATGGCAAGCGTATTAGGTTTAGTAAACACATAGGCAAGCTTCACTGGGACAAACCTGTGTAGTGTAAAAATGTGCAATATTAGTAACACGAACATATTGGTTTAGTTTATTACCATTATTTGAGGTTCATGATACAAGCAAGTCGCTCAACGTGCGAATCCTTTCTCCATCAATCCCCTCTTTGATGATATTTACTATCATCACTATTAATGGAACCAGATGCCAACTTTTCACATTTTACCCATTTCAATCTCTTCAAATTTTCTATTCAGCCTTTTCTCTGCATCTTTATTAGGATGAGAATTTTTCATCTTTTTATACATTTTATTATTCAATCTTCTAGTTCGAGTTCTTCCACA
The DNA here is from genome assembly GCF_964263255.1 of Lissotriton vulgaris. Classification (NCBI taxonomy): domain Eukaryota; kingdom Metazoa; phylum Chordata; class Amphibia; order Caudata; family Salamandridae; genus Lissotriton; species Lissotriton vulgaris. The sequence goes on from NC_141695.1 coordinate 194,245,607, forward strand.
TTTCATTTCATTCCACTCTTATTCACAACATACTTCTGTTTGTGTTTTCGACATTTACAGCAAATTATTATGATGAGCACAAATAATCCTATTCCCGCTATTGGCATCAGTATTTTACTCACAAGACTTCTACCTAGATTAGAAAACCAATTACCTACAGAGGGGAGACCATCAGTAAGTCTCTTCCAGGCACGATCAACGTCCAGTGGTTTGAGCTCTTTTTCAAAATTAGTAATGTTTCTCACGTATTTCTTAATTCCAACACTTTTATCTGGAATATAGGTGCAACAATGTTGTGCTTTCAACATTCTACAGACTCCGCCCCCTTTTCCAATAAAGTGTCAAGAGCAAGTCGATTTTGTAAAACCATAGATCTGATCGCAACCATTTCGGTATTAACCATTAGGAAGCCTCCAGCAGTGTCAGTTGATAACCGATCTACTTACTACTGTAGACAATTTGCAAATCCTGTGTGTATTCAGAGCCACTCCTCCTGTAGGTATCATTGCACTAAATATATTACCTATTATTTCTCCTACACTTTCTCTTTTGCTATGTATTAATTCATTAGTGTTTTCAGTGCTTCCGGTGATTTTCCCCATGTGGTATATCTTTGGGAAGATAATACCAAAATAACAACTTCCATACCAATGGTCGGGCAATTTGAAGTAAGCCTCGTTCCCACATATATAATAAATTCCAGGAAACACAGGCTCTGACCCATCTTTGAAACCCCAACCTCCAATTACCTTGTAATTGTGTTCGCATTCACTGGAACCAATGAATATGTTATTATAATAACCAGTCTTTTCTCTGTGAAGACAAAGTTTCCCTTTCTTTTCGAAATCCAGCAACAATGCAGCATTAGCTCCACCATTTGAGGTGCTCTCTATATTTTCAGCCCACTTGGGAATTTTCTGATTTTTGTCCTTTGCTTTCTTTTGGAAACTCTCTCTCCTTTTCTCTACCATATTTAGAAACATTTTTCTTGTTCGTGTAATGTACAGGTCAAGCTATTTCTGTGTGCGTCATGTATACTTATTTTACCTATAGTTAGAAAATATTCACCCATGTATTTTGCTACATCTCTAGTAGTATGTACAGGATTCAGATTTCTTCGCACAAGAAGTTCAGAAAATATCACATCTAAGTTAGAGTAATAATACTGTAAAGGTCCTCTTCTATAGAATAAACTGGCTAAAATACTACAGGAAATTCCATATGTTAGTGGCAAGTGATGGTAGGTCACACCCTCAGCTACTGAAGTAGGTAGCTTCATACAGATGTAACAGTCTTCTATTTCCATTGCTTCTACGTAATGTACTAAAAGGTTTGCAAATACATTTAAATGAGTTTTGTTCTTGATTCTATGATAATGTAGCCCTTCCTCATCTGGTGTATCTAAGTCCATTCTAGTTTGTTTGAGGCTAACTGCTTTCTCTAGTGTATCTACTCTTTGTGGTGCATCTTCTGTTTGTAGCTCTTCTGTGTCCTCTGTCACTGGTTTAGTAGGATACAAATTAGTATCTTTACTCATCATGTAAGGAATAGTTATTGTTAGTCCTATCCATAATATCAGTACAAATGCTATGCTACACAAACATACTTTGCAGCATGTTGTGCAACAATTTTGCCTCGATCTTCCATTCACATTGGAATCAGACATTTTGGCTCAAAAGAAGCTCCAACCCCTCTTTGTAACTTTGCACAGGTTGCTTACGCAGGGCAACTTTCAGGTTGGTTTCACTTCTTCGTCAGTCTGGTCAGCAATCAATTCTTCATCACTTTCGTCACTTATCTCAAGGTTTTCAAAGTCTTCCAACACCAGATAAGTCCATTCAGGACTCTGATACTTGTTGTTTAGTCTTTTTATTCGAGCACTTCTTCTTTTAGGCTTTGTTCCAGACTGGTCAGGTTTATTGTAGTCTTGATTTTCTTGCTCAACTTCTTCGCCAACAGTTTTTAGTCTCAGTCTCAGGCTTTTGACAAATCTTAGTACTTTATCTCCTTTCTTGAATATTTTAACTGGCACTGTGCTTTGGCCCTCTTCAAAGGCTCTTTTATTTTCACTCAGTTGTGGCACATCTATTTCAGTGTCTTCTTACTTCTCTGTCTGACTAGTTCCAGGTCTTATTTCAGTTTCTTCTGCCTGGTTAATAAACTGGCCTTGTTCAGGTATGTGCTGGATTTGGCTTTGTTTTGTTTCAATTTCTTCTTCCTGAACACATTTATCTATTTCTATCAGATCCTGTTCAAACACTTCGAACTTTTGATTTTCTTCCGCTTGAACTTCTGCTCTAATTTCTATCTGTCCCTTTTCAGGCTCAGGAGTTTTTGGAGGTGTGTCGATAACCTGCTCTGTCCCTATTTGGCCTTCCTCATCATCAGATTTGATTTGGATTTCGATGATCTGATTATCTTCTTCTATTCCTGTCTCGTCCTCACTATCCCACTCTCTATCTAAGTAGGTTTGTCTTCTTGTTCTTATTGGATCGAGAGTCAGGTTGATTACTGGGACCCAATCATCTTGACTGGAGCTTGGTTGTTCTTCTTAAGCTACTTCAGAACCAACTTGTGGAGACCCCTCAGCTGCACAACGTTCAGCCTCAGTTTCATCTGGTTCAGTCACTTTCTTCGTGTGGCTGGCATTGATACACCGTGGCACACCTGCACACTTCACTGCTGTTGTGGTAACCAGAACCATCTGTCTTCGTTTTCCCCACTTCGGTGCAAGGCAACTCTTCCGAGTATGTTTCTTAATTACAACCCAATCACCTGGGTTCAAGTCATGGGCTGGAGTTGCTGGTCTGGTGACGGCGTCTTCCCCAATCTGGTGAGAGATAGAACGCACTTGGTCACCCAGTTGCTTGCAATATTCCAGTACCAAATCATCAGATATGTTTATCAGTTTGTGTCCTGGCACCCATGCTTGCCGCATTGCTCTTCCCATCAGTATCTCATGGGGACTCAAGCCAGTCTTCTGGTCTGGAATACTTCTAATTCCCATCAAGACAAGGGGCAACGCATCTGGCCATTCCATTTGAGTCGATTCACAAATTTTTCCCAATCTTGATTTGACTGTGCCATTCAGTTGTTCTACCACTCCAGAAGCCTCTGGGCGATATGCACAGTGTAGTTTTTTTGTAATTTTGAATGCTTCACAGATTTGTCTTATTATTTCGCTATGGAAATGCCCACTTCTGTCTGATTCATTTGTGACTGGAAAACCGTACCTAGGTATCAATTCCCTCAGTAACAATTTGGCTACAGTGATGCTATCGTTTCTGCGTGCAGGATAAGCTTCTACCCATTTTGAAAATAGACAGACAATGACGAGGACGTACTTCATTCCTCGACAGGGGGGTAACTGAATAAAGTCAATTTGTAATCTTATGAAAGGACCTTCTGCTTTTCCAATTGTACCTGGTAGAACTACTGTTTTCTTTCCGGGATTGAATTGCTGACATACTAAGCACCTCTGGCAGAGTGCCTCTGCTATGTTTCTGAATTTCAAATTGAACCATGTCTGTCTAAAGACACGAATCATTGCATCTCTTCCTAAATGTGTATCTCCGTGTATCAATCTAGCCATAGGAGCAAGCAAGCAGTCTGGCAACACAGGCATATCATCAAGGTAAACAATGACACCATCCTCATTCCTTCTCCGACAACCACATTTTCTCCACCTTTCCTTTTCCTTTGGTTCTGCTGCATTCTGCAAATCTCTCAGTTCTTCCCATGTTTTTATTTCTTCAAACACCATAAGTTGGCAGCTGTTTCCGCCTACCCCCATCGTTGTATTGATTGCTATTTTGTATTTGGCAAAATGTTGGGCCAGTTGGTCAGCATATCGATTACCTGCTGTCACTTTGTCATCACCAGATTTGTGAGCAGCACACTTGTCCACTGCCAATTCTTTTGGTAACTGGATTGCTTCCAGTAATTCTTGCACAAAATGTCCATTTCTGATAGGAGTACCTGAAGAAGTCAGAAACTCCCTTTGTAGCCACAATTGGCCAAAGTCCTGCACAACCCCATAAACATACTGGCTATCAGTGTATATGATTATTTTCATGTTCCTCCCAAATGTACAGGCTTTTGCCAGAACCAAAACTCAGTACCTCACACCTAGTCGGCTGACTAAGTATGAAAGAATCCTTGTAGGTGCAGGAAACGTAACCATTAGCATCACCATTGCCATCCCTGAAGATTATAAGATCACACGCAAAGACCGTACCGGCCACACAGGAGGAGGAATCGCTATTGTCCATAAAAAATCAATCCGCATCTCAACCAGCTCTGACACCAACCTCGCCAACTCCGAACACCTTCACTTCCAGATCCACATCGACCCCAAGACCACACTCAGAGGCACCCTCCTCTACAGACCACCAGGACCCCGCGCAAAATTCAGTGAAGAAATCACGGACTTCATCACTCCACATGCGCTCCCCTCCAAAGACTACATCCTTCTGGGAGACCTCAACTTTCACCTTGAAAAGATCAACGACCGCAACACCACCACCCTCTTGGACAACCTCGCCAACCTCGGACTTAAACAACTGGTCACTTCCCCCACCCACATCACAGGCCACACACTCGACCCCATCTTCACCTCCAGCAAACATGTCTCCTTCAACCACACTACGGATCTCCTCGGGACTGACCACAGCTGCGTTTACTTCACCTACAACAAGCCAAAACCCACCAACCACCTGCAACCAACTCTGCAAAGAAACTGGAACAAAATCACCATCGACCAGATCTCCTCATCGCTCCTTCTAAACACCCCAGCCCACTCTTCTAACCCAAACCAAGCCGCCGCCAACTTCACCCTTTGGTTATCCAACACCGCCGACACCTTAGCACCACTGAAAAAACGACAAATCAAACTTGGCAGCAAGAAGGCCTCATGGTTCAACGATGATCTTAAGAAATCCAAGAAACTTTGCCGCTCCCTCGAAAAGGCCTGGAAAAAAGACCCAACCACTAGCACCAAGGACGCCTTCAAAAACGCCACCCGCACACACCACCAATTAATCCGAAAGGCCAAGAAAACAGCATTCAAGGATCGACTTGACAACAACGCCCACAACAGCAAGGAACTTTTCAACATCGTCAAGGAGTTTACCAATCCCTCGGCCAACTCCAACGACATCACCCCTTCTCAAACCCTCTGCGACTCCCTAGCCTCATTCTTCCACAACAAAATTGCAGACATCCACAACAGCTTCGACAACCAACCCGGAGACCAACCCACCGAACCATATGCCGAACATTCTCCCCCCTTGAACACCCTTAACGACTGGAACCCAATCTCCACTGAGGACACCATCCGCCTGATGAACTCCATCCACTCAGTATCCCCCACAGACCCATGTCCTCACCACATCTTCAACAAAGCAGACTCCGTCATAGCACCACACCTCCGAGACGTCATCAACTGCTCCTTCAACTCCGCCACCTTCCCGGAAAAATGGAAACACGCTGAACTCACCGCCCTTCTGAAAAAACCCACAGCGGACCCCACCGAACTCAAAAATTACCGCCCCATTTCGCTCCTTCCATTCCCGGCCAAAGTAATCGAGAAAGCTGTCAACAACCAGCTCGCCGCTTTTCTCGAAGCCAACAAATCCCTCGACTCCTCACAGTCCGGCTTCCGAGCAAAACACAGCACTGAGACCGCCCTCATCGCAGCAACAGACGACATTCGAACTCTACTGGACAATGGAGACACAGTCGCCCTCATCCTCCTCGACCTCTCTGCAGCCTTCGACACAGTCTGCCACAGCACCCTTTTACAACGCCTAAGAAATATCGGAATACAAGGAAAAGCACTTGAATGGATCACCTCGTTCCTCACCGGTAGAACCCAGAGAGTCCGCCTTCCACCATTCAAGTCCGAGGCCACTGAAGTCATCTGTGGCGTACCACAAGGATCCTCACTCAGTCCCACCCTCTTCAACGTATACATGAGTCCCCTCGCGACCATCGCCCGCCAACACAACCTCAACATCATCGCCTACGCGGATGACACTCAACTGATTCTTTCTCTCACCAATGACCCCAGCACCGCCAAAACTAACCTACACGAAGGAATGAAAGAAGTTGCCGAATGGATGAAACACAGCCGTCTGAAACTGAACTCAGATAAAACAGAAGTCCTCATCTTAGGTACTTCCCCCTCTGCTTGGGACGACTCCTGGTGGCCGGAAGCTCTTGGAAAAGCACCCATCCCGACAGACCACGCACGGAACCTAGGCGTTATCCTGGATTCTTCACTCTCAATGTACAGACAAGTCAACGCCGTATCCTCATCCTGCTTCAACATTCTTCGCATGCTCAAAAAAACATTTCGCTGGATCCCCACCGAAACCAGAAAAACAGTCACCCATGCTCTGGTCACGAGCCGACTGGACTACGGAAACACCCTCTACGCAGGTACTACCGCTAAACTCCAGAAGAAACTCCAACGAATCCAAAACGCCTCAGCCAGGATCATATTAGACATCCCACGCAACGAACACATCTCTGGTCACCTGAAAGACCTCCACTGGCTATCCGTCAATAAGAGGATCACTTTCCGACTGCTAACCCACGCACACAAATCACTCTACGACATCGGACCAGAATGCCTCAACTCACGACTGTCCTTCTACACCCCCTCCCGCCAACTACGTTCTTCCAGCCAAGCCCTCGCCACTGTACCTCGCATCATCAAGACCACAATGGGAGGCAGATCCTTCTCATACCTAGCTGCTAAAACATGGAACTCACTCCCCACTTACCTTCGCCTTACCCAGAACCACCTAGCATTCAGAAAGCAACTTAAAACGTGGATATTTGACAAGTAATCCTCCCCCCCTCCCTAGGCGCCTTGAGACCCTCCGGGTATGTAGTGCGCTATATAAATTCTTTGACTTGACTTGACTTGACTTGCCAATGCAACCAATTCGGCTACTTGTGCAGACTTGACTCCATACAAATAGGATGCTTCCACTGGACCTCCTAAAGTACATACTGCATAAGCAGCACTTAAGCCTCCATCCTCATGTCTCAGGCATGAGCCATCTACAAACAGCTCGCAATCTTCATAATTTAGGGGCACTTCCTTTATATCTGGGTGTGGTTTTGTGCTATGCTCAGTCAGATCAAAGCAGTCATGCTCAACGTCTCCCCTCACTCCTGCTGTGAGTGAATTTTGTAGGAGGGTAGCTGGATTCAAGATATTACATCGGGCAATGGTTACGTTTCCTGCACCTACAAGGATTCTTTCATACTTAGTCAGCCGACTAGGTGTGAGGTACTGAGTTTTGGTTCTGGTCAACAAAATTACAACTGCATGTGGAACATAGACATTTACAGGATGTCCCATAATAATGGATTCACTCTGTTCAAGACTCATGCAAGTTGCAGCTACTGCTTTCAGACATCCAGGTAATCCAGCAGCCACTGGATCTAAAGTAGAGGAAAAATACACTACAGGACGTCTGGTTAAACCATGACTTTGGGTCAGGACTGAAAGTGCACAATTGTCTCGTGTGTCACAAAACAGTACAAACTCTTTTGAGTAATCAGGCATTCCTAATGTGGGAGCTGTACACAGACATTCCCGTAATTTCATAAAAGCTGTCATGCTTCCATCATCCCACTCCACCGGGTCTTTTGCTCCTTTCTTTGTCATTTTTATAAATGGTCTTGCTAGGACTGCAAATCCCACAATCCACTGCCTGCAGTATACTACAACTCCAAGAAACATTCTGATTTCTTTTTGGGTATTGGGCAGATGCATGTTTCGAATTATCCTAATTCTTTCTGTGGTAACTTTCCTGATACCTTTCTCTATCTGGTGCCCCAGATATTTCACTGAAGAGGTACAGAACTGTAGTTTGTCTGGTGACCCTTTATCTCCCCCTTCACCTAAATGGTTCAGTAAGGCAATGGTGTCAATGACACAGTCTTTCCTGCTTTTAGATGCCACCAAAAGGTCGTCTATGTATTGCACCAGGACTGATTCTCTAGGCAATACCAAGGATTCAAGCATTTTTTCAGAATTTGATTGAAAATTGAAGGACTCTCTGTGTACCCCTGAGGGACACGATTCCAGACGTAAACATGACTGTCGAATTCAAAGGAGAAAATAAATTTGCTGTCTGGATGCAATGGAATTGAAAAGAATGCATGGCATAGGTCGATGACAGTGAACCATCCAGCATTCCATGGTATTTGGTACAAGATCACTGCAGGGTTTGGCACAATAGGACAGCAAGGAACATCAATTTTATTTACCTTGCGCAGGTCCTGTACTACCCTGTACTTACCCCTTGGTTTCTTTATTCCAATTATAGGTGAATTACAAGGACTGCTCAATACCTCCCGTATGATGTCTGCTTCCAACAACTTTTTTATTTCAATAGCATCCCCTGCTTTCACTTCTGCACTCATTTTATACGGTTTAGTATTCGGGTAAACTGCATCTTTTTTTATCGAAATTTTAATTGGGTCAACAGTTGCCATTAATCCTACATCTTTTCCAGTAAAATCCCATACCTCTGGTTTCACTGTCTGTTGGAGCTCTTCCGGTAAGTCTTGTATTGTTAGTCTTTTAATTTCTGAGTCAGGTCTTATTAGCAATAATTTGTAAATTCCGTCTTCATCTGGGGTCTGAATTTCACCGCCATTTGGTGTGCAAAAGATGGTGCAGTTCATTTTGCACAGCAAATCTCATCCTTGTAAGTTCACAGGACTTGAATCACAGACAACGAATCTATGCATCTCTTTGAAATTTCCTATTTTAATTTCCATGGGTTCTGTAACTGGGGTACTAATTCGTTTATTAGAAACGCCCACTACTTGGATCGCTTCTCTCGAGAGGGGTAGTTTTGGAACGTCTGCTGTTCTCACAGTAGAACGGGTAGCACCAGTGTCCAACAGAAAGGTGACGTCATTTCCTTCAACCTTTCCTTCAATGTATGGCCCTGACTGGTCTACCGGCAAGGAGGTGCCAAGCACGCACTCCTCGTCCTCCCCCCTCAGGCACCGTCAGAAAGGATTGTAGAAATGTATCATTTAACAGAAATTGCGAAGTTGTTGCATTTCTATCCTCCCTTCCTTTCCAAACCTCTGCTTCTTCGCCCTCTTGTGCTTTACTCCTATAGTTTGGCCTAGGTGCACGAGGCAACTGACTCTGTTTTACCTGTTGCTGTATCTTCCGTGGTCCCTCATTCTGCGCCTGTGGATTTAAATAATTAATTTGCACATTATCATTCTGCACAGCTTTACACTCGTCCCGCCAGTGCCCCATTTTTCCGCACCCATGGCAGGGGAACTTTTTCCTGGCCTCTTCTCGATTCATTTTTACCCTTAGTTTTCCTCCACCCCCAGGGCTCTGATTCTGAGTATTTGTCATTTTGCTTAACTGCTGTTCTTGGTGCTCTGCTAATTTTACTTGTGCCCACATGACTTTTTCTTTTAATTCCTTTTTCTTGTTTTCCAGCTCATCTTCACAATACTTCGCATATTTCAGGACCTCATCTATAGGTTTAGCTTGCCAACAGATTTTATTATAAGAAATTTCAGGTCTTAATCCTAACACAAATCGATAAATGAAGTGGGTCATGTCCTTCATCTCAATATTATCCAAGCCACTGTATGTCTTGAACACCTGTAACAGTCGTTCATAGTATGAATGCACTGTTTCATCTCGATTCCTGGTAGTTCCATCTATTCGTGTCCAATCAGTTTCTTTTGCAGGCACCTTTCCTTTCAGGTACAGCATTACCTGGTTGTATTTCCTCATCACCTCCACTGAGGGCGCTCCTGTCTTTGGGTCTCTGGCGTATTCTTTGCTTTGCCAATCAACAGCAATTTTACATTCTGTCCATAAATCTACGGGAACTACGATGTCAAAGAACCCATCTAGATCTTTAAGGAGGCATTTTTTAACTTTAACAAATCTCTCAACTTGCCTGTACCTCTCTACAGGTTTCTCTTGTAATTTTGGGAAATCATTTGTAAATGACACAATATCTTGTCTGGACCATGGAGCATGTACATATCCTCCACCTGGCACTTCTCTCATAGGATACAATTTTTCTGCCTTGTCAGCTTCTTTTAAGACATATTCAGAAGTCATTTGTTTGGATCTACTATCTTCTTTTTTCTTTGACCGCCTGGCTTTTCATTTTTCTAATTTTCCCCATTTCTGTAACAGGTTCATCAATTCTCTTATCTGCACCTTTTTTCCTGATACATTCATGTTTTCTAAATCTTTGTCAGAAAATTCTGCTCTGTAGGGCTATTGCAACACTTTGGATCTGCTAACATCTATTCCCATGCTAGCTGCGGTGTCCATTAATTTTTCATGGAACACTCTTGTGTTTCGGGTAATACTTTTGCAAATGAATAGTAATTCTTCCTCACTAAGGGTGTTCAGCCTGTCCAATCCCACGTTCCCAGCCATTAATTCTTCCAATTCTATTCTTAATTTGTAAATATCTAACGGTTTTGGCTGAGGATTTATTTTCTCTAGTTCTCGGGTCCATCAATCTATTTCTTCAGAAGTCACTACTGTGGCACTTCTAGTACCAGACGAGGACTCAATCTGGACTTCTCTTGAACTAAAATGAGTGTTCTTTCTCTGTGAACTGCCTTCTGGTTCCTTTATGGGTAAATCCATCAGGGAAATTACAGATTCGCATTCACTTGCCTGGTCATCAACTATTAAGGGCTCTTTTCTTGGCTGCACTACAGATGGAGTTACAACTGGAGTTTTTGGACTAGCCTGTTTATCCCCGTACAGAGGAACAACTGGGCCAATAGTTACTGGAATTGTTAGAGCTTCAGTACTTGTATTTAACTGGGAAATCTTCTGGATAAGTTCAGTTCTCTGTTTAATTAAAGCCTCTCTCTCTCGGTCCTGTAATGCCATTTCCATGGTGGTTTCATGTACTATCTGTGGAATCAAGGGAGGGTAAATATTCGGTGCACTCGGATTTGCCATACTTGGTCCCTCATCATAATTTGGTTTCAGGAACGGATTTCTCGTATTCAGGGACTTGGGTTCCTCATTATACGGTGGTGGATATTTCAATAATAAATCCTCCAGGTAATCATCATCAGAGTCACCACTGGTCATTAAATGCTTTGTTTTCTCTGTCCTTTTCCCTCCTGCAGGCTCCTCTATGGTTAGTACTGGGTACAGTCCTTCTACCATCATGTTCTGTCTCCATTCTTTCATTCTTTTTTCTTGGGTCCCTTCCTGTACTTTCGGATAAAATTTTGCTAACTCTTTGTCAATTCTGGGTCTGTCTCGCTCAAAAGCCTCTATTTCCCATTCTTCTAAGGCCTCATATTGCGTTAGTCTGGGTCGGGGATGTACATCATTCATTCGAGTCCTCAAATTAAACAAAATTCTCCCATTAAAGGTACCTTTTAAAGGAAATACTAAAATTCCGTCATCCTTAGTGTATTCCACCCAATTTTCTAACCATACACAAGCATGGTAGCCTCTATAAACCTCATAAATGATGCGGGGGTATTAGGTGGTGGAATAATGACTCCTTCCCTAGTTTTGATTGGCTTGTCTTTCTTAAAATAATTCTTTACTCTGTGTACCAGAGTCATTTTTCTCTTGCTTCCGTACATAGCATTTAGTCTACGGCCTTTCCACTGATCTCTCACAAAACCTTGATATCTTGGATCAGGTCGAGTCTCGGGATGGGTCGGATACCACATATATTTCGCAAAGACTTAGATCGTGTGAAAATACGTACTTCTGTTTACTATATTCTTCCAATGCTAGCGCGTCTTTCAATTTTCGACAACCAATCAACACTGTGGTTGCAAATAATTTCGACCAATGGATGCGCGGGCTTTCCGTGAGACACGTTCTCACGCTCCTGCGCTCACCCCTCCTTTACAATGCTATCTCAGCTACACGCCCGCTGTTTCGACCAATACCAGCGCGGCACAGAGTGACATCAGCGCAGCTCCGCGACTGACTCTCTCCTTCACAATGTAACGGAAACTCAATTTCTTTTCTTAAAGTGCAAGTGCTTTATTTAATTTACAACGTAAAACATTTGCCACTGTACTCGAATGTCTAGAAAGGAAAGATTTGTTTCACTGCAAGTAAACCTCTTCTGTCTACTTTTCATATACTGCGGATAGATCCCTTCTGCCTATCCTTCACACAAGCATTAGAGAACTTGCTACTTCTTCGACTCATCCACTTATTTTCGGGATATATACTAAGTCTAAAGTTTCACTAGTGAACCATTTTGCTATCACTCAAGCTCCGATGAACCTACTACTCCTTCCGTGTGACCCTTACTAGTTTATATCACAATAGAAGTTTTGTTAGCAAACTCGTTGCTATCATTCATTCAATTATTCATACAGAAAACCCTAATTAGCGCTTCCAGTTCTGCCTAACCATGCACTAATTTTCCTCGAGCCACTGACCTCACTGCGAGGTGAATTCTCCTCAGCACCCGCTATTCTGCCCCCCGGGATTCCAGACAAACATATAACAATCACTCACGAGTTGTGTTAATACATAGATCAACATCATTTTACTAAAAATATGTTTCAAAACATTTCATAATATTTCAAAGCAATTTTACATTTGATCGATCAATACTTTTAGCAGCAATAAAATTTTAGCAGCAATTATATTTTACACAGTTATCAGCAATTAACCTATCTACCTATCTTAACTAGTCCTTAAACATCATTCTGCTACCAGAAAATTACTGATAGAGCGCGCAGGTCACCCGACTATTTTATTACTAAATATGCACACTTGGGCCCATAATTTATTTTCCACACTTATTTAATCGGGTAACCTACACTCTACTACCAGCAACCCTGTTCCTTTCTATTTATTTCCAATGTACCTGACTTACCAATCCTCGTCACAGGTACCTAAGATCACAATGGATCAAGGAGCTAGCTGAAAAGATAAGCAGTCATCACAATACAATATCAATTTAAATAAAATGTTTGCACTCTTTATAATAACCACAGACTCAGGAAGTTTAGAAAACCTTTATCTAATCATCATCATCATCATATGTCATGAGCATAAGAATAACACAGATAAGACTATCTATGACTAGAATTATAAATAACGTATAGCTATGAATAAGCCAGAGAATACTAATCATTTAGGAATCGGAAAATAAAGGGAAGGTGAAAATAAGGAACATGCTAATTTAGATCAACAGACTTTCACAACTTCACTAAAAGCGGGTAAAGAAAGGGAACATGCTAAATCAAAGTAGACTTTCGTAATTCACTAACTGTTAAAAGGAAATGAAACTTATGCAATTAGATTTATCCAGGTGTGCTTATTCTCTATAGGGAGGGTAAGAATGGAACATAAACTATAAAATAACGATTTAGCATTTGGGTAAAGGTAGGTAGAAAAGTGGAACATGCTAATAGACAAATAATACATGAAAATCTCATTTATAAAGGGACAGGGGAGAAAAAGGAACGTATGCAATTATGCTTTGCAATATTCGAGAATTAGAAATGCAAATATGGATGAGCAATCACCCACACAGACTTTATATTTACCTAGGATAGAGTGAAGACCAACCCTGGCCACGGGTCAGTTTGGAAAAGACGGTAAAGGACCCTCAAGGACTTAGGTGCCAGTAGGCGAGCAGGTACAGCTCATGGACAGTCAGGACAGGATAACCCCAGAATTTGGATCAGGACCGGGGTAACCAAAGTGTACGACCAACGCCCGCAGCTTCGGTTGCAACGCCTGTGTTACTCCCTCTCTGCAAGGAATCTCCCAATAACCCCAATTGGGTTCTCGAACCTCCCAGCAAAGTGCTTCGCCAGTACTTCTAAGTCTGCATAAACCCCGAATGGGTTTCCTGAACCTCCCAACAGAGTGCTTTGCAGCTCTCTGAGTTCAGTCACCTATAGAGTGCGTTGGGTCAGTGACAGGTCAGCTATTCAGACAAGTCGGACAATTTCTCTAGCTAAACCTACGCTAGTTATACTGTTTTTCGGGTCAGTGTACCACCCCCCAATGTTGCAAGTGTAAGGATCCCCAATTTTGATTGGACAAAGAAGGAGGTTAGGTCATCACACCACCTAAAATTTAGACTTTCTCATGCTCCTTATTTGAATTTTCTACCCGCCCCTTGAATTTTACTTTCCCATGACATATGTTTATACATAACAATGGTGAATACAAATTTCTTATACAATTGTTACAAATGTAGTACAGTTCGGCTTCTTCGACTAGGTGAGAAGGCTCTCTCCCAGGCTCATCTTGGCTTAGGTTGCCATCTGGCTTACGTCCAAAGGTCATTTCTTTGGAGACTCGCAGATCTCGCGCAGACTCAGATTCAAGCAAGATCACGTTAGAACAGGCCAAGTTTTCGAAGTGTTACATGAAATGGAAAATAATATTTTTAATACATAGAATAAATGATTTCACTGTATACCATGAGTTGCTATATTATTCACATTACTTTATAATAACTAAAGCATTAAGTTTTAGGCAGAACAGACAGCTTTGCGAAAGCGGCAATGCAAGCTTAGAGCATGTGAGAACACAAAGCGGCCATGTCAGCTGTATTGCGCATGAGCAAACACTTTCCCACCAGGACTGCGAGTACGTCATGTCACATGGGTATGACCGACGCATGCAGCATTTAAATTCCAGCGTAGCAGCAGCCATTTTAATGGCAAGCGTATTAGGTTTAGTAAACACATAGGCAAGCTTCACTGGGACAACTCTGTGTAGTGTAAAAATGTGCAATATTAGTAACACGAACATATTGGTTTAGTTTATTAACATTATTTGAGGTTCATGATACAAGCAAGTCGCTCAACGTGCGAATCCTTGCTCCATCAATAGAGCCTGGTGGTTCCGCCTTCGGGTGTGCCAGGCGGCGGGAACTAGCACCACTTCAGCCAGCTGGCCCCACTAGACTATAAAGCTTGCACCCAGTGATGATGTACATGTTGGTGGGACTAGTACCTTCGCATCCAGGCCTCATCAGTCTCTGAAACTTGCAACCGGTGGTGATGTACTTGGCAGGGAGCATTAGTACTTCTGCATTTGGGCCCCCTGAGTTCGTCAAGCATGCATTCAGTGGTGGTATACGGAGTGAGAATCCTACCACTCCAGCAGCCAGCCCCTTGAGCAAGCGATGCTTTAAACCCGTGCTGGTGTACCAGGTGGGCATCTTCTCGCCCGGGGCCCTAATGTCCATAAAGTTTGCACCTAATGGTGGTGTACTGGGTGGTCAGTACTGGCCCCATTGCAGTTAGCCCACTTATATCTGTCAGCGTTCCACCTGTTGGTGGTATACTTGGCAAATGGAACTGGATACTGAGTAGCTGGGCCCCTCTTGCCCATAAAGCTTGTACTATTGCCTTCAGAGCCGGGCACCTTGAGGACACTCAGTAGTAGTGCAGAGGGCATGTAGTACTGGTGCCTCTACAGCTGGTTCCTTTGAGCCAGTGAAACTAGCATCTGATGATTGTGTACAAGGCAGACGTTACTAGCCCCTCCTCAGTTGGGCCCCTTGAGTCTGTGACATGACACCTAATGGTGGTGTACCGGGTGGGAGTTCATAGCCCATCTGCAGCCAGGCCCTTGGAGTCCATGAAGTATACAAAAAGTGATTGATAAAATGTTAGAATCAATCTCAGCCATTGTAAATTACTTGGGTTGTACCCCCATCTATCAGTCAGTCAAAAGCACTTTATTTGGTTCATAACAAAAACCATAAAAGTATACTAAACATCAAAGTCAAGACCACTATAACAAACAATAAAGGGATTATACAAATATACAATCCATAAAATACATTATCATATTTAAAAACATACTCTAACGAGTTAGGTAAGGGATTTCATTACATCTGCAAATGTCATGTAAAAAGATTAATTCAAAAAGAATAAAAACAATTTATTTAAAAAGGAAACAAAGTGCTAGATCGCAATTCATAAATTCACCGCTATGTACAATGGGTCACTTGATTTTCCTCTTAAGTCTCATAGCTATTGTCAGGAAGTTTTCTATGTTGAAAATCTCCCAAACATTAGACAACAGCTGTAGATACAAAAGGGCGGGTTTAACTTGTCTGAAACCCTTGTCTTTGATGAGAGGCCTGATGAACCTTTTACGGATGGGGCGAAGGTGTTCACAGAAGAAAATAAAGTGTGCAGTGTCCATGATGGAAAATCCATCACAAGAACAGATCCCCAAATCTATCTCTTTAGTCCATCCTGGGCGATCTGTGAGCAGTATGGTGGAATTTGTTCAATCTAAACTTTGTCAATAAGGATCAGTGGTTAATATTGTTACCAATTCTTAAGTAAGGTTCCATCTCACTTGAGGTTATTAACAACTGGTGGGCCCTTACTGTTGGTTTACCCAGCTCCTTGTTTTCTCTGGCCAGAGATGCCATCAGCTTATGCGTGTCTTTCACCCATTTAACATCCCCCTTCAATAGATTGTTCGGCTGATCAAACAGCTCTGGACGACCCAGTTTCACTGCCAATTTTTTAACATTGTTCAGCCAGGGGATGGAGTTGCCATGCTCAAGGGTTAAACAGTCCCTGAGAATCTCATGGATCAGCTCCAGCTCGGGGTTCAGCCAAATTGTTATACATTTCAAGAGCGGGGCTATAACTATGCGATCTTCTAGATATTCTACACCACACTCTTGATGAGCGATGTAGACAGAAGTTGACTGCGGGACGGATAAGATAGATTTCAGAAACTTATCCACTGCCACCTGCAAGGCCTTTACGTTTTTAAAACCCCACAAATCAGCTCCATACATTACTAATGAAATACATTTAGCATCGTATATCTTTAACACCGCTTGCAACGGTTTCACCCCGAGTTTGCGTGCAAAACCCAAGACAGCCAGGATAGACCTTGTAAAAGGTATTAAGTTTTGCAACCAGTTGAGGCAACCATGTAGATTTATCATCAAAAATAACCCCTAGGTATGGAAATCTTGACACCCTAGACAGAACATGCCCTTCACAGTGCAAAGTTTTAATTCTTTTGGGTTTACTGCCCACAATCACTACATGCGATTTAGAGAAATTTACACTGAGATCCAGCACTTTCATAAAAGCAGCAAATGAGTTTAAAAGACATTGCAGCCCTACTGCTGTGCGTGCTATGAGAGTGGTATGGTCCGCATAAAGTAATCCCGGAATAAAGCGCTTGCCTGCCCTCGGTATATCCTTACACACCTCAGTTAAAACAATACCTAAGTCGTTAATGTAGAGTGTAAAGAGTAGGGGGGCTAAAATACAGCCCTGCCTAACCCCATTTGTGATCCCAATCTTACCCGTACTATTGCCCATGTGGTCATATCTGACTGTAGCAGAGAGGTCCCTATGTAGATCAGCAAGGAGATATACAATATTTTTTTCCATGCCCAACTTAAGGAGCAACCCCCATAGTTTGGACCTGTTCACACGGTCAAAGGCCGAGGAAAGGTCCATGAAGGCTAGATATGGAGTGCCCCTGTTGGCAATTGTGTATTTCCCGATTAGTAATTGTAAATTAAGACTCTGATCTATGGTCCCACGACCTTTCCTAAACCCGTATTGAAGGGACGAAAGGGTATTTGTACCCCCATCTATCGTTATTTTGCACACCTTGCCACATAAATTATAAGAAAATCATTGTTGACTCTGCTACAATCAGAACAGTCAAGCTCAAACTGTCAAGCCAGGTCTTCTCTGAAGCTGTACACCAGCAACCCAGGACCAGTTTTGCCCTTGCTATGTGTTCATCAGCTGGGTATAGCTTGGTTCTAGTGACACAGTGTGCACGAGACCTACGTCTGGACATACTGTCCCACTGAGGTCGACACACTAAAGTATACAAAACGTGATGGATGGAATGCTTGAATTAATCCCAGTCACTGGTACTTACTCGGGCCGCATGCGAGTTATTTTGCAATCAATGCCATTTCAGTTAGGATACAGCTTTATACAAATCAGTCTTGACCCCGCTCTACTGGGAACAGTCCAGCCCGAGCTGCCATGCAAGGTCCTCCCTGAACTAGAATACAAGCAACCCAGAACCAATTTCTTTAAAGTTTCAAAAACCTTTATTCATTTAAAACGGCAGATTTCATGTTACCCAAACATTGTTTAAGGTGGCCTGACATTTGACCAGGTGAAAACAGCACACAGTGCCAAGTCCTACATCAGGTTTACATCTAGATGCTATTGTATTCGGAATGTAAAATAAACTTAACATTAACACTCATGGGATAACATTGAATTAGTAAACAAAGAAACAAATAAATAAAATAATGTATGTCTTTCAGAAACTTAAAATCAGGAAACATCTATCACTGTAGTGATACCAACACCATTCTGAATATGTGTTCACCTTGCCCTTATTTAATATGTTTTGCACATATAATCTTGTACCAAAGAACATGGTAGTGCATAAATGACTTTGGGGGGAAGGATCAATAAATGTTTGGCTCTGAATATAGCATCTTTGAAGCAATTCACAATGGCCCAAACCTTTTAGTATGGAGAGCTGGATTTGATCAGACCAAAAACCACAACCTCCTTGAAAAAGATGACATCTGTATTTAGGGATTATAGCCATACCCCTGCCAAAGCCCATACTTTCTGTGCTGTAGGGCAGTACCAAAGAAGGTGGTCACAAGATTCCTCTGAGAGACATCCCTTCCTGACAAAAAAAGGGGGTCCAGAAATTCTTCTCTGATATAAAAGAGACAGAAAGGCAGGCACCCATGTACTATGGACACTGCCAGCTCATGATGGATATTTAACAGGTACCGCACATTTCCCCAGAATGCTTTTGAAGTCGGATCTGAAAAGTCACTGTATACGTGTAAGAAATGGTGTTGTTGATTGACTGGGGTGTCAGCACTGGTCAAGCAGCAACCACAATCCTGGTCATGGTAAGGCACAAGAAAACCCCAAATTTACCTGTGCTCAACCCTCTCGCAGCTTGGCACAGAGTCAAGTTTAACTTAGAGGCAAGGTGTAAAGTATTTGTATTACAATTCAACAGTAACACAGTGAAAACACACCATAAAAGAGTGTGCAACCCTAATAAAACAATTAAGTGATTGTTAATAAATATAACAAGACTAAAACGACAAAAATCCAATTAGTAGAACTGGAGATATCAAATTTTACAGTTTTTAGAGAAAGCAGCCCCAAAATTCACAAAGTGCCAACTGTGGAAATCTGGTTGCACCAGAACTGGACTATCACAAGTTGAGGCTGACCACGATGGATCGTGTGCCTATCACACAGACCCAGTTATGCCCAATGAACAAAGTACCCTAATTCCTGGTTGCGGAGCGTTGTGATGGTCCATGTCAAGAATGCGGCCCATAGCAGAAACAACGTGTTGGTTCCAAGATGCAATAAGGGTGCTGTGCAAGGTTCTGTTGCATTGTTGTCTTAGTTCCCGTTGACAGGGCTTGTGATACGAAGTCCGGCATTGAGGACGCAGCAGTCGGGCGATGTGTTGGTTCTGAAGAGCTGCAAAGCACAGCAGCCCTTCATCCTGGCTGAGTAACCACAGGTCCACAAGTCTGCTGAAGTAGTGGTGTCTGAGGTCCAGTATTTATACAGAGTTGTGGCTTTGAAGTGGGGGAGAAGCTTTTTTTTATTGGATTTTATTAAACATATGCAGTGTAATGTAATGTAAATGCAGACTTGTATAGCGCAGCTATCACTCTGAGGAGTATCTTGGTGCTAAATAAGGAAACCAGAAGAGGTGGAAAAAGCCGGTATGCTGCTCATGGCGCATGGAACTGGGGAATTCAAATCAGAGTTTTGCACAGTATGTCTGGAGCAGTATAAATCCAGGTTTTGAGGGCCTTCCTGAATACCGACTCAGAAGCAATCTGGCAGAGCTGAGGAGGCAATTGATTCCAGGCCTTTGACCCCAAAACTGCCAGTGATTTTCCACCCCTAGACACCAATCTAAAGGTTGGAATAGTCAGCAGGTTTGCATTGGAAGATGTAAGGCTACGAGAGGGAGCATAGCGCTTAAAACCAGTTTGAAGGTATTGTGGTCCACGTCCATGAAAGGCCCTAAAAGTAATAATAAGGACCTTGAACAATACATGTTTGTGAACTGGCAGCCAATGCAAGGTATCTAGTGCAGCAGAGGCGGAAGATTTCCTAGGCCATTTTAGTACCAGCCTGGCAGCTGCATGCTGGACCATCTGAAGCCTATGCATGACTGATTTGTTGACTCCTGCATAAAGGCTATTGCAGTAGTCCAATCTGAATGTAATGAGTACAACAACAACAGTGTGCCTAGCTGAAAAGGGGAGTAGGTCAAAGAATTTCTTCAGATTTTTATAATATGAAAACATGTGCCTGGAACTGCCAAGGATTGTTGCTTAAAAACTTTATTCCGAAGTTTCTAGCTGCGTTTATTGTATTAGGAGGAGGGGTGGCATTTTCTGGCCACCAAGATTTAGGCACGAAAAGGTTTTGTTTGCCAAATGGCACAAAATCTCTGTTTTTTCCGAGTTACACCTCAGATGGTTGTCATTCATTCATGTGAAGGTAGCTGAGAGGCACTTTCTGAGGTTTTCTTCCGTCTCAGTAGTGTTATTGTCAAGAACCAGAATAAGCAGCGTATTTTCCACATATGAACTGGTATTGATCTTATAGGACAATATTAGCTTAATCGGGGGGACATATAAACATTGAAGAGGGTTGGGCTCAGGCTCGATCTCTGAGGGACCCCTGATTTCAGTGCTTTTTCTTCTGAATTATATTGTCCCAGAGTGATCACTTGGCGCCGATCTTGTAGAAAGTTCTTGATCCATTCTAGAACATTACCCGATATGCCAAATGATGCAAGACGGTCTAAAAGAATGATATGTGAGACCGTGTCGAAAGCCGCGGACAAGTCGAATAGGACCAAGACGGCATTCTTACCCTGATCCAGGGCTGCTCGCAGTGTATCATCAGTATACAAAGGGCGGATTCTTTTGAGAGCTGAGCTCTGAAGCCTGACTGATTCGGGTGCCACACATTTGTTTCCTCTAGGAATGTGGTCAGTTGTTTATTGACAAACCTTTCAGTTAGATTACACAGGGTAGGAAGAAGCTAAATGAGTCGCAGGTTAGAGAGGGTCGTAGGATCAGCCAGTTGCTTTTTCTGAAGGGGTTTTACCGCCACAAGTTTTCATTCGGATGGAACTTTGGCTGTGAGAAGCGAGGAATTTATAATATTGTTGATGGTAGGGTTTACAACATGAATAAGAACGTGTAGTAGATTGAGGGGACAAGGATCGAACGGGGAACCTGATTTGATGGATAAAATAGCCCCACGAGATTCCTCTGGCTGGAAGGTTTTCATACAGGTAGTGTCTGTGTCAGGAATATGTTTTTTATATATAATAGGAGTAGGAAAGTCCTTTATAAGTGTCAGGACTTTTCCGTGTACAATCCTTTAGCAATAAACATGAAAAAATTGCATATTGTGCAAACCAAAAGGTGGCTAAATCAGCAGTGTCAATCGGATACAGTATATCAGTGCTTCACATAAAGAAATGAGATATCAGTTGAAATAATGCAACAATCACATGCTCAATTGTCCGTATTTTGTGGGGGCTCAGCTTGCTCAAGTGGGGGAGAAGCTTCTAGAGCTTTACCTTTGAAGTCCCGTAGCATCCTGCCTTCCCTGCCTTTGCCTAAGACTACCTACAGGTGTCATGCAGCCCTTTCGTTTGAAGACATGACACAGCCTATGAGATGTAAGTGAGGCTGGGCTCAGCTCCTCCCTCCCATCCTGCGCGTGATGATGCATCCAGTCACACCTAAGCTCCCATTGTGTGTGTCTGTCTAGAAGAAATACACAATGCCCCACTGCCAACTACACCGAGTCATGTGACAATAGACCGGCTGTAGGCACCAAATGGATAAGGCAAGAAAATGTCAACATTATAAAAGTGGCATTTTTGGAATGGCAATTTAAAATCCGACTACACCATAAGTTAGGAACTTACATTGTGATTTCAGAGACACCAAACTTGAACTGGTTATTTCTTCCCTTTCCGAAATTACACTTATAAAAGGTAATCCATCAGCTCAAATGTCATTCTATGGGAGAGATAGGCCTTGCAGTAGTGAAAAACGAATTTAAGAGACCATGTTCAAATTAAAAGTACATGTCCTACCTTTTAAATACATTGTACTCTGCCCTCTGGGCTGCTCAGAGCCTACGCAAGGGGTGACCTACATGTATTAAAAAGGTCTGGCAAAAGGTTTATTTTGTTAGCCCAAAATTGCAGTTAGAACTGCACACACAGGTTCTCCAATGGCAGGCCTGAGACCTGTTTGAAGGTCTACTTAAGTGGGTGGCACAACCAGTGCTGTTGGCCCATTAGGAACATTTTATTCACAGGCCCGAGGTACATGTAGTACCACTTTAGTAGGGACTTATAAGTAAGTTTAAATATGTCAGTTGGGGATAAGCCTATATTACCATTTTTAGAGGAGAGAGAGCACAAACACTTTGGCACTGGTTTGCAGTGGTAAGGTGATCAGATTCCTAAGGTCAGCAAAAACAAGGCTAGGGAAAATGGAGGATGAAGTCATAATCAGGGGGAACACCACCCTAAGGCTGACAGGTCTAACACACTGAATGGTAGCTGTAGCTGTTCCCCAGTGACTGCTTTTTGAATAAGCTTGGACGAAATAAGGCCCAAAAGAATCCCTTTTAAATGGTGCTTCTTATTGAAATTCCTCGGGTAAAAATAAGCAAAAGGACAGGATTCTGAAAGAACCACCCTGTTAGACATTGCTATGTCCCATGCTCTGCATACCAGAAAATCCAACCAAAAACTGGCAAAAAGGACCAGTTCCTTTCTTCCTTGTCTTTACAAATGCTCCCTTTTATCATGTTGGAAATAACCTTGGATTGTATTCTGAGGCCAATGTTTGGAGCATTCTTGCCACCCAAAACCACAGGTTTAAACATGGAAACCCAAGCCACTTGCCCTTGCTTCCCTCCTCAAATTAATAAAAAAAACACCTTTGCATTAGTATCAGGCAGTTTTGGGGGATTGGCAAAAACAAGAGCAACATAAAGAAGGCTTGACAGAAGTTTTGTCTTTGCATCAAGAATTTTACTAGTCATAGTGAGTGACCACAGCACCGAGACTGCTCTCCTCACAGCTACAAACAATATCCTCACCCTCCTAGACCTCTTGGCCACATTTGACACCACAACAAAGTCCTAGAATGGATCCACTCCATTCTCAACAGCTGAACACAGAGTCAGACTTCCACCATTCTGCTCTGATTCTCTTCCTCAAAGACAAACCCACTGCTGCCAAGAGCAACTTCCACAACGGGATGAAGGCAGTCGCCATCTGTATGAAGGACAGCTGCCTCAAGCTCTACTCAGACAAGACCGAAGTTCTCATCCTGGGCTGCACCCTCCACTTGTAGCGCTCAAAACCATCCCCCGCACACACATTCACGGACCACTCACAAAACATTTGCATCATCTTGGACTCCTCGCTCTCAATGATCTGCTAAATCGACGCCATCTCATCCTCCTACTTCCACATTCTCCACCTGCTTCAGAAGATTTTCAAGTGAATCCCCACCAAGTCCAGGAAAACGCTAGTGCTAGTGCTAGTGCTAGTGATCCAGCGCAGCTCTATAACAACCTTTATCCCTCACTCCACTTAATCCAGATGCAACCACTATTTACTCAGCGGTGGGGCCCATAGCACCCCGAGTCACACACGCACATACACATTACATCTGAATCAGTGAGAAAGAGGCAGAGCTGCTGGCTAGCGGGGTACCTAGGATTTATACTCTATACATTATATACATTGACTTTATTCTATATATGCTAACATGTTATCTGGAAAACCCTACACCAAGGCACTCCACTATTTGGTCAATAGATCATCTAGTAGAAGTTAGTTGATGGAGATTAAGACCAGCTTAATCATAGTTATCCCTATAACATTATCATTTATTTTGTCATGACATTTAATTAAATAAAACCACAACTCGAGTTTGAAATTTAAATTTTGTTTCATCTGTTCATTTAGGAAACCGAATTTTAGTTTTTTAAGACAAGTAAAAATTTAGCCATTTATTTAGTACATGTTAAAAGAAAATGAAATTTAAAAATCATATTACCTAGCTCTGTTATAAAGAAATAACCGAGTTGCACGAGTCTTAATCTGCCTCTCAATTCTTCTCAACGGCTCAAAACTGCATCGGTCTTCTTCATTGCTCCAAAAGTTAAAGTCCAAAAATATTTAAAAGTCTCTAGCATCATAAAATAGTTCAAACCGACAGCATGTTGTGGTGCAAAATAAATTCAAGGAGCAAGCTTTTTTACTCTTTCCGAACAAGATTTTTTATACCCTTTTTCACTAACTATCTGACTAAAATTGAAACTTTTAGGGTCCACAGTTCATTCTGATTGGTCTATTAGCGGGGTGACTATGATCACCTCATCCCATCTCTGTAAGAACAGTTTTTCCAAAATGCATAGTCATTCTTGCCCGTTCCCATGAATGTCATCTCCATTTATACTTTGTCATTCAATCCATTTGAAACATAGCCTTCCGTTCCCATGTTCTCAGATGCAAAACAACTCTTGGCATCCTCTTGCACTCCTAGGTGAAGTTGACCTTGACATCGCTTGCTGGATGTACCAGGCACTTCTGCAGATTTTGCCATTTTCTTCTTGGCACATGCGTAGAGTCTCTCTCTTTCAGGCCAACGCTAACACTACAGTCAGCAGCCATTTACAGCGCCCAGGCCACGTAGACCTCAATGAGAACTAGTGCGAAAACAAAGACAGTAAACATTAGGATTTAGAATTATAGTTGTTCTGTTAACCTCCCACCTTTATAATATTCCCTATTAGTAAGGTATCAAGTGGAAGCACATAGCATTGTTTACTTACCAAGTGTATTTATTTTTCTTTTTGCCACAAAAGGACATACACATTTCATAAAAGCAAAACAAAACATGCTGTTTCCGTATTATTTTAGTATGACTCCTTCACAATTGTTGATAGATTAGTCTTTGCAAATAGCAGTTAATACCCAGGGTAATATTGATGTCTAAGTGCAATTTTATTGGTTAATTATTCATGCTTCAAACGGTTACATTGAATATTGTTATGCGAGTGTAACTTCACAGGTGGTGCACAAAAATGTTTGTCTCACCCCTGCTCCTTCACTAGTCAGCAGCAGACTAGACTACGGCAACACACTCTCTGCCAGCACCACACAAAAACTACTAAAGAAACTGCAGAACATACAAAACGCCTCCTCCATACATCCTGAACATTCCCCGCTACAGCCACATAACCAGTGACCTGAGAGACCTCCACTGCCTCCTGTTCAACAAAAGAATTACATTCAAGGTCCTCACACATGGATACAAAGCCTTCCACAACTTTTACCTGCATACCTCAACCTCAACCTTTTCTTCCACATAACCCCCTTCCCACAAGACCGTGACTGGAGAAATATCCATCTCCTACCTCGCATAAAAGATCTTGATCTACCTGCCTCTACATCTTCGGAAATCACCATCTCTGCCTCAGTTCTGGAAGGACCTCACTGAACTGCAGATCCACCCCCAACCCCACTCAGCGCCTTGGGACCCTAACAGGTAAGCAGTCGCGCTTTCCATTGATTGATTGATTGATTGACCCCAAAGTGTGATATTGTAATTGAGCTTGGACATACTTTCAGACCAACTTTGCAGACTACCATCCTCAAACAAAACCAGGCCAAGAACTTTGATGTGACCTTGCACCACTTTAAGGCCCCAGTCAATGTTGTCTTCTTTCCAAGTTACATACATAATCTCACTCTTTTCCAGGATCATTTGTGATGAGGATGCAAAATAAAATCTACTGCAATACCACAAAACCTGTTGGATTGCAATGTTGTCTGAACAAAAAACAGATATCGCATCCATATAGGCAGATGCAGTGGCAGAACAATCCATTCCTCCGGGGACAGGAATCCCTTTAATCAACTTATCAGCCCTCGTTGTTGCAATATGGGTTTGATGACCAAAACGAACAACAGGATGGACAAAGGGCATCCCTGCCTTACTCTTAACAGAATGGTGAAAGGGTTAGTTAATATGTCATTGAACATGACTTTACTGTGACAATCTGAGTACAATAAAGTAATCCATGACTTGAATTTAGGACCAAAATTCATGTGCTGTAAATCCTTAAACATAAAAGGGTGGTTCAGCCTATCAAAGGGTCTAAGTTGAGTAAACACAGTGATAGACACAGGAATAAACCACAGTCTTTCACATATGATAGCATTGCTCTAAGTGAACATAGATTGTCAGACATTTTGCACCATAGTAACCAGGTTTGTTCTGATCCAATGACTGTGGAAACAAAAAGGCCTCAATAGAAGGAACATCATCTTAGAAAAGATTTTAACATCTACATTAAGAAGACTGATTGTACGCCAGTTTTTAACATCAGTTCTGCCACCTGGTGATCACCTGAGCTCCTTGCTCCACCCCCGCTGATGGCCGTCTGCTGGTGATGCTGCAGCCGGCGTTCTGGACGGCGTGCAGGCTAGCTGGCGTTCGAGTGCTGAATTGAGGCACTTTGGTGGCTTTTGGAGGCGTTAATTTCGGCCGTTTTCGGACGTGTTTTTGCCGCGATTTGCAGCGTGTTTACAGCGGTGGCAGCCGCAACAGGGAGGCCGTTTTCCTGGTGAAGAGTCTGAGGCAGCAGTACTACTCACCTGTGCTCGACCTTGAGTTCTTCCTGGTTCTCCTGGTAGCTGGAAGAGTTGAGCAGCCTTTAAAAAAAAACCAAACCCTGGACAGATACATTCCTGAACAGTTTACTTTATTCTTGGACACACCTGGGACGTGACAGCCAGCGCCAGGAGGCGCCTACAAACAGCGGAGCACCGACAGCTCCGTGGGGGATATTTCCGTCCTGTGGTTGAACGGGAGGCGGACCAGCAGACTCCCGGGGCACTCTCACACCCTCTGGAGCACACACCCCACCGAGCGCCGTGTGGGATCGGCAACCAAGACCAAGACCCAGACTACAATTCCCAGGTGCCCCGGAGGCAGAGGCGCACCTGGGACGTGACAGCCAGCGCCAGGAGGCGCCTACAAACAGCGGAACACCTCCTGTCCCCGCGGGACGGCCGGGCTAAGCCCGGGCAAAGGGCGGGCCCTCTGTGGCCCTCAGAGGACCTGAGGAAGACGGGGCGGGCCACCCCACTTGGTCCTAACTTTAGAGGTACAGAGACATTATACCTTATACATATCTATGTTCAATTGTCCAGTGTCGCAATCGGGCCCTACGTAGTCCTCCCATGATGTCTATTTGGGAAGAGCTTAATGCCATGTGCGGCACTAACTATGTCCCTGATATATTAACCCCCCCCAGAGTGGGTAAAGACACTGATCTCATAAACTGTACCACCCAGGCTGTACCTGTATCCCCTGATTTAATCCTGTTTAACAACGAGGAAACTCCATTAAATGTCGATCTAATGTGTTGTAGCTCCTCATCCTTCCCTGCCAATCCAATTGTATTAACGCCACATAAAGCAGGGACTACATTAAATAATCCTGTTCCCCCCCTTCAATCGACCATATTGGCCCAATTTGAGCGATTGTTGAATGCTGCTCTGTTACCCCTGGTCACTAAAATTAAGGAGTTGGGAGACAGGTTGACAAGTGTTGAACAAATAGTAAAAAGGACTTACCCACCAACTGTAAATTCTGCTGTTTCCCCACGTTCCACGCTCTGTACAAACCCTGACAAGCCTATTTCCATTGAACACAGGAAAGCACGAACAATTGACCCTGCCCTGAGCATACCCTTCCCAAGGGGACGTAATAACACTCTTAAGCCTACTAGTGCCCCTTATAACGCCTCTAGATATCCTCAGGCAAGAAGGCATAGAATTAATTTACCCCCTGAAGCTGCCCCCTACGTGTCCGTTCTTTCCGGGGTGCCTGAACTTGGTCAGGGCAATCACGAAACAAGCGAGGATCTGCTAAATAAGACCATCTTTTGGCTTAACAACAACAGACCGCTGCCGCCCGCCTTAGATGGCGGAATTTTGAGCGTCAGGAGGGTGGGGTGGTTAGGCAGATTGCCTAAAGACATTCCGGGAGACCTGATATTAATCATATTTAAACACAGGAACATTGTCCCCTATTTAAGACTTTCTCAACCAAAACCCGGAGATGGCCCTATTTCTACTTGGGACTTGTTTGATTTTTACCCGGGCCCCAGAGTAATGAACAATAACACTTGGTGAAAGGGGACTCTGGCTACCACGTGTTTATTACTCTTATACACAGGCATGTAAAATGGAAAAAGCCCAATATGTTCTTAATAATTGTATATATGTATCTTGTCGTACATGCTATGTCATTTTTCTTTATGTATCAAGGCCTAATCGATTGCTTCACGCTAAGGTTGGTTCTCCAGATCTTGCTTTTTAAATGGTTATGATTTCTCCGATACACTTTTTCATTTTTATTTACTTATTTTAATGAATTGATCAAATTGTTTGTTTTAAATTATTTCTGTAATTGTATGTTTGTATGATATTTTATGAAATATTTACGCTTATATGATATTTCTTTGCTGAATATCGAATAAAGCTTATTTTGAACCTTTGAACCTTTGAGTACAATAAAGTAATCCATGACTTGAATTTAGGACCAAAATTCATGTGCTGTAAATCCTTAAAAATAAAAGAGTGGTTTAGCCTATCAAAGGGTCTAAGTTGAGTAAACACAGTGATAGACACAGGAATAAACCACAGTCTTTCACATATGATAGCATTGCTCTAAGTGAACATAGATTGTCAGACATTTTGCACCATAGTAACCAGGTTTGTTCTGATCCAATGACTGTGGAAACAAAAAGGCCTCAATAGAAGGAACATCATCTTAGAAAAGATTTTAACATCTACATTAAGAAGACTGATTGTACGCCAGTTTTTAACATCAGTTCTGCCACCTTTCTTTTTATAGATACTCCATATACATTCCCTCTTAGGGAATTTGGAAGAGAAAGGTAGCATAGAAATCTACAAGTAAACCATGTACACCAGGGGCTCTCCCCTCTGGAAGGCTTTGTATAGCTACTAGACCCAGCAGTTTCGGGCTGGCTGAGATGCATCACGGTCAGTCAGAACACACCGTTTCAAATAGAATGGGTATGATACACTTGTCCAATTATTTGTGCTTACCCTATGGTAACTTGGCACTGAGCAGCCAAGCTTATCGTTAGGGCTCCAATGTATAGTGTTAGCACAGCACCCCCCTCGCAACACATTGTGTTCACCACAAAAAGAGACTGCGCAATATTTGTAAAAATACTTGTCTTTATTATGAAATCAGAATGAGATACACATTGTATATACACTCTACAGATATATGTAATTGTTAAAGCACCTCTGTAAAAATCAAAACGAAACACACGTTGTATATACACCTCACACTTATATGCAATTGTCACACTTTCCCATTACAGATTGTCAAACACTTACAAGTCTCTGACTATGTCTCGTGACCCGGCCCCTCACTCTTGCAACTCCACCAGCCAAAGATAAATATTGCAACTTCTGGCACCCTGTTGACTGGACAGTCAGAACCACCTAATACGGAAATACACTTTTACATAGTTTCGTCTACTCGGATTTGACCTCTGGAAGCCCGACGGCACCTCCAGGAGGTAGGGATCAATACTCCCCATAGACAAAATGTTGTGACCCAAGAAGCTAGTGCACTCCCAGTCTGGAGAAATGTTTCCCCCTCAAGTGAAGGTGTGAACTGCCGTAGACCCTCGGCAGAGAGCTGCAGGCACACGAACAGCCTCAGGTCTCGTCTAGATCTTTTCCAAAACAAAGCCCCCTGTGGCATGAGTCCAGGGAGAAGACGCTATTGACCTTGGAGATAGGGCACCATATCAGGTACTGCCTTCCTTCCAAGCGGGAGGCTGAAGACAATCTCAGCTCCGGGCTCAGGTTCCACCGACATACCTCGGACGCCACACGCTCCAGAGCACCTGAAAGCACAGGTCTCCTTGATTGCAAGCACAGGTTCCTTGGAC
The DNA here is from genome assembly GCF_964263255.1 of Lissotriton vulgaris. Classification (NCBI taxonomy): domain Eukaryota; kingdom Metazoa; phylum Chordata; class Amphibia; order Caudata; family Salamandridae; genus Lissotriton; species Lissotriton vulgaris. The sequence continues at coordinate 194,275,757 of NC_141695.1, forward strand.
GCAGCAAGCTTCCCCTGCACTCCTCAAATCCCTGCACTTCCAATGGCTGCTGATCTTTGTGCACATGCCTCTCTTGCACAGAGATGATGGTGTATGTCAGGACGGTTGTTCTTGTCCCAACCACGATCACTTCCACCTGTCTCCTGCGCATCCAGTCTGGTCCTGGACACAGTGAGATCCATTGTGCCTCTGGGATCTTGTGTACAGGTGGCCAGCTTACTGACCCTTAGACGCAGACCATAACAATTGGCACTAGCTCCTGGACAGCAACACCCAGGCAAATCCACCAAGTGATACTCCCCTTTTTGAAGAATGACAAGCTCCACGCCACCACAGATTTGCATATAGTCCAGTTGAAGTCCCTCCTACCTTAATGATTTCTCGTGTCAATATCCCAGTATCTAACCAGCATAGTATGGTTCTGATTCCAAAAGTGTCTCTACTTTTGGAGACCGAAGCCCCAGTACTTATACCCACCATGGCCTTTGAAGATACGATCAGTTCAAAATGCCACTTTTGAAATGTAAAGGGCCCTCTCTAAATTGTGTCCTGTCTGCCATCCTACCCCTGAAGGTCTGATCACAATCTTTAGTTGGGCCAAGACCCTGCCTCTTGGAATGCAGGTGTCAATTTCATCGCTACGTAACCGTCCCAGAAAGGCCCTTCAGAGCCAGAGGTCGGCATATTCCCACGAACTCCTAGTTTATGGCCCTCTATCAGGAATGCACAGATGTGGCTATCTCCCTAGCACTAAAGTCTGAACTAAAGAGACAGGCCACCAGGCACACAGAGCCATGCAGATCAAAATTCCCACCACTGTAATGTTGAGCACACGCACACTACTAGAGAGGATCCACCATTCTGAACTCATCGATACGGAATACTAAAATGTTACTACTCTGGCCATAGGAAATATTGCTAGACAGGGCTTCCCCGCATCGCCGCATATTAATCCAATGCGAGAAACAAGCCCCATCATACTGAACATACCATCCAACATAATTCACGACTCTCGCAGGCGACACATACACACACCTGCCAAACCTCTTCCCAATACCGTACCCTGTCACTAGGGAGAACTCTGATATAGCAAAAGACATGCAGAACCTTGGGACACAACTTTGTAAGCATCAAGTGGAATAACTGTAACAGGTATGCACAGGCCCCACCGGAGCAAACCTGTGGCACCATCGATGAGCCACTTCCGTAGATAGCAGAGCCATCAAGGCAGGCCCACGAAGGCACAATCAAGCTACATGCTCCCGGCATAGGTATTACTCTATGACAAGGAACTTACGGCTAACTAAAATTAGTCAATCATATACACACTGCCCTGCAGTATGTACATGATCAGCTCAGGGCTGCGACACTGGATGTCAGTGCCACACGTGCTCCATTCCTAAGCCAGCAAAAAATAGCTCTTTCTATGTGTTCAATTACAAAATCCCTTTCTATATCTTCCTTGCCTTCTTCGGCAAAAACAATGTTACATTTTGCACAAAACAAATTCAGTCCATTGTCTGTTTCCTTAGGGCTATAAAGTTTTTTATAGAAGCTATGCAAACATTCTTCAATTCCTTCAGTTGTTGTACGCTTGTTACCCCGTGAGTTTAACATGGCATCCATGATTCTCTCACCAGCTTTAGCTTTAAAAAAGAAAAATCTGGAGCAGGTCTCGTTTTCTTCAAAGAATTGAGCTCTCCTGAGGATAATAAGACCTTTAGTAAAATCATTGTACAATGAAGATGTTTTCTGCTTGATGTTATGTTAAATTGTTTATTTGCCGGTTCAGGGAAGACCTGATATGGCAGTTCGGGCTGGACTGTTCCCATGAGGCACAGGGTCAAGTCTGATTTGCAAATAGCTGGGTCTGAACTGAGGTGGCGAAGTGAGCTAAAGAACGCTCCTGGATTGCCAATTCTGGTAATCATACCTAAATGTTTCATAAGTAGACATGTCATAGAGTAAATTAATATTTAGTTTTCACAATCCTTTTCCTCTAAGAGGTTTCGCAGCTATGGACACACCAACTGTAATCATGTTATGGTCTGAGAAGGAAACTGGAATGAGTGTTACTGAAACTATCTTATCAGATGCGTTTGCAAAGATAAGTTCGATTTGGAACTTTATGGAAGAATTGGAACTAATCCACGTATATTTTGGACCATTATGGAGTAACACTTTGTAAGCATCCTGAAAATGAAAGTCTGCAACTATATTAATCAGTAATTTGGAGGTACTGTCAAAGGACACTGTAGAACAAGATGTTCTATCTTTAAGATTTAGTAAAGAGGTAAAATCCCCTCCCTAAACATTCACAATAATGAGGTGGATTTAATGTCCAACCCATATTCAATCTACACATATTAGTCTCTCCTTAACCACAAGTGGTACCTTTTGAATAGAAAAGTCTGAATGGCAAAGTAAAATGTCTACTCCTGAATTTCCATCAGTATTGCAGCCTGACCAGATTAAAGGCCCACAGTTCCACATTCTCTGTAATTGTTTATCTTTTAAAAGTTCTAGACTAGAACTTTCCTGTAAAAAATATGACATTCATCTATATTTGTTGTTTCACAAAATAAGAAACTGCTGATCATTGCCCAAATACCTCACAATAATACTTCCCTAGAGAAGCATCAGAAAACATTCAAATATAATTGACGTTGTCGTATTTTATTTATAGTCCTAGTTCCTATTTCTTTTCTTGGTCTTTCTCCTTATCACAGGGGTTATGTTTTGTTATGTTATTAAAATTTGTAGAGCGCACGTATACCCGTAGGTGTCTTGGCGCTATGGACGGGCAAGGAAGTCTGCACTGTCGGCTAGTTTTGGAATAGCCAAGTTTTCAAGCCTTTCCGAAAGCCAATGAGAGAGGAGGAATTTCTGAGCTCAAGAGGGAGTGTGTTCCAGAGTTTGGAGGTAAAAAAGTGGAAACTACGCCCGCCCCATTGCACGGTGCGGGTTATTGGTACCTGAAGTAGTTTAGAGCCTGAAGACCGCAGATTCCTGGTCGGTTCGTAGCAGGAGAACAGATTTTGGAAAAAGGTCGGTCCTTTGTTGTTAAGGGCCTTAAAGGCTATGGAAAGAGCCTTGAATTTAATCAGTTGCTCCACCGGAAGACAGCAGTGACTGAGTGAGTTCTGGGGATATTGAGAAGCAGTCTGGCGGCCAAATTTTGCACGCTTTGAAGTTTTTTAAGACATGATCAAAGCTGTGACAACGGTAAAAGCATCTTACGCTTTTTCATGCTTAAGTTTACTGCTTTCATCCTGTGCACACAAGTCTCTCAAGTAATTTCCCTCAAGACCAGTCTCTTTAGCATCATCGCCATCTTTCTGCTTTCTTAACGAGATTGAAATGTCCATTGCTGTTTCAACCTCATCCTCAGTGATATTTTCATCCTTGACCCATTTAATAACCATGCCAGCAATTCCAGTGTCAAAGAAAGATGACTGATCCAGGACTTTACAAGCATAGTCTCAGCTCACAAGTCTTTTAAGGAAACTTTAGATACTTCTCCCTGGGTATCAATGGCATTTATAGTATCAGATGAAGCAGTTTTTTCGGTTTGTTGGCTTAAAGTAGAAAGTATATTTGTAGACGCATACAAACTTCCATCCTCATCAATGTATTTTAGCTGCAATTCATAATGTGCATCAAGTTGCACATTTGATGTTTTATTGGCTGCACCTGTGGTGGAAATTAGGGATGAGCCTTCAGCAGTGATTACTTCATTCCCTACTGCTGGATCTAGTTGTTGCTTTTCAACACTCCCCCTAGAGGCCTTGGAAAGTGTTTGCTGTGATTGGACAGTCAAATCCATACCAGGGGTGGGAGAAATTATTGCTTTATCAAGAGCACCTAGTGAAGCTCCCTCATTGGGTTCAATGTTCTTTCCTGCCTCATTAACAACACTTGCTTGCTTCCCCTCCACAAAGGGAGTTTATTTTCATGAGATTTATTGTTCCAGAGTGATAGCCACCTTTTGATCAGGCACATATAAACCAGTTTGGAATTCAAGGTGCTCCTGCTGCAAACCAAGTAGTAGTAAGCTCTTGGGAGCCAGTATTCCAGGCTATCTGATAGTAGGCCAAGTGTAAATAGATGGCAGAAAAGTACCTGGCTTCCTCTATATTAGCAAACATCTCCTGAATGTGGGCTAAGGGATGGCAATCGATAAGTATATTATTATTCAGAAACCTCAAATCTACACGTAGACAGAGATCTCCAGTTTTTTTTCTAGTGAGAACAATAAGTGAGACCCACTCCGAAGAGTCAGTAGGCATAATTATGCCTTCTTTAGTTAGTTTCCCTAAGCGTTTTTTGAGTTGAGCTTGCACACTGATAGGAACTGGTCTCACCTTGTGAACAACAGGTACGGCTTATTTTGTGTTTGAATCCTTCCTCAGTTCCTATTTCATCTGAAAACATTGGGAAACTTGGAAATTACACTAGGCAAAATGTCAAAATCAGAATTAATAGAAAGTTTGGGCATTTCACCAAGAACAATGGGATTTTTGTGTCCAGATTTCAAATAGAAACATGTAAGAAGGGACCCCCTCAGACAGGTAAGTTGTGGCCCAGGAACAGAGGGGAACAAGCAACAATTCTAATGTAAAGACGTTCCTGCAGTGGCCTTCTAATTCAATTACACAATTATGTTTATAAATATCCAAACCAGGTGACAAAAGATAGATAAAATACTGAAATTATTCAAAACATATACAAATTTATTTTTTCTCTTTTTATCTTTTAGTTCATATAAGTTCTGTTATCAATCAGAAATCACAAGACAAACATTTTTCAATTCATATCAAAAATTTCAAGACAGGTACAGTTGAGTCATAAATATCTGCAACAAAAAAATATAAAACATACAACATACAGAATTATTTAGTAATACCCCTTGGTAACACCCATATCTCTCAACACACTCACGTGCTAACAATCATACCACACTCAAACTACAAACTAGGATGGTGAAAGGAACTGAATTAATATTTAGCAAGATGGCAATGCTAAAAAATGGGCCAAGATGTGACTTAAGGCTCCCGCAGCAGGTCTACGCGCGTTTCGGCAGCTTTAAGCCGCCTTCATCAGGACCTTTTTCATCATGACTGTGCAGATACCAAGGGATCAGTTGCATCACACAGCAATAGAATCACCAAAAACGTCTTCAGTGCATATAAGGGGACAGGACGTCCTATGCCGCCAGTAAGTAACTTTTTTTAACGTTTGAGAAACTTGTTAAATATTTGTGAAGAGCACAGATTCGCAGCTTATTCACAGAAGGTTGTGGTCAGGGGAGGCTTAGGGCTTCGACGGTCAGCTGGCATGTTTTACACCATAGTTTCAATGTACGAGGGGAATCCTTTATATATGTTGAAATTGCTCCACAGTCAGTCCCCTCGTAAAGACCGCAGTTTGGGCCGTATATCCGCACCGCACGAAGCCTCCTCCGCCAGAAGGAGGAGGAGGCTTCGTGCTGGACGCTTGCGTCTGGACGCTTGCGAGGATTAATATAACCCACGTGTGGCAGTGTTGTTAATCAACATCAACGATGGACTCTAAACCCTATCGACCCTGCGCGGCACCCATTTTTGAAAAGGATCGTGATGTTAGTATTGTGTAATAAAACTATTGTGAGCCAAGCCATTGTGATTCATGATCAGTATATGGATAGACTCAGTAACATGGAAGTACAGCTGTATGTAACATAAATACCAGAGGATATAACAAAAAATAAAAGAATTTTTTACAAAATAAACATTGCAATATGCAAATAAAATGATGTTAAAGAGCGCGTGAAAAGGCAATAACATGTTCAAAAAGTAAATGAGTAAATGTACTGATCTCCACAGTGCTATAATTAAATGTTGAATTACAAAGTAAATCAATTGTCAATATGCACATTGAACGGACTGTATGAGAGTTTCGATGACGAATCTTAACATCCCTTGAAAAACATTATCATTGCAGGCTAACGTGCGATAAGTAAACAACATGGAATCTTAAAGAGAGTGCTAGGAAACAATGTCCAAATAGTGCTTGCCCTATCGTTTCTTAGTTGTGGTAGGATTGGCATGACTAGTATACACTTCTAATAAACACACAAAGGTGGCACCCTCAGAGAAAATCTTGGCTGCCCACTCTTTCAGAGATTTATTTTCACTCTTCGCACAGCCATGATTTCACAATTCATTTTGATAAACCTTCTGTAATTTTTTCTATTTAACTGCATCTGACATGTATCCTTCATGTTATGATATCCCCCCGGATGATTGTTAGGTCTCCATTTAGGAATGGAATCATTGTATTGATTATGTTATATTTTTTTTAGATTCCCCTGAAGAAGGGTGCAAACAGCACCCGAAATGCATTGGGATTTACCATTGACAAGCATGTAATCCACACTATTCGCATTTCTCAAACTTGAAGCAACAGTGCTTTTGAATAAAAGAAGCATCGGACTACGTTGGATGAATTTTCTCTTCAAAAATGCTTTTCTACTTTACAATATTTGTATTGATGGTCTAGTTGCACAACGCTATTTTGAATGTTTTACTACATGAAGTTAACAAGCAAATTTTTTCATTCGATATGAGTGATTAACGGTAGTGCAGATTCTGTCTAGAGCAAGTCGTTCTAGTCTTTATGTTCTTTCAGAATTCGTGGTTAGGTAGATCCACCTCAGAATCAGCACACAAACCTGGAATATTTTTGGATAAATTGAGAAATAGAGTATTTTGGTACTTTTTGAGTGCATTATTGCTGTGTTCACGCACATTATACTTACCTTTCTACCACACACAGCACTTATAGCACCACCCCCATAATCATGTCTTTCGAGGAAATACTTCATTTGACAGAGAACAAGGCAGAAACCAAAATGTATAGAGCTTCAGAAGCACAAGAGATTTATGGCCTAATCCGGGAGGTTCGTACATTTGACCTAACACAAGGACCCGTAACTCAACAACTTAGACAGTTAGAATATCTAATGAGGTGTGAAATAAATCAGCGTCTCCATGCCACCACTCTGGTGCAGTACCAAAAAGCCAGTAGAATACCGTGGGGCTTAAGACTCCCACTAAAACCTATGATGTTTAAAATGAACAGAAAGTTTATGGACAAGTGGTACGCCATACTTAATAAGTGTTCTTTAGACCTCATCCTTTTAATTGTGGAGGAATTATCAAGTGTTTATTAGGTTTAGAACAAGAAATTCATGAGCTACAGAATTCACTAAATAACGTATGGCAGGGGAGGATTGGTCATCAGCACTGGAGGACATTAACAAAAAATTGGACCATTATGCTAAGGAGATACACGAACGAAAAGTCCGAAAATTTAGAAGGGACAAAATAGATTACAAACTTGATGAAGTGTATTCATGGGTGGAGGTTTATGCACAAAAACACACATTTCAGAAACCAGGAGCTACTTCCTCTGAAGAAAGCCTTGTATCAATTAGTGATACTAGGATGAGTCGTCCACCGGTCCCAGTACCAACTGACAGTACACAAGTTGTTGCACCATCCACATCTAAAGTGTCTTTTTTAGACCCAAGCCCGGCAGCCAACAATGCTCCCATGAGCTCAGGGTCAACAAAAGGAGATCTGGAAAAACCTGCAGAAGCAGTGGAAAGCTCAAAGCAAGTAGGCAGCAGGCAGAAGAAACACTAGTGGTGAACATCTCCAGTACTAGACTCAATAAAACATAGACCGCAATTCTCAACACCGGTATCTCGTTTATACCCACTTTCCATGCCAGGGCTTTAGACACAGACATAGAAATATATACATTTGTGAGAAAACTGCGTCTTAGATATATTTTTTTCTACTATTGAAGTGCCAATGTCCCAACAACAATAATACAAGGAGTTTCGTCCCAAGAGTACTTTTGTAGCCCCCATCTCGCACAAAGTAATAGATTCTTTTGAAACCCTAGTAAAAAGAGATCTGGCACTTTTGCCCAGGACACAAGTCAAACGACAGAATTTAACGGTTGCAGACAGGAAGGCATTAAAATCTTTAAAATTGAATGAGTCCATAGTATTCTTTCTGGCAGATAAGGGCGGCGCCCTTGTAGTAATGGAAAGGAGTTACTACAAACTTAAGGTTGAAACTATACTGTCTGATGAGACCACATATCTTCCACTCAATCAGGACCCTACTAGAGAGTTTCAAGAATCCTTCCGGAATTTACTGTCACACGCACTTGACATGCAGTGGATTACAGAAAAAAACAGAGATTACTTGTATCTGAAGCATCCACGTAGACCTTCGGTCTACATGTTACCGAAAATTCACAAGAATTTGAGGGATCCTCCCTTTCGTCCCATAGTATCGGGATGTAGCTCAATTCACGAGCCACTAGGGCATTATTTAGACACATTTCTGCAACCATTTGTTCAGTCAGGGTCCACTTATGTGAAAGATACAACACACTTTTCACAGCTCATTGGGGAACTCAAACTACCCACTGATCAAGAGGTTCGGTTAGGAACAATCAATAAAAAAAAAAAAATGTAATGATGATACTTGTAAAGCGCACTGTTACCCCATCTCGGGGTGTCCTGGCGCTGAAGACCGCTGGGGAACCCGTCCTGGCTTTCCCTGTGAGATGGTCCCTTATAGGTATCTCCAAGGTGAAACCAGGCATCCCCGGCATCTGTGGGGGGCCGTTGTAGAGATGAGGCAAGCTTAATGCCCAGAGTTGCCGAGTGTGATCCTTGTTTAGAGTAGGCACCGAGGCGAGAATTATCGAGTCCGTTGACCCTGGTCCACAACCCTGCCACGTCGGGAATTGAACCCTGGTCCCGGGCCATTCTCTGCTTCCGGGTCTGCTGCCTCTAACCAGTGAGCCACACCACTCCACTCCAATGTGGTGTCGTTGTACACCTCGATACCACATTCAGAGGGTATAGAGGCAATTGGGTGGGCTTTATTACAGCAAGAGGATGTGGCAGTAAATAAAATCTTTCTTTTGGAATTTCTCCAATTCAGTCTCTTCAATAGCTACTTTAACTGGAAAGATCGGTTCTTTTTACAGACCAATGGAACCTCCATGGGTTTTTCGGGGGCCCCAGCTACGCAAACATTTTCATGATGAAATTTGAACAGGAGCATATCCTTAATGATTCATCATGGACAGATCGGCTTCTGATGTATCGTCGATACAGCGACGATATATTATTGTTTGTCAGGGAAATAGGTGTGATTTAGAGAAGAAATTGAAGGAACTCAATAACATAAATTCGAGGGCACAGTTCATCTACACATTGGACACACATAAGATTGCATACCTGGATGTTGCCTTAGAAATTAAGGGCACAGAAATAGCAACTAAGGTTCACCACAAGGGGACTGATCGAAATATTACCCTTTTGTACAGCAGTTTCCATCCTGAGGCTCTTAAAAAACACCTTCCATTTTCCCAGTTTCTCAAAATGAAACGCATTTCTTCTGATGAATCAACATTTAAAAACGCAGTAGCTGAATCTAAAAAAACTTTTTGGAGAGGGGATACCCTATTGAGGTTTTAGAGGCATCAGACAAAAGAACAAATGATATTTCTAGAGAACTGTTATTGAAGAAAAAAGAGAAACCACATTTGAAAAGAGAAGTTTATGTTTCCACATTTTCTACCAGGTCACCGGCGATTAAGAAAATCATTTTAAATCATTGGGATATCTTACAAACAGAGCCAGATTTTAAAGATCTCTTTCAGGATCCTCCCATTTTAGCTTATAAGCGATCCAATAATTTACGTGAGATACTCAACAAGAAAACGGTGAAATTCTGACACGTACAAAGGGATGCAAAAGTGCTATAACTGTTACCCCTGCAATAATGTCATCACTGGTTTGCAGACCTCTTAACCTTGGTCAGGGAAACCTATAGCCTTCAGATTTACAGCTAACTGTAATACACAGAATGTCATATACTTGATTCGTTGTCCTTGCTCGCTTTATGTAGGCAAGACTGAAAGAGCATTGAGGGTCAGAATGACGGAACACAAGAGCAGGATTCGCACAATTACATTGAGCTCTCCGCAAGCCACTCATTGGGCGGGGGCGAAACATAGGATAGCACAGATGAGATTCACTATCCTTGAGGTAGCGCCTCAAAGACAGGATAGAGACATGATCAAATTTATCATACAGAGAGACGTTTTGGATCAAACATTTGAACACATTGGTCCCACATGGGCTCAATGGTAAACTGGAACTCTCATGGTACTGTACACCGATGTGGCAGGAAGGTTGATTATGATTTATTTGCTATTATGGTGTTTCAGGCAGACAGAGAACCAATTCTCAATAAGAAAGAACAGGGCACAGATATCATTAGTGTCTACATTTGTCAATATCACACTATATAATGTGATCAGAGATCGCACTTTGTACAACATCAGTCTCATATGGTTGATCATTGAACGTTTTTCTTTATATTACTGAGTGTTCACAATGTGTTCTGTTCATGACTTAGTTGATCATGCATACTAGTTCATAACATTGTTTAATATAGGGTAAGCATTATTCAAATATTGCTGTTTAATATTTTTTACCATATTGTACACATTCATACATCATTGGATGTTTATATTATACTTCGTCTATTTTTAGGTTGAACGTGTAGTGGTTTTTCTGATCTGTAAATTTGCAAGATCACTTACGATTGGGCAAGCACTATTTGGACATTGTTTCCTAGCACTCTTTTTAATATTCCATGTTGTTTACTTATCGCACGTTAGCCTGCAATGATAATTTTTTTCAAGGGATGTTTAGATTCGTCATCGAAACTCTCATACAGTCCGTTCAATGTGCATATTGACAATTGATTTACATTGTAATTCAACATTTAATTATAGCACTGTGGATATCAGTACATTTACTCATTTACTTTTTGAACATGTTATTGCCTTTTCACACGGTCTTTAACATGATTTTATTTGCATACTGCAATGTTTATTTTGTAAAAAATTCTTTCATTTTTTGTTATTGCTTATATCCTCTGGTATTTATGTTACATACAGCTGTACTTCCATGTTACTGAGTCTATCCGTATACTGATCGTGAATCACAATGGCATGGCTCACAATAGATTTAACACACAATACTAACATCATGATCCTTTTAAACAATGGCCGCCGCGAAGGGTTGATAGGGTTTAGAGTCCATCGTTGATGTTGATTAACAAACACTGCCACACGTGGGTTATATTAATCCTCGCGCGGGTCCAGATGCGATTCTTTGGAAACTCCGGGATTGTCAGGATCGATGTTCCTTGCACACCAGTAAGTTGGACAGCTATACTTTAGAATTAGAGTGCTCGTTTTCTCATGTTGATAGATGGCTGACGGCCTTTTTTCATTTTATTTGCAGTACGATCTAGCTAACAGTAAATCGTTGACTGAGCTACATAACATTAGTGATATTAGGCGTGATATCAGGTGTTTCCGGCAGGTTGAGGTTTTTATGACTGATTCCAGCACGTCATAGGTGAGAGTAGATTACATGTTTATTACATTTAAGTTTGATGTTTGTTTTAAGTATTGGCATTGACTGCTTTTGGATATGTGTTCATGTGACACCAGTCCTGCATTGGCAGGCTTCCCAGGTCGACTACGACCGGGACAACTGAATTTCTTATTATATAGGTGAGAGCATACACGAGTGTTGTTTGTTGCACTTATGATTTTCTTTTTAGTTTACTGCTGTGCTAGAATGGTTGTTACCTTCATATTTCAGAGTTTTATCTTGACACACAATCCAGTGGGTTACGCTTTACCACGGTTTTCAGGTACTTTTTTATGGTTCTTGGTTTCTTAGTTGTGGTAGCATTGGCATGACTTGTATACACTTATAATAAACACACAAAGGTGGCACCATTAGAGAGCATCTTGGATCTGGTTTTCTGTCTGCCCATTTTTTTAGAGATTTATTTTCACTCTTCGCACAGCCTTGATTTCACAATTCATTTTGATAAACCTTCTGTCATTTTTTCTAGTTAACTGCATCTGACACGGAGCCTGCATGTTATGATATCCCCCCGGATGATTGTTAGGTCTCCATTTAGGAATGGAATCATTGTATTGATTATGTTATATGTTTTTGAGATTTCCCCTGAAGAAGGGTGCAAACAGCACCCGAAATGCTTTGGGATTTAGCATTGACAAGCATGTAATCCACGCTATTCGCATTTCTCAAACATGAAGCAACAGTGCTTTTGAATAAAAGAAGCATCAGACTACGTTGGATGAATTTTCTTTTCTCGAATGCTTTTCTACTTTACAATATTTGTATTGATGGTCTAGTTGCACAATGTTATTTTGAATGTTTTACTACATGAAGTTAACAAACACATTTTTTCACTTGGTACGAGTGATTAACGGTAGTGCAGATTCTGTCTAGAGCTAGTCGTTCTAGTCTTTATGATCAATCACAGCTTGGAAGATCTGACCTTTAACCTTAACATTATACATATTACTATCAATAGTTAAAACAACATTCAAAAATCTACTTGAGCACTCTTGAACATTGGTGTTAGCATTAGCATTGGTGGAGGAGTCCCTGTGTATCCGGACATTGGTTCTAGCACCCTGAGACCTGCAAATAGCTTTAGAATGTCCCAGCTTTCTGCATTTGACACATTTCTTCCCAAAAGCATGACATGACGGGTTATTGCCTATGTGATTCCTGTACATACAGCGAGAATGTATAGCCTGCCTTCCTTTATCATTACTAGACTATATTCTAAATAGTAATAGTATCATTGTTAGGAAAGAAATCGAACAATGCTGCTCTTGATTGGCCAATGCCTGAGTAGAGATAATTGATCGTTCTATGCTTTTGGCAATATATATTACTTCGGAAAGGGGTGGATTCCTGCAAGTGAGTAGTCTTTGTTGCATCTTTTTAGAAAAACAATTGAACACGAATTGGTCTCCTTTGTAAATGTCAAATGAATTCTCAAACTCAAAAGATGAAGCTTAAACTCGTAAAAGCTGCAATGTACTCTTCAACCGATTCATCAGTAGCGGGCTTACGCTTAAAGAAACGGTGTCTTTCCATAGCAACGCTAAGCTCCTCAGAAAACTAATTTTAAGTCACTCTTTGTCCTCGATGTAGACATTCAACACAGCATCACCCACAGGAGACGATATGATGTGAAGATTATCACAGATATTTTGGGCAGCAACCCCCAAATGGTTATATAGTAAAGCAAGTTTCCTAGAAGAATATAAGCAAGGCCATCAATGGCAAACAAATACTATCAAAATTGCATACCCACTTTCTCTACTTAATTCCAGGTTTACCTGTTTTTGGGACGAATGGACGCAGTTGTAGCACATTTTGTGAGCTGGCCGAGGCTAAACAAAATTCAGCCCAAATAATAAACATTAAAAAACCAATATAGGCAACCATTTTATTTTTCAGCAGTATCTTCTGTAGGAAGAAGAATGTTGAGAATGTGAAGTCAGCCTTTAAATGAGAGTTAGCCCGCAGTAAAACAAGTAAAATCACTTGTCACAATGAAAGTGTATGGGAAAGAAACCCAAGCCCTTGGTATGTCAAGGAGAGACTATCTTACTCTACCCGTACTTTATGAGGGCACAGCAAATCCTGGAAAATATGAGACTCTATGCCCAGCTAGTTTTCTATTTCCGGATTCCCAGTGAATCATGTTTTAAAATTCTTTGAAGGCCCACACGTGACAAACTGGAATTTGTACAAAATAGTCCATATTCATTTTTAATACTGCTTTTCTTTCTTTGTTTACTTTATTTTATCAGCCACAGGCCATTATGCAGCTCTGGAACTCATTTTAAAGTGCTTTACTCCTATGTTTCAGTTTTAAATATGCACTTATATGAAGGAGAAATACAGGCTTTACGTGATATTTGAATTTTATGCAGAGGCATTAATATCCTGGTCAAGGCCACGAAAAAACACCCAAGGGCATATTTACAATGCCCCTGCTGCACTTTTATGCTGCAGACGTATCACTTTTGTGGCGCTTTGGAGGCACAGTGTTCCGGCCCATATTTACAAGGCCATGCAAAGCCACCTAGCGTGACTTTTCATGGCCTTGTAAATATGGAGTAAGGCATTGCTTCACTCTGCGTGAAAGCGCTGTTCCAGGGGGGTTGCTGTGGGTGTTCCCATGCAATTCCCGTGATTTACAACATAGAGTAAATCTGGGACAGTGCAAAAACCAATACCTTCCTAAAGCAGGATTAATGAGGGGCAAGTTTTATAATTCACCTCGTTGCTTCCTCTTTCCACGTGTGCTGCATTCTGCAGCACACATAGAGTGAGGAAAACACTCCATTTGATTGGTTTTGTGCTGGAAGGTGTCCCTCCTGCACAAAAACTATTTGTGTGTTAGCGGTGGAGAAAGGGCAGGAATGCGCTGTATCTTGTAGATATGGGCATTGCTGTCCTTTTCCTTTGACATAGGGAAGAGCAGCTAGAAGACTTGAAGCACTGCCCTTTCGCCGATATATTGTAAATATGTCCCCCAGTTAGAAACCTAATTGGCTGGTTCTGGTGGATGTACATGCAGCTATAATGGCTTGAACTGGCTTGGTTGTGTGAATATTTAAACTGTTTGAAAGGAACGGCGCAGGGCTGGCATGCTCACATAGGGAATGGGACTGGACAGGACCAGGCTGGTTTAGTTGGGGTTAGTGGGGCTAGAATGGAATTAGCAGGACCACACTGGTACTGGTGAATGTGTCTAGGATTGCCTTCGACTGGATGTGCTGGCTTTGAAGGATGTAAAGGCTCAGAGTGCATTAAGCAGGGGTGAACCTGCTGGAATTGTGTAGGGTTTGAACACTCTGGGTCGGGCTAGCTGTTTCGGATGCTGGAGACCTGACGCTGATGCTGTCAATAGAGTTCGGATGCACCTGGTTGGGTCTGACTATTTCAGATGGGTGTTAATGATGTTAGAATGGACCATATAGTCAGGGTAGAGCTTCTCATTGCTCGAAAGCTGGTAATTTGTGATATTTAGGTTTTTATTGGGACTTCATTGCCTAGTTTTACTGGCGAGAAAGTGTCACTCAGCGTGTCACACATCAGTCAGCTGAATGTCATTCGTAAGTACAGTAAAACCATGCAATTGTCACACATAAGCAATACGAAAACTTGGGCGCTTTGAGACTGCTTTTAGTACCCTTCCATTATTGGTGCTTTGCAGCAGTTTTAGGACATCTGAGATTCTCGTCTCTCAAATCGGTGTAATTTCCGATATTTATTTGTTTCCGTCCTCTTCATTGCTTGATTCTTGCTCAAGAGAAAGTTTCACTCATAGTCATTGAATGTCATTCATAATTACACTGAAATTATGAAAATGCCACACATAAGCAATCTGAAACCTTGGCAGCTAAGGGATTGTAATTAAAAGAAAACTGTGCTCTGCACCATGAACAGAAATAGACCGGAGGAGGGGTGCAGAGGCAGTGATTGCTTTGGGATATAGCTTTTTATTTGAGAGGGCTTTTTTAACCTACCACTTTCCTGCACTGCTTTCTGATTAGTTACATAACGCATTTGTGCTGACAGAAGGTCACAGTGGAGACTGGTCACCAAAATGAGTGTAATAGAATTTAAGCATGATTGCAGAAGCCCAATGTGACCCAGATTTGTTCCTCCTACCATATGTATATTAAAAAACTTTAGAATTAACGTTAAAATGTTTTCTGAAGGCTATTTTTGTATAATTTGAGAGTTTCATCTTTGGACTGGTTTATGGGCTGATACTTGTTGGAAAGTGGATTATTAGTAGTGGTAAACATTCATCTACCACTGGCAATAAGGCCACTATCACAGTCTGGGGCTCAGAATATGTCTTAGAACATTATTCCCATGTGTGGAAAATTAATACGGTTTGGTGAACATTATCTGCGCCATCTTCCCTTTGCCCCGATGCCACACTCTTTGTCGCACACTCCCTCCACTCTTGCTGCCTTGATCAGAACCACCCTCTGCACACCCCTGACCCCCAGCACGGCTCTTCACCCTCACAAGCACCCCCACGCACTGATCACCCCCCCCGCTCTCACATGCCTTGCGCGTAAGTGGCAGCCACTTTAAGCACCATGGCCTCCCTGCCCTCGCTGATAGCCAGCGCGTCTCTCTCTCTCCTAACCTCGCAGGCATCCCTCGCACGCTGACAACCCCCCTCCCGCTCCCATATGCCTCAGGTCATAAACCCCCCCCTTCAGCGCAGCTCTACCTCGGAATCCCATCCTGTTCCCAGCGCGACACCTCCCTTCATCCCTTTCATGGTCCCAAGTCCTTTGATACAAACCCCTTTTCCTGTGTGTGCCCGTTTGTCTCCCTTGTTCCCAGGCCGCCATCTGGCCCTGCAGATACTGTTTATCACACCCCCGTACAGTAGGAAGCTTCCCCTATCAAAGGACCCTCGAGTCGATCGAACACCCTTCACCCCATGAGATCCGATCAACTCCACACATTCCGTGAATCGGCGGAATGTCCAGCTGCGCGATAATCATCACCTGTTGTGACCAGGGTGGGGATTTCAACTGTAAACGTGTGGGAACGGGCTTGAAGCGGGGATTCCTAGGATGCCTTTCCGAACATCAAAGTATTGACAAATATGTGTTTCATGTAATAAAGCAATAAACCTGTGTATAAGAGGCCAGGCCTCAGAGATGCGGTTAGAGCACCTCGTGACGATACTTGCTGTCCGAATTGATGTGTTCTCCTCCGGAGAGAATAAACCCTCGTTTCCTGCCTTTCAGTCTCCAGCGCCTGCTTCTTCATTAATTAATATTTTGTGGGTAATAGAGGCGACACCGCCGGGCAACATAAAAGGGTCTTTGGTCACTGGTTGTCTACGTACCCTTTTACAATTGGCGTCCCAAGCGTGGGGCCCATCAGCGACTCGTAGATCCAGTGGGAGAGGTCCTGACGACAGAGTGAACGACTGCAACGATCGGGAGGTACCCTGTCCGATAGACCCTCGTCTGACAGCCGATCATCCGAACTTCACTGGTTCCGAACAGACCTCTCTCGAGTGATCTACGGTCCTGACTGGGAACCATCAGGAGTGCCGCAAGGATTACGAAGAAAAGAGGACGATCGGGCGCTGGATTCGGAAGACAAGAAACTGTCCATGCGGTCCGGGTAAGGTCGTGTAGACACGACGAATTAAGAAATTGTTTGATTGATTGAAAAAATACTAGTATTACTCTTTGTTAATTTATTTGGAGATTCGCTGTCGGCAAACGGAGAAACAACCGGCTCTCCCCTTGCAAACAGTGAAGGATAGGTAACGCACCCGTCGTGCCTATCTTTCTCCCCCACTGATCGATTGCCCCTCCCCATTGATTAACTGTTACGGATCGTTTTTCTGGAGATTCTCTGTCTGCAAACAGGAAAGAATAGGTTCCCTCTTTGCAGATAGTGAAAGGGTAGGTGACGCAGACCTTTTTGCGGGCCTACTTATTCTCCCCATTGACCATTTTTTTTTGGATTGATATTGGTTCTTGAGGTATTCACTGCCTGCAAACAACGTAGAATAGAAATATTCTGTCTAGTCTTTGCACACAGTGATAAGATAGGTAGTGCTGACTATTGTCCCCATTGTGACCCGTCATGCCTGTCTTCTCCCCACTGATTGATAGCTGGTTCAGCCCGGACCGTTTATCAGAGGTGGACCATCTAGCTCCGCTGGAAGGCACCCCTAATAAAGAAATGTTCACAAAGTATGGATTAATTACCATAGCCTATAGCAAGCTATGGCACAAGTATACCAAAGCAAATCAAGAGAAACAGTGGCCACTGGTAGGATCCTTCGATCTTGACAAAATAGAAACGTTAGAAATAGCCCTTCGTAGTAGCAAGACCACGCCTATTATGCTCGACAGTCTCGGTATGTGGCGCAAAGAAGCAACGCAACGAAAGGAAAGAGACGAAGTCAGAGTAGGTAAAGAAATGCGACAGGCGACCTTCCAAGCGTCTGGTAGGCCAAAGGAAGGGACAGCGACGACACAGTTCCGAGGATTAGACACAAAAAGGGAACAGTGTAAAGGGACGTACCGACAGGACAACCCCGAGACACAACGACCCGAAAGTAACCCCTCGACACTACGCGCAGGACGAACAGACTTAAGGCAAAACCAATGTGCTTTTTGTAAAAGACTCGGGCACTGGAAAGCCCAATGCCCGACTCTACGGAACATAGGTAAGAGCGGAGGGCCGACAGAAATAACAGGCCGGCAGAAAGGGAAAAGGCGCGAGACAAAGACGAATCAGACTAACACGGACAAGACAGATAGAACTACAACGTTTGATTATGCCCGATGGCACAGATTTCGTCAGACCAATTTCAACGACATGTTTGAGTTCTGGGACTGATTACTCTCTGCCCCCCCCCCCACTCTGAAAAACAAAAGCAATTACAGGCCTGCGTAGACAACGCCCCGTTAGAAAAAGGACTCAAGGAAGCCAAATCTCTGTTATATAATTTAAGATTTAATTATGGTAAAAATAACACACAACCAACGATAAATAGAAAAACTAGTAAAACATTCTTTCAAGTAAAACTGTACCAATAGGAGCAATACAAAACATATTACGCTCACTCCGGAAGTTCCCAAAATGTAACAGGTCAACGGTCCCGCCCATCCGGAAGGTGAAACACACAGCACGTGTGGGGCGGGGCCTGCCGACAGCCATAGACCAAATAGGTCGCCGGCGAGAATGTACTGGAGGCTCCATGGGCCCGGCGGGAAATGGTCTCCCCATCCTCTCCTTCCTGGGGCGGCGTCCCCCGGGCCACGAGTAGGGAGGGGGCGGATGCAGATGACCCCCTCCCTCATATCTCCTGGTCCGGCCATCGCAAATTCCTCCGCTGAACTGGTGCAGGGTGGGGCTGGGAGGAAGAGGCGACGCGGACGAGCCTCTTCCACCTCCACAGGTAGGAGGTTTCCCAGCCCCCGGCCCGGTGCCGAAATCCTCCAGCTGGGCAACGGATATACCTGCGCAGCACGGAACATACAAATGTCCAACGGATATACCTGAGCAGCACAGAACACCCAATGTCCGACGGACCTATTTCCGCAGCACAGAACATACAATGTCCGACGGGCATACTTGAGCAGCACCGGACATACAATGGTCCTCCAGAGTACTCGCCGAGTCAGGGGTGTAGGGTGGTCATCATGTACACCCCTGATTCGAAGGAACGGCGAGGGGTGCACTGGGAGAGGGAGGCGGCGCGAACGAGTCTCCCCCACCTCCCCAGGTAGAGGCGCCACAGCTGCATCCTAGCGCCCCGAGCCAATGTCCTGCTCCAACGGCACGGTGCTCCATTTTTTTCTCGCCCCAGAGAAGTCTCTACCACTCTTGAAGACACGACGAAGGGCGGCTGCTGCAGGGTCTCAAAATGGCGTCTGGGCCCTCTGGAAGGCGGGTCTAGGCCGCTGGAGTAACTTTGTCCGATATTGCAACTCGGGCGCTTGCCTGCCTGGGCACGAGCCCCCACCTCCGACAACATCCCCACAGTTTTGAAGATTCTACCAGAGTCCTAGGAGCCCTCGGCCCCTACAGGCTTCTGGTGAGGAACAACTGCCTTGATCACTAATGAAATGACCACGACATAGCCACAAGATGGTGGTGCCCTCGTGTCAGCACCAGCTTCAGTCTGAATCATCCAAAAATATTGTGGGCTAACGGATTCGAGTAAGTTCCGGCTGAACCTCAACGTGACCCGGTAAGGAAGACTCTACCTCCCTCCCTCTTTTTGATTGACGGTCCACATTACCAGCCCCTCTGTTAGCACAGGTTTTTGAACTGCCGAAAGGGACTCTAGTGCAACCAACCCGGCATCGCCCAAAATGGCGCCGGTATCAATAGGAACTTACGAACACCGCGTGGTGTTCTTTAGCTTACAAGACTTGACGTTCTGAGATATGTATGTGAACCTTTGTGCACTTGACGAAAAAGGGAGGAGGGTTCACTTGACGAACATTTGAAAGGATCCCGTTAAAATGTTGATTTCAATATACGATTTATTATGATATTTATTGTAACCAATACATAACGTAGCTTATGACGCACGCTCACGGTACACATCTAGGAAATGTGATTGCAATTAGTCTGACTGTGTTTCAATTTATGAAATAAATACCCTCTGATCCCTCAATTATTAATAGACATTTTTTGTTTCTTACAAATAACTAAGTAGACGTTTTTCAATGCTTTTAAAATACTGCAAAAATAGCCCCCCTACTGTATGTGCTTCAGCCATCATCGTGTCCGGCCAAATACGATTGCACTCACATATTTACTTACTGAACGATTATGCAAATAAAGGTTTTCCAAACTATGAACAGGGATCGCATACTTTTGTAAATGTGGGAATTGGCGGGAGGGCTATTCTGTGCGCAACCGTTTTGCTCTCTTTTTAAGGTTATTAGAAAATGGTTGTTTGGCCCCAGATTGATGATCGAATCTAAGGTATGATACGCTGCCTCCAAATATGCGACTAGGTTCAGGAACTAACGCATGAAGAAGGACCTCGACTTCTGAGTACGGGTAAAGTGAAGCGGTGTGATAAAGGTATGATGCTCAAAGGTACTAAGGGACAGGGTTGGCCGAAGAACTGATATGCCTTAGAACATCACAGCGTTGGGAATGATTTAAGGATCCCGATAGCCAAATACATCTACAAACCAGATACCTCGCGCTAGGCGCCTCTGATTTCTTTTAGCGTTTCCCTACACACGATCTATAATGCCACCCTCGGACCCCCCATGAACAACCTATCACACTGCCCGCCCCCTTAACTTCAGAAACCAAGGCCCTAGGGATTATATCCCGAGGAGATAAGACGAGTATGTGGTAAGTAAAGAACTTTCGTGCCCGTACATCTGATATGCTCGAATGTTGTTCCCCCTCCCTTTCTTCCCTTTTCTCCCTCTACAGGTTACATTGGACTCACGACTTGGGTATAGTAAAGATCTGGAGCCACGCCATGTCTGATACATGAAACGGACCTACACTGCAAGATGGCACCTAAAGACACCCATCTCAATGCATGTCCTTAATGTACCCGGCCTAATGCTCTTCCGTCCCAAACTGCATGCTTTCTACATTCTAACACAAACCCAAAATGTCTCATGTTGGGTAATGCACTGAATAGCCTAAATAGTACACAGCCACTCTCCATGTCACGCGTGTACTATTTAGCCTATTGTTGATCTCTCTCTCTCTCTCTCTCTCTCTCTCTCTCTCTCTCTCTCTCTCTCCTCCACACTTTCACTCTTCCTAGCGACTGGCACCTAAGTGGCGAACCACTACCCCTGGTGCACCACCTGATTGGCTCCGAAATACCACAAGTATTTGCACAAATTTGTCCTAAATAAAAATTACATCGATACCATGTTGCTACCTCTCCTTTTCTGCTAAATATTGATGAAACCTAGATTGGCCGAAAAGAAAGGGACAGGTAAGACGACTAAGGTTCCCTAATCTGACCCATATTGAGGGAACTACTTGTCAGTGGCATCCATGATAAAAATGTCTCTGGTAAACGCAACCTTCCCCGTCCCGAAACTATCTCAATACCCAAACAGTAAAAGTGATCGAGACATCCCCGTTCTCCCAAAATGCCCCCAGTTTCGTATCAGCTGCCCTGGACGAGAGTTTGAAAAATGTCCCTTGCCCCAGTTCGCTATATTCCTAGTTGTTTTCCATTAGACCTCACTCACCCCAAGGATGAGTTGAATAGTCATCGCAAGCCCCGAATTTTTAATAAAGCAGCCAGGTTGTAAGAAACTATGTAGAATTTAGATTAATGTTTGCGAAGTTAGGATTAAGTCAAAAATGAAAGAACTTGTTGCAAATAAACCCTGTTGAAAGTAAACTGTTTAGCCGAAAGATAGGATGCATTGATATGATGAAAAATCGTTTAGCCTATGTTCATTCCTCAGAAAGATACCTATCAGACCATGGTGAATAGCACGTTGCACTTTTTTGTAAAATACCAAGCCCTGAAGAACGGCGTGAGCTTCGTAGGACTCGTACTAGGAAAGTGGGTCTCTGCCAGAAGAATTTACGTGACTGTGATAAAATGTAATGAATAAGTGTATCAGACTTCGTTCCACGACAATGAATATAATACCAACAATAACGCCAAAGAAATAGTAACGAAGGAAAGCTATAGGGAACCCAGCAAACCTATCATCAATTATTTATACGTTGGCTGCAACAAAAAAAATCTCAATGTAACGGATGCTTACCCAGTTGCTTAGTGTTGGGAGAGAAATAGATTTATGTGATTACCTTCCTCTGCAGAATCTCTAAAGACTGTCTTTCCAAACTCATTTAAGGGTACCACTGTCGGAGGAGAAAGAGACCGGATGTGGGAGCACGCGGCCTGACTGCAGATCGTGGAACATCAGCGACACTGGCCAAGGTGGGACCGCAGCAGTAAGGAGTCGCAGGACGAGGCACTGTTTCTGACAGAATGAAAGGAAAGGGCTGTCCTGAGGCCCCTGCTTTATGATCGACATGTGCCGAAAAGTCCCCGCTCTCTGAACCAGGTTATGGACCCGCCTGTCTAAATTTTCCGTCCCCCTGGTCTGTTCCCGATCTGGCCCTGCTCCATCCCCTCCTCCTCCGACCTACCATAAGGACTACTCGCACACCCCCCTCCCTCCACTGAACTTTCAACATCCTCTAAATCCTACCGTGCCATCCAGAGAAGGGTATTTCCTCCGTCAAAAGGGAGGGAGCTCCGACTAAGTAGCCCACGAACTGTGTTAAATCTCAGAACGGTGACCTAAAACACCACCAAGGGTCACCCCAAAGAGAAGCTAAACGAAGTATGTGGCTCTGCCCGCTACCGAGCACCTTGAAGATGATGGAAGCAACAGGAAATACCCACCGCAAAGACCCAAGAACAGACAGACTCCACAACTCAAAGACAATTGCACCCTTCACCACAAATCCTTTTCTGTCTCCTTCTAATGGCCATACTCTGGATTATGGAAGAAAATGCACCTGCTCCAAAAACCGTAACATATTTCTCCCACGAGGTCTGGCGAAACAAAACAAAGACACACTCCTGCCCGCAGACCTCCAACGGCTCAACCCTCATGGACATTCCTACTAAAGAACGAATTGTAATGCAGGTGCTCAACAGTGCTAACAGAAGATGGCAAAGAATGCTGAGAACTCACTAATAATGGTCCATGACCACAAGACACTGGAAACCCTGATTATTGTTTTTACTATGTCTCATTTCTCTCCCAACCGCCATTGAATTGACTATGCTCCAACCGAGTACAAAAAGAACTTACTTACGTGGTAACCTATCAGTTCCTATGACTATAAGCATCTATGATCTGTACCCAACGCTCTCACACTACATAATTTTTGTCTGATATTGCATTACTATGACTTTCCTGCAACGAGCTTAACGATGAGCCCGCCACTAAGATGAAAAGATTTTAAAATGCGATGTTTATGTACAGTTCCTTCGCCTGGGTTTTTCACTTCCTTACTTATGACCACCGCAGTAGACATAGATATGGAATAGGCCAACAAGATGTCTTAGAAATGTTAAAGGGAGGACTGTGGAAAATTAATACGGTTTGGTGAACATTATCTGCGCCATCTTCCCTTTGCCCCGATGCTACACTCTTTGTCGCACACTCCCTCCACTCTTGCTGCCTTGATCAGAACCACCCTCTGCACACCCCTGACCCCCAGCACGGCTCTTCACCCTCACAAGCACCCCCACGCACTGATCACCCCCCCGCTCTCACATGCCTTGCGCGTAAGTGGCAGCCACTTTAAGCACCATGGCCTCCCTGCCCTCGCTGTTAGCCAGCGCGTCTCTCTCTCTCCTAACCTCGCAGGCATCCCTCGCACGCTGACAACCCCCCTCCCGCTCCCATATGCCTCAGGTCATAAACCCCCCCCCCCCTTCAGCGCAGCTCTACCTCGGAATCCCATCCTGTTCCCAGCGCGACACCTCCCTTCATCCCTTTCATGGTCCCAAGTCCTTTGATACAAACCCCTTTTCCTGTGTGTGCCCGTTTGTCTCCCTTGTTCCCAGGCCGCCACCTGGCCCTGCGGATACTGTTTATCACACCCCCGTACAGTAGGAAGCTTCCCCCTATCAAAGGACCCTCGAGTCGATCGAACACCCTTCACCCCATGAGATCCGATCAACTCCACACATTCCGTGAATCGGCGGAATGTCCAGCTGCGCGATAATCATCACCTGTTGTGACCAGGGTGGGGATTTCAACTGTAAACGTGTGGGAACGGGCTTGAAGCGGGGATTCCTAGTATGCCTTTCCGAACATCAAAGTATTGACAAATATGTGTTTCATGTAATAAAGCAATAAACCTGTGTATAAGAGGCCAGGCCTCAGAGATGCGGTTAGAGCACCTCGTGACGATACTTGCTGTCCGAATTGATGTGTTCTCCTCCGGAGAGAATAAACCCTCGTTTCCTGCCTTTCAGTCTCCAGCGCCTGCTTCTTCATTAATTAATATTTTGTGGGTAATAGAGGCGACACCGCCGGGCAACATAAAAGGGTCTTTGGTCACTGGTTGTCTACGTACCCTTTTACACATGCTCAAACCCAAAAGCAATTTAGAAAGTTGGAAATATTTTGATCTTTTAAAAGATACCAAAACGAAAAAAATCCCAAGTATGGAACTGGAGATATGATTTTTTAAAAAGATTTAGCACTATATAGCACATAGAAACCTATAGCACATATAGTCGCGATAGACTGGAAAAAGTGCCACCGCGGTGGGCTTTTCTTTTAGTCCAAACTACGTGTGCCTCCTAATGGGATGGTGGGAACAAGAAGTGGCCTGGGATAGCAAACATCAGAAATTCATGGAGAAAGTAATAAGTTGGACCAGATTCATTGATGATTTGTTCATCATATGGAATAGGACCAGAGCAGAGTTCCAAGAATACTTCGATATCCTCAATGTGAGTTTTGAAAACTTTAAATTTACATTTGAAATAAGCAATCAGAGGATAACATTCCTGGACACTGAGATTTACATAAGTGGTAACAAGTTACAAACCATTCTCCACAGAAAGAGTACAGCAACAAACGCAACATTAGAGGCCTCAAGTTTCCACCAAACATCTCTCAAAACCAGCATACCTTACGGAGAGTTCCTCCGGATTCGGAGAATCTGCAGTGAACAAACAGAATGGGAAAAACATAGTAAGGTTGCAAAAAGGAGATTTCAAAACAGAAACTATAACATCAATGTCATCAAGAAAGGTTAAATCAGGGCTAATGAAAGAACATGAGAGAAATGCTTAGATCTGAAGGAAACCTCAAAAACAAATGGAGACCCAAAACCTGAAGGAGAAATCAGACTAATTATGGATTACATGCAAGAGTCAAAAGCTAGAAGGTCTAAACTGGAAAATCTTAAAATTGGATAACACACTATCCAAAATTGTGGGAAGCCATCCAACAGCAACCTATCGCAGAGCTCGCAACCTAAAAGACCAACTAATACACAGCCACTTCGGAACGAAAAATCAAAAGGAAAGTTGGCTTCAAAAGAAAGGCTTTGCGAAGTGTTTGAATTGTAAGATCTGCCAAATAGCTAAACCAACCAAAGAAGTTCAAATGGCGAACAAAAAACCTTGGAAAATCCGATAATTAATCACGTTAAAGCAAATATGTTGCCTATAAGCATGGGCGGAAAATCCGTACCGCTCGCGGATTTTGCGGATTTTCGGTAAATTCGCAATCCGCGAACGCTCGCGAATTTACCGAAAATCCGCAAATTCGCACGCAGCAGATTTTTTTTTCTTGGTGATACAATTTTGTGGCGTGCGTTGTAAGTTCGCAATTGCGAACATGTAGGTGCGGCGGGCAGCAACAATCTTGCACTCGCGAAATTACAAAATTTGCAATTCTGCACAAGAAATCCCCTAGCAAGCAGCATAGACCTTCTGAAAATGATGATTTTTATCAGAATAACTCCTCAGGGTGACATTTGCCTGCCCTTTTTTGAATTTGAGTCCTTTTGACTTTCTTTGGATCACTTTTGGATTAGAAATAAACTTTCCCAAGTAAGTTTGTTGGCATTACATTTGCTGTTCTTCAGAAAAACGAGTTTTGCTAAACTGAAAGCACTCAGCAGCAGGTGCAAAAGTTCAAATTCATCATTAGAAACCATTCCCTGTAGTGCTTCCTGACTGGGGCCCCTCCAGATTTCAGTTGCTAGTTGCAACAATTGTATGACCCTGCTCTGACCCTCACAGCCGGATCAAAGAATAGATACAAGTAGGCCACAAAGGTCCTGGGAAAAAAAATTGCACTGCAGCAGAAAGCAAATTACAGATAAGGAAGCAGGTGCAGACTAGAATTTTAAAACAGTGACACATTAATAAATCAACCCCAAATTAATTCATGTCAGTTGAAGCAGGGCAGGTGTGCTTGCTTTTTCCCCCCATAATCTACAGTGATGATGAACCAGAGGGTGGGATTGATGTACCAGAGGGTGGCATGGGTGAAACAGAGGGTGGCGGTGGTGAAACAGAGGGTGATGGGAACCTGTGATGATGAACCAGACGTAGAAACAACATAATCGCGACCGTTGCGAGCCGACATGTAAGTTCGCAATTGCAAACTGGTACAAAACCCTCGCGAACTGGCAGAAATCCTTGCGAACACAAAAAAAAATTGTGAGAATTCGCGGATTTTGCGAATTGCGAGTTCGCAAATCTGCAAATTCGCGAACGCCAGATTCGCAAAATTCGCCCATGCTTAGTTGCCTACATCATAGAGTGCCCATGTGCACTCAGATATGTTGGGAGCACTATATGTGGATTAAAGAAAAGGATCCTTGAACATGTCCGTACGACAAAAAACAAGAATAAAAGCAACGCCATTGCAAAGCACCTGGAGGTGGCACATAAAAGTGACTGGACAAGCCTAAAATTCAATGGAGTAGGATTGGTCCACCAGAATGTGAGAGGGGGAGATAGGGAGAAAATTATCCGTCAGAAGGAATCGCAACATATTATCAATGCAAGAAGCATGACCCCCTTTGGTCTGAACCAATCTGACGAATTGTATATTCATTTATGAACAATAAAGTTTTTATTGACACAAAAACCGATAATTCATCGCAAACCAATATGAAATCCACCGTAACATGCTTGTTTCAGCACAGAGGTACTAGGAACTGCAAAGAATGTTGAAAAGAGAAACAGCCACTAAGTTATGCGCATTCAACCCAAATGGGTTTCAAAACCTAGAACGGTGGATTCAAGGATATGCGCACATAAACACAAGGGGATGCGCATATAACAAAACCGAACTGTGCATACAAAAATATTAAAAATCTTGCACGGAAAAGTTCCAATGCAGCGCACGGCCACTTCCGATTAAGCTTAAATCCAGACATGTTTTGCCGTGTAAATCTGAGACGTTGGGACACAAATACAATATAATTCAGAATTGTTATCAATGTAAATGTTCCCAAGAATAAGTGTCATGCCATGTTTTTCGTAAAATCAGGTTTGACTAAATTCCGTATTGTTAAGTATCACACTACACATCCCAGAAATTCCAGTGGCAGTGGGCGTGTAGTTGAAATGATGTAATTTCACTTGTGTGTTTGTAAATGGTTAAAGGTCAGCAACAATTGCAGCGCATTACCGTGAACTAGGCATTTGTAATGCCGAAACGCGTAGGAGCTATCCAGCGCCTGTCTTCGCACATGTAAAATGATGCTCATGGAAGAAAAGTAATAAAGAATCGGATTAT
This sequence comes from Lissotriton vulgaris, assembly GCF_964263255.1. Lineage (NCBI taxonomy): Eukaryota > Metazoa > Chordata > Amphibia > Caudata > Salamandridae > Lissotriton > Lissotriton vulgaris. The sequence continues at coordinate 194,303,576 of NC_141695.1, forward strand.
CACCCTGAAACGAGTGCGACCCATTGCCCTGGGAGACCTTTGAGTTTTGTAAAATAATTAGCGGTTCTGGATGTTTTTATAATATATATATATATATTCAGAATAGGATATCCATTTCAAAACACAAGGAAATCATCCGGCACTCGAACAAGTGTATCATTGTTTCAGGCTTCTTTATTTATTTATTTAAGAGTTACATCAACGCGTTTCGGGAGTCAAGCTCCCTTGATCACGAGCTTGATATTTATATTTATTCTGGTGGTCTCAGGGGGTAGTTATAGTTTGGACCATGTTTAAATAGGAAGAACATTTTTTCATTTGCCAATTTGCTAATAACGTTGCCAATGTTTGAAGAATCCTCACGAAATATTCTTAACTAGTATGACGCTCACTCCAACTGCAGTCTTGAAAGTTTTGTGGTGATCCATCAAGCAGGGCACGAGAAAAAGGGGGGGATCCCAAAACATGTTTTCCCCATGTTAATCCCACAGGAATTTTAGACATGGCTACAGCCCGAACTGCTGAACGGAATTACACCAAATATGGCAGAAAGGTGGACATTGGTCCACGGAAGTGCCTTTTTGTGATATCGTGGCAATCCATTGAGTAGTTTTAGAGATATTAACCAAAATCCAAATTTGTGTATATAAGATCCTGTATGCACTGACAATCTGACAGACCTCATGCTCAAACGTGATTGGCTGCCATCACTTCAAACTAGGAAGTGTGTTGCCAGTCATCTTGAGACTCGGCTTGAGCCGAGTCCTAGAAAATATATTAAAGAATAAGTGAAGGGAGCAGGGTATGAATACTCTGACCCCCTTGGCTTCTTGAGGGGGTCTCAGAGGGACCCTGCCAGGTCAAGAAACCTTTTATTTAAAAAGAAAATTCCATCTGGAATTGCAATGGAGCCACGGCTCCCAGCAAAAAAAAAATTAAAAAGAGAAGCACGGGTTCCCACACTACTTTATTGTTTAGCTCCCTGAAATCGGGGTTTGCATGGACTGCCCCGGGAACCCAGAGGTCCCTATGGGTATTTATCAAATGAATGTGAGGGGGGCAGCTACCACCTACCCAGGACTGCTTAAATTTGTAATACAGGCCTCACAGATCCCTCTGAGCCTTGGTGGCCACCAACTCCACAGCCATATTCAATTTCTTAAAATGGGAGGGGATCCTCCTGATCTCCCTCCCGGGCCATTCTTGAACCCGGGCCTCCCTCATCTCCAGGGTGGCCCTACTCCTGGAGCCATAGATGGCCCTGGGGACCGCCGCCCTCCTGAGCGGGCTCCTACTATGTGTTGGGGTTCCAACCCCAGGACATAATTGTTTGTTGTGGCTTGGCAGGAGATTTACATCTCCTTCCAAGTCACAGCAAACACTCCGCTTCCAGGAAGTAAGAGCACAAAAATGTTCTTGCTTGCTGGAAGTGGAGCAGAATTGCTTTCAGACACAGGGGGGTGCATGTTCAGCAGCTCACTGTGTCTGAAAGCAATGTTGGCTCCTGCAGGAGGCTGGGAGCCGGCAGGGATTGCGGGGACCGTCAGTCTCCCCGTGGTGTAAGTTTGAAGCGTGTGCTCTGGAAAAACACCCATAGAAGGTTGGCCAAGCCCTGGGGAATGGGGTCCCTTCGGCCAAATTCCACCCATAGAGGGGTGCTATCTAGTCCCCCTCCCCCATTTGTAAATAGCCAGGCCACAGGGAAAGGGGACCCAGGGCAGAAATCCGCCCAGGGAAGGGGGCCAATTTCTGCTGATAAAAGAAGCCCTGTTATTGGCCCAGGGAAGTGGGGCGATAAAAGAGAAAACATAATAAAACGCCAGGCCCCGGGGAAGTCTTTAGAGGACCGCCCCCTTTCCTAACCACTCTGCAAAGGGGCCTCCTAGCGCACAACATGTTGCAGGATGAAGTCTCCCTGAATGGTGTGGGTCTTTGGGGACCAGGAGCCTAACCAGTAAGTCCCACACAGCCGGATTGCTGAGAGGGCATTAGAGTCCAGGCCCTCTTTCTCCACTACTCTGCAAACATGCTTCCTGGTGCACTACTGGTTGGTGGATAAAGTCCCCTTGGCTGATGAGGCTCCTAGGGGGCCAAGAACCCCTCCTACCTCCAGTAAGTCCCACATAGCCAGATTGCTGTGAGGTTGATGGTGGCCCTGCCCCCTTTGTCCAACACTCTGCAAATGTGCTTCCTAGCGCACTACTGGTTGGGGTGAAGTCCTCTTGGATACGGAGGGTCCTTGTGGGCCAAGAACCCCTACTGTTTCTTCCAGTAAGTCCTACACAGCAGGACGGCTGAGAGCTGGTTGGAGGCCTTGCCCCCTTTCTCCACCACCCTACAAACACACCAAGAGTACAGGAACGTTATAGATAGGAAATAGAGTTTAAAAAAACCTTTGAAATTCACTTGAAATTCACTTAAAAAACAAAGTTTACAGTGACGTTTCAGCTAGGAAATAGAATTTTAAAAGCCTTTGAAATTTACTGAAGAAAACCAAAGTTGACAGGGACTTTATAGTTAAGCACAGACTTCAATCGTACAAACCATAATAATTGGTGGATAACATCATGGGCAATCATCCCAATGTGACTTTTAGATGAAACAAAAATCAAAGAGAGAAATTGATACATAGCCATTTCTCCAAAGAGAAAAAGAGAGTCTTGAATTGGCTGAAACAAACAGGTTTTTTAAAATGTTACAATTGCAAAGTGTGCCAAATTGTAAAACATCAAAAAAGATTGAATTTGTGAGCAAACAAGTATGGGATATAAATGAACATGTTACATGTAAAAGTCAATATGAGATATATGTCATTGAATGGCCATGTGGCCTACGGTACCTAGGAAGCACTATAAGTGAACTTAGAAAGTGAATTTTAGAGCATGTGCGAGCAACAACCAATAAAGACAGAAGCAACACAGTGGCTAAACACATGGAGTCCCATCATGACAGTAAATGGAAGGCATTAAAATTCTACGCAATCCAACAAGTAGAGAGTCACGAAAGGAGGGGATGACCTAGAACGCAAATTAAGACAATGCGAATCGAGAAACATTCTAAACCTACTTACAATTACTTCACAAGGCTTAAAACAGAACAAAGAATTGTACTTATACTTAAAAACTGTATATACACTTGGAAATGGTAATATGTTTTAAGGAAAGTTCTTCATTTTTACCCCATCCGCCCTTCAAAAAAGAATAAGCGAGACAATGATTATATTTCAGAGAAATTTACATATAAAAATACAAAAAAATTAATTAGAATGAACTATATTTAAAGACTCACTGTTGCACATGTCACTTTCACTGGTTTATGCAGCATTGAACAACAAATATTTGTGATTGCATTTTATGTATCCTTGTGCACGATAGTACAGTGCGATAATCGAGAATCCAATTAATTTTATGATGTAAAAAAAAGTTGGACGAGTAAGTCATGTGGGGGATACGTTATGGGTATTTACCCAAACACTATGTCATTTGACCTCATATGACGGCCTATACAACACAGGATATAAGGGAGAAGTAGATAACAAATTGCTCTTTATATTTATACATGATTTGCTGGATTTGATTATTTAATTAATTCAACAACATGGAGACTATTAGTTTTGCTCTGTCATGTGAGATGTTATTAGTGACGTCACTGACCATGTCATGAATGATGTAATATGTGACAGCAGTGCATCGCGGGCGCACAAGTTATAGTTAGCAGAACTAACTATAACAGAGGAATTTCTATGGTTTGGTATGACTGAAATGTCCAGCTAACTATAACACCCCTGAAACCTATGGTTTTTTCAGTGAATTTCCAAGGTTTTTTAAATGCCAATTCCTAACTATAACGTCTCTGAAACCTATGTTTTTTTAATGAATTTCAAAGGTTTTTTAAATGTTAACTTCTAACTATAACGTCTCTGAAACTTATGGTTTTTTAAGTGACTTTCAAAGGTTTTTTAAATGCTAATTTTTAAGTGTAATCAATCAAATCAAAAACCATTTCTAAAGCGCCTGGCTGCACAGAAAACAGTGTGTCCCCGCGCTAAAATGCTGATAATTTGCCAGAAGCGAGAACCAGGGTGATCCATGAAGGTGAAAAGGAAGGAAGGAGGGTTATGCAGGGGGGAACAGGAACGTTTTGAGTTTTCCCCGGAACCTAAATTCAGAGGGTTCCATACGGAGACCGAGTGGGAGTTCGTTCCAGCATTTGGAAGGCAGGTGTCTAAACGAACAGCCACCCATCCTAGCTCTAGTGATTTTGGGAAGTTTGAACAGCATCGTGGAGTTTAGCCAGAGCGGTCTTCCCAGATGCTCTGCGAGGGAGTCTGAGCACAAGGCGAGCAGCAGCGTTCTGAACGCACTGCAGTTGGTGTACGCCTTTTTTGCTCAACCCTAGAAGCAGAGCATTCCCATAATCAAGATGGGGGGTCACCAAAGCATGGACAATGGTCTTTCTGGCATCGATGGGGAGGAGGTCTAAAACCCTGCGAAGGACCCTCAGTATGCTGAAGCACCTGGCTGTCACTTTACTGACATGAGATTTATAAGAGATCTGAGTCAAGTATTATGCCCAGGTTGCGTACCGAATCCGCAGGATGAGGTGGGCTACCTAGTTCCGTGGGCCACCACATGTGTGACCATGCTGAAACTGATTTCCCTACCACCAGCAGTTCGGTTTTTTCGCCATTAAGGCGCAAGCAATTGCTGTTCATCCATGATGCCACTGATGACAGACAGTTGGAAAAATTAGTGGCCTCTTCTCCGTGGTCGGGCGTGAGCTTGAACATCACTTGGCTGTCATCAGCATAGCTGACAATGCCCACCCCAAATGCTTCTATTATGCGAGCCAAGGGTTCCATGTAGATGTTAAACAAAGTGGGGCTCAGACTCAAGCCCTGGGGAACCCCATGGGTAGCTTTCCTGAGAGAAGATTTGAAAGGGGGGCAGTGCATCTGAAAGCTCCTGTTGGCCAAGAAAGATTTTATCCAGGCCAGGGCCCGTCCCTCCACTCCAATGTCAGACAGCCGAGACAGCTGCATTGTTTGCAGCACGGTGTCAAAAGCTGCACTAAGATCTAATCGAACCAACGCTGCTGTCTCTCCTTCGTCCACTATTTGTCTAAGGCATCCAGTAGAATAGAGTAAGGCTGACTCCGTTGAATAGCCGGCTCTAAATCTCGATTGAGTGGGGTGCAGGAGAGACTGCTCCTCCAAATATCTCATGACCTGCCTATTTACCACCTTTTCCACAATCTTCGCACAAAAAGGGAGAAGGGAAATAGGGCGAAGATTCTGGAATTGGGAAATGTGGATGTTAGGTTTCTTTTTTAGAGGGATGACCTGGGCTGTTTTCCACGCGTCTAGTACCCGGCATTCTTGGAAGGAAAGCAACACAATGTGACTAATCTGATCGATGATCGTATTCTCCATGACCCCTTTACAGTGCGCCGGCGGGCATACGTCACAAGGCGAGCCCGATTGTATGCTGTTGACGCTGCTTAATAATTCCTGTTTCTCAGGTGTTGTAAAACATGTGACACAAGATTTCCCCGTGTACATGTCTTTAACTTCCGTGTGCTTACTCGAGAGGTCATCGTCTTCTGTAAAGGTAGCATGGATTCTGTCGATTTTACCTACAAAAAAAATCAGCTATAGAGTCACATAGCTCCCTAGAGTAGATGTCATGGGCTTCAAGTCTGGACGGGACCGTAAGCTCTCTGTAAATAGTGAAGAGTTCTCTAGTGGGATTAGCCGCTAGGTCGATTCGGCTCTTGAGATGGATACTTTTTTCTGATCTAACTAATTTCTGGTATTTTTTTTGTTACATTCTGTAATGTGTTTTATGCTCAGGATTATAGCCTTTCCTCCAGCTACGTTCCAAGTTTTTGCATCTGGCTTTGGGAAGTGTAAGTTTTTCCGAGAACCAGGGGGCAGTTTTAGATTGTCTCACAGGGGGCTTAGATGTCCAGGGAGCTATCACGTCCAAGGCATTGGACACCCATTTTTCATAGCTATTCCACGCCTCCTGAAGAGAATTGCTTCGGGGGGGGGGGGGTGGATTTTCTAATAGGACACATTTAAATGTCTCTTGATTAAAATGTTTCCAATTTCTTCGCTCCAGAACGGGGGGTTTGATAAGTCTATTTTCTAAAGGCATATTTTCTATAAAGAACGGAATAAGAAAGTGATCTGACCAGATCGTTCTGACTAGAGAGGAGACTTTAATGCCCGCCCAGCTAGCAAAGATGGGGTCCAGGAGATGGCCCAATTGGTGTGAGGGAGCAGTGGATTCAAATTAAGCCCCAGAGATTTCAGTGCTGCTGCCACAGCCTGTGCCTCTCTGCACTTAATATCATCAAAGTGGAGATTTAGGTCACCCAAAATGATGAATTTTTTATAGCGGAGTGCCAGTTGAGTAATTAAATCTAGGAGCTGGTTTCCAAACTGTCCTGCACCTCCAGGAGGGCGATACGTCAGCAGACCATTAATAACGTTTCTAGGTCCCATTTTGATCATGAAGAGGCCGCTTTCGCTGTTAGGTAACATGGCTTTCACTAAAGTGCATTCTAAGCCAGCTTTATGGATGAGGACGAGCCCCCCCCCCTCTTTGTTTATGTCTATCTAATCTAAGTAGACAATATCCAGGAGCAGGGGCCTCGAGAGCTTCAGGAGACGATTCTTCGTCCATCCACGTCTCGGTGAGAAAAAGCACATCAGGGCTACTCGTTATTAATAAATCATATATTTCTAGCTTATGTTTTTTCATTGATCTGCAGTTCAATAATAGCATGTTAGATTTAGTTGTTTCATGCTTATCCTTCATCGAGAGTTGAAAGGTCTGATCGCAGATATCACATGATGAAGGTAGTGAATCAGCTTGAAAAGAGTGGTAACAGCTATGTACCGCACTTGGGCGTAGAGACAGTAATTCCGATTTAGTATATTTTGAACAGTACCTGTACGAACCCATCGTGCCAGAGGGCTCAGAAGGCCCAGAGGTTCCAGCCCTGCGCCCCGGTCGATCGCGGACGGGTGCAGATGGGCTGGACTCTGGCTTCACTCCGGCGCGAATACGGCGCACCCGCTGAACGCGTCCGCTGCGCGGAGCCATAGCCGTTTGTTTTTATAGTGGCGACTCTCCCCCCAAGGAAGGATAACCCTACCCAAAATGGCCACCGCTGTAACTCAGCCCGGGCCCCAGGGATGACGGGCCTGCAATCGGCCGGGAGAAAGGCAGAGAGAGCTGCCAACCCAGAGCAGAGTTCAGTAAGTTATATTTTTTAAAATAGGAATGAATGCCTTCACCCTCAAATCGGTGATAAAGGCAGCAAGCGCCGTGATTAAATCCGCGCGCTGGTGCAGGGGGGGAGAGGACACAAAGGAGAGTGCTCGCAGTAAATTTTAAGACCAAGTAAAAAAGGTGACCGCCCGGCTCAAGCCTCAGGCGTCAGTAGCAGTATTCTCACTGGTGTAGTGTTTCTACTGTTTTTATAGTGGCGACTCACGCCCCAAGGGAGGATAACCCTACCCAAAATGGCCGCCGCTGTAACTCAGCCCGGGCCCCAGGGATGACGGGCCTGCAATCGGCCGGGAGAAAGGCAGAGAGAGCTGCCAACCCAGAGCAGAGTTCAGTAAGTTATATTTTTAAAATAGGAATGAATGCCTTCACCCTCAAATCAGTGATAAAGGCAGCAAGCGCCACGATTAAATCCGCGCGCTGGTGCAGGGGGGGGGGGGGAAGAGGACACAAAGGAGAGTGCTCGCAGTAAATTTTAAGACCAAGTAAAAAAGGTGACCCCCCAGCTCAAGCCTCAGGCGTCAGTTGCAGTATTCTCGCTGGTGTAGTGTTTCTACTGTTTTTATAGTGGAGACTCTCGCCCCAAGGGAGGATAACCCTACCCAAAATGCCCGCCGCTGTAACTCATCCCAGGCCCCAGGGATGACGGGCCTGCAAACGGCCGGGAGAAAGGCAGAGAGAGCTGCCAACCCAGAGCAGAGTTCAGTAAGTTATATTTTTAAAATAGGAATGAATGCCTTCACCCTCAAATTGGTGATAAAGGCAGCAAGCGCCGCGATTAAATCCGCGCGCTGGTGCAGGGAGGGAGAGGACACAAAGGAGAGTGCTCGCAGTAAATTTTAAGACCAAGTAAAAAAGGTGACCGCCCGGCTCAAGCCTCAGGCGTCAGTAGCAGTATAATAGTAGTTATAACTAATATTTTGTATAGTTTTTTAACTGTTTATTTACAAATATTTTATTTATTAAACAACGTTATATATTTTGTCTGAAAATTGTAACAAAAATTTAGATCAATTTTAAACTTAAATATTTTTAATTATTTTCTTTTATTTTCGTATTTTAATATATTTATATAATTTTATTTTGTTCCAGATTTTTTTTGTGTTGCGTACCCAAAGCGTACCTACCACAGCGAGTCCGCGTATTCTAAGCACCATTTTGGAAAAGTTGTGAAGGATCCGTGTATGGTGAGCGACCAGTGTTACGTGGTGTGCGTGACTGGTATGCGACCGGTCCGTGACTCCTGCTCCCACGCATTTGTGACAGATGCGTATTACGGTACGCGACGCTTGCTCGGTGGCGGGCCTCACGTGGCGTCATATACGTACTGGGACCGCAATACTTTTTATGTTCTAAAATGATATGTATGTGTCTTTAATATACATATTAGGGCAAGATATTATCTAAGATATTCATAAAAATAATATATTTCTACTTGTAATAAACTTATATTCATTCAAAATATATTTTTGCTAAATCATGTTGGGTGCGTGCTTCGTGAGCGCAGGGTGTGCGGATCCCATGTGACCTCAATAAAAAAGATTTGATTGGTTCATAACATTTCCCACTGTAACTATTGAAGAACCCGACCCATTTAAATCATTCTTGTTGGAGCATCTTTAGAAATACATCTCTTTTCCTAAAAGAACCCTTTTTCCTTGGTTTTTTTTTTCTTTTCAAAAAATATCAAAAAAATGGCTTCTGGACAGCAGCAGCAGCAGGAGGAAGTATCTTCTGAAGAAGATTTTTTGCAGGAGGCACCACGTCCACAGAGGCCAGAATCTGTTGTGTGGAAATTCTTCACTTTTCCACCTGGAGAGAAGAAAGTAAATGTGAGAAAGGTGAAGTGCAAAATTTGTGGCCGAGTCCTGTCAAGAGGCAGTGAAAAAAATACTCTTGTGGCACTGCTTCTATGTACAAGTATCTCCAGACCATACATCCTCTCAATCTTGCTCGGGAGGAAATGAGGCGAGCTGCTTTGAACCCCTCACCTGCTGTGGCAGGTACGTCTGGACGTCCTCCGCAACACCTGCATCGGACATTAGGGCAGAATTCGCCTTTCTTGAACAGCACAGCGTGAAGTGCAAGAAACTAATATGCTTCAGTGAGCAGTCGGTGGATGCAGTTTATGCTGCGCAAAGCAACCATCATTGTTTTTTTGGGGGGGGGAAATGATAAGGAAATCCAAAAGTTTCCTGTTTTATTCATTCTTTTTTTGTTCATTTTTTGAAAAACACCCCAAAAAATAAAAATTGTTCCCAAAAAAAAACACAAAAGAAAAATAAGGGAAAAAAAGTTCTTATCTTATCAGAAAGAACTATAATTGCAAGGTAATGTGTGAAAGTTTGGTTGAATATATGTATAGAGCATGATTGACTGAAAGAATGCATTACTAGTGTATGGTGAATTTATAGGTGAAGATTTATGAGGAAGTACTGCAGCGTTACACTGCAAGCTCTTTAGCAGCACTGCGCTGTGGCACTTCCAAAGCACAGGGCTGTGACATATGTACATGAATATGTTGCAACTCTGTGCTTCCCTCTGCACTGCTGCAGAAACTGCAAGGTTGTTTGTGTCGTGGGGAGATTGTTTTTGTGCAGGAAGGTATCCCTTCCGGTACAAAACGATCAGTAAAGGCATTTTCCTCTTTTAATGTTTGCTGTGGAATGCAGCATGCATTGAAAGAGTTGAAAGAGGAAAAAATGAGGAGACATGAAAATAATTCTCCTCGTTGTGCCTTGCTACACCAAGTCTAGGATGGCGCAGCATTCACACATGTCTCCAGATTTACAATTTCTCATAAATCTGGAGATGTGTCTTGTTCTATGAGTGTAGCCACAACAACACCTATATAACGCCCCTTCAACGCAAAGTGCTGTGTATGAAGGGGTCGTATTTACAAGGAGAAGAAAAGCTACACAGGGTGGCTTTTCCTCTCCTTGTAAATATGAAGGAGTGCCTGTCGCCATCACTAAGTTACAAAAAGTGACGTACTGGTGGTGCAGGGTGCTTGTAAATCTACCCCCATAAGTGCTTAGGTATTGGCAGACTGATACAATGAGAACAAAGTGCTGGATGGGTGATCCTACGCTGCATGGGTACTACTTCAGTATTTAATTACAGTATTACAGACTGTATAGTGAATTTATAAGTGCTTAGGTATTTGTGGAGTAATGGGATAAGTTGATAGTGCTGGATGGGTGAATGGAGAAGTGCATGGGACAGACAGAAGGATTCCTATACTGCATAGGTACTAACTGGGTATTTAGAACAGTGTATCAATAGTATGTAGCTGGTTAGAGGTCTGCATGCATAGTGTACAAAATATTGTACCTGCTCTTGTGTTAGTGGCTAGGCCATTCCTTAAGAATATGACTAATACCTGGAGTAATTTCAGTGCTGCAAAGAGAGTGCTTGCTAAATTTATTAGTGCTTAGGTATTGGCAGAGTGATAGGATACGTACATAGTGCTGGATGGTTTGGAGAACTGCATCGGACAGACAGAAGGATTCCTAGACTGCATAGGTACTAACTGAGTAATTAAAAGACTGTATCTATGTAGCGGATTAGAGCACTGCATGCATAGTGCACAGAATATTGTAGCTGTACTAGTGTTTCTGATTACACTATTCCTTAGGTACTTGACTAGTAACTAGAATAATTTCATTGCTGCAAAGAGAGTACATGTTGAATTTATAAGTGCTTAGGTATTGGCGGAGTGGTAGGATACGTAGATAAAGCTGGATGGGTGATTGCAGAAATACATGGCACAGACAGAAGGATTCCAATACTGCATAGGTATTAACTGGGTATTTAGAAGAGCATATTAATAGTATGTAGCTTATTAGACGTCTGCATGCATAGTGTACAACACATTGTACCTTTACTTGGATTAGTGGCTAGGCCATTCCTTAAATATATCACTAATACCTTGAGTAATTCCAGTGCTGTAAAGAGTGCATGCTAAATTTATAAGTGGTTAGGTATTGGCAGAGTGATAGGATACATACATAGTGCTGGATGGGTGAATGGACAAGTGCATGGGACAGACAGAAAGTTTCCTAGACTGCGTAGGTACTAACTGAATATTTAAAAGACTGTAGCAATTATATATAGCTGATTAGAAGTCTGCATGCATAGTGCACAGAATCTTGTAGCTGTACTAGTTTTACTGGCTAGGCCATTTCTTAGGTACATGACTAGTAAGTATAATAATTTCAGTAGCAAAGAAAGTACATGTTGGATTTATAAGTGCTTAGGTATTGCAGAGTGATAGGATATGTTGATAGTGCTGGATGAGTGATTGGAGAAGTGCAAGGGACAGACACAAGGATTCCTAGGCTGCATGGGTAGTACTTTACTAAGTAGTTGGTTAGAGGTTTATATATATAGTGCACAGCTGAATGCAGTAGTGCATAGCTAGTGTTTGGATTACTTAAACTTACCTTGACCGTAGTAGATATAAAAAGTCATTAGGTATTGCTGAGTGATAGGATACGTGGATAGTGCTGGATGGGTTTACAAAGATGAAAGACCAGTAATGCCTGCTAGCATGATTTCACATATGGCCCGAATGTACCATGGTCAAGCCCATATTGGTAGGGATGCCATGATCAGGATGTTCAGACAGACATGGTATAATCCTAAATTCAGGATGATCTCTGAGACCCTTTGTCAGCGATGTCTGGTTTGTCAGCAATTGAATCCAAGGAGAAAAACAGTTGGGAGTTTGGGAACCATAGGATGGGAGGGAGGTCCATTCGCACAAATGCAATTAGATTTTATCGAGTTACCACCCGGTAATCGGCTTCGGTATGTACTTGTGATCATTTGTCTATTTTCTCAGTGGGTAGAGGCTTTTCCTACAAGGAAAAATGATGGACTGACTGTTGCCAAACTTTTATTGAGAGAAATCATTCCATGGTATGGTTTCCCAGTAACGATCAAGTCAGATCGAGGATCACATTTTCAGAATGAACTTGGTCAGATAATTTGTAGCACTGGACATTCGTCAGAAATTGCATTGTGCTTACAGACCAGAGGCTTCTGGGGTAGTTGAGCAAGTAAATGGAACCATAAAGAACAGAATTGCAAAAATGTGTTTGGCCACTGGATTAAAATGGCCTGATGCTTTGCCACTTCTTCTGATGACCCTAAGAAGCATACCTGACAACAAGACAGGACTGAGTCCTCATGAAATTCTGATGGGAAGAGTGAGGAGACAAGCATTTGTGCCAGTTGATAAACTATTGATTAATAATGATGATATCATACTGGATTACGGCATTAACCTGTCTGACGTGGTAACTTCTATGTTCCATCAGGTGGGAACTAAGGCAAATTCAAAAGAAAAGCATCCAGCTCATGATATAGTCCCTGGAGATTGGGTTCGGATAAAGGTACACAGGAGAAGAAACTGCTTAGACCCCCGTTGGCAGAAGCCCAGACAAGTTATTCTGGTTAGCACAACTGCAGTTAAATGTGCTGGAGTAAAAAGATGGGTGCACACCAGCCACACCATCTTGTGCCTGAACCTAAAAATCTACAGGACGAACGAGAAAGTACAACTGATTCAGATTCTGAAGGTGAACCAGAGAAAGATCCAGATACTGAAGCTCGACCTGTTGGTCGACATCTGGAAATATCAGATGCAAGCTCTGCGTCTGAAGGAGAAAGTGAAGCTATTGAAGTGCCAAATTCTGAAGATCGACCTGAAAGTTGAGATTTGGTAAAAAGTGATACCAATAAGGACAATGAGCAAAGTGAAGATAAAACTGGCAATCAGGAAAATACTGAAGGACAGTCTGAAAGCAGGAACCGGAATCTCAAAACTGTTGAAAAGGAAATAACTCACGATGAGGATGAGCTTCCAAGTACCAGCTAAGGAGAAGTTCCTAACAGAGTGAAAGAACTGACCAAAGAGAAAACAAGCTCAGTGAAAGAGACAGAGATTATAAAGTTCAACATAAATGAAACTGTTGAGAGATCTGAAACTGAGTCTGATGACAATGAAGATGAAACTCAATTGAGAAGAAGCTCAAGAAAGAGAGCTTGGAGAGTGGAACGTAACACGGTCGGACCGGAAACCAAGAGAGCTCGTAAAGGAGATAATTGGCCTAAAGAAACTGATGGACTAAAATTTAAACTGGTTAATAATGCAAAAATACAAGAGGATCAAGTAAATGAAATAACCAGTCAATAGGAGTCATTGGGGTAAAAGATAGAAGTTGTGCAAAGGCAAAAAAGAGTAAGAAGACCTAATCAGAAATACAAGTCAACTGAATGGACTTATATGATTTTGCCTCCAATAAGTGAAGTGAACAGCAGCCAAGAAAATTTGAGTTGCCAAAACGGAGAAAAAGAAAGTGAGTAAATCGTAACTCAAAAGAAAGGAAACGAATTGTTAAAAACAAAAATTGGGGTGATAAGGACACTTTAAGTGCAAAGAAAAGAGTGGATTAAAAGAGACAATATAAAGGCAGAAAACATTGTGGAAAGCAATGTGTAAAAAAAAGGCTACTAATGATGTAATAAAATCGACTTGTACTATTTTTAGAAAATGGTGTAGAATGTGGTTAATATGTACTGGATTATTAATGTTAGTATGGTTGATTTTAGCTATTATAATTCCTTTCAGGCCTGATTTTGAAAAAGCAAAAGCAAAAGAGAGTGTGAAAGAAAAGACCTATGAGACAAAGGGTGAAATGTTACATGTGTATAAACCTGAAATACATAATGATAACTCGATTAGCGATTTTTCTCCGTAATACGTTTTCAAAACTATTGTCCGAATATGTGAGAACGATGGATGCAAGTGACTTATGTTTGTGTGAAATTACCAACATCTGTATCAGAAGGTGTGACATACCATCATCTTCCATTAACATATGGAGTTACATGTAATGTATTAGCTAGGTTGTTTTACAAAAAAGGTAAATTAGAGTATTATTATTCTAATTCAGATGATGTTTTGGTGAAATTGAAAAGTGTAGCTGAATTGAATCAAATCAAACCTGCAAAACATTTTGGGGAATATTTTCAGGAAACACAAGAGTTGACCCATGATTATGCGTTTAAACATAATTTGACCTGTAAAATGAGAAATGAACAAAAAGTCTTTTTGGATATGGTAGAGGTAAGGAGAAATCTGTATAAAAGAAAAAAAAGCAAAACAATCTAAATCTACAATGTGGACATTTGAGTATGATAATATAGAAGGACATAATAAGAATGTGGCTATAAATAGAAATATACCATTATTAGGGAAATTAGGTGTTCGAAGAGATAACCCTGTGTATGATAACTGTTTTGTGGGGGCAAGTCAATGTGAAGATACGTACAATATAAAAGGGGGATGGGGATTTAAAGGAGGTAATGATCCTGTTTTCCCTGTGATATATTTTCTATGCGGGACCAAAGTATATTATAGATTGCCTGTTCACTGGTATGTATCCTGTTATGTAGGCCTGGTCTTTCCTAAAATGTTCCATATAGAAAGAGGAACTAATGGAATTCATGAGATAGTAAACTTTTAAGTCGTAGAAGAAGAGAAAGTGTGATAGAAATAATTGGTGATGTTTTTGGAGCATTGACACCGGTAGTGGGTTTATCCTTTAATGCAAACAGAATTCAAAAATTGTCAACAATAGTAGATCGTTTGTCAACTGATACTGCAGGAGGATTTGTAATGGTAAATACCGAAATGGTTGCTAGGAGAGTTATGGTAATGCAAAAAATCGACTTGCTCTTGATATAAATTTGGCAAAGGAAGGAGGAGTCTGTGGAATTTTCAAGGTACAACATTGTTGTACATATATTCCAGATAAGAGTCGAAACATTGAAAGATATATTACAAATCTTACAGAGTTGCATAAGGAGATTGAACCACTGGAGGTTGACAGTATTCTTGAGAAACTTGGTAAAAGTTTTTCAGCACTTAGATATTGGTTTTATGAAATAGGTAGATCAATAATAGGGAAAGTATTAATTCCAATAACATTAATAATAGCTGTGATTTTGATTTTAAGATTAAGTTGTAAACTTAGAGAAAGGAGAAATCTTAAAAAGACTGTAAAGAAAGCATTTGAAGAAAGACAAGAAAGAGAACGTGAAAAGGGTGACATTGAAATGGAAGAGTTCAAAGAGAAGCTTTATCAAGATCGAAAGAAACTTGAAGAAACTAGAGTATAACTCATCCTAATTGAAAGAATTTGAAACATGTTGAGATAAAATGTACAACATTTTGGCTGTTATTTGGTGATAAATCACCAAAGGGGGGAGTTGATGGAGCGAGGGCGAAAACAAAAATTTTTGCATACCCCTCATGAAGTTTCTTCCCCATAGCAGTAATATCTATTAATCGTGTGGTTTTGAAATTAACCAACCATAGAATAGAATGCACACATAAACATACGTGGGATACTAATTTGCTTATGTTGCAAATTATAATATATGAATTAAGTGAATTCATTATACTTACGCAGTACCTAAATGTCAATCTAATGAAAAACCTGTGCATGCAAGCTTTTGTAAGTCTTATTGTGGCAGAAATGATAGAGAATAGTAAGTAAACCATGCTTTATTGTGGCTAAAATGCTAGGTAATAACTAACAGGGTTACCTTAGAATGGGGGAGGTAAACAGAAGGGCTATACTTCAAAATCTAACGTTTAATTGTGTTTGTTTCTGTAATAGTTCCCATAAAGACCCATGAGGCCTAAATAAAAATGGAAGTTTGCGAGACTCTGAGATTGTTATGATCTATGCATGCACAACTGTGCTCAAGAGAATGGTAAGAAGCTTGTGCCTGTACAGCGTGGGTCAAGGTCGGCGTGGCCTGAGCTGGAGTAGGATGCCAATATCCTGTATGTCCGCATCTTGAGCATGGGAAACCAATCTGAAATAACAATTTTAAGGACATAAGTGAAAAACTGTTAAAGGACAATTGAGACTTTATTAAAACGATGACTTGGCAGGACTATGGACAATGAGGAGATGAGGTTATGCTCATCCACCCCTTAATTCGACCAATGAGAATAAGCGAGGACCCTAAAAGTTACAAATCTTAGATAGATAAGTTAGGGTGAAAGGGTATAAAAGAGGATGTTTGGAAGTAAGAAAAAAGCTTGCTTTTGATTTTATTTTTGAACCACGACATGCTGTTGGACTGACAAACTTTTCCTATGGTGCAAAGACTTTGAAATTTTTCTTGACTTTGACTTTTGATGGGTGCGGAGTCCGGATGGGAGGTGAACATCAAGAAAGAATAGAGAGGTGGTTTTGGGAATTATGCTGTCCTTGCTCTGATGTTCATGTCCTGAAATCTTGGTAATATTACTTTGACTTATTTTTCTGAACGGTCTTGCCAATAAATATAAATGTTTGAATTTAATTTCTCTTTGTCTCTAGGTTATTAAATGTTTAAATAATTATTAAAATAGAACAAATAAAGTAAGGTCATGCTAGGAGATGAAAACTCTAAATAAAAATTAAATAAATGGAGAATTAAGCTGGTCTTTTTATCCATTAGTTAACTTTTACTAGCAGATTCATTGACCAAATGGTGGGGTGTTTTATGTTTCTTAAGAATAAAACCATGGTAATTTTGACAAACTGCAGATGTATATAGTGTATAAAATTGTTAAGAATGAAATAAGACACTCCGCTAGAATCCAGCAGCTCTCCTCTAGTCTTCACTAATCCTGGGAGCAGGGTAAATGTGTGTATAAATGACTTGCAGTGTTATGGGTCCCACTGACGAGTAATGCGTGAATAGCTCCTAGGAAGTGTGGTGATGATTTGCAGGTTTAGTTTAGAGCCGCGCTGGAGCAATCTCATTAAAAAAAGCAGAAAGAGGGGGGCGTGGCCAAGATGGCGGTGCTGTAGGACGTGAATTACTGTCCCTCCGACGCCGCCTGCCATAAAGCGCCCTCTTCTCAGGCCACGCCCCCCTGCCCGCCCTATTTAAGGAACGCTGAATACAAGCGTCCTTAGATCGCATACCTCCTGAGGCGGAAGCCGGGAGTAGGACGAACTGCTGCTAAAATCTTTTAAAACTTCTAAAAACTTGTTGTGATTTGTGTATTTTACCTGTGTGCAGCTCCCTGCCAGCGCGCAGCAGACCCTCATTGAGGAAACAAGCACCACGCCGACATTACCGGCGAGTTTGCTGGCCACGCCCTCTTCTCAGGCCACGCCCCCTGCCCGCCCTATTTAAGGAACGCTGAATACAAGCGTCCTTAGATCGCATACCTCCTGAGGCGGAAGCCGGGAATTGGACGAACTGCTGCTAAAATCTTTTAAAACTTCTAAAAACTTGTTGTGATTTGTGTATTTTACCTGTGTGCAGCTCCCTGCCAGCGCGCAGCGGACCCTCGTTGAGGAAACAAGCACCATGCCGACATTACCGGCGAGTTTGCTGGCCACGCCTTCTTCTCAGGCCACGCCCCTAGCGTTGTTCCCTGATCATATAAAAATGTTTAACCCTAGGAAGCGCAGCGGATGAGCGCAGCGGGCGCGCCGTTTGCGCGCCAAAGGCGCGCCTAAGGCAAGCCCGTCTGCGCCCGTCCGCGACGGGCCGGGACCAGGAGCCATAACCCCTACATCTCCCAGCACGCAAACTCGGTATTACACCTCCGATGAACTCCGAACCAATGTAATGACTGCAAGACTCACCTCAAGCCTAAACCCCACACATCAAATCGACAACTGTTCAGACTGTTCTTGTTGAACTGCAGGTCTCTTCCAAGACACTGCACAGAGCTCTCCCTGTTAATTGACGAGAAAAAACCGGACGCTCTCTTTTTAACTGAGACATGGCTAACCCCTCACTCTGACCCCGAGTTGGTTCAAATCCTGGGGCAGGAATACCAAATTGTAAGACTGGACCGCGAAAATGAAAGAGGGGCGGGCTAGCCATCATTTTCAGAGATTGTTTCACCTGTCGCTGCACCCCTAACCCTTTCCCGGAATGTGAAAGCATGTCTTTTACCCTGGAATTCTCCCCCAATATAAGTTTCTCTGGAACACTTATATACCGCCCACCAGGCCCTCCCAAACAGTTCTACGAATCGTTGCCCCGCTAGTCGCCGATTTGGCCCTATCGCCCTCCAACTTCACGCTATTGGGTGATCTCAATATACACTTTGACGACCCCAATAACTCCATCGCCAATAAACTAAGCGGGGACCTATCCGCTCTGCAGTTGCTCCAGCTGGTCTCATCTCCTACGCACACGAAAGGTCACTTGCTGGATCCAGTTTTCAGCAACTGTCCACATTTGAAGGCCTGCCCCCCTATAGCACTTCCCTGTACAGACCATCCTTTAGTCCCGCTGCTCTGGACAACAGAGAAATCTACACCCCCTACACCTATTGTCCAAAAAACCCGAAATTGGTCTAAAATACCGCTGGCCCAGTGGACCCAGGAATTACAAAAAACTATTCCCTTAGTCGGTCAGACTCCTTCACAGGCCAATGAAACATTCAATGAATGGATACAGAATTCCCTAAACGCCACACTCCCCCCGAAGAAAACAGTTTTCAAACGATCCAGAATCTCAGCTCCCTGGTACTCCACTGAGCTAAGGGAGAAAAAGCGTTTTTGTAAGAGACTGGAACGTAAATGGCGACTAGGATACGCGGAAGCAGACAAAACTATCTATAGAGACGCCATCAGGATATACAAAAAAGATATAAAAAGTGCGCAATCCTTATACTACACAAACCAGATCGCAGAGGCCAGCTCCAGCTCGAAAGAGATATACAAAATAGTAAAAAGCCTCACCACCCTCCCTACACCCCCTCCTATAACTGAGAACCCTCAGCTCTGCTGCGAAGATCTGGCTAACTTCTTTTCCCAGAAAATTAACCTTATCTACTCCTCCTTTCCATCAACAGAACAGACTGTTTTAACTAAAGCAGCCTCATGCCCCCCTCAAGAACATTCATCCATCCACCCGCCGGTGCTGGCGGAATTCCCCCCGTTGCAGGTAGATCACCTCACCTCCCTTATGCACCAGGTGAAGTCAGGCTCCCCTAGAGACCCATCACCCCGATATGTTCTAGTCTCTGCCATTCAAACCATTCTTCCCACACTGCTTGGAGTACCTAACACCTCGATCTCTACCAGCACAGTACCAGTAGCGTGGAAGCAGGCTATGGTGAGGGCTCTGGTCAAAAAACCTAATCTTGACACCAAGAACCTCAACAACTTCAGCCCGATCTCCTTGCTGCCTTGGGCAGCCAAAATCTTGGAGAAACATATAAACAGTATAGTAACAACTTTTCTCGAGCAAAACCAACTGCTCGATCCCTCCCAGACTGGCTTCTGCCCCAAGCATGGGACCGAGACGGCACTGCTGGCAGTCACAGAGGAGTCCAGGAGAATCTTAGATCGGGGAGGATCGGTGGCAATCATCCTCCTCGATCTGAGCGCGGCATTCGATACCGTCAACTATGGTATCCTCCTGCAGCGTCTCCTGGACACCGGAATATCTGACAGAGCTCTGGAGTGGTTCAAGTCCTACCTGAGTGACAGATATTTCCAGGTGTATGAGGGCAATGTCACCTCCTCTAGCAAGGGATCGTCATTAAGCCCGACGTTATTTAACGTCTACATGAGGCCACTGGCTGAGATGGCCCGTATGGTATTAAGATCGTTACCTACGCGGACGATACCCAGCTGGTGGTCTCCTTGGCACAGGCAGGCGGTCCTTCGGCGAACGCAGATCTCGCAGGTTGCCTGGAGATGGTCAAGAGCTGGATGACCAAGTCTTGTCTCAAACTTAATGGAGACAACACCGAGCTCATGCTCCTGGGTCACACCGTACCATCTACCATAGACACTCTCTGGCCCCCAGCTTAGGTCCTGCCCCAGCTCCCAAAGACGCCCTTAAGAGCCTTGGCGTCTGGCTCGACAGGTCCCTGTCCTTCGACCAACAGGCAACAAAACTCTCTGCCACTTGCTTTGGTATCCTAAGAGTCATCAGGAAGATCTTGCCTCTACTCCCCTTTGAAGCAAGAAAAACGGTGGTTCTGGGCCTGATCTAATCGCGGCTGGACTATGGAAACGCATTGTATCTCGGAGCCCCTGTCTTCACCTTACGCAAACTGCAACTAATTCAGAACTGCGCAGCCAGAACGCTTTTACAAATCCCCCGCAGATCCTCAGTAAAGCCCGGACTAAGGAAACTGCACTGGCTCCCCGTAAAGGAAAGAGTAAACTTCAAATCACTCTGCATTGCACACCAGACCTTCTGGTCTCTAGGCCCGGCAATTAATCGCCCTCTCATCACACCCTATCTCCCCACAGGACAGCTGCGCTCCGCCTCTGCAAATCTAGCCATTGTGCCGCAAATAAAGAAATCAAGGTCTGGAGGCCGTTCCTTCTCCTACAATGTGGCTAAGAGGTGGAACGCCCAGCCTCGGCATCTTAGATCTAACCCCGATATTCTCTCCTTCCGCAAACAGCTGAAAACGCACCTGTTCACTACATAACTATGGAGCTGAATCTGCCTTTTCCTAACTCGAACTTCAGTTGGTATGCTTAGCGCTTGGACGCCTCAGGGCAGCTACTTGTGCTTTAGAAATCTGAATTCATTCAAAGCTTTGCATTTCGCCCTACCTGTGCCCTTCCAAGCTACCAATGAGGCACACGGGAGTCCCCTGAACGTCCTGACTCCGGCGGTGCTACTCTCTGGGCTGACAGCGATCCCCCTCCTGCTGCAACACGGCCTCAGAGTCCCCGGAGCCTGGCCAGCCACGTGGGGAGTGGAGCGGAGGTCCCTGGAGGTGGGGTGGCACGTTCCGGGCTGAGAGTGGCTGGATCTGGGGCAGCCGAGCTGAGAGAGACGTGGCAGCGGGACCGGAGAAATTCAGGGCACCCGCGCCAGGCTGAGCCCGGCTGCTGGAAGGCTTGACGCTGCCAGGGCACTCCCACTGTGACAGTGGCGGTTGAGCGGCCCAGGCGCCATTTGCTGGAGTCCACAGGGAGTAGTGACGGAGCGGCAGCCTACCAGCCTATGCATCGGTCCGCGATTCGGCAGACTTAACGAGGCCTGCACCTGCCCCTCCAGTGGTGAGCAGTAGGCACGTGACCCCCCCTTTTGGGGTGGCAGACTGCGGAGTGCAGCATCGGCCAGTGGCTCGGCGGGCGGCACTCTGGGCTCTCCGGGGGACTCTGCCCTTCCCCCAACTATAGCGGCTGGGACCTGGACTGGGCCCGTGTGCGGGCAGTGGTGTGGGGGCCACTGCGCTTGATGACAGAGGCGGGCCCCGGCGACGACAACGTGGAGAGCGCCCTCCCCGGACCTTGGCGGCAGAACGCGATTACCTGAGCCCGGACCCCGGAGGCACATGATCTCAGCCCGTGGGTCGGCGGGCTTGAAGGGCGCTGGGGCACAGAGGTGCTTGTGAGGCCTGCTCCTCTGCTTCTACGGCAACTCAGAGGGTCTTGATGCAGAGACGGCGTGAGGGCTCGGCGTGCCCTGCACCTCGGCGAGCAGCAGGCCAGTCCAGCGTTGAGGTGAGGAGAGCGGGGGTGACCTCAGGAGGGACAAGGCGGCTTGGTCCGTGCTTTGGCGGACAGCGCAGGAGTGGCCTAGTGGCAGGAGCGGCGGCCTTCGGGGTATGGAGCTGGGCCTGCGACATTGAAACTCAGCCCCTCAGCCTGGGGGGGGTGAGTCACTGCCTTCCCCCTTCACTTGCCGACCTGCTCCTTTGAGTGGGGACCGAGGCCGGAGGCTGGTGCAGTTCCCTAGCGGCGCTGGTGGGAGGTGGTGCGCCCCCCTTCTGAATGGTGGTCTCCAGCTTCACACAGGTGGAGCACCGCTGTCCTTCAGCCTCTCAACCCTGAAGGGCATAGCTTACTGGGGCCAAACACCGGGTGACGACTGTGAGAAACGGCGCAAGATAGCATAATTTGAGCAAGATTGGTGCCCACATAGGCCTGACCGTAATACCGTTGTCTGCGGCTGGGGCAAGATGGCGACGAGCAGAACCAGGAAGGATAAGCCCTCGATAGATTAGCATGCATCGCTGTTGGGGCAAGCTGCCCCAAAAACTGCTGAGAAGTCGCTGCGGCCGAGGACGGCGATGCACCAGCTACCAAGGCCTTCATGATGGAGTTGTTTGTGGCCATTGAGGACATTTCCGAGCTGCGCTCTCTCAGTTGGCCTCTGACCTGCGGGAGGTACGACGCGATGTGGATGCGATAGGGGAAAGAGTGGCTACGCTGGAGTAGCATGACTTGGAAACGGCGGGTGACATACATCGCCTCCAACATGATGTGATTAGGCTGACTGAGCAGAATCTAGACCTCCAGGCGCAAGCTGAGGATCTACATAACAGATCACGTAGAAATAACAATCGGATTCGGGCAGTGCCTTGGAAAGGTGAGGGGTCCGACCTAAGGGAGTATGTGGGAGCCCTCTTCAAACAAGTGCTGGATGAGGAAGACCTGCCAAACATCCAAATGGACAGAGTTCACAGGGTGGGCCTACCGAGGGGACCTAAGGCCCCCCTCCTGATATTGTGGTGTGCGTCCACGATTTCCAGCTCAAGGAACGGATTCTGCAGAAGGCTCGTGATCTTAACCCCCTCCAATTCCAGGAGCACCGGCCGCTGCTCTTCCAAGATCTGGCGGCATCCACATTGACCAAGTGAAGGGAGTTCAAGTCGGTTACTACTTATCTGAAGGAGCAAGGCATCCCCTACTCGTGGGGACACCCGTTCAGGCTCATCTTCAAGCTTAACGGAAAGCTGATGCAGGTTCGCTCCCTGACGGCGGCCCTCGACCTCCTAGGTCTGGAGCAGTCCACTCCCTCACCAGGCGATGCTGGGTCTCCCGACAGACGACGCAGACGATCGATGGAATGGCAATGAGTCGGCAAGCCAGCACCTACAGCAAAACCTGACTTGTCCATGAGCCGCCTCGAGAGGGGAGCAGAGGTTGCGTCGGTGGCATTGGTGACAGAGGCGTCTGGGGGCTCCTGAGATGAGAAGTCTCAGTCTGGCACTACTGGGGCTAGCTGATGGCTCCGGAGGGAACTGTCCACTGGAATTTACTGTGGCTCTTCTTCTGTCCTCGTCGAGAGTTGAGTCCTGCATCAGGAACTGGATACTTGGATGGTTGGTGCCATGTTTCCCAGCTCTTGGGGCCTGTTTGACAAATTGTCGTTTGCTTCTCTTTGTTTTTCTTATTGCTGAAGTTGGTATGGATGGGGGGTGTGTGAGTGGAAGGGGGGAATGGGGGGCTGGAGCTTGGGGGGGGGGGTTCTGGGGGTGGAAGGGGTCCGGAGAAGGGGTAGGGCAGGGAGGCCCTTTAGGAGCCACAGTGCTGGCAGGTGCACAGCGAGTT
Source organism: Lissotriton vulgaris (assembly GCF_964263255.1). Lineage (NCBI taxonomy): Eukaryota > Metazoa > Chordata > Amphibia > Caudata > Salamandridae > Lissotriton > Lissotriton vulgaris. The sequence continues at coordinate 194,327,229 of NC_141695.1, forward strand.
TACTCTACCTATCCGCATGCAACATAGGGAACTGAAAATAGGGAGCCTGACTGTCCGTGGCCTCAACAGCCCGATAAAACGGGCCGCTATTTTATCCCTTCTAGAGAGTTCGGAGGGGTCTATTTGTCTGTTGCAGGAGACCCATCTCCTTTCCAAAGATACGCGACGCATGACAGATAAGCTCTTCCCGCTGCAGCTTTGGTCTTCAGGGCCTACCAAGAAGAATGGGGTGGCGATTCTCTTTAGCGCGCGTGCACGGTGCAAAATTATATCCCAGGTGGTAGATATTAAGTGGAGACTCTTAGCTGTGTGAGTGCAATGGGGAGACAAGCAGTTTACTATAGGGTCTATTTATGCGCCGAACGCTGGCCAGGAGCCCTTTTTACAGTCGGCGCTTGTGCAGATTTTAGCTACTCCAGATGCCCAGATCCTGGTGGGAGGTGATTTAAATATTGTGATGGAGGCAGAGCTTGATAGGACAGGACAATGGGTGTACCAAACAGGGGCCTTCTCCCAGGGAGGGAAACAGTGGCTGGTAGACGGAGTATTGCATGATGTGTGGCGCGCTCCCCATCCCCAGTAGCGCGCCACACCTACTACTCGGTGGCCCACAAGACCTATGCGCGCTTGGACCACTTTTTAGCCTCGACCTCCCTCTTGCCTCACTTGGCAGAGTCAGACATTATGCTGCGTTCCTTGTTGGACCACGCACCTATCTCGGTGACTTTCACTTCTTGTGGAGTCCGGCCACCGTCGGCAGGATGGCGCCTTAGAGACTCTCTGCTTCACTCCGAGTCAGTGATCGCGAAGGTCAGAGAGACGATAGTCCATTATCTGTCCGAGAATGAGGTGGAGGGCACTCCCCTGGTAGCGGTATGGGAGGCCCTAAAGTTAGTGGCGCGAGGCAAATGTATTGCCCTAGCTGCGACATACTCCTGCGTAAGGAAAAAAGGACGTAGTTAGAAAGGGACGTTAGTGGCCTCGAGGCGATCCATAAGCGGACTGGGGCGCTGAGGATTTGGCGAGAGCTGGAGTCGAAGAGGCGCATGTTGAAGCATTTGGACACAGACAGAGCAATGCATGCCCTCTAGCTCTGTGGAGATAAGGTGGGACGGATGTTGGTCCACAGGCTGCGGGCACGTTCTCACATGCACACTATACAGGCAGTTCAAGACCGGGACACGGCGGAACACACTACAGATTCCGCCATTGTAGATACCTTCCGGCGGTTCTATCAGGACCTATATCGCAAACAGGGCGCTCCTTCCAACGGGATAGCAGAGTATCTGGAGTCCTGTGGCGTTACTCTCCTCCTGCAGAGCTCCTCGGAGACTATCGACATGCCTATTCGCATCGAAGAAGTCATCTCGGCTATTTCACGGCTAAAAGTGGCCAAATCACCGGGTCCGGATGGCTTTTCGGCAATTTTTTATAAAACTTTCTGCAGGGAGCTGGCTCCACTCCTGACTAGCCTTTTTAATTACTTTTTGGATACCGGGGTTGTGGCACCGTCTATGTCGGAGGCGGCCATCACGGTTATTCTCAAGGCCGGTAAATAGTCCAAGGATTGCGGATCCTATAGACGGATCTCGCTCCTCAACATCGATGCCAAGTTTCTTGCAGGGGTGCTCGCGGCTCGACTCAGCCCCTTGGACGGGCTCATCGAACCCGACCAAGCGGGATTCATTCCTATGCGGCAAGGAGGAGATAATACCAAAAGATTGCTCCACCTCATGGACTTGGTCCACTGCTCGCGGTCGCAGGCCTTCCTGCTCTCTATAGAAGCAGAGAAGGCCTTTGACCACGTAGATTGGGACTATTTTTTTGCCGTATTACGGAAGTTCGGCCTGGGGAATAATTACATCCAGTGGACTCGGTGCCTTTATGTGGCCCCAAAAGCCTTGGTGCGTGTCAATGGCTGCAAGTCAGCTCTCTTCCCAATCGCAAGAGGAACGCGGCAGGGTTGCCCCCTGTCCCCGTTACTTTTTGCGCTCTATATGGAGCCTTTTGCTCAGTGGGTCCGGTCCAATGTCAATATATCTGGGATCATGTTTGGGGCGGACACGCATAAGATCAGTCCGTACGCGGACGATGTCATCCTCTCACTCACCCACCCGCACTCTTCGCTACGGGGCCTATCCCGAGAACTGGTGGAGTTCCAGAAGGTGGCGGGATTCAAGGTCAATTTCACTAAATCGCATATCCTCAACCTGTCTGTCCCGGAGGGGGAAGTCGTGGATTTGAAACGGGACTTTGATTTCCAATGGGCGCACACCAATAACCAGTATCTGGAAATTTGCTTAGCTCCGTCAATCTCTAAAACTGTGTCCCTGAACTACAAGATTTTGGTTGAACAGGACGGTAAGGCCCTCTCTGACTGGTCCCGCCTCAAGCTGTCCTGGTTTGGGAGATTAGCGGCCCTGAAGATGACTGTTCTTCCCCGCATACTATATCTGTTTCAAATGCTGCCACTGACCCCACCGCCAGGCATTCTCCGGAAGCTGCAGGGATCCCTTAACAAATTCCCCTGGGACAATAAAAGGCCGCGACAAGCTCTGTCCGTGGCGGTTGCTCCGAGGGCGACTGGAGGATTAGGTTTTCCCCTGCTTTCTGCATATTTCCAGGCGTCCGTCCTGAGATATATAGTGGAATGGTACAGACCCATGTCCAGTAAGCACTGGAATTTCATGGACCAGACGGTGGCGGGCTGCAACATTTGGCAGGAAATATGGTTGCCTCGCAAGCATAGGGCTTGGGGCCTCTACTCATCTCCGGTGACGACGCCGACCCTCAAGGCATGGGATCAGTTGGCGTCCCAAAAGGGATGGACTATGTTCCCCTCACCGATGACACCCATTGTTGACAATCCAGACTTTCCCCCAGTTCGCGTGTCCCCGGTTTTCCATCGCTGGCGAGAGGAATGCTGTAAGAGAGTGGGTTCCCTCTTTGACCTAGATGGACTGATCCAGTTTCCCCGGCTGCGAACAGAGTTCTTCCAACTGCCGGCGGCTGATGCCTTCTCCTACAAACAGGTGGCACACTGGGTTACCCAACCCATTAATGTGGCTGCTATGTCACGACCGCTGACCAAGTTCGAAAAATGGCTGATCTGTAAGAAAGACGACCGGTGGCTCATCTCGGAGTTGTATGCTATGATTCTAAGTCACCCCAAGAAGCAACGCACCCCCACGCGGGTCCGGTGGGAGACGGAGTTGGGACGCCCGCTTTCGCAAAAAGAGTGGGAGCATGTGTTTTACCGCGCGCAGCACACTGCCTCCAATACCGCAGGGGCTGAATCAGCACATCGAAATTTGCGACCCTTGCCCCTCTCCTCTGGAATTCCCTCCCCCTTGAGCTTAGGACCCTGATTCTTTATCCCCAGTTCAGAAAGCAACTCAAGACCCTTTTGTTTTCAAAAGCCTTTAATTAAACTGCTCCCCCCATAATCTGAATTATCTATCATGTATGGGTTTGCCCACCCTGTTTCTGTTTGTTGTAGCGCCATGAAGCCGCTGGCGAACGTGCGCTTTAAAAGTAATTTTAAATTCAAATTCAAATATAAAGGTGGCGGCCTATTGGTACTACACCCTGGCGCGTGTCCGAGCCTGGGGCGTCACTAAATCTGGTCTCTGCTGGAAGGGATGTGGACTTACCTTGGCACACTTGCTATGGCAATGCCCGAAAGTGGGGAGGTACTGGCCCACGATTCTGGACGAGATAGATGAGGCGTTTCAGATTACATTTGCCCGTTTGCCGGAGCATACTTTACTACGGCTTCCTCATTTCAAGTGCTTCCCTCTGCGCTCGCTGAAGGGTAAACAGATTGCGCTGGCGCTGTTGGCTGCAAGACAGGTATTACTGGCTAACTGGGGCTCGCAGTCGGTACCTGACGCTCGAGACTGGCTTCAGAGGTTATGGCATATTTTGGCAATGGAGAGGCTCTCGATGGGAATAGATGGAAAAGGCACGGAGTATGCTAAATTGTGGGGCCTGTTTTTGCATCTTCTGTCCAAGGACCTACGTGAGGTCACTTGCCCGAAATACCTGCAGATTCTACAACCCATCCCTTTGAAATCGGATGGAGCTGACCCTGCAGTTTGAACCTTCCCTTAGAGCTTCGGTAGTCTCAGTGATAACCCTGCAGTAAGCTGACGCGGAGAGGGGTGGGTTGGGGAGGGGGTTGGGCTTGGGTGTATGTATGTGTGTGTGTGGAGAGGCGGGGAGGGCGTTTCCTGTTGCTTTTGTTCAGTTCTGGAAAAGGCGGTGGCCACTGCACAGGTGGGGCACTAATTTATGACTTATAACACTTCGCGGGGCCGACCTCCGGGATGTAGGCCCAGACGCTGTGTTGATGCTTCATGTTTACGCCCTGCCGGCAAGTTGATGTAGGCAGCTGGGCTGTGTACAGTATTTCTTCCCGCATAATAAACATGATGATTCTAAAAAAGCAGAAAGGTGGTGATGATGCTAAAGAGACTGGTCTTGAGGGAAATTACTTGAGAGACTTATGTGCACAGGATAAAAGCGGTAAACTTAAGGATAGAAAAGTGTAAGATGCTTTTACCCCTGTGATAAGGGGAAAGACCAAGAAAAGAAAAAGGAACTAGGACTATAAGCCAAATATGACAGCGTCAATTATATTTGAATGTTTTCGGATGCTTCTCTTAGGAAGTATTATTGTGAGGTATTTGGGAAATGATCAGCAGTCTCTTAGTTTGTGAAACAACAAATATAGATGTCATTGTTTTACAGGAATGTGCTATCCTAGAACTTTCAAAGGACAAACAATTACAGAGAATGTGGAACTGTGGGCCTTTAATCTGGTCAGGCTGCAATACTGATGGAAATTCAGGAATAGACATTTAATTTTGCTGGTCAAACTTTCTATTCAAAAGGTACAATTTGTGGTTAAGGGGAGACTACTATGTGTAGATTGAATATGGTTTGGACATTAAATCCACCTCATTAATGTGAATTTTTAGGAAGGGTATTTTACCTGTTTACTGAATGTTAAAGATAGAACATCTTATTCTACAGTGTACCTTGACAGTACCTCCAAATTACTGAATAATATATTTGCAGACTTTGATTTTCAGGATGCTTACAAAATGTTACTCCATAATGATCCAAAATATATGTGGATTAGTTCCAATTCTTCCACAAAGTTCCACATTGATCTTATCTTTGCAAGCCCATCTGATAAGATAGTTTCAGTCACACTCATTCCAGTTTTCTTTTCAGACCATAACATGATTACAGTTGGTGTGTCCATAGCTGCGATACCTCTCAGAGGGAAAGGTCTGTGGAAACTAACTATTAATTAATTCCATGACATTGCTACTTATGAAACGTTTAGGTATCATTAACAGAATTGGCAATCCAGCAGCGTTCTTTAGCTCACTTTGCCACCTCAGTTCAGGCCCAGCTATTTGCAAATCAGTCTTGACCCTGTGCCTCATGTGAACAGTCCAGCCCGAACTGCCAAGCCAGGTCTTACCTGAACCGGAAACAAGCAAGTTAACACATTATCAAGCAGAACACATCTTCATTTTACAATGATTTTACTAAAGGTCTGATTCTCCACAGTTGAGGTCAATTCTTTCAAGAAGAAAGCAAGACCTGCTCTAGATTTTTCTTTTTGAAAGCTAAAGCTGGTCAGAGAATCATGGATGCCATGTTAAACTCATGGGGTAACAAGCATACAACAACTGAAGGAATTGAAGAATGTTTGCATATCTTCTATAAAGAACTGTATAGCCCTAAGGAAACAGACAATGGACTGAATATTTTTTGTGCAAAAATGTGCAGTTGTTTTTGCCGAAGAAGACAAGGAAGATATAGAAAGGGATTTTGTAATTGAACACATAGAAAGAGCGATTGTTATACCTGGCCAGCAAAACAACTTTGTTTTGCTGGCTTAGTAATTGAACGCGTGTGGCACTGCCGTCCAGTGTCAAAGCCCTGAGCTGATCATGTACATACTGCAGGGCAATGTATATATGATTGACTAATTTGAGTTAGCCCTTGTCATGCAGTAAGACCTATGCCAGGGGCCTGTAACTTGAATGTGCCTTTGTGGGCCTGCCTCGATGGCTCTGCTATCCACGGAAGTGGATCATCGATGGTGCCACAGGTTTGCTCGGGTGGGGCCTGTGCATACAGGTTACCGTTATTCCACTTGATGTTTACAAAGATGTGTGCCAAGGTTCTGCATGTCGTTTGCTATATCAAAGTTCTCACTAGTGACAGGGTGCGGTATTGGGAAGAGGTTTGGTAGGTGTGTGCATGTGTCACCCTCGAGAGTCGAGAATGACATTGGATGGTATGTTCAGTATGATGGGGCCTGTTTCTCGCATTGGATTAATATGCGGGGAAGGGCTGTCTAGCAATATTTCCTATGGACAGAGTAGTAACATTACAGAATTCGGTATTGATTAGTTCAGAATGGTGGATCCTCTCCGGTAGTGGCAGTGTGCTCAACATTACAGTGGTGGAAATGTCACTTTGTGGAAGTGAGAATTTCGATGTGCAGGGCTCTGTGTTCCTGGCGGGCTGTCTCCTAATTCACACTTTAGTGCTAGGGGGATAGCCACATCTGTGCGTTCCTGATAGAAGGCCATAAACTAGGGGTTCATGGGAAACTGCCGACCTCTGACTCTGAAGGGCCTTTTTTGGACGGTTACGTGGGGATGAAATTGACACCTGCATTTCAAGAGGCAGGGTCTTGAACCAACTAAAGATTGTGATCAAACCTTCAGGGGTAGAATGGCAGGCAAGACACTATTTAGAGAGGGCGCTTTACATTTCAAAGGTGACCTTTTGAACTGATCGTATCTTCAACGGCCATGAGTCAAGTCAAGTCAAGATATTTATATAGCGCGCTACATACCCATAGGGTCTCAAGGCGCTTGAGGAAGGGTGGGGAATTACTTGTCGAAAATCCAAGTTTTAAGTTGCTTTCTGAATGCTAGGTGGTTCTGAGTAAGGCGAAGGTGAGTGGGAAGTGAGTTCCAAGTTTTAGCTGCCAGGTAGGAGAAGGATCTACCTCCCATCATGGTTTTGTTGATGCGAGGTACAGTGGCAAGGGCTTGGTTGGAGGATCGTAGCTGACGGGAGGGGGTGTAGAAGGACAGTCGTGTGTTGAGGCATTCGGGTCCAAGTTCGTAAAGTGCTTTGTGTGCGTGGGTTAGGAGGCGGAAAGTAATCCTCTTATTTACGGGGAGCCAGTGGAGGTTTTTCAGGTGACCAGAGATGTGTTCTTTACGCGGGATGTCTAGTATGAGTCTGGCTGAAGCGTTCTGGATGCGTTGTAGTTTTTTCTGGAGTTTTGCGGTGGTACCGGCGTATAGGGTGTTTCCGTAGTCCAGGCGGCCCGTGACCAGTGCGTGGGTGACAGTTTTTCTAGTTTCGGTGGGGATCCAGCGAAATTTTTTTTTTGAGCATGCGAAGAATGTTGAAGCAAGATGATGAAACGGCGTTGACTTGTCTGGTCATCGAGAGTGAGGAGTCCAGGATGACGCCCAGGTTCCGTGCGTGGGTATAACTACAGAGGCTTCGGTCTCCTAAACTAGAGACACTTTCGGATTCAGAACCATACTATGCTGGTTGGATACGGAGATATTGACACGAGAAATCATTAAGGCAGGAGAGATGGCAACTGGACTATCTGCAATCTTGTGGTGGCTTGGAGCTTATCAGGCTTCAAAAAGGGGAGTATCACTTGGTGGATTTGCCTGTATGTTTTGTTGTCCAGGAGATAGTGCCAGCTGTCATGGTCTGGGTCTGATGGCCAGTAAGCTGGCCTCCTGTCCACAAGATCCCAGGGGCACAAAGGATCTCAATGTCTGCAGGACCAGACTGGATGCGGGGGAGACAGGTGGAAGTGATTGTGGTTGGGACAAGAACCGTCCTGACATACACCATCATTTCTGTGCAAGAGAGGTGTGTGCACGAAGATCAGCAGCCATTTGAGGTGTGGGGATTTGAGGAGTACAGGGGAAGCTTGCTGAGTCCAAGGAACCTGTGCTTGCAACCAAGGGGACCTGTGCTTTCTTGTGCTCTGGAGCGCGTGGTGTCTGAGGGGTGTCGGGGGAACCTGAGCACAGAGCTGGGATTATCTTCAGCCTCCAGCTTTGGAGCAATGCAGTACCTGACATGGGACCCTCTCCCCCGAGGTCAATGGCTTCTTCTCCCTGGGCCCACGCCACAGGGGGCTTTGTTTTGGAAAACATCTAGACGAGACCCTAGGGTTTTCGCGTGCGTTGTCGGCATCTGAAGCTCTCTGTGTCTACAGCAATTCACATCTTCACTTGAAGAGGAAACATTTCTCCAGATTGGGAGTGCACAAGCTTCCTGAGTCACAACCTTTTGTCTATGGGGAGTATTGATACCGCCCTCATGGAGGTGCCATAGGGCTTCCGCAGGTCAAATTCAAGTAGACAAAACTATGTAAAAGTTTATTTCCGTATTAGGTGGTTCTGACTGTCTAGTCAACAGGGTGCCAGAAGGGGCAATATTTATCTTTGGTTGGTGGAGTTGCAAGAGTGAGGGGCTGGGTCAAGAGGCATAGTAAGAGAGTGTTTGACATTCTGTAATGGGAAATTGTGACAATTGCATATAAGTGTGAAGTGTATATACAACGTGTATTTCGTTTGATTTCAACAGATGTGCTTTAACAATTGCGTACATCTGTAGAGTGTGTATACAATGTGTATCTCATTCTGATTTCATAATAAAGACAAGTGTTTTTATAAATATTGTGCAGTGTATTTTTGTGGTGAACACAGTGTGTTGTGAGGGGGGTGCTGTGCTAACACTATACATTGGAGCCCTAAGGATGAGCTTGGCTGTTCTGTGCTAAGCTACCATAGGGTGAGCACAGATAATTGGACATGTGATTCATACCCATTCTATTTGGAACGGTGAGTTCTGACTGACTGTGATGCATCTCAGCCAGCCCGAAACCGCTGGGTTTAACAGCTATGCAAAGCCTTCCAGAGGGAAGAGCCCCTGGTGCACATGGTTTACCTGCAGATTTCTATGCTACCCTTTTTTCCCAAATTCCCTGAGAGGGGATGTACATAGCTTATCTATAAAAGAAAGGTAGCAGAACTGATGTTAAAAACTGGCGTTCAATCAGTCTTCCTAATGTAGACGTTAATATCTTGTCTAAAATAATGTTCCTTCTATTGAGGCCTTTTTGTTTCCTCAGTCATTGAATCAGAGCAAATGTGGTTACTATGGTGTAAAATGTCTGACAATCTATGTTCAGTTAGAGCTATGCTATCATATGTGAAAGACTGGATTATTACTGTGTTTACTCAACTTAGACTAGGAAAAGGTCTTTGATAGGCTGAACCACCCTTTTCTGTTTAAGGATTTACAGCACATGAATTGTGGTCCTAAATTCAATTCATGGATTACTTTATTGTACTCAGATTGTTACAGTAAAGTCATGTTCAATGACACATTAACTAACCCTTTCACCATTTTGTTAAGAGTAAGGCAGGGATGCCCCCTGTCCACCCTGCTGTCCATTTTGGTCATCAACCCCATTAATGCAACATTGAGGGCTGATAAGTTGATTAAAGAGATTCCTGTCCCTGGAGGAATGGATTGTTCTGTCACTGCATCTGCCTATATGGATGCGATAACTGTCTTTTGTTCCGACAATCCAACAGGTTACAATCCAACAGTTTTTGTGGTATTAAAGTATATTTTATTTTGCATCCTCAGCACAAATGATCCTGGAAAAGAGTGAGATTATGTATGTAACTTGGAAAGAAGACAAGATTGCCTCAGGCCTTAAAGTGGTGCAAGGTCACATCAAAGTTCTTGGCCTGGTTTTGTTTGAGGATGGTAGTCTGCAAAGTTGGTCTGAAAGTATGTCCCAGGTCAAAGAAAATATCACACTTCAGAGTCAATCAATAAATCAGGTTTTTTGTAAAGCGCAACTGCTTACCTGTTATGGTCTAAAGGTGCTGAGTGGGGTTGGGGGTGGATCTGCAGTTCAGTTGAAGAGCCAGGTCGTGAGGTCCTTCCTTAACTGAGGCAGAGATGTTGATTTCTGAAGATGTAGAGGCAGGTAGATCAAGATCTTTTCAATAAAGGTAGGAGATGGAAATTTCTCCAGTCATGGTCTTGTGGACCCGTGGGTTGGTGGGTATGTAGAAGGAGAGGTGGTTGTTGAGGTATGCAGGTCCGGAGTTGTGGAGGGCTTTGAAGGGCATGTGTGAGGAGCTTGAATGTAATTCTTTTGTTGATCGGGAGCCAGTGGAGGTCTCTCAGGTGACTAGTTATGTGGCTGGGGATGTTCAGGATGAGTCTGGAGGAGGTGTTCTGGATGTTCTCCAGTTTCTTTAGTAGTTTTTGGGTGGTGCCGGAAGAGTGTGTGTTGCTGTAGCCTAGTCTGCTGCAGACTAGCATAGGGGTGACCGTTTTCCTGAAATTGGTGGGAATTCACTTGATAATGTTCCGAAGCAGGTGGAGAATGTGGAAGTAGGAGGATGAGATGGTATTGATTTAGCAGCTCATTGAGAGCGAGGAGTCCAAGATGATGCAAAGGTTTTTTGAGTTGTCCGTGAATGTGTGTGTGGTGGTGGTGGTTCTGAGCGCTACGGGCCACCAGTGGTCATGTGGGGGGGTGGAGCCCAATTTGAGGACTTTGGTCTTGTCTGAGTAGAGCTGAAATGTGGTGACTGCCTTCATCCCGGTGTGGAAGTTGCTCTTGGCAGTAGTGGGTTTTGAGGAAGAGCATCAGAGTAGAATGGTGAAAGTGTGACTCTGTTCAGCTGTTGAGAAAGGAGTGGATCCATTCTAGGACTTTGTTGTGGTGTCAAATGTGGGCGAGAGGTCCAGGAGGATGAGGACTGCGATTTCGTCTCAGTCGGGGAGGGTGAGGATATCGTTTGTAGCAGTGAGGAGAGCAGTCTCGGTGCGGTGGTCACTCACTATGACTAGTAAAATTCTTGATGCAAAGACAGAACTTCTGTCAAGCCTTCTTTATGTTGCTCTAGTTTTTGCCAATCCCCCAAAACTGTCTGATACTAATGCAAAGGTGGTTTTGTAATTCATTTGAGGAGGGAAGCAAGGGCAAGTGGCTTGGGTTTCCATGTTTAAACATCTGGTTTTGGGTGGCAAGAATGCTCCAAACATTGGCCTCAGACTACAATGCAAGTTTATTTCCAACATGATAAAAGTGAGCATTTGTAAAGACAAGGAAGAAAGGAAATGGTCCTTTTTGCAAATTTTAGGTTCGATTTTCCGGTATGCAAAACATGGGACATAGCAATGTCTAACAGGGTGGCTCATTCAGAATCCTGTCCTTTTGCTTACTTTTAAGTATGGAAGTTCAATAAGAAGCACAATTTAAAAGGGATTCCATTGGGGCTGATTTCGTCCAAGCGTATTCACAAAGCAGTCACCGGGGAACAGCTACAGCAACCATGCAGTGTGTTAGACCGGTCAGCCTTAGGGTGGTGTTCCCCCTGATTTTGACTTCCTCCTCCATTTTTCCTAGCCTTGTTTTTGCTGACCTTAGGACTCTGATCACCTTACCGCTGCAAACCAGTGTCAAAGTGTTCTTTCTCTAAAAATGGTAATATAGGCTTATCCCCAACTGACATATTTAACTTTACTCACAAGTCCCTACTAAAGTGGTACTACATGTACCTAGGGCCTGTAAATAAAATGCTCCTAGTGGGCCTACAGCACTGGTTGTGCCACCCACTTGAGTAGACCTTCAAACATGTCACAGGTCTGCCATTGCAGAGTCTGTGTGTGCAGTTTTAACTGCAATTTCGGCCTAGCAAAATAAACCTTTTGCCAGACCTAGTTACCTTTTTAATACATATAGGTCACCCCTTGGGTAGGCTCTGAACAGCCCAGAGGGCAGAGTACAATGTATTTAAAAGGTAGAACATTTACTTCTAAGTTTAACATGGCCTCTTAAATTAATTTTTCACTACTGCAAGGCCTATCTCTCCCATAGGATGACATTGGAGCTGATGGATTACGTTTTTTAAGTGTAATTTCCGAAAGGGAAGAAATAACCACTACAAGTTTGGTGTCTCTTAAATTCACAACTGTAAATTCTGAATTCATTGTGTAGTCGGATTTTAAATTGCCATTCCAAAAATACCACTTTTACAAGGTTGACATTTTCTTGCCTTATCCATTTGGTGCCTGCAGTCGGTCACTTGTCACATGACTGGGTGTAGTTGGCAGTGGGGCATTGTGTATTTTTTCTAGACAGACACACAATGGGAGCTTAGGTGTGACTGGATGCACCATCACTGGCAGGATGGGAGTGAGGAGCTGGGCCCAGCCTCATTTACACCTCATAGGCTGTGTCATGTCTCCACACAAAGGGGCTGCATGACCCCTGTAGGTAGTCTTAGGCAAAGGCAGGGAAGGCAGGTTGCTGAGGGACTTTAAAGGTAAAGCTCTAGAAGATTCTACCCCGCTTCAAAGGCACAACTTTGTATACATTATGGACCTCAGACACCACTACTTCAGCAGACTTGTGAAACTGTGGTTATTCAGCCAGGATGAAGGGCTGCTGTACTTCGCAGCTCTTCAGAACCAACACATCGCCTGACTGCTGCTTCCTCAATGCCGGACTTCGTATCGCAAGCCCAGTCAACAGGAACTAAAACAACAATGCAACAGAACCTGGCACCGCAGCCTCATTGCATCTTGGAACCAACACGTTGCTTCGGCTAGAGACCCCATTCTTGACATGGACCATCACAACACTCCGCAACCAGGATTTAAGGTACTTTGTTCAGTGGGCATAACAGGGTACCTGTGATAGGCACACAATCCATCGAAGTCAGCCTGAACTTGTGATATTCCTGGTCTTGTGCAATCTGTATTTTGATGTTGCTTTCTCTAAAAAATTTTAAATTCGATATCTCCAGTTCTACTAATTGGATCACCTTATTTTTTTTATTAGGGTTGCTCACTCTTTTATGGTGTGTTGTCACTGTGTTACTGTTTGAAGTGTAATACAAATACTTTACACCTTGCCTCCAAGGTAAGCTTGACTTCTCTGTGCCAAGCTGCCAGCGGGTTGAGCACAGGTTAATTTTTTTCATTTTGTGCCTAACCATGACAAGGATTGTGGTTGCTGCTTGACCAGAGTTGACACCCCAGTCAATCAACAACACCATTTCTTACATGTATACTGTGACTTTTCAGATCAGACTTTAAAAGCATTTTGGGGAAATGTGCGGTACCTGTTAAATATCCATCATGAGCTGGCATTGTCCATAGTACATGGGTACCCATGGTACATGGGTGCCTGTCTTTCTTTCTCCTTTATATCTGAGAAGAGTTTATAGACCCCCTTTTTGTGTCAGGAAGGGATATGTCTCGGAGGAATCTTGTGGCCACCTTTTTTGGTACTGCCCTACAGCACAGAATGTATGGGCTTTGGCAGGGGTATGGCTATGATCCCAAATTGCAGATGTCATCTTTTCCAAGGAGGTTGGGGTTTTTGGTCTGATCAAATCCAGCTCTCCATGCTAAAAAGTTTGGGCCATTGTGAATTGCTTCAAAGATGCTCTGTGGAGAGCCAGGAATGTATTGATTTATCCCCCAAGTTATTTATGCACTAGCATGTTCTTTGGTACAAGATTATATGTGCAAAACATATTAAATAAGGGCAAGGTGAACACATTCAGAATGGTGTTGGGATCACTACAGAGATAGGTGTTTCCGGATTTTAAGTTTTTGGAAGACATACAATATTTGATTTTTTTCTTTTTTTTTTAATAATTACATTTTATCTCATGTGTTTTAATGTTCTAGTTTAAGTTTCTTTTACATTCAGAATACAATAGCATCTAGATGTAAACTGGATGTAGGACTTAGCACTGTGTGTGGTTGTCACCTGGTCAAATGCCAGGCCACCTTAAACAATGTTGGGGTAACATGAAATTATTATTAAATGAATAATGGTTTTTTAAACTAAAAAAAAAAAAAAGGTTCTGGGTTGCTTGTATTCTAGTTTAGGGAGGACCTTGCATGGCAGTTTGGGCTGTACTGTTCCCAGTAGAGCAGGGTCAAGACTGATTTGTATGAAGCTGGATGGTAACTGAAGTGTCATGGATTGCAAAATAACAATGGACTGGGATGTGGTCCGGGTAAGTACCAGTGACTGGGCTTAATTCAAGCATTCCATCCATCACGTTTTGTATACTTTAGTATGTCAACCTGAGTGGGACAGTATGCTCAGACGTAGGTCTCGTGCACACTGTCGCTAGAACCAAGTTTTACCCAGCTGATGAGTACATAACCAGGGCAGGTCCTGGGTTGCTTGTGTTCCGCTTCCAAGAAGACCTGCCTTGGCAGTTTGGGCTTCACTGTTCTGATTGTAGCAGGATCAACAACGATTTTTTATAATTGATATGGCATGGTGTCCAAAATAACGATAGATGGGGGTACAACTCCAATTACTGAGATTGATTCTAACATTTTATCAATCCCTTTTTGTATACTTCATGGACTCAAAGGACCTGGCTGCAGATGGGCTATTAACCCCCACCCGGTACACCACCATTAGGCGTCATGTCACAGACTCAAGGGGCCCAACTGAGGAGGGGCTGGTAACGTCTGCGTTGTACACAATCATCAGATGCTAGTTTCACTGGCTCAAAGGACCTGGCTGTAGAGGTGCTAGTACTGCATGCCTCTACACTACAACTGAGTGTCCTCAAGGTGCCAGGCTCTACAGACAATAGTACACAGTACACCAACAAGAGTTGCAAGCTTTATGGGCAAGAGGGGCCCAGCTGCTGAGTATCCAGTTCCAGACGCCAAGTATATCATTAACATGTGGAAGGTTAACAGATATAAGGGACCTAGCTGCAGTGGGGCCAGTACTGACCACCCTGTACACCACCATCAGGTGCAAGCTTTATGGACATTAGGGGCCTGGATGAGGAGGTGCCCACCTGGTACACCAGCATGAGTTTCAAGCATTGCTTACTCCAGGGGCCAGGCTGCTGGATTGGTAGGATTCTCACTCCGTATACCATCACTGGATGCAAGCTTGATGAACTCCGGGTGCCCAGATTCAGAAGTACTAATACCCCCTGCCAAGTACATCACCACCGGTTGCAAGTTTCAGAGACTGATGGGACCTGGCTGTGAAGGTACTAGTCCTACCAACCTGTACATCATCACTGGGCACAAGCTTCATAGTCTAGTGCGGCCCAGTTGGCTGAAGTGGTGCTAGTTCCCGTCGCCTGGAACACCCAAAGGCGGTACCACCAGCCTCTAGTCTACCCGGCATATCTTCACCGGGGCCCTTCAGAGACAGAAGAGGGACTGCCAGGTCTGCAGACCACCCCCTGCTAAACATGGCCGAAGTCTGTCTGCAATTTGAGCTGAATAGCGTAAGAGGGTGGGGTTCAGGGACTGGCCACAGGACCTGGACAGTTTCCAAGCCCTGATGCCCGAATATGCAGTATAAACCTGTGAGACCATCCATCTCACCCTCACAGCAGACAATAAAAGGCTGTGCATTGTGATTGTTAAATGCAAACAAAGGATGGGTTGAAGGGACTGGTCAGAGGCCACACATTTTACATCACCTTTCGCTACACAGAGGCAAAGGCCATTCATTGACATTGGTGCTCAGTCCTGGCCTGCGAGGCACTGCTCTCTACTCCTACTTCATGCAGTCGAAGTACACAGTGAAGCTGTTGGCATAGGTTTGAGAACAGCTTCTGCATAACTATCCCTGGTGTAATCAAGATACAAGGCCTACCATAAAAACCTAATATGCAGTGAACGTTTGAATCACATGTCTACAAGTCATGTCCTTTGATCGATAATGTGTTAAAATATTTTCTAAATTGCTGGCAGGTATTCCCTATTTGTTATAGGCAAAAATAGGTCCACTCCACATCAAAAGTCAGACTTTGCTTAAAAAGCAAGCAACATAAACTCATTAACAAAAAGCAAAAGTTTAAAGTGAAGTTAATGTAAGGTTTGCTGAAAACTCAATAAGAAGAGTTTAAGGAGAAGAAACTCTGAAATTCACTGAAAAAGCCACAGTTAAAATTTGGTTATGCACTGTTTTTGACATCACATATTACATCACTCATGACATGTTAAATTACATCATTGGTGACAACGCTGATGACATCTCAAATGACTACATACATATACTTAGTAAGAAGAGTTTCCAGCAGGTCATCTTCATTCATTGATCTGTTCATCTGTCATTCACATAGTGTTTCTTCCCACCATAACATAAGACAAGGTCTTTGGGTCAGCCCACTAAGGCCATTTGATCCTTTCTCTGTGAGAGTTAGAATTCTGTCCAACCACCCTGTTGTACATTAGAGAGAAGGATGTTCCTTTCTGGTCCAATATCCTGTGGCCTTCTTTGCATTCATTTTGTTTACTTATTTTTGGGTTTGACTACATAGCCCAGACACACCTACTGGGCCCTCGCTGGCGCATGCGCTGTGTCATTTCCCACACACGCTTCTTGAGCTGTGTTTAGAAATCGACTTTTAACCTATTCAAAAATGTCTGCCCTTGTGTGCATGCAAATGCACAAAGGGATTGTTATCTTGGAATGGATTTTTAAGCGAGTCTAAAAAGGCTGTTCCTGAGTGCACATGTGTGTACGTGTGAACACATGAGCGGCCATTTTTTTTGTTTTTCAAAACTTAATTACAAAACCACTGAAAGACATTGGCCAATGTGAGGGCATACATCCACGCGCAAGGGAGGTCATCTTCAATGTTTTTGCAGAATCTTATTTCACAAAAAATTCAAAGGACACCTATGCATCCACATGTATTTTGACTGTTTTTGTAATAAAACCTTGTAAAAACATCAAAAATAAGCACAGTCAAGCAGCCTACAACACACTAACTTGCTGTGCTGGTGCCCTTTTTAAATATAAATCGGTGCAGTGATGAAGATACAAAATGACTGTCTTGCTCCCCAGTATATTTTTGGGAGACTTGGTCTACAAGTTAAACTGACATTTTTTTTTTTTTTTAAATTTTTGAAAACCTTTATTGTGCATGAAACAAAGAACAAATACGGGCCCACAACCATCCGGCCGGCCAAGAACACTCATGAAGCACTAGTGCATGCAATACGGCGACACAGTAATACGTCATACCATCAGCGAATATTTAGGAAGCAAACTGGAAAGTGCCGCAATACCATGACACAGGAGCAATGAAGGTTAATTTAAAATTTTTGTGCGACTATTGAGTTCAGGTCGTGTTGTTCCTTAATCATGAAAAATAATAAAATAAGAGCAAGGTCCATGCAGGTGGGACATGACAGTAGCTACAGTTCCAACCGATCTCACATCTCGAAAATCAAGTCCCCACCAGGCAGGATGGCAGCTAGATATCCACGCTACAGGGTATTAGTCTCAACAGCACATTCGTGTCTCCGCCACCACCCATCCCCCAGTATGCCTAAACACGGGCCAATACGAAAAGGGAAAATTATAGAAGAAGATCATAAATAGGCACCATAGAAATTAACAGAAACTGAAATATAACCCCCCACCCTACACACATGCAGAGGCTATGGCCTACCCCCCCCCCCCCCTAGCAGAGTGTCTGTCGCCCCATAAACCCGAAATATAGCAAGAAAAAGAGAAAAAGGAGAGAAAAAGAAAAGAGAAAGCAACGGAAAAATATAAACCAGTGATATAGGGAGCAAGAAAAGAAATTCCATCCTATAACTCCCACTAAAGAAAGGCTGGGAGGAGGGCCAGTTACACATATGCACGGACACCGCCGGCTCAATAAGCATTCTCCACCCCAATATCCGCAACAAATAGATTCACCAAAAGTCTAACAAGTAGGGAGAGTCAACTCACATTACGCAATGAAACAAACCGAATCCGGGTCCCTCCCAGTCTCCACCCGCCAGTGTATCAATTCAGCAAATCGACCGCCTAGCCCTGGCCCGATCTGGGACTCCTCCTCTCACCCACCCTCCGTGGTAGTCCAGTGCAGTCCAAGTTGACGAAGGAAAATGGCCGCCTTGAGGAGGGGGGAGGTGCATAAACACAGAAAGAGCGTCGCCTGTCCCCAGAAAGTGCGTCTCCCTCAGTCTCAAACTCTTCCAATGCATCCAAGCGACAAAAGTCACGC
The DNA here is from genome assembly GCF_964263255.1 of Lissotriton vulgaris. Lineage (NCBI taxonomy): Eukaryota > Metazoa > Chordata > Amphibia > Caudata > Salamandridae > Lissotriton > Lissotriton vulgaris. The sequence goes on from NC_141695.1 coordinate 194,345,375, forward strand.
GGCAGGGAGATCAAAGTCTCTAAGGAAGGAGCAGATGACGAGGCATGAGGACAGGCGGCTAGTGACCAAAGCAGCGAAGCAATTAAACGAGGCAGACAGTCAGTCACGGGACAAAGGAGAGACAATGTTGCAGCAACAGACCTGATGGGTGGCAACGAGTTGCTATAAGCCGCAGCAGTAGCTACCTTAACCGCAACAGTAGCGCTCGGAGGCGGCGGTGTGCTGATAGACTGTGGCAAAACCAAATCCAGACTCTGTCGGGGATGGACCCCCTGCTCCCGACACAGAGCATAGGCACATGCATCAATTTTCACACCCAGTACTCTGTAGTCGTGTATCATCTCCAATCGCAGCTCACCCAAGGCCGCTAGCACATCCCTGTAGGTCCATTCAGGCTGTAATTCCCGTATCTCTGCACTCCCGGAGGAAGAATGTGCTCCGGCCCCCTGCACAAAGGCGTGCTCGCAGTCCCATGATGAGGGTGGGTAGTCATCCCCACAGTGCAGAATAGCAGGCATCGCCATCTTGCCCTCAATTCACTGGAGTGCAGGGGGAGGGGAAGGGGGGTCGCGGGACACGACCGATCAGCAGCTGTCGTCCCCGGAATACACTATGTCCCCCTCGGTTTGCGGTGTAGTCAGGGAGCCGCTGGCAGCCTAATAGACCAGGCAGAGTAAAGAGGGGCTCACCGATGTCGGGCAGAGTAACGATGGGAGCCGACCAGCATCATGGCGGCCACGGACAAAGGAACCGCAGGCAGAGCACGTCTCCCCCTTGTCCCCGTGCAACTCAGTGTACACGTGGTAAATTGTGGCAGCAGGCGTCGGCCGGGCTGTATGCAGATTTAAACAACTCCTCACAGTTGCACAACCTCCGTAGCGGAACAGCCACCTCGGGCACGCGAGGTCCGGCAAGCGCTGTGGAGCAAGCGGGGTCCCGGGCAAGGCGATCCGGCCGATAACTTCTGTCTCCGGGCGGGTGGAGAGGTCGGAGGAACACCATCAGTGCCAGCTCCGCTTCCCGCACATTTTGGTCCGAAAAAACATCAGGATGGCAAGCAGGATTTAGGTGCGGGGCTCCAGGGCTGGCGGTGCCGAGAGGCTGCACGTCCGCTCAGGTCGCCATCTTGGCTCCTCCCGTGTAAACTGACATTTTTGGGCAGATTTTAAAATAACGGTGGTTGTAGAGAGGACACAGAACTGTGCAAAGATGTAGAATGCAACTTAGATGAATCATGTTTTTCAAAACTCAGACTATGTTTTTGTCATGGAAAAACCCCATAAAATCTCCTACTGAATGAAGAATGTATTAAAAAATATATATGTTTAGTCAGTCAGTCAAAACACTTTATTTTGGCTGTATAGCCATAAAAGCACAGATAAATATGACATTTCATAAATACAATTAATTATTACAAACGACTGAAAGGGGCAAGGGGTAATTATTCAGAGTATCACTAAGTATTTGTATAGTAGGTAATCACCCCACTGCCCGACGCCCTAAAATTGTCGACCACATGTATCAAGTATACCCAGGATTTCCTACAATATACAATTAAAACATTTAAACAGTGCAAATTCAGGTTTAAAAAAAAAAAGAAAATAGAGATAAAATATTAAAATTAATCGACCATAAAAGATAAAGGCATCTCTAGGTGACAAGTATGTGCAAATATGGCACAGTAACATTTCTAGTGGGAAGACACAGTCAAGTTATTGCCCATCTCTTTCTCCTTTATAATGCCTCTACGAATACACCACATCGCAAATAAAAATTTCGATGTAGCGACTACAAATAGTGGATGTGTCTCATATTTTAGTAGCCTAAAAACCTCGCTATAGTTCCTATGGCCCAGATTTCTACAAATTTGTACGACCCACTTAGATCCGGACCTTTTATAGGCAGGACAGAAAAACATAACATATTTAGGCGAATCTCTCCCCCAAAAATTTTTACAGGCACATTTTCCCATAATTTTGCACACCCCTAATAGAAAAAAAATCATTTTTATATTGTCTGAACTGGAGTGCCACAGATCAGTAGATTGAGTGTTTATTAAAAAATAATTTACATCAAACAAAAGAAACGTGAGTTTTCACATGTACAAAATATGGCTGCAAGTGAATTCCACCACCAGAGTTCACTGAATAAGCATCCTTAATTTCTCATTTGAGGTCCTCCAAGTGAAATAAAAAAAATAAAGACTACACTCCTGAAGTAGTACAATACCTGGAAATCAGAATGCCCATAGGGAGGACCGATAGGGAAGAATGGTCATATGTGTGGCACTTATTGATTCAAGGACACTTTGGCTGATGGTAGACCAGTGCAGGGAAGGCAAAATAGAATAAGTTGAGTAGCAAATAAAAAGAAACCGTGATTGGAAAAAAAACATAAAGCCATTATTCTTAAATTGTGAGAGATAATAAAATACTTTATCTTGCACAGCAAATGAATTTGATATTTGCCACGTTTGCTCTTTCTAGTGAAAGAAACCTTCTGTGAGAGACGACATTGTCAGAGTAAGTAAGAAATTGGACTCTTCTTTCATTGTTAAATCATGTAGGTAAGAATCAAATGAGAGACTAGCTAGGAAAAAATATTCTTGTCTGTGATGGACTTAGTAGCAGAGAGAATGAAAGCATCCCATTCGCTTTGCGGTTGAGGATGGGGGTAATACCATCTCAGCCACATCTTGCCCCCTGGAAGCGCCTGGACTGCAACCCCAAGTGTAGGCTTTGTGACAATGCTAAGGACGACGTTTTGCATCTGCTGTGTAGTTGCAAAGCTCTAGATAGTATCTGAAAGAGCTTACTAACACAGCCTTGGAATCAGAGACGTGTGCGAACCCGTAGACAAGCTCTGTTGATGAGCTTTAAGGGAGAAAACATCCAACTAGCATGCAGGCTAGTGCGCTTTATGAAATTAGTCAACACGGCCCTAAACTCAGCAGTTAGTAATTAAATTTGTCGTACCGTGAATGGCTTCTCCTCTCAAGACTATTTTCCTTTGATAATCAAAGTCACAATCGATCGTGAAAGTCCTTTTTTCCTAACGTATAGTACTGTACTTCCCGCAGGGTTTTTCTCTCACTTTTTAACTTTTCGAAATGTTTTTATTTTTCTTTTTATTCATGTACTTTGCTTTTTCTTGTTTTCACTGCCGAATTGCAAAGATTTTAATTAATCATGCAATAAAGATTATTATTATTATTATTATTACATTCGCTGAGCACTGGAGCAGTCAGACATCACTGGAGGTAATGGGAGGCAAGTGGATCTCGAGGGGTCATTCTGAATATTCTGTGATCTACCAGAGCTACCAGTCACAACATTGAAGATGCTGTTTTGAATGGAATTCCCATGCACTTTTGGGCAACATGCAAAGGGATGCCCCATTGTGTACCATGTACAATAGCTGTAGAGAGTGTACTTGTACTGACTATAAATCAGTTGACAGGCACCTCATTGCCTTCATCCGACGCACAAGGCATCATTCGCTATCATGAGTGCCGTTCTCTGTATATGACACATAAGGCTTTAAACCCAAACTGCTGCCTCTCCAAAAACATCTGAATTCAAACTACATTTTGGGGTTATTATCCTTTCCTAAAAGTGCTGATTGACATTGAATCCGATCTCTTGTGTCTGACCTGCAGTATCTGTGGTATGTTTTTTATTAGGTTGGAGATCTTACTCGATGAGGAGGTAGAAGGCATTAGGGAAGACGGATGCTTGCAGCAACCCAAAAAGGGCATCCTCTAAAAACTATGGCTTATCCTTCAGATAAGTGTTGAGGTGCTTTATAGTAAGTTGAACCTAGATGATGAAATAGATAATTGAACATGTGCCACCATAATAATGGACTGTTTTTCAGAATATGCTTTCTGGCTTGATGCATCCAATGGAAATCCCCCTTCCTTAAAGTCAAGTTGAATCATCCAGAGTACTGTGTACAAAGTTAGAAATGATTTTCTGGTTGAGGTGGAAAGGCTGCTTGTACTGGGTATTGTGGGTAGGATAAGGCAAAGTCTGGTTGCGGCGCATAGGCAGGTGGTGGTTCGTGATTTGGCACAAACCCCTCTGTTGATTTTTGATATGGTTGATTGGGCACAAGTGGTCCTGGATAAAATTGTTTCACTCCTGGTTGAACAGGGTATTGCTGGACGGCTCCTGGTTGGACTGTGTATGGATGTGCCTTGAACTGTGTAGTTTGGTCAGGGACTGGCTCTGGCTGTGTGCGTTGTGCTGGAATTTCCTACTTAAAAACATAATAGCCAATTATTCCTGTAGGCAGCCACAAGAATTGAGTTAGAACAATAAAACTGAGAAAGAGACAAACAGCCAAAGGTAAAAGAAAAAGAAAAGCATAGCAAAGAAAACAAGACTTGTAACATCATTACATCTTTACAGCTCCCAAAAGTCACTTTTTAAAAGCATTTAATGTATGCTCATGAACAGGTAAATAGGAATAAGTAAGAGTTGCACAATAATACAAAGAATGTATCAACAGTAGATGTTCACAGTAAAGGTTTGTGATATTGTGGACATGCTAAACAAAGGAAGGGGGTACATTGCATGCAATGCAAGTCAAAACTAGACTATCCCTCAAGCTCAGAATCAGCCATTTATGAGTAATTCTAAGAAACAACCCATACTCCTGTGTATTAGCTTGGGAGTAGTGATGTGAACTTGTTTGTCTTCAACGAATGGCACCCGACCAAATCAAATTTTACTTGCCAATTTAGAAAGGACAAATGAATATAGGGCCAGTTGTTAGAGGCCTATTACCGGTCGGTAAGGGCCGAAATTAACAAATTTCGGCCGTTACTGGTCGGTAATAGGCTTTTCAGATGTAGGGGCTGAAATTAAGGATTCGGTAATTTACCGAATCGGTAATTTAAGGAATCGGTAAATTACCGAATTCCTAATGTAGGGAGCACTTAATTGAGTGCTTATCCCATGTTAGGATTCGTTATTTACCACCAACTACAAGTTGGTGGTAAATAACAAAAAAAACAAAAAAGCTATTTTATGCAAATTGCTTCAGTGCCATGTTGCAGACTGAAGCAACATGTGAACCCATACACAATTGAGGGGTGCAACAGGGTGTCAAAGTGACACCCTGCCACCCTTCAATGTTTTCCCCCTTTTACCGAATCAGTATTTACCGATTCGGTAATTGACATTTATTCCTATGGGCCTCCTGGCCCATAGGAAAAAATGGCAATTACCGAATCGGTAAATACCGATTCGGTAAATACCGAATCTTAATGATTCGGTAATTTTTACAGAATAATTTGCTACATAGCATTTATCGATTCGAAAATACCGAATCGGTAAAATTCGGTATTTTCAAATCGGTAAATGCTATTTACCTACATCTGGCCCTTAGTTATTTGTTTCATTACACTCATTCTAGATCTAGTTTGTGTGTACCCGGTAATACCTACCAATTACAGCATAGAAGGCACCCACAATGGATTTAAAAGATATGTACAATTTGTAATCCCAAAGAACTTAGCTGACGGAGGTGTTTTGTAACTCTTCAGTATCACACTCCTCAGTGATATAGGCACACTTGTGAAGAAATCAAGGTTGCAGTGACAAGACTGAAGCACCCCTCACATCCCCAAATACAATAACCAAAGCATCCTACATACATGGAATATCAATCCAATAATTCTCATTGAATCGGTCCTATTTGTTCATTGCTTCCCATTGTTGCAGGGATTCCGTTCTCCTACAGAACTGTGCATAGAGACTTGGAACCTCAGTGAATTAGGGTTTACCAAAACTCACCTTAGTACCCAAAATCCCCTACCAGACTAGCTACAGTGTCTCATTGGTCATTACAAACTCCCAACGTTTAGACAAACAAGAACATGGACTTAGTACACCTCAGGTAACATGGAACACATGAACACTCTTTCGTTATACAATCATTTCAATCCAGAACAAGGAGTAAATGACGCGTGCATATTTGAAATATTTATTTACTAATGCAATGTTCTCAAACGCAGAATCTTAGCTAATACAAGCAAACATATTATAAGAAGCAAAGTAATCAGCATTGTTACTAGTCCATAGAATACAAAAGGGGACAGCATGCTAAAATGCTAAAATGAATAGGGTTCAACAATATAAAACGTGCCTAAAGCCAGAATTTGGCTGCTGCTGCATGTATGTTATGTCTAGGAAGGTGCGAAGATCAGACCTCACAGCAACCACTGTGTCGAGTTATCCTTGAAGGCTTCACACTCACTGTACAGACACAGCTCACTAAGCAAAGCCGATATCAGAGTAATAACATATTATTCTCGTGTGAATCAAAACGCTCTACTAGGCTCAAAGCTAAAACAGTTATGTCGTGTGCAGAAGCAGCAGAAAGGTAAGATGGCGTTTAAACTTCTAATAAGCTCATGCTAACTTAATGAAATGAAAATAAAATTTATAAAGCGCTACAGTTGCCCCCAGGCGTCCAGGCGCTGTGACTAAACAGGATTGCCCTCAGACGAATAAACAAGGATTCTGGTTACTGAAACAAAAAATTTTAAGTTGCTTCCGAAAACTGGTTAAGTTAGAATTGCTTCTCATGTGCAAGGAAAGGGTTTTCCATAATCCTGATACATTATACGAGAAAGAGCGTCCTCCTGCTCTGGCTTTAAAGATTCTAGGAGTCTTAGCCAGAGATGCAGATGAGGAACGAAGCGCCTTATTGGGAAGATAAGGAGAAATCAAAGAGTGGTTGATTTCTGGTCCCATTTTCCAAAAAGCCTGATGAACGGTACACAGAGATTTGAACTTTACTCTGTCCTTGACAGGCAGCCAGTGCAACGTTTTTAACCCAGTTTTTATAGATGTTCTTCGTGGGTCTCCAAGTAGCGCACGAGCAGCACAATTTTGAGCGAGCTGAAGTTTATTTGGGATGTAATCCGGTGCTTCAAGATAAAGGGCGTTGTTAAAATCTAAACGGGATTGGACAAGGCCCTGTATAATTATCTGCTCGGCCTCCAATGGAAGAAGGGGAAGGATTTTTTTGATCACCCTAAGGAGGCCAAAGCAGGTGGCCGCCACCTTGGTGGCCTGTGTGTTGAAGCTCAGTGACTTATCTAGCCATACCCGCAGGCTTTTGATGTTGTCTCTCGGGGCAGGGGCTGTCCCCATGCTCGCGGGCCATAGCAGCTCCAAAGTGGAAGGGGCCGCCGGGCCCAAAAGCATGAGTTCGGTCTGATCGTCGTTGAGCTTCAGACATGAGCTCATCATCCAGCTCCTCACCTCCTCCAAACACACTGCTAGGTTGGACGGTGATTGGAGGCCACTCTTCTGCACAAGGGAGACCACCAGCTGGGTGTCGTCCGCATAGGTAATGATGTTAATACCATGCGGATGAACAATCCCGGCCAGCGGCCTCATATATGCATTGAAGAGCATAGGGCTCAATGATGAGCCCTGAGGAACTCCACACCCCAAAGGGTTGCTTGCTGAGACGGATGTGCCATCAAAGACCTGGAAGGTTCTGTCAGATAGAAAAGACTTGAACCAGACCAGGGCTTCTCCAGACACTCCTAGGTCGGCGAGACGGTTCAACAGAATTTTATGATGAACCGTACCAAAAGTGGCACTCAGATCGAGGAGGATCACTGCACTGATCTCCCCCCCCGATCCAAGATCCGTCTCGCCTCCTCAGTCACAGCCAGTAGCGCAGTCTCTGTCCCATGTTTTGGGCCAAAGCCTGTCTGGGAAGGATCGAGGAGATGATTTCCCTCGAGGAATTTCATCAAGGTGGTATTAATGTGCTTCTCCAGGATCTTAGATACCCATGGGAACAGAGAAATTGGGCGATAATTACTGGGGTTGGCTTGGTCAAGGGCAGGTTTTTTGAGTAAGGCCCGTACCATTGCATGCTTCCATGCCATGGGAACCATCCCACTCAACATGGAGGAGTTCAACAACTCCATGATAGTGGGGAGAATGGTTTCACTGGCCAACCCCAGCGAGCCCGGGGGAGCAGGATCACGCAGTGAGCCAGATTTTATTTGCTGTGCTAGAGACTCCAGTATTTCCAAATTCAACAGTGGGAAGGAATCTAGTTTATTGTGAGGGAGAATTACTGTGTCCGAATCTAAGTCAGAACGTTGAGTAGAAAATTCAGTGGCTGGATCTGGGAAGGAGAGATAGATTTTGTTTATTTTTGGAAAAAAAAGTCAACCAGCTCATTGCATCTCAAAAGGGAATTGCTATTGTCTACCGTGAGCGGGAGGGGTTTTATCAAGGAATTCACTATCCGGTATATTTCAAAGGCTTAGATCTAGCCATTGTTATTTTGTCATTATAGTAGGATGCCTGTGAGGTTTCTATTGCAAGTTTGTAATTCTTGATAGCGTCCCTGTAAGTAGTTTTATCAATAAGATTGTAGGTCATGCGCCACTTCCTCTCCAATCTCTTACAGGAGCGCTTTTTGTCCCCGAGTTCCTCTGTGTACCACGGTGCTGATTTACTTTGCCTCTTAGACCCAGATAGGAATGAGGGGAGAGCCACATCTAGAGAGGTGGTGATCCATTCATTGTATTTGTTGTTATTTACCATTGGGTCATGGGAGAGCACAGGTCTAGTGGTGCTGAGTCTTTGTCCAATTATCTACAGATAGTTTGGACCAATTGCGAACTTTCCGAGATATAAAAGTAGACGAAGGCAGTTAAGTTGTGGTCCAAGTAAAGGCTATCAAAAAATGATCCAACCACGGCAGGCAGCTAATAATGCCCACTCTAAGTTGATTACTATTACTAAAGATCGGGTCTAAGAGATGACCTTTTTCGTGCGTTGAAGAGGGGACTAGTTGCTCTAATTGAATGGCAGCCAAACTTGACATCAGCTCTAGTGCCGTGGGGTCTGACAGTTTATCAAAATGAACATTAAAATCTCCAAGTAAAGTAAAATTTGAGGGGGAAGTAACCAATGGAGAAACCACCGACAGAAGAGAGGTATTAAATTGTCCAATGATTCCAGGAGGGCGATAAATAAGAATACCCGTAAAACTGGCGTTAGGGGAAAACTCAATCACAAAAGGAAGGCTCTCGCAATCCTCAATCTCCTCCGTCAGGCAGCGGCATAGATAGCTCTCTTTATAAATAATTGCAAGGCCACCGCCTCTACCCTGAGACCGATCTGCCCGCGCTATCTGATAACCAGGAATAATGGCCTGTACCAGATCCGGCTGAGAGTCTTGATTTAACCAGGTCTCGGTTAAAAAAATCACATCCGGTGCGTGTTCATCTAGGAGCAGGGAGATTTCCAGACAGTGTTTAACTAAAGACCTGCAATTAAGCAGAAACAGAGTACTCCTTTACCTCAGACCTAGTGGTGGTAGTAGTTATTAGCTCCGTTTTGCAGTGCGTGCAGCAGCGAGGGATCTCCAATGGATGTAAGGAGTGGCCACAACTGGGCGATATAGATGGCCGAAGCTGATGCAGAAGTCTCGGGCTGTATGACCTGTTTCCCCTAAAACGGCCAGGGGGGGTGGCCCCTTCTCCCGTTCGGGCGCAGACGGGCTCGCCTTTGGCGAGCCTTCGGCGCGCCGCCGGCGTGCCCGCTGCGCCTCCAGGGAGGGAGCATCATTTTATAGCAGGCAGGGTGGGAGGGCCGAGCAAGCAATCTGCTCGCCCTCTCACTCACCCAAGATGGCGGCGCTAATTCGTTATTAGCAGCGTTCAATCGGCTGCAGTATCCCCTCCTTCAGCGCAGTGAGCGCGAGTATATACCAAATGTAATAAGTGCTCAGGGGGTAAGTGTTTACAACAGCATTTAGGCAAAGCATATCTATATGACACCGTTGAAGGTACCCATAAAATGTACTCTAATAAAAGAGAGAGGGACCCCAGGACCAAAGGGATAGGGTTCCACAGTTGACGCAAGTCAAAAATTAATTCCCTTTGGGCGAATTAACGTTAATACATAAGTACTTACAGACACACAATAAACTTACCAATACCAAACAAATAACAGGGAAGCAATGAAAATAGTGATAAATTCAATACACGTGAAAACACTATGGTAAAATTAAGTATTCAAAAAATTTATTAACATACATTACATTTGTTAAAAATTGGGAAACACAAACAGGACGGAACAATAATCAATAAAATCAACATTCCAATAAAAAGGAGCTACAGGGAAAAAGGACTAAACTCAAACAAAAACAGTTATTTTGAATTTTCCTTAATTTCTATTCCCAAATTCACTCCTTGGGCATTGACTCGTTTCGGCAGTATAGTCAATAAAAAACCGCCTTCATCAGGGCAATTTGTACAAATGTTTCCCAATACTTCTCGGGTAAGCAAAGGGTCTTTCAGTGTATCTTAAGGGGTATACTGCCTCCTTATCCTTTGTAGGAGATATTCGTCCAGCGAATTATCTTCTTAATATACACAGTATTCTCAATTAAAATGATGGCGAAATCCTTATCATAATTCCACTTTCAGTAACGCATCCAGCATAGTGGCTGGGAAAAAAGGGTTAAAAGTAATATGTCCGAAGCACGCGGTAGTGCAGAAGTGATGAGCACTGGATACCGACTCCCAACTATAGTCGAAGCGGTTACAACGTTATAGGGTTCCAGGTTCCGAAAAGATACCCGGGACACGAGATAATTTCCTCCGTGTATGCCCTCCTTCATTCACTTGAAGAATGTCCCGTGTGGATGTCTGCTCCTCCTACCGGCTTGAGAATACTGTGTATATTAAGAAGATAATTCGCTGGACGAATATCTCCTACAAAGGATAAGGAGGCAGTATACCCCTTAAGATACACTGAAAGACCCTTTGCTTACCCGAGAAGTATTGGGAAACATTTGTACAAATTGCCCTGATGAAGGCGGTTTTTTATTGACTATACCGCCGAAACGCGTCGATGCCCAAGGAGTGAATTTGGGAATCGAAATTAAGGAAAATTCAAAATAACTGTTTTTGTTTGAGTTTAGTCCTTCTTCCCTGTAGCTCCTTTTTATTGGAATGTTGATTTTATTGATTATTGTTCCGTCCTGTTTTTGTTTCCCAATTTTTAACAAATGTAATGTATGTTAATACATTTTTCGAATACTTAATTTTACCATAGTGTTTTCACGTGTATTGAATTTATCACTATTTTCATTGCTTCCCTGTTATTTGTTTGGTATTGGTAAGTTTATTGTGTATCTGTAAGTACTTATGTATTAACGTTAATTCGCCCAAAGGGAATTAATTTTTGACTTGACCCATAAAATGTACCCCAAGGTAAGATGATCCTGAGAACACTAAATTGAGTGAGATTGGAATGGTCCTGTGGTAGTCAATCACAATCTGTATTAAAATGCAATATAGAAAGATTCTAATCGCTGTTAAAATGTAATCCTGTGTGAATTTACTATTTGTATATATAGAACTCTAACCACTAGTATATGTAGTAGACCTTTGTACTTACTACCATTCCTATGTGATTTTAGAGTTTATCTATCGGTTTATATTTCTTTCTTGAGTGACTTTACAATTTGTACATGTGCAATCTTTTCCTGTTTATATATCTCTCCCTTGAGCGAGTTTACACCTTGTACATTTTCAATTTTTTTCTGTTTGTATCTCTTATGTAACGCATGTAATCCTAAGTCCTTATGTTAACACAACTGGTTCTTTTGTAAAGCGCTCCGACACCTTCGGGTAATGGTTGCGCTATATAAAATTGCATAAAATAAAGTAAAATAAATATGGAGACAGTAAATGCAAAAAACAGAAAGAAGCGTGAAGTCAAATAATACCCAGGCGTACTGGTAGAGGATTGGTAACATTCTACTAGAATTATTAGATAGGATTAAAGACTCAGGAGCAAATAAAACCGTTCTTCTAAAAATGTTGACATTTTAGTGAGTTAGCCCTGAAGAAGTCTCTTGAATATGTAACGCATTGGCTGATGGTTTTCATGTGGAAAAAGAAAAATACCATTAAAAATTTGAAAACCAAGCAACATTCATTAATCATTCTGCTTTTGAGTGCATGTATGCTAGCTAGAGTGCAAACCAAGCACATTTTTCAGAGAATTTGAAGTATTCAGAAAAAGCATTAGTCCTGGACATGAATGCAGTAAAACATTTTAGCAACTACAACAATGTGAGACCAAGAATGGTTTGTCCTTCTCTTGTGTTCTAAGGTCATCCGTCCATGTACCCTACTGACTCATTTTACAGTGATGATATTTTTCTCTTTCATTTTTCGAGGGAACCCATTGGACCACTGAATGAATATTTATGATATTTCTATAGCACAAACCTAGCCAACAGGCAGTGGATCGCTGTTGGTGGTTAAAGATAAGCATAAAGTCAATGAGTTTTAGGAGAGGAATCTCGGGTGCAGATGGTTAGCATTGTGATGTTGTTTTCTTTAAAGAAGTGGGTCTTCAACTCCTTCCCAAGTTGGAGCAGTGTTGGTCCTTATGGATACATGGATGTTGTTCCAGAACCTTGCCAGTATTTGGCAAGGTCATCAGGGTGTAGTGTAGATTTTCTTAGACGTGGAAGGATCTAGCCTATTGTTAGAGCTTCTGGGAAGATGCCTTGAGTGAAGGAGTCTTTCACAGAGCTAAATAGGGGTAAGAGGTTGTCCCAAGAGGGAGCAGAGTTTATCAATAATGTCCTTGTTCTTTCAGGGAGGCCTGTAACTAAGATCAGAGGTGGCAGTCTGATTTGTAGAAAGTGGGAAATGGAATATCAGTAGCTCCACGGATTTGAGTGATTGATTGATTTCAGATCTTATATAGCGCATACTGTCACCCTACGGGTATCCTGGCGCTTCAGACTAAAAAAAACTAAGACCAGAGTGAAAGCAGGTTGCAGCAGAGAAAGGAGAGGTGTAGGAGCTTAGGTCTTGGGATAAAGCCAGGTTTTTAGGTTCCTACGAAACTAACAGAGAGTGGACTAGTCTGAGGTTCTGAGGGAACTTATTCCTTAGACGGGCGCCAGCCATACTAAAAGCCCTTCCTCCTAACCTGGCCCGTTTAAACCGGGGAAATGTCAGCAGGCCAGCGTTAGAAGAGTGGAGCTGCCTCTTGGGGTGAAACCACATGAACCTTTCCTGTAGGGGAACGGGACCTAGCTCATGCACAGCTCGGAAAACCATACACAGAGCTTTATAATGGACCCTTTCCCTAATGGGTAGCCAGTGTAGTTCTCTCAGAGCCAGGGTAGTAGAGGAGCTCCATGGCCTTCCAAGGGCCAATTTGGCTGCTGCAGACTGGATTCTTGGCAGTCCCTGGAAGATGTACACAGGGCCCCCCAGATATAGGGAGAGCAATAATCCAGAAGGCTTCCCACAGTGCTACTTACCACCAGAGGGTGTGCATCTTTAGGTAGTAAAGGGAGTATTTTCCGTAGCATGCGAATAGGGGCGAAGCATACGCTAGCGGTCTTATTTGCCTGTTATTCCATCTGGAGGTCGTCATCAAACATCACCCCCAGATTACGAACTTTCCTGACCGGGTTTAGAGGTTCCTCCTCTGGTGAGAGTCTGAAGTCAGAAGGCAGTTGTCTAGACATCCTACCTACAGAGCAGTACATTACCTCAGTCTTTCCGCTATTAAATTGCAGTGAGTTCCTTCTGAGCCAGTCAGTCGTCTGCTGCATGCATTGCTGGAACATGTCCATAGATAATGCATGGTCCCCTTCCAAGGCGAAGGCTAGTTGCGTGTCGTCGGCGTAATTGACTAAACAGACTCCAGAGGACTTTATGATGGAAAACAGGGGCTGCAAGTAGACATTAAATAGGATAGGGCTGATCGCAGATCCCTGCGGCACCCCATTGGCGTCTAAGGATTTACCAGAGGAGAAAGGTGCTAAAGTTACCACCTGCTGTCGACCTTCGATAGGACTGAAGCCATTGCAGTGCCCGGCCTTTCACTCCTATCTTCGGCCGACATATGTCCATAGTGACCCTGGCTTGATAGAGTGCAGCACCAGTAGGACTTATGGATGACAAATGAGGCCTCTTCCCTTATTGTGTAGTCTACACAATGGATACTGCAGCATGTGGGAAGAAGGACGTCTGGCGTGCGAAGATGTCGGCGTGAACCATGTTTATGTAATAAAGAGTGTCAAGCTTGTGATTGGTGTTGTGATCTTCAATGCAAGGTGTGTGGAGTACTGCAGAGCAAGACTTAAATAAGCATTAGTTGCAATGGTTCTTCTGTAGTTTGATGGTGTGTGGTAGCTAGTGGAATGCGTATGAGGTTGAGGCTACATGTTAGTCTTATTCTATGTCGAAGTCTGGGTCATCTACATCTAGATGTGATGTGGGGATTGGCGGTAGGATGAGGCACATGATTTGATATTGCCTTGTAAGTTTCACTAGAGCATGGGTTCTGACCAAGGCCCTTCCAGGTTAATGGACCCACGTAGGCAAAGTCCATATTTGTGCCCACCATTGCTGCAGGAGTCAGGGCGAAGGGATTCCCTGAAGATTTGGCTAAAGTAATAAGGCAGGAAGTGAAGCCACTTCCTGTACAGGTTGATGATGGAAAATAAAACCCTCTTTCTCTGCTTCTTTTTTTAAAGCTGGTTTTAGTGGGAAAACAGGTTGTCATTTCAAGTGCGGATGGATGATGGGAAATCCACTGATGTCACTCTCTTTATAGATGGATGATGGCTAATGTATAGGTGTCACTAACTGTGCAGATGGATGTTGCAAAAAGATCTCGTGATTGGCTTCTGTCACGATCCCCTCTTGTTCCCTCTCTGTCACAACCCCTTCCTGCACCTCTACGAAGTGGTCTAGTGTACAGGGCTCATGTTGCTTCATTCCTATGGCGCTTTGGGCACTCCCCCAACACCTTCATGACTGATGTTCCCCCAGTACCCTCATGATCGATGCTTCCCCAGCATGTGTAATCACATTGCGCTTGAATCCCTGCAAGCTTCCCCAACATCCTGTGAGCCAATTGCAAGCCTTGCTCCCTCTGTTTCTTGAGCCTTGGTATTGTTTTTTATTATGCACATTCCAGCAAAGATTATACATTTGTTTCTTGTGATTTGGTACTGATTCCCAATTTGCACCTGGTCATTCTGTAAGTGCAAAGAGTGTACTAACACGTGTTTTTTCCACGGTTCGAGAATCTTCTAGATAACCATGTGCCACATGTTCTGCATGCAACCTAGCAACATCCATTGAGCTTTCTAGAGAATATATAAACCCCTCCCAAACTGGAACTGTGGCTTTGCCTCACTCCCTGTGGAATAAGCTTTACCCTTCCCACTCACCTGAACAATCGTGACAGAACTGAGATGCGCTCCAGTCTCCTTTATGTCCATCCGAACCTGAGTGGCACCAGCTACCTTGACGTCTTCCTCCTCACTCCCTCCTGCACAGCTACTCCGGACACCCTGGCGACTCCCTGAATCAAAGACTCTAGATCTTCTTCAAACTTCAGTCAAGTGGAAGAGCTAGGCTACGTACTTGCCATCAAGTTAGTGCACACTAGACCTCCTATAGTAGTAACCAGGACTGAGTATTCCCGTCTTCAAGGACTATAGACTTTTCCTCCATGTCCTCTTTGTTATTTACTCCAGCGCTTCTTGTGTGTTTATACTCTGCAACCTTCCTACAGCTTTGGTACTAGAACTGTCACTGCACAAGGATTAAAGACTTTAGGTCTATGTTCCTCTGATGAACAGTAGTGCTAAGAGAAAGCACTTAGGAGTCTTTGATATATGCACAATCCTTTTACCCCACCCTGTGTTCCAATTGTATCCTTGGGAGTGCAAATAAATCCAACCTTTGCTCTGAGTGTATTCTTAGGAGTGCAAGTAAATCCAACCTTTGGTCCAAGAGTATCCTTTGGAGTGCAAGTAACTCCAACCAGTGTTCCGAGTTTACCCTTAGGAGCGAAAGTAACTCCAACCTTTGTTCAGAGTTTATCCCTGGGAGAGCCAATAACTCCAATCTGTATTTCAAGTTTATTCCTGGGAATGACACACTCCAATCAGTGATTTTGGTTATTCTGCTCTCATGCCAAGCGGGAAACAGCGTTTACAATGCTGCCTCCACAACGCCGTACCTTTACGACGAGGTTGTTACAACGACCATGTTGTTACCACACGTACCATTACATTGCAAGTCGTATCAACGATTTGCTGTACGGGGCGTGCAACAACAGGGAATATGTTGGATTTGAAATCGAACACCTTCCCTGCTGTTGCACGCACTGGAGTAGAAATAGTAAATACTATTCCTAAATCTAGCACGCCCCCTACAGCAAGTTATTTTAAGGACTGGCGATGTAATGGTTTGCATTGTAATAATGCGGTTGTTGTAACAAACGCGTTGTATAGGCATGCGTTGTAAACACATGCGTTGCAACGCCACATATTCATGTCAAGCTGCTGATGAAACCTGTAAGTTTATGTCACTGAAATTAATGCATGTTCATTGTATGTAGAGACCGGTTAGTGTACTGATGGTAACTGCCTCCACTTGTTATTTCCAGGGCATTATGTAATTGCAAAGCCAGAGGTTCTGCTCCAGTGCACACCTACCTCGCAAATGCAAAAGGTCTCAGAAGTAGCAAATCCTGTTACGCAGTGCTGCACAGCCACTGAGCAAACCAGGTAACTAAAGTCTCTTTTCTTATTTTAGTGGAGAGGTGTGGGGCAGCGGCCGGTGCAGCTGACTTCGGAGCACAAGGCTCACAGTTCAATCCCCGGCTCCAGGGCAGCTCAGCACCGTGACACTCTGGACAATAGCTCACTTCATTTCCACAACGTCCCCCAGTGCCTTGAGACCCGTAAGGGTGAGTAGTTTGCGCTTTACAATATAGATTTGTTTTTGTATCCCAACCCCCTTTTCCCCCAAGGGACATAGTGGGATCTAAGGTTGCGGTTCCTTGACCTGCATTGGTTGGACCCAGGTGAGTGCATGACAGAAGGATAAGCCTTGCATTTTTCCACCCCCTGGATGACCTGCATGACCCGAGAGATGTTCAGGGCCTGGCCCAGGCCCTGCTCGAGGACAGCCCAAATGTTTTAGACCCATCAAGGGCTTTAGCGGTTGTATAGCATTAAGCTAAGTCCTTGCAACAGGAAAATCAGTCACTTAAGGACGAACTGTTCAGGTGTCAGCCTCAACATGTCTATTTGAGGTGGGGACTATGGTTGTTCCCAAGAGCACATGTTCCGTTCCACAACCTCCACACTTAGGTGATTTGAAGAAATCTAACAAGCACCTCCACTACAGAAAATGCTAATACTGTTCATGTCACAGTTACCACTCCAGTCCCAGCGCCTTTGGCCCCGCTCAAGTGGTTTTTTGAGGACAGTCACAATTTTGATGCATTTGTAAATCAGTGCCAGTTGCAGTTTCTTTGTAATCCAGGAACCTTTCCCTCTAATACTGCTAGAATAGCCTTTATCATGTCCCATCTCAGGGGTAAAGTTGCTGGTTGGGCTATTCCACTCATTGAAAATAATGATCTGTTTTTATCTGATTTTGAAGGGTTTAAAGTGGGGACAAGTCATCTCTTTGCTATGCATACTTTTGTCTAGACCAGGGATAATTAGTTGCTGATGCTTCATCAGGACAGTAAGGACCTCCTTACCCACATTACTGATTTTTGTAAGCTAGTTATTGAAACCCAATGGCCTGAAGAAAATAGGACTTCCCTCTTTTATAAGGGTTTAAGGGATGACTCAAAGGACTCCCTGGTACACATTGCAAATGTACACTCAAATTGTTCAGAGGTCATTAACTTAGTTGTCAAGCTTGACCATAGATTAATGGAATGTCCCTGAGGGGAGCCTAGACTGCTATTTGTGCAATCTGAGCAGAAAGAGTCAGAGTCTAAGAATCAGGATAACACAGAACCCACGCAGGTCCGAGGCTTGCGCAGTCCTTCAACCACGGAGGAAAAAGAACAAAGAAAGAAATTAAGCCAGGACATTTTGTATGAGAAGGCCCTGCCAAACCAAAGGGAATTCGGTAGGCTACCACCTTGACTTCTGACACGATGCTGAAAAAGTTAGAGTGCCTAGTTGACAAAGGTGTCACTCAGTCGGGTGTGGTTCTTGAACTGACACCCATTTACCTGGCTAATACCTCACAGAGTACAACAACATTTAATGATACTGGTCATCCTCTGCACTGAACACCAACAGAAGAAGCAGGTTTTACCCATGCTTGTAGTTTCCGGGGCCACAGGAAATTTCTTACCTCTAGCCTTGGCCACTTCTTTACATATTCCATGGTTTATAAAAAGTGAACCAGAGCCGTAGATGTCTCAGAGCACTCTTCTGGGTTGACTGTATGCAAAACTACTCCCCTATCCTTAATATGCGAGACAAGGGCACTCTGAGACTTTGAACTTTGACCTCACTGACACACCTACCTTCTGCGCTATTTTAAGAATTCCTTTGGCTTCAGTTGCACAATCCTGCTATTGACTCCTGCCTTTATTCAGTCACATGGGATGCCATTACTGTCCAACTCATTGCTGTAAGAACACTCCCTCAGAGCCTGAGACAGAATATTCTCTATTTGCCAAATTGGATAGAAAGAAGGTGACCACTGATATCTTTCACTTCATTAAGGAGAGATGCACCACGGCCCCTGTATTTAGACATCCAGACCCCATGCAGCCTTCTGTCGTGGAGGCAAATGCCTCTCAGGTACATATTGTTGCGTGTTTATCTAGGTTCCTGATCGATACTGTGACCTTATGCCCCTATTCAGCTATAAATCCATTTATTCCCTATATTGGCATAACCGTTCAAGTGCGATTTCAGAAAGTCATCTCTGGCCTCACACGAACAGAGCCACATTCCAGCATAGTTCTCTGCCACTTCCTTTGCAACCAATTAGTGCAATGACAGAGCAGAAGTCACTATCTGATATTCCTAGATTAACACTCCGAGTTCTTCAACAAGATAAAAACTCAGCAAACCTGGAAATCCCCGCTTGCTGTGTTTTGATTAGTAATGGAACTCTAATGAGCAACTGATAGCTATCACTTCCTAGTGACATCTTTAATTGACGTCTTATGTCCAGCAAACGTGCGTCAAACCCGGCACCTGTCAGGTATAAATATTACCAATGTTGCCTTAAGCAATAAGCGGTCGTGCTGTTGTATGCTGTCGTGCACCCTGTTGTGCATCCCATTGCTGCTGCAGGCAGTACGCTGCTGCTGCTGTCCCTTGGTGGTGAAGCTACTGATACCATTATCGCTGCTAAAGCGCGAACGATGGTGTGGTATGCTTAGGAGCTGAACAGCCGTCCCTCTGTGAAGAGCCCAGCAGATTCCAGCTGCCGCGGACGCTGTCCCCCCTCGTCCTCCCGACGCGCTGAGAAGAGAGCCGCTGCCTTTCTCCTGCAGAGAAATCCAGCTCCAGCGTTTCCGGTCTGCCCTCGCGGGTGACTGGGATATTGAGTGCCCCCTGAAGGAAATACCAGACTTCCATCATTCTATTCAGAGGTATGGTGTTGACTAAACCCTTAGACGAGAATTCTTGAAGCAAACCTTGGCAAAACCAACTTAACTTAAAGCTACTTACTTACTCCCCTTCCACGTGTTAGGCTTAGGTCAGGCACACTGGGGTAGGCATAGTTAGAAGCACCAGTTGAGTATGTTAGCCTAATGTATATATGACTGTATATATGTTTTATTACTTTTAAACCATTGTATGGCTAAGAAACCATATCAATGCTTTTACAGTATCATTTCGCAATCCTTATCTTACTGTACGTACTTTTTATAATAACAAGTCTTGCAATTGTGGCAATACATTTCTCTTGTACAAGAAGAAAGACTGTTCAATAAATGTTAACCTTTTATTGACAAACGCCCGTCTCTCTATTCTCTACATATCGTGAAAGTAAACTGCACTAATCTGACTGAGTGAAATACCTGTCTATTGTTTCACACGACCCTGGAGATTGACTCTTGATCTGAGGAGCAAAGTTGTCATGTTGCACGGTTGTTGGAAAGCTGAATCCCTTCTTGTCTGTGCCAGGGAAGCTGATCACTTCCCATGCAGAGAAGAAAGTTTCCAGTGACCTCTGAGCTAGTTGGTAACACACCCAATTAAGTTTAGCATAGTCAGTGGAGGCCTGGAATATCCGCAGTTCCACGTTGATACTACTGTTTATGTTATTCCAATGCGCAGGGCCTAGTGGGAAACTAGGAACTACACTACATGGCGCCCAACGTTTGGTAAGGCGATAAACTAACGCAAGACGTTAGAGTAACTCAGTTGTGCATATTTCACACAGACCCCTTTCTCCCGTAAATACTCCAATAGACGTCTGGAGTGGGTGAAAGGTTAAAATCTGCCCGAACTCAGTAGGAAGAGATTCCTATGTAAAGCTCTGGTTTATTCAACGTTGAAGGATACAGTGTTCCAAAATATTGTGCACCTAATCTTTGTCTCCTTGGAGACCAACCCTGCAAACCTTGCATTTTAACAATGCCAGGAGAAAACGGAACCACTGGGGCCGCAGTAGATGCGACTCAGCAAGGTCCCGAACACACAGTACCGGGTGCAATAATCATCCCGGCACATTTAAGAAAATCTATAACGTTAAAACTTATAGAAAACGGACTGACACCACAAGGTGGTACAGTAATTTTCGTGATAGAGGCTCACGAGTATCGGCAGACAGAGGTATTCTATTCATGGATAAACTTTCCAGCGGTAAACGCTACAACAAAAGAGTTTCACTATTACAAAATAGAGAAACCTCCGGAAGAGTACGCTCCTTTCGAGGAGATTGAAATTCCATTTAAATTTCAAGAGCACCTGCTCTGATTTAATGGCGCCCTAAAACATAATGATAACATTACCAGGCTCGGTCCACTAGGTAGACTAGGAGCCACGTGGCCGGTTCTAGCCAGCTACACACCACATCCGGACATTGCAAAAATGTCTAAAGAAGAGCTGTTAGTACAGCTAAAAACATTAATTAAAATACATAGGCAATTAGTCCAATATGTAATGTGGACTGCAACAGTCCAACCAGCTGTTAATGTACCACAGCTGACCCCTCATCAGGGGAACACAAATAAAATTACATCACAGAACATACAGTCATGTCTTGGTAAAACACCCGTAAAACGGGAACAAAATTCCTTTCTGGTTAGCACAGAAAATCACTCAAATAGAGGCAGTATTTCCTGATACTACCCCTATAGAGAAACACAGAATCTTGACCATCTGCCTTCCAATGGGAATCGCACCACACGTGGAGGACTGCGACACTTGGGGTACAGTCTTTGCTTCCATCCACACAAAAACACACGGTGTTCCGTCTATGGCGGTAATACCAGAAGTTCTAAAACAGATTCAAAATGAATACGGTCCAGAGCCCGCTTTAACTCTTGGTATGAAATTACTGAAAGACTTCAAGCAGGTCTCGGCTATATTATTAGCCAACATAAAAGGAGAAGCATCATCTGTGGCGATCCGCCAGAAGTTGAAGGAAACAGATATAAAAGATCAGCCATTTGAGCTTGCAAAAATCATAGAAAAATGCTGTGAAGAATTAGGTAGAGACAGCTTGGGTGGGAAACCAGTAAAGCCCCAACTGCTCGAAAATCCTGATAAATTATTAAAAATAATTTAAACACTCCTAAAAAGAGCTGGGATGGAAATAAACAATCCACTCCCAAGGAAAAAGTTTTCCAGTCCAGAGGAAGGTCTCCTCGACGGAGGGAAAGAACTCCGACTCGAGAACGCCAGTCTCCCCAGCGGGAGCCCTCTGAGAAAAGATATAACCTTAGAAATAGGGATAATCTGAAAAAAACCTGATAGATATCAAAGTATTGATACACGTCCCTCTCGATCTTTTCCACAGAAATCGGAAAGAAGAGGACGGTCAGACCCAGGAGAGCACACCAAGTCCAAAGACAAGGAACCTGCTCAGAGTAAAAAATCTCAATTTCAGAAAAAGAAGATAGCCAGTATTAGAGTAATCAACCATGCCGAGAATACTGAGGACACAGTTGAAAAACGGGGAGTGGGCATTGACAATGTTGGACAGTGCAGCAGAAATCAGTATAGCGCACAAGATCTTGATGAGTCATCTGGAGACAGTGGACACGAATGAATTCATTCAGGTTGAAACTGCCGACACCAGACTTAGCGAGCCCCATAAAATATACGAAATAACATTGCGTATAGAGGGTGATAAGACTAGGAAAATAAGCGGTCTATTTTGGGATAAGCTCTCAAAAGGCTATGATATTCTGTTAGCTGAAAAAGATTGGCCCCCAGAGTTTGTCAGGGAGTGCCCTCGTGGCGAAGAAGTGATTATGCCTGCCTTCCCGAATCACATTCCGATTCACAAAAAATATACTTATGCAAGGAAATGGGCAGTAGCCCAGGCACCTGCATTGTATAAAAATCATGTAGGATGGGATGAGGATTCACCTCCTCACAAAATCCAATTAAAAAGTGAACCAACTGCCCAACGGCAGTATCCCATAAAGCAAGAAGCTAAAAAACAGGTCAGGGAGATCTTAGATCAACTTGAATACCAGGGGGTGATTGAAACATGCACCTCTCAAATGAACAATCCTTTGTTTCCTGTCTCCAAGCCAGACAATTCATATTGTCTAGTTTTGGACTACAGACATCTTAATACATGTTGCAAAACTTTTGCAGTACAAAACTCGCATAGTGCAACCCTAATGAATAATATAGTTAGGAAAAAAATATAAAACGACATTAGACATATCTAATGGTTTCTTTTGTCAAAACATTGCACCAGAAAGCAGATATTTGACCGCTTTCTCTGCATTTGGGTCGCAGAAAAAATTCTGTCGACCCCCACAGGGGTTCAAAACAGCCCAGGACTATTCTCAGCTAGAGTAACAGAGTTACTACAAATCTATGATGATGAGGCATTATCTTACGTAGATGATATCTATCTCACAGACGACGACTTGGATACTCACTTGAAAAGAGTGAACACCATTATACTTGGGTTCGCAGCAGAGGGTTACAAATTCAACTTTAAAAAGTCTCGAATTGCCCATATGACAGTACTATTTTTAGGGTACGAATTATCAAGTGAAGGGAAAAGCCTAGCGGACAACTTCTTAGAGAAGTGCGCTGTACTCCAAGCTCCAAAAACGCTGAAGAATTTACAATCCATTCTAGGTTTTCTGAATTTCGGAAGAACTTACATCCTAAATTACGCAGAGAGGGTTAAACCTCTCTACGAACTAATAAAACCTGATTTTAAACAAATCAATTGGACTCAAAAACACACAGAAATTTTGAGATCACTGCAAACAGACATGTTAGCAAAAACAAAATTAGATACACGTGACAACACACGTGATCTTGTAATCCGAGTCATCCCAGGAAGATGCGGATTCACATACCTAACCTCAAATGAGGGAGAAAAGGTACCAATTTCAATTAAATCTCACTTGTACACACAAGCAGAAAAAGCATTCAGTCACACAGAAAGAACTGTGAAAGCAGTGCAAATCGCATTAGCAAATGAACGAGAACTAGCACACGGCAAACGGATTAATATCCTTACAGCGGAATCCGCCTTCGAAGCGCTATTCAGCCCAGTAAACCTGCCTACAGTGTCATTGGATCCGAAATGGATACAGTGTATATATTCTCTAGGAGCGGAAGACGTGAAATACTATTTCGCCCCACAATTTGAAGAACTGAATGATTTAGAATATGAAGAAGAATATCCTCTGCCAATCGAAATTCTGCCTCTCCCACAATACGCATGTATAATCTATACAGATGGATTTGTACAGCATTTCAACGTAGAGAGAAAATCCTACGATGCAGCATGTGCGATTATTAAAGGTCGTTGGCTGTGCGGTAAATTCAGACCGAAAGTAACAAAAACTGAATCTGTAAGAAACTGTTCGGTTCAGAGAACTGAAATCAGATGTTTAAAGATGGCGCTCGAAAATGCAGAACATGAATTCCCGACACTTATCGTGTGCGATTCTCATTTTTGCGTCAACTCTTACAACAATAAGCTGCAGAGTTGGATTGAAAACGATTACAAAGATGACACAGGTGCCACAATAAAGCATAAATTGCTCTGGAAACAGGTAGCTCTTTTACATAAAGAACTACAAAAGACTCACGAGATTCACGCACAGACTCTTCAACGTGATGGCGTTCACGTTGCAGGGAATTCATTGGCTAATACAGCCACAGCGGAAGCAACTAAACCGGCTTCCGTAGCCACAAAAAAGCGTACAGATAAATACATAGACGGGGAAACCATGCTGGCAGTAAAAACGACCATAAAAGGCGACTGTGCAGCACTACCCGTGAACTATCCACTCAATTATGCATACGTAATCGATGCAAACTCCGTTCCTTTTGCTCGAATCCCTGGAGTGGGGGACAGAGTAATTCCAAACACGAACAGGAGAATATTTTTAATAGCAGACGCACATATGGGTTTGGGTCCTAGGCACAGAGAGATCAAGGAATCACTGACTGAATTACAATCAGTATACTGGTGGCCGGGAATGAGTGTAGAACACCAAATATATGCAAACAACTGTGAAAACTGCAATAGGGATCACAGTAGTGAACCTTGCTACCGGCTACCAATCAGAAAAAGCGTAACGCTGCCTACACCCCATCCTGCGTCCTATTAAACAGTTAAGGCTAAACACACTTAAAAAATGAGGCCTCCAGCGCTCGGCTGACGCTAGAACGGTTATAAAAGATTTGCGAGTCTTTATCGGCACATACGCAATTACCACGTTCCATTCTGACCAGGGTCCTGCTTTCAGCTCTCGAGCTTATAAGGAGGCCATGGCCAGCATGGGAATTGGGTTGCGGTATTCTTGTCCGTCGCACCCCGAAGGGAATAGTGTGGTAGAAAGAAAAAACCGTGACATAAAGCAATCTATACCAGCGAAGGTATTAGGTTCAGGCACTGGGTGGGTCAAACATTTAATAAGTGTCCAGACTAGTCTTAATAATTTGCCAAGAAATTCTCTAAAAGGTTTCAGCCCATACGAACTATTGTTCGGAATTAGAATGAACATTCAGGACCTCGATAGTCAAATGTCAGTGGTACAAGAAAAAACAACAAACTTTGACATCAAAGATCGTTTGGCTATTTTACAGGAACTGAATGAAACAAGAAAATCCTTAAGCAACATAAAGTTAAAGCAACAGCCAGATACCACTGACGAGGCACCACCAGCAACAGCCCCAGCAAGGCCTGTCTGGATTCCAAAGATTGGGGATCTAGTCAGAGAAAAGATCGCGGTTAAGAAGGAATTTGGGCCTTCTTACAGAAAAGCAGTACCTGTCTTGGCAGTCACCGGAACAAGATCAGTTGTGCTACCGCCCCTTGCTGGTAAAAAGGAGAACAGAGTCGTGTCCATCGACCTGGTAAAACCACAAGCATGTGGCCTATAATCAACAGTAGGCCCAGTGGACTCCCAAGAAACAACAGAATACCCAAACTTGCAACAATCCAAGAGGTTCAAACTGAAAGACTAATCACATTCGATCAGCCTGCAGTGCACAATGAAGGACTATGCAATAATGCCATGGAACTTGTGCCTCTTGAAACACAGATTGAAACAGTTCGTCAAAAAACAACACCAGTCTA
Organism: Lissotriton vulgaris; assembly: GCF_964263255.1. NCBI lineage: Eukaryota > Metazoa > Chordata > Amphibia > Caudata > Salamandridae > Lissotriton > Lissotriton vulgaris. The sequence continues at coordinate 194,370,999 of NC_141695.1, forward strand.
CACTAATGTGGCATCAGAAAGTGCTACGGAGAGACAGATTGAAAGAACAATCCCATCAATTGACAGAACTGCCTCTGGTTATTTCATCAACTTCGACAACTTCTCTGAAGATCAAAACGACCCCGAAGTGATGCCAGAAACACCAAAGGTTCGGTCTAGGTGTATTTTTCCTCCTGCTTTGGCTCATCATGGTACTGTGTTTGGGAAAATTCATTGAGGGAAAGTATATTACGATGGACACAGCAAGTCAGAACATCAACCTAGTCCTGAAACCACACAGATCATCCCTCGTGAAGAAAAGAGAACTGTCAACAGTAAATGTCACAGCAATTCCAATACCTGGTGGGGTAGTATGGGAGAAAACAGACTATGAGATATATGGTCCGGTCAAAATCCTGAAGTATCCTCATCAACTGAAGGTTTCCTTAAGTGACTTTGTAACACCTAGTACATTCTCTGATGATTGGGACTTTAACAGTATTAATGACATGATGTCTGATTTAGTAATGTCAGCTAGATTCACAGATCATGATTATTTACAAGGTTCATCTAGTTATGAGCAGTTATTCTGTTACACACACTATGGTGATCATTACTTGCATAAATCTGCACAGCCTAGGAATGTTTTTATGTATAATCAATGGGAACATTGTTCTACACCACCTAAAAGCAGTTCTAAAGCATTTTTTGAGAAATTCAAATACTTCTCAGGTTTTAACACCAGTAATGCAGAAACGTTTTATTACAAACTGTTAGATAAAACAGGAATGAAAACAATGCTGACAAATTCAAAATTGATATATTCAGAAGCATTTTATGACAAAATGATGACATTTGGTTTTGATTATTGGAAAAATAATATTGAAACGAAAACAATTTGGGGTACAAAAGATTGGCAGGTGCAAGGCATTGAAGCACTATTTAGAACCTGCATGATACCAGAACAAATGTTGTTTTTAAATGACACAATACACCAAACATCTTGTCTTGGCCTAGCTAAGATCAAAGACCTTAAAACACCGTCTATTCCAAAGCCAATACCAGAAAATGTAACTGCAGATATTGAGTTAGACGTGTCAAAAATTTTACATTTTAACAGAACACATCCTGATTGGAAAAAGTGGTTAATCTGGCCTACTGACACAAACAGCTGTCAAGATAGATTCCTGAATAAAACAGGGGTTAAAAATGACCAGATTAGACTCGAGATACTCCCAGAGACAACATCCAGGGATAATGACAACATACAGTGTAGGGAAACTCTGCTTTGAATGGCTAACAACATCCACACTGGCTGAAATTAAGCAACACTTGTCTTTACTAAAAGATGGTGCTGATTTGCGCGATTTCATTCTTGGACCTCGCAAACAGCGTCAAAAGCGTTTCATAGCGACCAGTATCTATGCTGCTTACAACGAGGCTTGGAAAGTCAAACAAATTGAAACTGCTGAAAAAATACGAGAAATTGATCGTATTAATTTAGAAAAATCACTTTCTGTGGTAGACAATGGGTTAATGACTCTGTCTTCCAGAATATATTCATTGGACAATATTGTATCCTCTGCCTTTGATGTGATAGACAGATACTTGCTAATGTTACAACATGGCAAGTCGCAATTACGTTCTATTATAGAATTAGGCTGGACGCTGCAAAATCTTCATTCAGGCTATGTGCCTTGGCGTTTAATCAACACAACGTCATTATTTTCCATTTTTAACCTTACTGATAAACAGATCAGTTTGGCACAGAAAGGAGCAGACTATACAATCCTGAGCATCGAAAAACTCGAGAGATTACCATTGACAATGTCAGAGAGTCCTGTCATTGAATGGATAATACACGGAATTATCACAATTCCGATAACAACTTTCCAATTTAAAAAGTGCCTTGAGTACATACCTGCTGGCCAGTATGAACAATTGGGTAAAGGATATGTAAAATCTGAATGGAAATTACCATACACACATTCTTGCTATAGTGACAGCGACAAAAATGTATTTCTTAGTGGTGACAACTGTAAACATTCACTAAGCGGTATACTTTTGTGTCAGGGTATTAATTTACACGGAGCATGTGATGGAAATTCTAACAACCTTTCATGCCACCAGCTAGTCACACCTGCAACTCAGATAGAGCCCTTCTTTATGCAACTTTCAAACGGGAGTTACATTCTTAGAACGGATCACAGATGTTGTGGCCTTGTGCCAGGGAAAAATTATCTAGTAAGCATAACATCCATGGTCAAATGCTGTATGCAAGCATTGTTTCCGAGTGGGCCTGCAGACACAGTGACTCCCATCTGGCCTCGTCTGAATCTCTATTCTATACGAATTGATACATTAAGCAAAATGAAATCTGTACTTTTACAGACAACAGTGCCTATAACGTCATCAAAAGAGACGTATGATCTTCTAGTTGCAAGGACAGCTACTGAAGTTCATGACCTTTTATCAACAAATTGCCCCGTGCATTTCGTACAAGTGCTCAGCCAACTTCTTAACATGTCTAGTGCCACAAGCATCCCAGGCATATTTAAGACAGTCTTTACGGGACTTCTAACACCCTTCCAGGCAATTTTGGGAATCGTTCCTAATTTTGTTTACTCTGTTTTTGGCGGCATACCATTATTTTTGGGACTTGTAGCAGGGATTTTATTTTTGACCCTCCTGCTTCGTTATGGCAAGCCGAAACTCAGACATAGCTCCCATGGGAATGGAAGAGACAATCCAAGCAATGCGCTACCGGGACAGGATAACTAACGTCCTTGGATTGGCCAGGCTGAGAGATCTAAACATGACCTGGTTCCTTTCATTCAGACCTATATGGCAGAACTGTATCTCACCGGTACTACGATGTATGCTATGCGGAGATGAGTGCGTGTTGGACATCTGTCTTTCACTTCCATCAGCAGTACCAATGGACGTCGATACTTTGCTCAGTATAATAACGGCTCACGCATTGTGTTGTCCCCAGCGGCTACCAATCCTGATGACGGCATTCGTTGAGACTCCTGTGCTACGACTAGGTGGTAACAGTGGAGCAAGCGACAAAAGCAGCATCACCCAGGTACGACCTTCTGTGAGCATTGCTGCTCCTGACTACGATGACAGCAATCATTCTCACACCTGCCAAGTTACAGCGCTATCGAATTTGGTTGAACTGTCACCTGATTTTGTAGACCAATTCTTTGAGAGCCTGTCGGATACGATGTTCTCACCCGTACAGAAACAATAACTTTGGAGAAGCTTTCCGACTCACAGCGTTCCCATGAACTCTGAATTCGGTCTTCAGTTTTGATCAACAAAAACTGCAAAAAGCTTTGGAACTCTATTTCCACGTCAAGCAATAATTCTTTTGAATTGGACATTTTTAATATTCACTCTTTTTTTTTTGGCACGAACAATTTTTTGCTTAACGTAAAAACTATTCTTAGAGAACAGAAGCTTCACACTTCTATTTCTAAACACATCTAGAGACATAACAACATTACATCAGCCTCTAGCACATGTTATTACAATGCATTTATGTGATGATTTATCTCGCCCTTCTTCTGTCAGAGATACTTCATGTGTAATTCTTTTGCATAATCGTTCATTGATTTCATATGCAATAATTTTTGGAATGATTTCTATGCTTCAAAAAACGTACAGTACCTACATTTCATGTATTACAAATACGCCTATTTCAAATGCATTTATGTATTTTGGGGTGGGCAATGTTACACATGCATCTAATTGCTCTAGTTTTAGTAATTTGATGGACATGAATACGTGGAGTGGGTGTTGCGTGTTTATCTAGGTTCCTGATCGATACTGTGACCTTATGCCCCTATTCGGCTATAAATCCATTTATTCCCTATACTGGCCTAACCGTTCGAGTGCGATTTTCAGAAAGTCATCTCTGGCCTCACACGAACAGAGCCACATTCCAGCATAGTTCTCTGCCACTTCCTTTGCAACCAATTAGTGCAATGACAGAGCAGAAGTCACTATCTGATATTCCTAGATTAACACTCCGAGTTCTTCAACAAGATAAAAACTCAGCAAACCTGGAAATCCCCGCTTGCTGTGTTTTGATTAGTAATGGAACTCTAATGAGCAACTGATAGCTATCACTTCCTAGTGACATCTTTAATTGACGTCTTATGTCCAGCAAACTTGCGTCAAACCCGGCACCTGTCAGGTATAAATATTACCAACGTTGCCTTAAGCAATAAGCTGTCGTGCTGTTGTATGCTGTCGTGCACCCTGTCGTGCATCCCATTGCTGCTGCAGGCAGTACACTGCTGCTGCTGTCCCTTGGTGGTGAAGCTACTGATACCATTATCGCTGCTAAAGCGCGAACGATGGTGCGGTATGCTTAGGAGCTGAACAGCCGTCCCTCTGCGAAGAGCCCAGCAGATTCCAGCTGCCGCGGACGCTGTCCCCCCTCCTCCTCCCGACGCGCTGAGAAGAGAGCCGCTGCCTTTCTCCTGCAGAGAAATCCAGCTCCAGCGTTTCCGGTCTGCCCTCGCGGGTGACTGGGATATTGAGTGCCCCCTGAAGGAAATACCAGACTTCCATCATTCTATTCAGAGGTATGGTGTTGACTAAACCCTTAGACGAGAATTCTTGAAGCAAACCTTGGCAAAACCAACTTAACTTAAAGCTACTTACTTACTCCCCTTCCACGTGTTAGGCTTAGGTCAGGCACACTGGGGTAGGCGTAGTTAGAAGCACCAGTTGAGTATGTTAGCCTAATGTATATATGACTGTATATATGTTTTATTACTTTTAAACCATTGTATGGCTAAGAAACCATATCAATGCTTTTACAGTATCATTTCGCAATCCTTATCTTACTGTACGTACTTTTTATAATAACAAGTCTTGCAATTGTGGCAATACATTTCTCTTGTACGAGAAGAAAGACTGTTCAATAAATGTTAACCTTTTATTGACAAACGCCCGTCTCTCTATTCTCTACATATCGTGAAAGTAAACTGCACTAATCTGACTGAGTGAAATACCTGTCTATTGTTTCACACGACCCTAGAGATTGACTCTTGATCTGAGGAGCAAAGTTGTCATGTTGCACGGTTGTTGGAAAGCTGAATCCCTTCTTGTCTGTGCCAGGGAAGCTGATCACTTCCCATGCAGAGAAGAAAGTTTCCAGTGACCTCTGAGCTAGTTGGTAACACACCCAATTAAGTTTAGCATAGTCAGTGGAGGCCTGGAATATCCGCAGTTCCACGTCGATACTACTGTTTATGTTATTCCAATGCGCAGGGCCTAGTGGGAAACTAGGAACTACACTACAATATGAATGGTATATATTTGCAACCTGATAGTACAACGCAACACATGCACCCATTTCCCTTTTTTTAATCAAAAGATGATTGCCAACAGAGAAATGTTACTCAGCTGCCGAACTAGAGTTATTGGCCAATAAATTATGCTTTCGAGAATGGCATCACTTACCTTCAGCCATGCACACAACAGATCGGTGATTTTAGTTATTCTGCTCTCATGCTGCACTGCTAATAAAACCAGTAAGTCTATGTCACTGAAATTAATGGATGCTCAATCAGGGGGGCAATAGTAAGCATGCTACTCACCCGTGGGGGTCTCAAGGTGCTGAGTGGGGGGGGGGGGGGGGGGGGTTTGCTTAGCCGAAGAGCCAAGTCTTGAGGGTCTTTCTGAAGGTATTCAGGTGTTCAGGAAGGGGGTGCGTGTAAGGTCTGCTGATAGCTCGTTCCATGTTTTATTTATTTATAAAGCGCAACAATCATCTGACTGGATATCAAGGCACTAACAGACTGCCCATTACAAATGAAGGATACAGATTGTGGGGAGATTCTATAACTTATCAGACTTTAGGAAACAGATGTGTCTACAGCTTTTTCCTGAATAGTTGGTGTCAATTCATAAGCCGAAGTTCTACTGGGAGTTCATTCCAGGATTTTGCCGCCAAATACGAAAAAGAGCGGCCCCCTAATCTAGACTTTTTAATACACTTAGAGGTTGCCTTGGCCAGATGGCACGATCGCAGATTCCGATTAGGAAGATAAAACTTCACTCTGCCTTGGAGGATTTTCGGTCCGGCAAGATACAGGGCTGTGTGGGTATGGCATAGTAATTTAAACATGGCCCTCTGTCTCATAGGGAGCCAGTGTAGTGTATTCATGTATTCTGAGGCGGATCTTTACTTCTTCACATTGCATACCGCTTTAGCTGCAGCATTTTGGACTAACTGGAGTCTGGAAAATAGGTAGTCCGCCATACCAGCAAAAAGAGCATTCCCATAGTCCAGCCTGCTAAGCAGTGCCTGAACCAGGGTCTTTCTACATTCCAGCGGAATCCACTGGAATGCCCTCTTTAGCATTTTTCGGGTAGTGAAGAGCACATGAACATAAATCTGTATGGTAAGCGTGTTATCCACGAGAATTCCCAGATTTTTTGCCACTAGTTTGGGTGAGGGAGGTTTACCCAAGGTAGAAGGCCACCAAGTTGAATTCCAATCTTGATGAGCACCCCCAAACAATAGAATTTCCGACTTTTCTGCGTTTAATTTAAGACAGTGGTCCGACATCCAAGCTGCCATTTCCCTAAGGCAGCTAATAAGTCTAGTCCTTAAGTCCTCTTGTCCATCTAAGGCAACCACCCGCTGGGTAACATCTGTGTAGGAGCATATGCTAATGCCCCACTTTCAACATATCCCTGCCAAAGAGAACACAAAAATATTAAACAAGGTGGGACTCAACGATGCACCCTGCGGTACACCATAATTGATGGTAGATGGCGTGGAAAAATAAAAAAAAGTACCCAGCTGTATGGTTTGCTCTCTGTTGGTAAAAAATGAGTGGAGCCAGTGCAGAGCTTTGGAACGGATGCCCTTAGTGAATAGAGGTTTTAGCAAAAGATTGTGTGAAACAGTATCGAACGCTGCAGACCGGTCCAATAATATCAGCGCAACAGCTTTACCCTGATCAGTCATATATCTGATATTATCCAATACTGCTAAGAGTGTCGTATCAGTACTGCTGTTCTGAATCCAGTCTGGGAGATACCCAGAAGTTCATTGGCTTCAAGGTACTGCATCAACTGTCTATTCACTAATTTCTCCATTACTTTGGACAAATGGGGCAATTGCGATATCGGGCGTTAGTTCCCTGGATTTTGGACATCGGTACCTGCCTTTTTTAGCAGGGGAATTACTGTAGAGTTCTTCCAGGTCTCTGGAAACACAGCGGTGCACAATGATTGATTGAGGACTTGGGTAGCAAGAGGACAGATAATTGGAGCAATTAGAGAAAAAATATAATGGGGACAAGGGTCTGATGGAGATCCAGATTTAACTTCCATCATGATTTTTTGCACCTCTTGCTCGGTAAACAGACTGAAGCTATCAAGGTGGACCGGTGTATCTGGTTTGGTATGAAAGAACTCCTGTTTTAGATCGCCAAGTGGCTGCTCGTCATGGGAGGTATAAATCCCCTCAATCTTATTCAAAAAGAACCTGATCGCCTCGCAGCACTCTTGCGACGGAGCCAGGGTTTGCAACATACTGGCTGGATTGCAAAGCTCTTTCACAATTTTAAATAATTCCTTTGACGAGCCGCTATTCGTAGCCACACAATTAGAAAAATAGGTCTTTCTTGCGTTTTTATTGCCATGTTGTAGCTTTTCATTTCCCCCTTGAATGACTGTCTATGTCTGTTTTAGACGTCCTCCATTTATGTTCAAGAATTTTACATTTTCTTTTCAGGATCTTAAGATCCAAGGAGTACCATTTTTCTGATTTGATCCTAACCTGGTATTTACTTCTGGTTTGGGGGGCACAGAAGTTGAGGGCATTTAAAATTTCATCCTGGAGATAATCTGCACTCAACCCTCCTACTATTGGTTCGGGCTCATCGCAGTCCCTGAGGTTAAAATGCTGCTCAAATTTCTCTGGAGTAACCTGCCTCCACACCCTCTTCACTCCTATCGGAATTTGATAACGAGAGGGCTTCTTTAAGAAACTCAGAGAGAAAGTAACCAGAGAGTGGTCGGTCCAAAGTAGGGATCTGATTTCATTTATAATAATCGATTCTACGTTAGAAAAGACCAAGACCAGAGTATGCCCAGCGATATGGATGGGTTCACCTACCCATTGTTTTAACTGCAAAATCTCCATTTTGCTACTAAGGTGCTTAGTGGAACAGTCATTTATTTCCTCAAAATGGACATTAAAATCACCTATAACTAGGTAACTTTTGTATTTCAAACATGTGGGGAACAGCTGGGTAAGTAGCCGAGTACTAAAGTCTGCCTTGCAGCCAGGAGGGCTACAGAGAATTGCTCCACCGAAAAGATTGTAAGTTCCGCTGAATTTCAAAAGCTAGTATCTCATGTTTCCCTAGCTGGGTCACAGGCTCTTGAAGACAGGTATAGCAATCCTTCAAAAGCATGGCCAGTCCTCCTCCTCTTCTGACCCCTCTATCCTGTTTCAAAATTTTATAGCCTGTAGGCAGGGCAGTGGCATTGTCAGGGCTATGCTTGGGGTCCAGCCACGTTTCTGTGATAAATGCAAGATCAGGTTGTGTTTCCTTTAGTAGATCCCAGATTTCTACTGAATGCTTTGGTATTGATCTGGCATTAAAATAGATGCATTTAATATGGAGCTCATTATCAGTAGGGTTAACAAGTGCCGAACTACGAGGTGTATTACTACACCAATTACAGTTTAGACATGAACAGGGACCCTGGATAATGTCTGGCAAGGCTTGAACACAATGCGTTAACTTTAACATGCTTGGAAGACAGTCAGCGATATTCAATAAAGTCGCTCTAGAGTACCTATACTTATCGTGCCTGCACATGATAAAAGGTGCAGGGTGTATGGCCCCTGGCCCTGGTCGGACGCGGACGGGAGCAGACAGGCTAGCCTTTGGCGCGCCCGCTGCACGTCCGTTTCATGCGGATTTTGTGGTGGTAGTATAGTTAGGCAACTCACCACCGCGCCTGCCGGGAATTGATGTTCCTTCTAGCTCCCCAACCGGAAACTGCCTAAGGATCACCCTGCCCTCCGCGCAAACAGCACTCAGCTGCAGAGGACCGGGCGCGATCAAGATAAAGGTATGGACACTTTAAAACTACACAACACCTTAAAACAAATATGCCCCCCGAAAGTGTAGCCTAAAATAAAATAATGATGAAAAGAATTATTAAAAGAACATACCCCTCAAATCTGCATCCTAAAGTTGTCAGAAGTCCAATAGCAACAAGAACTAAAAGGTCAGTGCCGTTTTCAAGATGCCAGGTCTATGCTGCGATGTGGGAAAAGGATCTTCCGCCTGCTCTGGCTCTGTGGATGTGTGGGGTTTCGGCTAGTGCGAGGTTGGAGGAACGGAGGCTTTTTTTGGGTACGTGGAATTTGACTGTCATTGAGGTATTCGGCTCTGTTGTGGTGTAGGCATTTGTAGGCGGGGTGAGGATTCTGAAGGTGATTCTTTTCTCTACGAGGAGCCAGTGGAGTCTTCGGAGATGTTGATGATGTGTTCTTGTCGAACGATGCCAAGGATGAGTCTGGAGTTTGCAAAGTAGGTACTTGTTGATGCCGGTGTAGAATGCGTTTTCATAGTCCATTCTGCTGGTGATGAGTACGTGGGTGACTGTCTTCCTTGACTCCGGGGGGATCCATTTGAAGGTCTTGTGGAGTATGCAGAGGGTGCTGAAGCTGGATGTGACTGCGTTGGCCTGTCGGTTCATGGTGAGTGATGAGTTAAAGATGATACCCTGGTTCTTGGCGTGGTCTGCGGGAGTGGGTAGGCTGCCAAGGGTGGTCGGCCACCAGGTGTTGTCGCATGCTGAAGGGGTGGTTCCAAGGACGAGGACTTCGGTCTTCTCTGCGTTGAGTTTCAGGCAGCTGTTTGTCATCCAGTCAGCGACTTCTTGCATTCCTTTATGGAAATTGGGTTTGGCGGTGGTGGGGTCTCAGTGAGGGAGAGGATAAGCTGGGTGTCGTCAGCGTAGGATACGATGCTGAGGCTATGTTTTTGTAGGATGGTTGCTAGGGGGGCCATGTAGATGTTGAAGAAGGTCGGGCTCAGTGATGATCCTTATGGGAGTCCGCATGTGGTTTTCGTGGGGTCGGAGAAGAAGGGAGGTAGCCTTTTTTTCTGGCTTCTTCCGGTAAGGAACGATCGGATCCAGTCCAGGGCTGTTCGTTGTATGCCGGAGTCGTGTAGTCTGGTGACTAGTGTGCGGTGAGACACGGTGTTGAATGCTGCTGATAGGTCGAGTTGGATGAAGGCTGCTTAGTGTCCTCGATCCAAGCGGGTGCGCATGTTGTATTTGGCGGTAAGTAGGGCAGTCTCCGTGCTGTGATTTCTTCGGAATCCGGATTGGGACGGGTCGAAGATTGAGTTGTGTTCAATGAACGGTGTTAGTTTTCGGTTGACGAGTTGCTCTGCGACTTTGTCTGCAAAGGGGAGGAGCGAGATGGGCTGGTAGTTTTTTGAGGTAAGTGGGGTCCGCTGTTGGCTTCTTGAGAAGGGGCCTGATTTCTGCACGTTTCCAGACGTCCGGGAAGGTGCCTGTTTCGAAGGTGGTGTTGGTGGTGTGTTTCAGTTCGGGTGCGATGGCGGCCGCGGTTCTGTGGTAGATGTGAGGAGGGCAGGGGTCAGTGGGAGCCCCTGAGTGGATGCCTTTCATGGCTCAGGCGGTGTCCTCAGTCGTGAGGGGTGTCCAGCTGGAGATGGTTGGTTGGTTGTTGTCCGAGAGGGGTGGAGGGAGGCTGCGGTGTCTGGAGGATGGTTTATGAAGTTGTTATAGAAAGTTTTGATCTTGTGGTGGAAGTAAGTTCCGAGCTTGTTGCAGAGGTCTTGGGAGGGGGTGATGTCTGTGGCTTCACTGCGTGGGTTGGTGAATTCCTGGATGACGCTGAACAGCTCCTTGGAATTGGCGGAGTTGGCGAGGATTTTGTTGTGGATGAAGTTCCTTTGGGTGGTTCTGATTTGGTTGTGGATGAAGTTTCTTTTGGTGGTTCTGGTGGTGCTCATTGTATGTAGACACCTGTTAGTGTACTGATGGTAATTGCCTCCTTGTGTTATTTCCAGTGCATTGCATCATCACAAAGCCAGAGGTTCTGAGCCGGTGCACATCTACCTCACAAATGAAGAAGGTTTCAGAAGAGACAAATCCTGTTATGTTGTGTCGCACAGCTACTGAGCAGATCCAGTACTGCAAGTCTCTCTTTTCCTTTTTTCATCATAACTCCCTTCCCTTACACAGAACAGTATGGGATCTAAGGTTTCGGTTCTCTGACCTGCATCAACCTCTGGATGGATAGGAGGTCTAGCATTGGCTCCAGTGTTATCTCCACGGTTGGGATCAGGTGAGTGCATGACAGCTTCTTCTTTTAGAGACGTCTTGGTGAGAAACCAATGATGTCACTTCCTGTGCAGATGGGTGATGAGCAATCCAGTGATGCAACTTCCTGTTAAATTAAGTCCTCTTGCTTGGCTTCTTTTAAATTTGGTTTTAGTGGTTTACCAGTGACGCCACTTCCTGTGCAGATGGATAATGGGACGTCCAGTGATGTCACATTTTGGTGGGACACCACTGATGTCACTTCTTGTGCAGATGGATGATGAAGAATCTAGGTATGTCATGTCCTGTGGAATGGATGAGGAGAAATTAAGTCCTCTCCTTTAGCATTTTAACAACTTCTTGGGGTGAGAACCCAGAGATGTTACTTCCTGTGCAGATGGATGAAGGGTAATCCAGTGATCTCCCTTCCTGTGCAGACAGATAATGAGGAACAAAGTCATTTTTATTGGCGTTTTAAAAAAGAAAGTTCTGTTGAGAATCCAGGGATGCCATGTCCTGTGCAGATGGAGGATGGGAAATATAGTGGTGTCACTTCCTGAGTAGATGAATGATGCTTAACCGGACTTCTCTCCATCATGCCCTCATTGGTCAGTGTCTCAGGTTCTGAAGCTTGGGTTACTCGTTCCCATTTATGCATGCACATCATTTTCTATTTCTTTTAGCTCACAAGTTGTTATATAAAGCATCACATGAGGACTTATTTGACCGGCTTTTTTAATATTTACAAGCACCCATTGGGATAACTCCTAGAGCAACATAATGTGGATATTCAAGTATGCACTCCAATCAAATCCACTTCAAATTTAAATCTAAGTCAATACCACCACATCCTGGAATACATATTAGATGAAAGACAACTCTGTATGAATGGAGCAGCAAGGCTGATATCCTGTTTCTGAAAGGCATACATTTCAATTTGCTATACTTCAACTGTCATCACACCCTGAAAGACAACCATCCAGTGTGCTGAATGTAAGGACGTTTGTTGCTATATTCTACTCCAAGCTCCCCTTAACTCCCCAAACATTGCGGTCCTGGGAATCTTGTAATGTCCTTTCGCCAGTGAGACCTCACCTGCTGAAATTTCCCATAAGTAGAGCAGACAAGAGCAGCATTGATATCTCATGTAGTCTACTGCATCATATTTCACACTGAGCTCTTAACAAAACTCCTCAACCATCTGCCCAAAACAAATCTGTGCTCAGCAATGCCACAACTTGTCACCAGACATAATATTAAACAATGCAAATACGAGGTTCTGGAATTCCTCTGAATCTAATACAGCTTTAAAGTGATCACTTTTCATCATGTTTCTATTTCGCTGGTAGTAGAGGTTGTACTGTATTTCAGGTCTGGACATGAAGTCCTAGTTTAGCTTTATCATGTGCATTGTCCACCACTTTGGTTTGTAGGTCATCAATTCTGTTAGCAACCAGAAAATGATTGGCTGTTTTCTTGGTAAGCTCTGTTTTTGTATCCCCTCTGCCTTACACTTTGTCTTCTGAAAGGGACGATTGTTTTCCTTTCCTACTTCTTCCCTTTTTGAATCGGGTAACCTTAGTTGATATTGTATGTTAGTGTTTCACCTGTTGAGAAAAACGATATAGATTCTCGGCCCAAGTCCCACCCAATTGCTGTCAGTCTCTAGATGAGCTGTAGATGAAGTGTAGTCTCCTCTAGTGCTGTGTATGTTGATGTTGGGTGATCATAAGCCATGCTGATTCAGCAAAGCAAAATAAGGAGCTCAAGGTTTGTACGCAGGTTTCATGAACGGATCAATTGTAAACACTTTTTCCTTTCTAATGAAAGGCAGAGGGAATTAGTATTTGTTTCAGACACTTACACACAAGTGGAGAAGTGTGGCTCAATGATTAGAGCGGCAGACCCTGATGCAGAGGTCTAGCCCGGGACCAGGGTTCAATTCCCAGCCTCGGCGGGTCTTGGGCTCAAAATTCCACGGACCTGATAATTCTCGCCTCGGTGCCTATTCCAATCATGGAGTTCCTCTGGCCAATAGCTTGCTTAATCTCCACAACAGCCCCCACAATGCTAAGGATGCCTGGCCTCTACCTTGGGGGTGCCCAGGAGTGGACGCCTCACAGGAAAAGCCAGGATGGGTTCCACAGCGGTATTCGTACAAGCGCATTGAGACCCCTTGCGGGTGAGTGGTGCGCTATACAAGTATCAATTTACAATTTACAAGTCATTGAGGATCACTCCTCAATGACCTGTAACTATGTCTTTCAGATAATAGGCTTTGCAACCATTGTTAGGTGCCAGACGCCACAGACTTGGTACCATCTGTGACTCCACAGGAAATAGAGTTGGTGCCTCCTCGAAGGTAGCAGTCATAAAGCTTTACTGTTCTACCTTATTTTCTGGTTCTGTCTGAACTTACTTCCAGCTCATCTCCTTGTGCTGAGATTGTCACCAATGTGCTTCTCTTGAAGTGTCAAAGTTACACCACTTCACTACCTGTTTGGGGTCTGTGATGAAGCTCAGATTATTCCACAAAGTAGCAATATTGGCCATTCAAGCTCACCATCTTGCGTGGTTATCAGAAAAGAGACAATAAGACATGAATGGGACCCTGCATGTAATTAGGATGTTATTCTGTCATCATCGTCACAACATTTTGGCATGCAAATAGTGTGCATAGAATGAAGAAACAATAGGGGTGGAAGCAGGGAACTGAATTCCTTGGTACTAAAGAAAAGCCTAATTTGGGATACGGCTTGAAACATGTTGACCTTTAGGAAATTAGTATCATAGCCTACTTTTTTTCTAAATGTCCCTCTATCCTTTTAACCATACCAGCTAGAGGTATGAATAAAATGTGGTATACCTACCAGCCAGGCACTTTTTGACTATAACCACCCACCCCCCCCCTACTCCCTTCTCATTAAACATCATCCTTTATCATTGAAAAAGGAAATAGTGATCCCACGCAACTCGTAGGTCGCAGCACGCCCCGATCCGTAGCGGATCTGGATGGACCCTATGATGAACCACGCCACCCAGGGGTAACCCTGGTGGGTGAGGGTTTACAAGGAAAACTCAGTTTTTTCTTTTATAGTGGAGAGTTACTCTCCATGGTCTTGATAGTACTCTGTTTTTGGATTAAGTTACTTGTAGAAGAGGTCGAACCCAGTGTATCCTCTTCCCCCCCCCCCCTACTCCTTTTCTGGTCAGATCTCTGCCTGGAGTAGATTAGGCGAGGCAATTTAAAGAATGCAACCTAGTCTGTGGTTGCCACAGACCCGCCCCCCCCAAAGACAATCAAACTAAATTCTGAAACTTTGTCCTCCAAACCATTTTTGGAACAAGGCTCTTCTGTTCCAGAGATAAAAAGTATCCCAAATTCCTATTGGGCACAGAAATGTTAAATGGTATCTTTCTTTTTTCACGTTCCATTTCTAAGCATCTCCCAAAGCTGACCCTCTTATCTCCTCCAGGTTTCAAATAAAAGCTGTACTCAAAAGACCTAACGTTCTATCCCATCTGATGCTTTTTGGCTCACAAAGTCAGGAAGTCACAGGCAGGGCCCCAGCTCAAAGGAAACATCCCAGTGGGACCATTCACAAAGTGATATGGCCTTGAAGCATATTTACTTCCTTTAGGGAGCCTATATTTAATAATTCAACGTGGATAGAAACTGTTAAAAATGCATCACAATCCAAATATCGATTGCTTTCCTGATACTAGATTAGCAATATGCTGCAAACATTTGTATATAGTGTTTTCCTAACTGAAGTTACTTAAATAAAGATGTAATCTAAATGTTAAATTCACTGCATGATTAGACCCTCCGGTAGAAAATATATGCAGGCTAGGGCAAGTGATACCTTTAAAAGTACACCTCTATAATTCAATTGTGTGCAACGCTTTTTTTCACAATTGTAAGTGACTTCCCAAATTGACAGGGATGCAAACTGTAGTCTAAAACGGTTTTCTTTTAAATGAACAACACCTATAACTGATGCCATGTCATCAGGATTAAGTTTCTCCAGAGATCTAAACAGTTATTCAAATGACAAAAATGTATGGCACAAAAAGCAATATTTTTCGATTCTCGGTCGGTAATAATTACATTATGTATTTATGTTATGTTGTAGAGACAAAATCTGATATTGTTTTTAACAGGGGTATTCCATTTAAAAAGAAAGTGCACATGTAATCAAGCACCTATCCTTTGTATTTAGTTACACTTTATATGAAATAAAAGCATGAAGTGTGTAATATAATCCACACACTGACTCACTCCTATACACCAACAATCCTCACAAGCAACTCATTTATCAAAAAGAAACAACTTCAGCAAGAAAGTATAACTTGCTTGAATTAATCAAAAGACATAAGCAGTCAAAATGAGACCTTATTTAACTTGGGTCAAGGCAAAATTCCTAAAAAATGTTTTATATATTTTACACGAATTTTTTTTAAAATACCACACGATAAACTATCAGAGTAGTGCTCACTTCAGCCGAAGTGAGTAAGGTTTAATTTAGTAGTCCAAATAATTACCACAAACGGTATTTCCTAAAGTATGAAGTATTTACTTTATAAACAATTCATATGAGATTTGGTGAGCCCCAGTGAAGTGAACATAACCTGACGTGGTGAAACACTCTAAGTGAAAAGGGATGGGGAGAACAGGTTCTTGGTAGAAGTCAAAAGGAGGAGCTTTGCACAGAACATAACATTTGTTTTTCTCAGGCGCTCTCTTTTGTTAAAGTTAGAATTAAGTAAAGGCCTTTACTGAGTATCAGCCCCTTCTATAAACACCCCAGGACATAGCAGGATTAAGTTTGAAGACTCACCTCTGGCCCCTTTTTCTACTCTCTACATGTTTTTATGTTATATTTGATGAATTTATAATATGTTGTGTTTTATTAATTTTGAAATAGTGAGAATATTGATTGTTGGCTCACTTTTTTAATGAGAATTTTGTTATGTGAACAATAAATGTACTTGTAATTTTAATCCTTGTAAGAGCAAGTTGAAAAAGTACATTTTCTAGGTGTGCGACAGGTGACAAGAATGAATAGTTTGCAATGAAATCTACCCAAAGGGATTTTTTCCTTTTCACTGTATAAGTGACCTATTCTCTTTGGGTATCAAGGGGCCCCTCTTTTCTCAAGTGAAGACTCACCTGCCACGAGGATTATGGCTGCTGAGACCCAGCCCAGTGCATAGGACCATGAGTAGTTTTTCGTTTGAGGATCGATGCCAGGCGAAGCGGTGAACACAGACATCCGATCACAGTAAACACACCTGGTGGAGAAAAGGGATCTGATCAAAAGTCAATCTTTTCTGCCCCTGTGGGTGGTATCAGAAGAGACCACGAGCACATTAAACTCCTGCCTCTTCGACTGACCGACAGCACCTCTGGCGGACCCGATGTCCGTTCCCCCCCCATACCCAGCGCCTTTTGAGACCCTTATGGGTGGGTAGTTGTGCTTTACAAGTAACCGGACTGACCGATTGGTGAATGAAAATGGCTTTACAGAGGCCCTGCGTGTCTAGGACACAGTTCATACACCAAAGAACAGTCTGCTAACCTGAGCAGGCTCTTGAATCCACAGCGACTACACAGATACACATCTAAAAAACACAGCCAGGTTAAAAACCATTCTGTCACCCAATGGAAAGAGGTTTCCATTTGAGCCAATAGAAGTAGAGACATCCACCAGTGCTGGGCTACCCTATAAAGCAATGTATTTTTACAGCAATATAATAGGTTTCAATATGTTGAAGATAAACATAGATTTACACATAGAGCCTTGGAGATGAGCATAGAAGCCACAAGATGGCCACCGTGTTTTCCTCCACATAGTGACATGGTTTTGCTATGTTCCTCATACATGCATCTGAGGAGTCAGAGCATTGTGGGTTCTCTCTGTAACTAATGTTCTTCTTGGGAACACTTCTAGCTACTACATGCGCAGGTTATTTAACGGGAAGAAGACTGGAAGCAACTGAAACAGGTAACTCTAGCTAAGGCAACTTTTGCACATGTAGATGTATACACATGCCAATGTTTGAATCTCTGCCTAGACTGCATTCAAAGACAAATTAGTAGACCCACATGCCTGACTCTCGTATATGACGTGGTTAGAATTAATATGACTAGAGTTATGGCTAGTAGGACTACTGGCATTTCTAGGTGTAAATTGGCCAAATATAGTTCTAAATCGCATGGGCAGACATCTCTGCCAATTACATCTGAGGAAAATAACACCTGACAATCACCATAAATCAACACACAAAAGAATAGCTCACAGCTTGGTTGGCCCACTTCTGCTTTGTTATTGTTATTGTTACTTTAGTTTGTATAGCGCCAACTCACCGACAGGTCTCAAGACGCTTTCAGACCAAGAAACACAACAATTCCCAGCTAGAAAAGGAATAGAATACCCTATGATTAGCAGGGGCCAAGGGCTTCCCTGAATAAAGTTGTTTTCAGCTGCTTTCTAAACTTTAGAAGATTGGCCTCTTTGCGAAGCATGTCTAGCAGCTTGTTCCACAGCTGTGGAATTAGTGTGGAAAAGGATCTTCCGCCCTTTGTTGCCAGTTTGAAGCGAGGGCAAACCAACAGCTGAGCATCCGAAGATCTAAGCGATTGTGTAGGATTATAAGGCATCAAACGATCCTTTATATAGACCGGTGCTTGTCCACATATTGCCTTATGTGCTACACACAAGCTCTTAAACTCCACCCTCTGCTTCACGGGGAGCCAGTGAAGTTTAAGCAATAGGGGGGAGGCATGAGCTCATCTGGGGAGTTTAAAGATTAAACGTGCCGCATCATTCATGACAACCTGCAATCTCTTGATCGGACTATTTGGCAGGCCTAAATACAGGACATTGCCATAGTCCAATCGTGATATAATTGTGGTTGAAACTACTGTGCGAAGCATCGATTGAGAGAGCACAGGAACAAGCTTACGCAATTGCCTGATTAGGCCAGTACATACGCCAACTACCGTAGAAATCTGGGCAGACATTGACAGGTCGTGGTCAATTTTTATGCCAAGACTTTTTACATTTGCTGCTGGTGTTGGAGTAGGACCGAGTTCTTGCGGCCAATACAAATCACCCCAAGGTGATGTACCAGTAGATACCACCAAGACTTCCGTCTTTTCGGGAATAATTTTCAGTAGGTTGACCGTCATCCAACTGACTGTGTACCTAAGAACTTCTAACACATGCACCTGAGCCATAGCAGAGTTCTCAATGCTAAAAAGTAACTGAGTATCGTCGGCGTAATTAAACACTCGACAACCCATGTGCACTAAAGACTCAGAGGTTGTAGGTAAAGATTAAAAAGTAGTGGCGATAGTGCTGAGCCCTGCGGGACTCCACACTCCACCATACCTACATCGGAGAGATCATCTCCCTGTTGAATCCTCTGTGGCCTCCCCCTTAGGAAGGATTCTAGCCATTTAAAAGCTGCGCCACTTATTCCCGAGCTGGCCACTCTTTTGAGGAGCAGGTCATGGCTGACAGTATCAAACGCCGCTGACAGATCTAAAAGTATCAGGGCGCTTGGTTTCCTACTGTCAGCCATGCCTCTAAGCTCATCCAGCACCAAGAGCATCCCTAACTCGGTGCTATGGTGTGCACGAAAGCCTGCCTGATGCCCATGAAGGAGGTTGTGAGACTCCAAAAAAGAAGAAAGGTTTTGTAGCACGTGTTCTAGGATTTTTGATATAAATGGTAATTAGGAAATCGGTCGATAATTTTTCAGGTTAGCTGAATCCGCTCCCGATTTTTTTATCAAAGGTCTAACCCGAGCCTCCTTAAGACTAGGTGGAAGATATCCCTTCAACAATGACAAATTGAGAAAGGAGACAATATGATTTTCCAAAATGGGACGCACCGCCCGGAAGACCCTAGGGGGACAAGGGTCAGCTGGCGAGCCCGATTTAATGCTATTCATCAATTGCTCAAGCTTTGTAGAGTTAATTTCAGGAAAGCTTGAAATGATACAATCTTAATGAACTTTAGTATTCTGTGATGGGATAAATCCACTTACTATATTATTTTTAATCTCAGAGAGAATAGATTGCACTTTCCCTGAGAAATACTGTTGGAAGGTATTGCTGTCAATCTCCGAGTCAGCTTTGACCGGTCTCTTTGTCAATTCTCTCAAGATGTTAAACATTTCCTTCTGAACATTTTGCGCCTGCTTTATACGTGTGTCAAAGTGTTCTGCTTTAGCTGTCAGAATCAATTTCTTATAGGCGTTTAATTTGACTTTATAGTGTTCACAGTCAGTTTCCTCCTTTGTCTTCCTCCAATTCCTTTCCACACGACGAAGCTCTTTCCTAAGTTCTCTCAAAGGAGAGGTGTACCACGGCGCACCTTTCCCCAGCCCTTTAGCTTTTTGTAACCTCTCTCGGGCAATTTGATCGATCGCCCAAGTTAAATTTTGAGTTAAATTCATATAATCCTGATCTAGATTGCCGCTAAGGGGATTAATACAAGGTGGAAGAGTGCCTGTCAAGGTTTGCAAATCAACCTTCTTCCATTGGCGAACATTCTTCATTTCTGGGGCTTTGGTTATGGAATTTCCATTAATGGGAATAACGTAGTTAATCTGGTAGTGGTCCGACCAAACGCAGGGTAAGATGTCTTGAATCGTCACTTCAGGGTCCGAAGTCCAGACAAGGTCGAGCGTATGTCCCCTGTTATGGCTGGGACCTTCTAACAGCTGCTTCAGGCCAATTGAGGACAGAGAACTCCAATTGTCGAGATATCGAATCTTTAGGCATTTTTTCCCAGTGTAGATTAAAACCACCGGTTATCACTACCTTTTGGTATCTAGTGCAGATATCTGATAGAATAGGGGTGAAGAGATCATTAAATGTTAGAGTAGTGTTAGGGGGCCGATAGATTGTAAGAAGCGCAAGACATGAGTTATTAAAAATCACCTTTATTCCAAGTAGGTCTACCAGATCCACTGATTCCGCTATGAGGTTTTCAACTCTCAAATATTTTTTAAATAAAATTGCAACTCCTCCACCACGTGCGCTATTAGCACGATTATGCCAAACCGCATCATACTCTTCCGGAAGGGCTGCTATGATGTCCGGTACTGAATTACCATCTAATCACGTTTCGGTTAGGGTTAGGATATCTATATTTCCCTCTTGCAGCAGGGTAAATATTTCCAGGTGGTGCTTATGGAGAGATCGTGTATTCAAACTCACAGCCTTCAATACAAGATGATCTAAATTGGAACTTCCTTTGAAGGTTTCAAAATATGCATATCTTTTAGCGTGCTAATAATATTTGGACTCAACCTCACCTTATTGGAGTGTAAACCATGTAGAGTTTCCGATGAATAGGTGAGTCTACGACCAAGAGTCCTGGCCCCTGGGCCCGTTCGCACACGGACGGGCACAGACGGGCTGGACTCTGGCCTGACTCCGGCGTGCTCCCGCTGCGCGCAAACGCTGCGCGCTGCCATGGCCGTTTTAAATACTTTGCAGTATTCAAGCCGCCTAGCACGCTGCCCTGAGTGGCGCTGCTGTGAAGAAGTTACTCCCAAGATGGCGCTGCCTAATCCAAAGCGAGGGAAGAAGGACCCGCGAAATGCAGTGGTTTAATAATTATTGTGCAAGTGAATGGCGCTAAAAACAGGGTCAAACTAACATAACACTAAATAAAATACAAAACGGGTTATTTTAAAATTATTCTGAATTCAAGGCTGGTGATTAGAAATGCGCTGCTGATCTAAGCGCTGCCCTAGAATTATGGGTCTTGCCTGGTCAAAGGTCCGGTTCCCAGTTCCAGCCCACCTTAAATACCTTGCAGTATTCACGCCGCCTAGCACGCTGCCCTGAGTGGCGCTGCTGTGAAGAAGTTACTCCCAAGATGGCGCTGCCTAATCCAAAGCGAGGGAAGAAGGACCCGCGAAATGCGGTGGTTTAATAATTATTGTGCAAGTAAATGACGCTAAAAACAGGGTCAAACTAACATAACACTAAATAAAATACAAAACGGGTTATTTAAAATTGTTCTGAGTTCAAGGCTGGTGATTAGAAATGCGCTGCTGATCTAAGCGCTGCGCTAGAATTATGGGTCTTGCCTGGCCTGGCTTTTGCTGTGAGATGTCGTGGAGTCCGGTATCAGGTACAGTTGTGTTGTGTATTATCGTGACACAGAGTGTTTGTGTCTGTTTGGGATATTCAATGTATTATGATGTCTCTGGGTGTTTAGGCAGCAGTTTAAAAAAGCGTGTGCTGTTGAGTTTGTGTGTTTTGTACTTTGATTGCGTAAGTGGGGGAATGCGAGAATAAGTATGTGGGAGGATGAGTAGATACACAGGTGTAAGGATGAATAACAGAATGCATGTTTGCTGACTTACTGCAGGAGTAAACCCAGCAGTGACTGGAAAGCTTTCATTGATAAGCAAGACATGCTGGCTTTGCAATGCTTATTCTGTTTACACGACAAAGGCTTCACAAATACACACTGCAGCATGTATGTGGGAACCTTCTTATCCAGCCCTCCTTCAAATATTGCCGGATAAGCCTTCTGGATCCAGTCTGCTGGGGCACTCTCCCACAAGCAACTACTGTCTTTCTTCACATCATCCTTGGTTCACTCCCGCCTGGAGACTCCTTGTTGTCTGCACTCTATTATTGTTACTAGCATAACATTATCATACAATGCAGAAAAGGTGGGTCTCTGGGAATGGGGTCCAGGTTTCAAGTTGCACCATGAGCTGATTTACCTGTTCCCATTAGCTCTGTCTTAAACCTTACTTTACCTAGACCAACACCTTCTGTGAAGTTAGCATTATTATTACACTAATGTTAATGTGATTTGGGTTCATTCTCTCAAAGAAAGCCTTTGGTTTTTCAGTCCCAGGGATTATAATCTTATCACACTATCTATTAGACAAATGTAGAAGAGGAGATAAAACTCTTATTCGTGTTTTCTACTTTCTTTTCAGGTTACTCTGTACAGCACTTATTGAGGTCGTACATCGGCTTCACCCTCCGAACAATAAAGAAAATTAATAAACAACCAAAACTCATATCACTACACCGCGGTGACTTTAAATAAACTCAGTCATCTGTTCCACCCCATGGTCCATTATATGCAAATGTTCAGTATTCAACCAAAGACGTTTCAAGGTTTGTGCAGTGGAGTAACGAAACTTGCGGGGGCCCCCCTGCAAAGCACATGGAGGGGCCCCCCGGCGGCTCAGCCCACCACCTACCACTTTGCCCTACCACCCAGAAATCTAGTATTTGCCCCTACAGTACAAAAATAAGTATCACCTAAAGCCGTATTTTCAGCACTTATCTGTGCATACTTCGAAGAGCAAATATAAATAGCAAACACTTTTAATTGTGTTCTAGGGCTGCCTGAAAGATTCATGACTGATAATTAAAGGGAACAAAGACAGAAAAATCACATTACAAATAAATACAACACATGGCAGGCATTTTTCTTTTGGCAACCCTACTTCATATTCCTTTTCATTAAATGCATTCTCACACTACAGCACTAAATGTAAATTTCAAATGTAAGGAATAGGCAGAGTGGGGGCCCAGGGGGTACTGGACCAGAAAAAAACTAAGCCTCTGTTACCAGTTTACAAAGGTATGTAAATTTGCAAATGGTCTCTAGCCTCGAGGCAGTTGCCTTCAACCCCCTTGCTTCCGGGCCTGGAAGCTCAGGTCACTGTGACCTGCAACCACCATTTAATTTATGAGGTAGGACTGTTATGAGGCAAGTCACTGGTGCAACCGGCCCCAGCGAGAAGAGTGTGGTGCTGCCTGTGCGCGCTACAGCGCTGATGGGGCCCCTGGAGGCTGGAAAACGAGGACTGCTGGGGGCATAGCTGCCAAGGTTTCAGATTGGACTGTTGTTGCTGTATGTTGGATGCCCCTGCCAGTAATCTCTATGACATACACAGATAATTCATTTTTCCAATAAAAACTTTATGGACTTAATCGAAATGTGAAACTGAATTTTCTTTGCCAGGAGGCAGTGACAGGAGCAATGTTATTTTTTGCAGGCCCCTCAGTCAGAATACTGGGAATATATTGGGACCTCATTTTCACTGCAACACTGAGAACCTTCACATTCCAATATAGTCCCAGCTCTGATTGGGTCTAACAGTTGCTCCCCTCTGGTGGCCACAGGCACAGCCTTTCCCTTCTCAAGTAAGATGGCCACCAGGTCTTTCTCAACAAAGATGGTTCTCATTTCACCTCTCTGGAGAATGGGTGTAGTCAAAAAATCTTTAATTCGTGGAACCATGCTTCAAATTCTCCCTTCTTACTCAATCAATGTGTTGTCAATAGCTAAAATCCAAGATCTGGCAGTTGCAAAGTCTCCAAATTTACTCAAAGGGAGACTATAGTTGGCATACATTTCTCACCAGTGTTTCATTAGCTGTCTATTGGTCTGCAATGCCACAATAAGTATCTTGTATAAATCATGCGAACATATAAAGACAAAGGCAAAGCTACAAGGCATGCCCTTTGTACATCAAGTGAACAGACAAAGACAAACAGTGCATGTGCTTCAATACTATATTCTTCCACCATGTTATCTGACTTTTGGTGTGAGGTGGCAAGTAAAACAAAAACATGGATGTAGCTTGTGTGCAGTCAAGTGGCCATCTCTTACTTTTTAAGATGGGTGCTGCGGCAGTGAGTTTGGAGGAGGGATAAGGCAGTCTAAGGATGCAGTCCATCGGTGTTGAAAGGCAAGCAGTAACAAGTGTATGGTGAAGGGGAATGGGGGGCAGATTAAGGAATGATGAATAAATATGGTGCCTTGTGCCTCATGACAACGAAGAGGCTGCCTTTGTAGTACAGCACATCAAGAGAGGAGCAGTCTTTGAAAACATATTTCAGAGCTAATGGAAGGAAGATGAATGGGCTGTGCCTTCTCTATGCATCAGTGAGGTAGACCTTATAAGAGGTTTAGTTGGAGACTACTTTAGTTCAAACACAGTTGAATATAGAAATCCAAAGCACAATACATGATTGATTATACAGGTATACAATCAGCTCACAAGTCACGTGCACTTTTAATTGCGCTGTGCAGTGCGCATGACAATGGCATTGGTCACCAGCCCCATCCTGAAGACTATGCAGATGAGGAGACAACTGCCCGCCGCGCACCCAACATTTAATAAATGAAGAGCCTCAATCAGAGGCCCGGCTGGCTCGCTGAGAGAGAGGGGCCTGAGTTACGCCCTGGGCACAGTGCATCACATGTTCTACCCACTGTTTGCAGCTTTGGATGCTAACACTTCAATGGCTCAGACGGCAAAGTGCTGGTCACTTGAGTTTACAAATTCACACTAATGCTATTTTTGCTGTTGGTTATATTTGTACATCAAACATGTATTATACTTCAGACTCTCAGTCTTGTGTTTTTCTATAAAATGTATTGATTTTTTGCGTCCACCCGAAGAAAAAGAAATGCAGTTGAAATCAATCTGGATATAGTCCCTAATTATGAATATCTGGAAGTTATTGCATCACAAAATCTGAATCCTAGACCTCCTATCGAGTGATTATAGGGGAAAGGCCCCTTTCCCTCAGCAGGAACAGTAAAATTACAGGGGAACGGCACTGTGTGACATACCATAAGACTATAGAATGATAAGATTCCATTGTTGTGTTGGTCTTGTGTGGGAAGTAGAGTTTGACTGTTGGTACACGTTTGTTGGAAGGAAATATATTGGAATCATTATTGAAAATCAGGAGAAGTCTGTTGATGCCAGCCATTCACTGTGAGCTGGGTTTGAGAGGAAAGTCTCCGACACCATGGCTATGTGCACTCACTTCACTTGCAGCTGATGGACTGACGACACCGGAGAAGGTGAGGGGGCTGCCTGCAACACAGGTGGCAAAATGGATATGGGCAAAGGGGTGGGGAAAGAGAATAGAGCACTCGAAAGGTCCAGCCTGTACTCTGGACCGGTGTCTGCTTGTGGGGCAGTGGCACTCACAGGACCTGCGGCAGCTGGGGCAAGACCCGCATTTCCTCTAACAGGCAGAGGGTAGCTATCCTCAATGTGGTAGGTGCAGTAGCTCTGGGGAGCATGGCTGTAAGCAGCCCATTGCACCCTGGTTATGTCTGTCTCTTGCTACTGAGGTAGAGATTGCTGAGCTCAATTACTTGCCTGCATTAACACTAGCGGCAGGCTTGCAGCACTACTGCTGATATGTGCTGGATCGAATAATCACCATTCCTGTATTGCAACAGAAGTAGTTCTTTCACAATTCGCAGGGAAAGGATGTGTGGCCCAACCTAATGCATTTCGTCTGCAATGAACCAGCTACTTCCTGCAGAGGGTTCCATTCATCGAAGAAATGGACCCAGATAAACTCCAATGTGTTCTGCCCCGTGGTGCTTTTGTTCACTGCGTCAAGACGTAATGTTCACATTTATTTTATTTTGCAGTTAGTAAAAACCTTTGCAACACTCAATCCAAGCTATAAAATTAATAAAATATTAAATCAATGTAAAAGCAGTTCATCACTACAAAAAGTTGAAAAAGATGCAAATATAGCTGACAATGCTTACTAATATCAAAAGTGCGGCTAATATACTTTTAACTTTAAATCAACACACAATATTCGTCCAAGGACCTTAATCTTGACAAAAACATAATATGACATCTGAGATTGAGGGTTTAAAGAACAACATTCCCTGTAACTTCAAATCTCACCCTGTGTTTATTACAAGAAATTAACCAGTATGGGAACAATCCTAGGCTGCAGGCATATTCCACGAGTGAGCAATAAAAACACCGACAAACCTTTGTATTTGTACAAACCTGCAAAGAGTGGGCTCTAATAAATGTAATAAAGGCGTAGGCTGTAGGGATAACTGAACGCAAAGGTTATCATTTTGGTATAGGTGATCTCTAAGCTTTGATTTGCTTCAGATAGCTGCAGGGCAAATCACTCGACGTTCAAACTCAAACCCATACTCAGTAGACATAAAAGTTTAAGGGGCAGATTTACAAGCCCCTTGCGCCACTTTTGCATCACTTTTAACATAGGAAAAGTGACGCAAAAGTGGCGCAAGGGGCTTGTAAATCTGCCTCTAAATGTACAGCTGTGCGCGCCGCACGGCTGCAGGATTTGGGTTTCACAACCTTAAGCGCGCTTCCATCTACTCCAGTCTGTGCAAGGCCGCCTTGAAATGAAAACCCAAAGGCGAGGCAGCCAGCCTCCACCAGCACGTTGTAGAAGACACCGGAAGATAACGATATGCAATACATTACTTGCATTATTAAACAAAGTTTGGCAGAGCGCTGGTGAAATAAATAAACCTGTTGGAGTTGAGTGTTT
Organism: Lissotriton vulgaris; assembly: GCF_964263255.1. Classification (NCBI taxonomy): domain Eukaryota; kingdom Metazoa; phylum Chordata; class Amphibia; order Caudata; family Salamandridae; genus Lissotriton; species Lissotriton vulgaris. The sequence continues at coordinate 194,397,697 of NC_141695.1, forward strand.
GTTTAGGCGAGGGGGCATTTGGAGGGAGGGACAGCCTCGTGGCAGAAAAGAGATTTACAGCGTGCATAACCATAAGGAGGGTGCGTCGTGCCTTGTGTGGAAGTAATTCAGGGCGTTTGAAAAAGTATCCTCACTACTATACTTAGTAGGTGAAGTGAGGGGGTGTGAGTGTGAGACGGGAGACGGGAGTGGGCGACAGTGTGCGTGATAAACTTGCTTAACTGTAGCAGAGTTATCTGGCAATGGCATCCTAAACAACTTTCATAACCATGGAATAATTTTTGGCCGGCAGACTTCCTCGAAAAACAATCAGATTCACATTTTCCTAACTTTATCTAAACTTTTTCTCACCTCGATGAACTTTTTTCGTGTACCAAAATTTAATATAATAGCCAAGCTAGGCAGGGGGCCCCGGGGCTAGTAATACTTCAAATATGCCCGGCGGCCCCACAGTGGATGACGATCCTTCTCAACAGTCTCTGGCGTGGCTGGGTCCTCCTGGGATGCCTCTCACCTCACTGGTCTGGCGCACTTTTAATTCCAATGCGCAGGACAATGGCCAGCAGCCCCGCCCCACCCTCTATTGCCTGCTGAAGACTGCGCACGCAGCTGCAGACGCGGAGACAACTGCACACAAAACTTGAGCCCAGAGGCCCTGCCGGGCGAGCGGCGGGGCCCGGGCCAGGGGCCTGCGCAAGATACCAATGATGATTAATTAGGAGACCGGGGCCCAGGCGTACGCTCCTTCATTAATGAAGAAGATGCTGTGGCGTGCCCTGCGCACTATTTAATTAATGAGGTGTGAGCATCATTTAGACTTGCTGGCTCAGCTGAGATGGGGGCGGGGCCCCTGGAGCCAGGGAGGCCCCCCCCGCAATGCGGGGGCAGCGGGGGCCTGTGTTACGCCCCTGGGTTTGTGTAAAAGAGGCCTGACTTCTTTAGTCCTTTCTAAGCACTGTAAAGTGCTCTGCTTAATGGGCTTTGCGGGGGGTGGCCGACCGGAGGGAGGCTCTCCCCCCCCCCGGGGAAGTTTGGGGCTCCAGGAGGAAGGGGAGGGGGGGAAGATTTAGATAGGGACACAGGAAGGGACATGGGTTTTGGGGTAGCTAGTAGGATTGGGCTCCTTTTGGGCTAGCGGGGTTAAAACCGGCCATTTTGGGTCACTGGGCACCATTTCAGGGACAGTGACCCAGCAGCCGGTGGGCGTAGTGTAGCGTTGTGCAGTTAGTGTAGCGTTGTGCATTTGTGTTGTGGCGTTTTTCGGTTGGGTTGGGCTGGTTAGCGTGACGTTGTGAGAAAGGGGTTTTGATAGGGCGTGTTAGGTGTAGATCGGTGTCTGAGGAGATCGACGTGTGAAGGAAGGCGGGAAGTACCTGACGGCTGATGGAGGCGGAAGCAATGGCGGATCCTCGGGTGCGTGAAGCGCTGCGCCTCCTGGGAGAGGCGGGCAGGACGGATCTCCTGCGGGCGGAAGTTCGGGTAAGGCCACCACGGCGCGCTGCGGATGGCGCCGTGGCGGCAGTGTTGGCGTGTGAGCCTCTGCGGTCTCGCGCGAGGCAGGGGGCGGGAGCGGCGCGAGGCGGCGGTAGGAAGGCGGATGGGGCGCTGAAAAAAGGAGGAGGCAAGGCGAGGGGGCGCGGCGGCCGGAGCAAGGCGCCGCTTATATTTGCGAAGGGGGCGGAGGGCGGGAGGGAGTGGGAGCAAGCGTGGGGGGGTCGGGGGCGCGGGGGGGCGGGGCCTGGCAGGGGCCGAGGGAGCGTGCAGGCTCACAAGAGGAACACCAGGCAGGGGGGGATGGTGGAGGGTGACGGGGGGAGGGCAGAGGGGGAACACAGAGGAGTGGAGCACAGGGTGGAGGGGAGACTGAGGGGGCGCGAGGGGGCGAGGAGGGTAGGAGGCAGGTACAAGGGGATGAGATCAGGGTAGGGGATGGGGAGGCAGGGGGACTCAAGGGGGGGGGTCGCCGTTGCTCATTGAAGAATCGGAGGAGGAGGTGGGGGACGGGGAGGGGGGAGAGGTTGAGTTAGAATTGGGGTCTTCAGCAGATGAGGACATGGTGGGTCCCAGTAGACCGGCCGGGGGAGGGGCATGGGGCAGAGAGGGTGGGCGAGGGGGGGTGGCGAGGGGTGTAGCGGGGTGGGGGGGATGCAGCGGGAGTCATGGGGGGACAGGGGAAGGGGAGGGGGGGTACGGCGGAGGAGAGTACGGTTTCGGGGGGCCATGGGAGGTCGCGGAGGGGGGCCGAGGGGAGGCGGAGATTACTGGAGTTCGAGGGGGGGCGGATGGGGGGGATGGGGTGAGACAGGGGCTTGGGGGTGGGTTGAAGGGGGTTGGGAGGGGGGGCTTCCCGGCGCGGCGAGGAGGACATTCGGCGGCAGGGGGGAGAGGGGGGTGGGGTGGCGACGGTGGTTTTGCCCCGGCATGCTGGACTTCGCCGTTTTTCTCTTGGCAGGAGCAGCTGGTAAGGGGCTCGGGTGAGCAGCATGCGGCTCCAACCCACCGAGTGGATGGGCCGGCTCTGCCTAGTACGGGCGGTCGCGCTCCAACGAGGGACCATGTGCGTGCGGGCAGCGGATGGCAAGGTCATAGGTCTCCAACGCCCCCCTCCCGAGGGGTCGCTCCGGCCACCGGGGGACGGGGATGGAGCAGCAATCGGACAGGAACTAATGATTATCAAACTATGGACAGGAGTATGGAGAGTGTTGATTTAGGGATGTTGATGACAGCATGTAGGGACAAGGCAGGTTTGAGCAGGATGTCAACAGGAGTGGTCATGGGAGGAGGGGAGCGTGAGATGGAATCATAGGAGGAAGGGGAACTGCGGGAGGAAGGGGGGGAAACTGGTAATGTTGTTGGCAGTGTTTTGCAGATATGCCCCCGGCAAGTGGTGCCGCGAGTGACGGCCCCCCAGCAAACCTGGTTAGGCGGCGGGATCCGGTGAGGACGCTAGCCTTGACGCCAGGTAAGACCAGTACGGGGTCGGGGTGTGGCTTGGGCAGGCCTCATGGAGGTCAGGAGGGTGGGAGTGCGGATGGTGGATGCCAGAGGTCCGTGGGGACAGATGCCGGCGGTGGTGACGAGGTGTGATTGGTGAAGGGCAGATACGTGGCGGATGCAGGGGTGGGTACAGAGGGGGTAGGTGGCGCAGCGGCGGGGAGTACGGCGGGACGCGGCGAAGGCCGGTGGGTCGGGCACGGAATCGGTGGGGGGTGCGGCGGCAGGGAGCACGGTGTCGGGGGACGCGGCGAAGGCCGGTGGGTCGGGGGCGTCTAGCGCGGGGGCGAAGGAGAGTTGTGACGTGCCGGTGAAAAAGCTGCCGTACATGGGGGTGGCGAAGCCACTGGGGGCGCACTTGTCGCTGGCAACTAAGGAAAAGATATGGAAGGGGGAATACGTGGAGATTTTGAGGTTGCTCCACAGGGAGTTGATGGCCAAGGAAGGGTCGAAAGAGGAGGAACAGGAATTAGCTAGGCGTCCGAAGGTGCCTGTCACTATTGAGAATTGGTCGGCTGCTTTTCTGATCTATGCCAGCGTGTACTGTCAGAAGTACCCGGATAGGGCGGTCGCGCTGTTCAAGTATATGGATATAGTGCGGCGGGCTCAGGTGACTTACGGAGGTAATGCTTGGTCGTATTACGATGAGGAGTTTCGGGCGCGCATGGCGTCGGACCCGGAGGCAAATTGGGGGGAGTTGGACTCCGACCTCTACCAGCAGACGATGAGTGGGGCTAAGTTTGGCCGCACCATCTTCACGGCCAGTGGTTTGCCGCTGGCGCCACCCCCCTTTTCGGCCCGCCCCACCCGTGGAGGGGTAGGGGCGGGCGGTGCCGGAGGTAGTCAGGGTGTCGGAACCTGTTGGGATTTCAACAGGGGTTCCTGTCTCCGGCAGGCGTGCCGCTTTCGGCACGAGTGCTCCGCATGTGGGAGACGACATCCAGAGGCGCGATGCTGGGGGCCTTGGGGAGGCCCAGCGCAGTCACAATACCCGGCGCCCGGGCCCAGCAGAGGGAGGGGTGGAGGTAGAGGGGGGGCAGGTACCATGGGAAAAGGCTCGTACTCCGGTTAGGCTGGATCGGCTAGAACCGTTGTTGGAGGCGTATCCGCGGGCGGATGATGCGTCCGTGCTGCGTCGGGGTTTCAGGGAGGGTTTCCGGTTGGGGTACGAGGGTCCGCGGATCACTCGGTGGGCGGAGAACCTGAAATCCGTGAACGCACACAACGGTATCGTCCGGGAGAAGCTCTTTAAGGAAGTGAGGGAGGGGAGGATGGCGGGGCCTTTTGCAGAGGTGCCGTTGCCGGACTTGATCATCTCCCCCATTGGAGTGGTCTCGAAAAAAGAGCAGGGCCAATTCCGACTGATTCAACATCTCTCATGGCCGGAGGGCGCATCGGTGAACGACTTTATCTCGGCAGAGTTGGCGTCCGTGTCGTACTCGTCCGTGGACATCGCAAGGCGTTAGGTGACGACGGCGGGCACGGGGGCGCTCATGGCGAAATGCGATGTGAAATCGGCTTTTTGGTTGCTGCCGGTTCACCCGACGGATCATCAGTTGTTGGGAATTCAGCTTGATGGGCAAATTTTTGTGGACAGAGCGCTTCCTATGGGATGTTCCGTGTTGTGCGCCTTGTTCGAACGATTCAGCTCCTTTTTGCAGTGGGCTTTTTCCTGGCGCACAGGATCTGAGGCGATTACGCATTACCTGGACGACTTCTTCCTGGTGGGTCGGCCCGGTTCGACGGACTGCCAGCAGAGTCTGGACAGTTTTACGGACCTGATGGGTCACCTGGGGGTTCCGTTGGCGCCAGAGAAGACGCAAGGGCTTAGCACGGTGCTGTCGTTCCTCGGGATAGAGCTCGACTCGGCGGCCATGGAAGCACGCCTGCCGGAGGAGAAGCGGGCAGTTATGGTGGAGTTGGTGAAGAGCATTTTGGCCAGGCCGAAAGTGTTGGTGCGTGAGGTTCAGGTGTTGCTGGGGCATTTGAATTTCGCTTGTCGCGTGGTGCGCGCGGGGCGAACTTTCTGTCGGCTGCTGGGTTTGGCATTGTCCGGTCTGACACGGCCGCATCATCATGTGCGGATCTCGGCGGGCGCGAAGGAGGATCTGAACATGTGGTTGGCTTTTTTGGAGCGTTTCAATGGCGTGCCCATGGCACCCCCGGAGGACTGGGAGTGGGACGTGACGATGTCATCGGATGCGGCGGGAGTTTGAGGTTTTGGAATCTACTGGGCAGGCAGATGGTGCGCGGAACAATGGCCGGAGCATTGGCAGGCAGGGGGTAGGAGCATTGCTTTCTTGGAGCTGTTCCCGCTGGTGGTGGCTGTGACAGTGTGGGCACAGGAGTTGGCGCACAGGCGGGTGTTGTTCAAGGTGGACAATATGTCAGTGGTGCAGGTAGTTAACCGGCAGTCCGCAAGGGAACCCCAGGTGCTGAAGCTGATGCGCGTTTTCGTCTTGAGGTGCTTGGAACACGATATCTTGTTTCAGGCTAGGCATGTGCCGGGAGTGGACAATGACATTGCTGATGCTTTGTCTCGTTCCCAGTGGCGGAGGTTCCATGGGCTAGCCACGGAGGCAGCGGCGGTCAAGACGGAGGTGCCGTAGGAGATGTGGTTGGTGGGAGAGCGCGGGTCATTCAGTTGGTGAGGTCATCCCTGGCAGCGTCAACATGGAAGAGTTACGAGCAGGCCTGGACGGAATTTCTGCGCTTTGGAGCGGTAAGGCAGCGGGGCAAGTGGTGTCGGGAGGAGCAGGTGGTGCGTTTCATGCTAGGATTGATGGACAAAGGTTTGGCGAGAGTGACCATCGCGTGTAAACTGGCAGGTGTGGCCTTCATGGGCAAACTGTGGTGGGGGTATGCACCCTCGGCGGGAGAATTGGGGGGGAAACTTTTGGAGGGTTGGGAGAGGGAGAGAGGAGCTCGAGCGCGGAAGAGGCAGCCGATTACGGAGGACATGTTGGCAGGCCTGGTGGGCCAGTTACCGTGGGTGTGCAGGGATCGGGCGGAGACGGTGCGGTTTTCCACGTTGATGTCTTGGCTGTACTTTGGAGCCTTTCGGGTGTCGGAGTTGGTGGGTTTGAGGGGCGATGCAGGTTTGAAGTGGGGGGATGTGGAGATCGAAGGCCGGGAGGTAGCGGTGCGGCTTCGGCGGTCCAAGACTGATCAGCGGGGGAAGGGTACGTGGGTCTTGTTGGGTCCCGGGGGGACCGAGTCGGTGTGCACGGCGGAATGGGGGAGACGGCTGGCGGAAGAAGGGGGACAGGATGTGGCGGAGGTCTTTGGCAGGAGCGAAGGGGGTCGTGTGACGGCGGCGCAGTTGTTGTGGGTCCTGCGGCACGCCCTGCGGTCTATGGGTGAGGACCCGGGGGAGTTTGGAACGTATTCATTTCGCATCGGGGCAGCGACAGAGGCAGCGAAGAAAGGCTGGGGGAAGGAGGAGATCAAACTGGCTGGGGCGCTGGAAATCAGATTGCTATAAGTCGTATGTTAGGTTGCGAGGGGTAGCGTTGGATTAAGAATGGATGTTGGGCTCGCTGCTTACATATGTCTCTTTACAGGTGCGGTGGCGGGGCCTACGGCGGCAGCAGTGTCCATATATGTGGTGGGCCATTCGTTTGTCAAAAGAGCGGAGAGGGCTGAGTGGGAAAAATGCAAGAATCTCAACCTGGAGCTGGATGAGAATTTGTTTCAGTGTCATTGGAGGGGTAAAGGGGGCATGCGTTGGCACGAGTTGGTGCCGGTTTTAAACAATGTTGTGTGGGGGGGGGGGGATCTGCCCAGATGTTGTGGTCATTCACCTGGGGGAGAACGACTTGGTGCAGTGCAAAGGACTGGCGCTGGTAAAACAAATGAGGAGGGACTTGCTGGAGATCAAGAGGCAGTGGGCAGGGTGCTATGTCATATGGTCCGAGTTCATACCCAGGAGGTGTTGGAGGGGAGCGGAGAGACCAGGGGCTATAGATAGGACTAGGAGGAAGATTAACAGAGAGATGCGGGCCTTTTGTGACAAGGAAGGGGTGGAGAGGATGGAACACCCGGAATTGAAATATGGGGCGGTCTACTTTTTTCTTGAGGATGGTGTTCACTTGTCGAGATATGGGATGGAGCTATATATTGTGCAATTGAAGGAGGCGTTAGACCGGGCAATAGGGGTGCGCAGGTATCCAAAAGTGCAGGGGCCCTAAGGGGGGGGGTCGAAAGCCTTATGGGGGCTTTCGAGTGGCGCTTTTCCTAGTCAAACGGGGGGGGTAGGATAGGAGGAAGGAGTTTTACTGGCTGAGGAGAGGGAGTGTACAGAGGGCTGATGTTGAAACAGTGAGAAAAGTGTTGGTTTATTGATAATGATGTTATGTTGTTGGCGGGGAAAGGTTTAGGGGAGGGGGTGGGGGTTTCTGGTCAGGTGCATGTATAATTAGTTAGGCCTAATTTTGTACGGCAAAGGCCAAGGTTGGGGTATGTTTTCAGGATGCACCTGTTTCCCAATAAAGCGGCCTTTATCACACCTACATCTGTGTCCGGTCGGTTCTTCCCCTCCCCGTCTCCCGATGGGCCCCAATGGGCTTTGCGGGGGGTGGCCGACCGGAGGGAGGCTCTCCCCCCCGGGGAAGTTTGGGGCTCCGGGAGGAAGGGGAGGGGGGAAGATTTAGATAGGACACAGGAAGGGACATGGGTTTTGGGCTAGCTAGTAGAATTGGGCTCCTTTTGGCCTTTTGGGCTAGTGGGGTTAAAACCGGCCATTTTGGGTCACTGGGCACCATTTCAGGGACAGTGACCCAGCAGCCGGTGGGCGTAGTGTAGCATTGTCCCACCCTCCCTCCCTTAGATCAGGTTTCTGGGGATGTAGGGGGGTAGTTGCTCGGGAGATGATGATGTTGTGAAGCAGGTGCTTTCTGTGTAGAGATTCGGGTAGTGTTGTCGCTGGGGGCAGGTGCTGCAATGATTATGTCTGATGGCGCTTTTCCTAGTCAAACGGGGGGGGGGGTAGGATAGGAGGAAGGAGTTTTACTGGCTGAGGAGAGGGAGTGTACAGAGGGCTGATCTTGAAACAGTGAGAAAAGTGTTGGTTTATTGATAATGATGTTATGTTGTTGGCGGGGAAAGGTTTAGGGGAGGGGGTGGGGGTTTCTGGTCAGGTACATGTATAATTAGTTAGGCCTAGTTTTGTACGGCAAAGGCCAAGGTTGGGGTATGTTTTCAGGATGCACCTGTTTCCCAATAAAGCGGCCTTTATCACACCTACATCTGTGTCTGGTCGGTTCTTCCCCTCCCCGTCTCCCGATGGGCCCCAAGTGTGTCTGATTCCTGCATTACTGAAAGGGAGTGACCCTTGTCAGGCTGTGGGTGGGAGTGGTGCCGTGTTCAAAAGCACATTCCTGCAACAGACAGTGGTGCAGCGTGTCAGGGCCTATTTGCAGCAGGGGAGCCTGGTTTGGGTGCCAGCATTTGAATCAAAAGCGATGAAGGTCAATAATATAGCGCCTTGCTGGAATGCAGCAATATATCACTGTGGTGTAATGCACGGATACCAGAGCCTCAGATTAGGGGAAGAACACATTAGTAGGACAGTATGGGGGACTGACAGCACAGGAAAGGCCAGGAGTTGGACAACAGATCCTGGAACAAAATACTACAAGGCTCTGTTGTTTAAGAGGAGGTGGTTTGAGTGGAGTAGTCAGTAGTCTGCTGACCCCAACAATGCTGCATCTGTAAAAATGCTCAAAAAACGAGTCCAGAATTAAACATGCGGCCCTGGAAGGGTAAAGATGAAGGTTTATATTTCATACTCCACCTGCAATGAGGGACCAGAGCCCCGCCTGCTTCTGCATGTTCATTTTCCCTCGGAAGTTGTGACCCTTGATTGCAGAGATCTGCATGCTCACGGCCAGCACCAGGAAGGGAATGGAGATGACGAGGAAGGATCGGGTCATATTTATAGCAACTGCATTGAATAATAAAAAAAATACAATTATAAAAGATGCTATATCACCTATAACATTAGATTTTCAGAACGAAAGCATGAGTAAAAAATAGAAGGAAAAGCCCAAAGGTTAAATAAGGTTTTTGTCATGATAACTTCTAGTTTGAAAGAAACGTTTCTTCATCCCAGACAGAGTGTGTGGTATTGGGAAGGTATCATTAGCTGGTGTGTTGTTTATCTTGAGATTTCTCGAAAGGTAAGTACATCAGATGGACTGGTGTGGCACGACTGAGTAAATCATGTGACTGACTCTACCCTAGTCCTCTCGGCCTTTCTGAGGTAGAAGCCAGGTGGAAGAGCTCCTATTTTGCCTCATGGCACGTCTTTCTCCTATGCCAACCACACACCAACTCCTCCAAAGGGCTACTTCAATATTTTAGCAGCAGACAAACACCTGGGCTTAGATATGAGGGTAATTCACTCAAGGAAATCCATTGTTTAACCTTCTTAGGAAATGTGTTGTAACTTCAAATACATCTTTTAAATATACATACATAAGGAATAACCATTTTGATGTGAATTAATCTAGTCAATCAAGCAAATCCAATACATCCATTCTTAAATCTAATCCAAGAAGGACATTGAAATCCAGCAGCCATTCTTCAGGCACGCCACCCTGGATTCTTCATGCAAGTAATAAATGCCAAGGGCTACCAAAGCCACGGTCACTTGTTGATTGACATCTATCCCTCAGGAATCCAATACCAGTGACCTAAGCCATTTTTCTAATATGTGGCTTTGTTCGAAAGAATAATACGCATTGGGTAATGTAATTTCCTTGCACTGCCCTGCCCACGTGGAATGAAGCATTGGTAAGGCCAATAGGCCCTCTTTTCTAAAAAGGCTGACCTATTAGCTTTGCTAACCACTTTTATTTTGTTGTTTGCATGCACATACAAGCATCATGACTCTCTCACTCGTCCGGCAATTTTGGGATATTTTTTGGTTAAAGAGAACCCATTACAAGATTGCTTCTGGTGCCTACACATGGGTCACAATGCACAGCAATCCCTACTGTAAGACCAACCTCTTCCATTGGAAAACACTGGGTTATCGTATTACATTTAATAAGTGATAACTTTGGATTGCAAGCAGGTAGAGCTATCATGTTTGCACTCAAATTGTAATTTAAAATCCTCTTTAATTGTAAAGGCAGATTCTAAATTACAATTCTAAAATGCCACTTTTAGAATGTTAACGATTTAGAAAAGGGGGTGGTGATGAACAGAGTGTCTGAGTTAAACAGACCACTCTTACCCAGTCCAAAGATCAGGGCTTGATCCATCACCGTTATTTATCTCACTGCCCCATCCCAGCTCAGAACCTGGCTATATGCAAATCAGTCTGTCCCTGGCCCAGTGCATCATGGGAACAGGGCAGACTAAACTACCAAGCCAATTCTTCACCAGAAAGGAGACAAGCTACCGGGGACCGGTTTCTGGCATTTCAGCCTTCTTCGGCCCGGCTTGCTTGAATCCTGATGGAGCAGTGAGAAAGGGACTCATGTCTGAGTATACCCTGCCACACCTATAGTGGCCAAAAACGATTTAGAAAAGGGGGTGGTGATGAACAGAGTGTCTGAGTTAAACAGACCACTCTTACCCAGTCCAAAGATCAGGGCTTGATCCATCACCGTTATTTATCTCACTGCCCCATCCCAGCTCAGAACCTGGCTATATGCAAATCAGTCTGTCCCTGGCCCAGTGCATCATGGGAACAGGGCAGACTAAACTACCAAGCCAATTCTTCACCAGAAAGGAGACAAGCTACCGGGGACCGGTTTCTGGCATTTCAGCCTTCTTCGGCCCGGCTTGCTTGAATCCTGATGGAGCAGTGAGAAAGGGACTCATGTCTGAGTATACCCTGCCACACCTATAGTGGCCAAAAACGATTTAGAAAAGGGGGTGGTGATGAACAGAGTGTCTGAGTTAAACTGACCACTCTTACCCAGTCCAAAGATCAGGGCTTGATCCATCACCGTTATTTATCTCACTGCCCCATCCCAGCTCAGAACCTGGCTATATGCAAATCAGTCTGTCCCTGGCCCAGTGCATCATGGGAACAGGGCAGACTAAACTACCAAGCCAATTCTTCACCAGAAAGGAGACAAGCTACCGGGGACCGGTTTCTGGCATTTCAGCCTTCTGGCCCGGCTTGCTTGAATCCTGATGGAGCAGTGAGAAAGGGACTCATGTTTCAGGTTCTGAAACTGGGATGGTGCAGTGAGCTAAAAAACGGTGTTGGATCTAGCCCTGATCTCTTGACTGGGTGAGAGCTTTCTGCTTAATTCAGAGACTCTGTCCCTCACCACCCCTTGTTGTAAATATTTTTGTCCACCCTAAGCGTGGAAGGGTATTCTCAGATGTGAGACCCTTGCTCATTGCACCATCAGGATTCAAGCAAACCGGGCCGAAGACGGCTGTAATGCCAGAAACCGGTCCCCGGGAGCTTGTTTCCTTCCCAGTGTAAGAATTGGCTTTTGTAGTTTGGTTTGCCCTGTTCCCATCATGCACTGGGACAGGAACAGACTAATTTGCATACAGCCAGGTTCTGAAACTGGGATGGTGCAGTGAGCTAAAAAACGGTGTTGGATCTAGCCCTGATCTCTTGACTGGGTGAGAGCTTTCTGCTTAATTCAGAGACTCTGTCCCTCACCACCCCTTGTAAATATTTTTGTCCACCCTAAGCGTGGAAGGGTATTCTCAGATGTGAGACCCTTGCTCATTGCACCATCAGGATTCAAGCAAACCGGGCCGAAGACGGCTGTAATGCCAGAAACCGGTCCCCGGGAGCTTGTTTCCTTCCCAGTGTAAGAATTGGCTTTTGTAGTTTGGTTTGCCCTGTTTCCATCATGCACTGGGACAGGAACAGACTAATTTGCATACAGCCAGGTTCTGAAACTGGGATGGTGCAGTGAGCTAAAAAACGGTGTTGGATCTAGCCCTGATCTCTTGACTGGGTGAGAGCTTTCTGCTTAATTCAGAGACTCTGTCCCTCACCACCCCTTGTTGTAAATATTTTTGTCCACCCTAAGCGTGGAAGGGTATTCTCAGATGTGAGACCCTTGCTCATTGCACCATCCGGATTCAAGCAAACCGGGCCGAAGACGGCTGTAATGCCAGAAACCGGTCCCCGGGAGCTTGTTTCCTTCCCAGTGTAAGAATTGGCTTTTGTAGTTTGGTTTGCCCTGTTCCCATCATGCACTGGGACAGGAACAGACTAATTTGCATACAGCCAGGTTCTGAAACTGGGATGGTGCAGTGAGCTAAAAAATGGTGTTGGATCTAGCCCTGATCTCTTGACTGGGTGAGAGCTTTCTGCTTAATTCAGAGACTCTGTCCCTCACCACCCCTTGTTGTAAATATTTTTGTCCACCCTAAGCGTGGAAGGGTATTCTCAGATGTGAGACCCTTGCTCATTGCACCATCAGGATTCAAGCAAACCGGGCCGAAGACGGCTGTAATGCCAGAAACCGGTCCCCGGGAGCTTGTTTCCTTCCCAGTGTAAGAATTGGCTTTTGTAGTTTGGTTTGCCCTGTTCCCATCATGCACTGGGACAGGAACAGACTAATTTGCATACAGCCAGGTTCTGAAACTGGGATGGTGCAGTGAGCTAAAAAACGGTGTTGGATCTAGCCCTGATCTCTTGACTGGGTGAGAGCTTTCTGCTTAATTCAGAGACTCTGTCCCTCACCACCCCTTGTTGTAAATATTTTTGTCCACCCTAAGCGTGGAAGGGTATTCTCAGATGTGAGACCCTTGCTCATTGCACCATCAGGATTCAAGCAAACCGGGCCGAAGACGGCTGTAATGCCAGAAACCGGTCCCCGGGAGCTTGTTTCCTTCCCAGTGTAAGAATTGGCTTTTGTAGTTTGGTTTGCCCTGTTCCCATCATGCACTGGGACAGGAACAGACTAATTTGCATACAGCCAGGTTCTGAAACTGGGATGGTGCAGTGAGCTAAAAAACGGTGTTGGATCTAGCCCTGATCTCTTGACTGGGTGAGAGCTTTCTGCTTAATTCAGAGACTCTGTCCCTCACCACCCCTTGTTGTAAATATTTTTGTCCACCCTAAGCGTGGAAGGGTATTCTCAGATGTGAGACCCTTGCTCATGGCACCATCAGGATTCAAGCAAACCGGGCCGAAGACGGCTGTAATGCCAGAAACCGGTCCCCGGGAGCTTGTTTCCTTCCCAGTGTAAGAATTGGCTTTTGTAGTTTGGTTTGCCCTGTTCCCATCATGCACTGGGACAGGAACAGACTAATTTGCATACAGCCAGGTTCTGAAACTGGGATGGTGCAGTGAGCTAAAAAACGGTGTTGGATCTAGCCCTGATCTCTTGACTGGGTGAGAGCTTTCTGCTTAATTCAGAGACTCTGTCCCTCACCACCCCTTGTTGTAAATATTTTTGTCCACCCTAAGCGTGGAAGGGTATTCTCAGATGTGAGACCCTTGCTCATTGCACCATCAGGATTCAAGCAAACCGGGCCGAAGACGGCTGTAATGCCAGAAACCGGTCCCCGGGAGCTTGTTTCCTTCCCAGTGTAAGAATTGGCTTTTGTAGTTTGGTTTGCCCTGTTCCCATCATGCACTGGGACAGGAACAGACTAATTTGCATACAGCCAGGTTCTGAAACTGGGATGGTGCAGTGAGCTAAAAAACGGTGTTGGATCTAGCCCTGATCTCTTGACTGGGTGAGAGCTTTCTGCTTAATTCAGAGACTCTGTCCCTCACCACCCCTTGTTGTAAATATTTTTGTCCACCCTAAGCGTGGAAGGGTATTCTCAGATGTGAGACCCTTGCTCATTGAACCATCAGGATTCAAGCAAACCGGGCCGAAGACGGCTGTAATGCCAGAAACCGGTCCCCGGGAGCTTGTTTCCTTCCCAGTGTAAGAATTGGCTTTTGTAGTTTGGTTTGCCCTGTTCCCATCATGCACTGGGACAGGAACAGACTAATTTGCATACAGCCAGGTTCTGAAACTGGGATGGTGCAGTGAGCTAAAAAACGGTGTTGGATCTAGCCCTGATCTCTTGACTGGGTGAGAGCTTTCTGCTTAATTCAGAGACTCTGTCCCTCACCACCCCTTGTTGTAAATATTTTTGTCCACCCTAAGCGTGGAAGGGTATTCTCAGATGTGAGACCCTTGCTCATTGCACCATCAGGATTCAAGCAAACCGGGCCGAAGACGGCTGTAATGCCAGAAACCGGTCCCCGGGAGCTTGTTTCCTTCCCAGTGTAAGAATTGGCTTTTGTAGTTTGGTTTGCCCTGTTCCCATCATGCACTGGGACAGGAACAGACTAATTTGCATACAGCCAGGTTCTGAAACTGGGATGGTGCAGTGAGCTAAAAAACGGTGTTGGATCTAGCCCTGATCTCTTGACTGGGTGAGAGCTTTCTGCTTAATTCAGAGACTCTGTCCCTCACCACCCCTTGTTGTAAATATTTTTGTCCAACCTAAGCGTGGAAGGGTATTCTCAGATGTGAGACCCTAGCTCATTGCACCATCAGGATTCAAGCAAACCGGGCCGAAGACGGCTGTAATGCCAGAAACCGGTCCCCGGGAGCTTGTTTCCTTCCCAGTGTAAGAATTGGCTTTTGTAGTTTGGTTTGCCCTGTTCCCATCATGCACTGGGACAGGAACAGACTAATTTGCATACAGCCAGGTTCTGAAACTGGGATGGTGCAGTGAGCTAAAAAACGGTGTTGGATCTAGCCCTGATCTCTTGACTGGGTGAGAGCTTTCTGCTTAATTCAGAGACTCTGTCCCTCACCACCCCTTGTTGTAAATATTTTTGTTCACCCTAAGCGTGGAAGGGTATTCTCAGATGTGAGACCCTTGCTCATTGCACCATCAGGATTCAAGCAAACCGGGCCGAAGACGGCTGTAATGCCAGAAACCGGTCCCCGGGAGCTTGTTTCCTTCCCAGTGTAAGAATTGGCTTTTGTAGTTTGGTTTGCCCTGTTCCCATCATGCACTGGGACAGGAACAGACTAATTTGCATACAGCCAGGTTCTGAAACTGGGATGGTGCAGTGAGCTAAAAAACGGTGTTGGCTCTAGCCCTGATCTCTTGACTGGGTGAGAGCTTTCTGCTTAATTCAGAGACTCTGTCCCTCACCACCCCTTGTTGTAAATATTTTTGTCCACCCTAAGCGTGGAAGGGTATTCTCAGATGTGAGACCCTTGCTCATTGCACCATCAGGATTCAAGCAAACCGGGCCGAAGACGGCTGTAATGCCAGAAACCGGTCCCCGGGAGCTTGTTTCCTTCCCAGTGTAAGAATTGGCTTTTGTAGTTTGGTTTGCCCTGTTCCCATCATGCACTGGGACAGGAACAGACTAATTTGCATACAGCCAGGTTCTGAAACTGGGATGGTGCAGTGAGCTAAAAAACGGTGTTGGATCTAGCCCTGATCTCTTGACTGGGTGAGAGCTTTCTGCTTAATTCAGAGACTCTGTCCCTCACCACCCCTTGTTGTAAATATTTTTGTCCACCCTAAGCGTGGAAGGGTATTCTCAGATGTGAGACCCTTGCTCATTGCACCATCAGGATTCAAGCAAACCGGGCCGAAGACGGCTGTAATGCCAGAAACCGGTCCCCGGGAGCTTGTTTCCTTCCCAGTGTAAGAATTGGCTTTTGTAGTTTGGTTTGCCCTGTTCCCATCATGCACTGGGACAGGAACAGACTAATTTGCATACAGCCAGGTTCTGAAACTGGGATGGTGCAGTGAGCTAAAAAACGGTGTTGGATCTAGCCCTGATCTCTTGACTGGGTGAGAGCTTTCTGCTTAATTCAGAGACTCTGTCCCTCACCACCCCTTGTTGTAAATATTTTTGTCCACCCTAAGCGTGGAAGGGTATTCTCAGATGTGAGACCCTTGCTCATTGCACCATCAGGATTCAAGCAAACCGGGCCGAAGACGGCTGTAATGCCAGAAACCGGTCCCCGGGAGCTTGTTTCCTTCCCAGTGTAAGAATTGGCTTTTGTAGTTTGGTTTGCCCTGTTCCCATCATGCACTGGGACAGGAACAGACTAATTTGCATACAGCCAGGTTCTGAAACTGGGATGGTGCAGTGAGCTAAAAAACGGTGTTGGATCTAGCCCTGATCTCTTGACTGGGTGAGAGCTTTCTGCTTAATTCAGAGACTCTGTCCCTCACCACCCCTTGTTGTAAATATTTTTGTCCAACCTAAGCGTGGAAGGGTATTCTCAGATGTGAGACCCTTGCTCATTGCACCATCAGGATTCAAGCAAACCGGGCCGAAGACGGCTGTAATGCCAGAAACCGGTCCCCGGGAGCTTGTTTCCTTCCCAGTGTAAGAATTGGCTTTTGTAGTTTGGTTTGCCCTGTTCCCATCATGCACTGGGACAGGAACAGACTAATTTGCATACAGCCAGGTTCTGAAACTGGGATGGTGCAGTGAGCTAAAAAACGGTGTTGGATCTAGCCCTGATCTCTTGACTGGGTGAGAGCTTTCTGCTTAATTCAGAGACTCTGTCCCTCACCACCCCTTGTTGTAAATATTTTTGTCCACCCTAAGCGTGGAAGGGTATTCTCAGATGTGAGACCCTTGCTCATTGCACCATCAGGATTCAAGCAAACCGGGCTGAAGACGGCTGTAATGCCAGAAACCGGTCCCCGGGAGCTTGTTTCCTTCCCAGTGTAAGAATTGGCTTTTGTAGTTTGGTTTGCCCTGTTCCCATCATGCACTGGGACAGGAACAGACTAATTTGCATACAGCCAGGTTCTGAAACTGGGATGGTGCAGTGAGCTAAAAAACGGTGTTGGATCTAGCCCTGATCTCTTGACTGGGTGAGAGCTTTCTGCTTAATTCAGAGACTCTGTCCCTCACCACCCCTTGTTGTAAATATTTTTGTCCACCCTAAGCGTGGAAGGGTATTCTCAGATGTGAGACCCTTGCTCATTGCACCATCAGGATTCAAGCAAACCGGGCCGAAGACGGCTGTAATGCCAGAAACCGGTCCCCGGGAGCTTGTTTCCTTCCCAGTGTAAGAATTGGCTTTTGTAGTTTGGTTTGCCCTGTTCCCATCATGCACTGGGACAGGAACAGACTAATTTGCATACAGCCAGGTTCTGAAACTGGGATGGTGCAGTGAGCTAAAAAACGGTGTTGGATCTAGCCCTGATCTCTTGACTGGGTGAGAGCTTTCTGCTTAATTCAGAGACTCTGTCCCTCACCACCCCTTGTTGTAAATATTTTTGTCCACCCTAAGCGTGGAAGGGTATTCTCAGATGTGAGACCCTTGCTCATTGCACCATCAGGATTCAAGCAAACCGGGCCGAAGACGGCTGTAATGCCAGAAACCGGTCCCCGGGAGCTTGTTTCCTTCCCAGTGTAAGAATTGGCTTTTGTAGTTTGGTTTGCCCTGTTCCCATCATGCACTGGGACAGGAACAGACTAATTTGCATACAGCCAGGTTCTGAAACTGGGATGGTGCAGTGAGCTAAAAAACGGTGTTGGATCTAGCCCTGATCTCTTGACTGGGTGAGAGCTTTCTGCTTAATTCAGAGACTCTGTCCCTCACCACCCCTTGTTGTAAATACTTTTAGAATGTTGACATTTTCTTGACCTAACCATTTGGTGCCTGCTACCAGTGTCCTGGGTCACATGACTATGAATGGATTTTCTCTTGAGCTGTGTATTACTCCCAGACAGTGAGCTAAAATGAGACTAGGTGTTGGCAGGAGGGACCATCCTGCCAGGATGGCTTGTGGTGGAGCTGTTCCCTGTCCCACTAACACTTCAAAGGGCTTACCACCAGCACACACAAAAGAACCAGAAACTAGTCTTTTGTCACCCCAAATGTCTTGGAGCCTTGGCAGGGGAAGGAGAGAAATTAAAAGAATCAGATGTGGGGGTATTATAGAGAGTCCGCCCACTTCAAAGGGTGTCATCAGATATAAATACTGGACCCTCAGGACACTTTTAAAGTACACTTCTGGTCCTGTGAAAGACTTCCTGAACCCCCAGAGGATTGTGCTGCTGCTACTAGACTACTACTCTGCTGCTAAAGGCCTGCCTTGCTGCTCGAAGGAGAACTGGATCATCTCCTTGAACCCAGGACCACCAGAAGTGACTCCAAGATCTAGTTGGCTGCCCTCCTGTGTGAGCAAAAGTGACAAAATGAACTACATTGATGTTGAGCCCTGCACCTGGCCTCTGATGGAGCGACTCCTAGCCCCCCAAGCGGTGCCTCCAGATCCTGAACTTTTGGAAGTGATGTTAAAGGTGCTGCCCCTGAAAATCACAAAAAAACGTAAACTTAGAAAGATTTTCACTAAAATCTGTCCTGAGAAACGACAGAAGGCCGCGGGCCTACATGCCAGCTAATCTGCCCATGGTGCATCACCAGTCAGCCTGTCTTGGCAGCAGCTCCTGCTACGTTCTTCTATTCAGTGGGAAATCATGGTCAGTGGGATCTCTCAACAACGCTATCCGTCCTCGTGGAGTCCTCTTCAGCTACAGCTGAAGCTTCATCCCACTGTAGTTTTTCAACTTTCCAAAGGCTGTTTACGTCCAAAAGTAAAAACCTTCACCCGGCTTGACGGTGACCAATTCCCAATCGACCACAACAACCATTTAGACCTGGAAATCCGGGCCATCCTGCTCTGATCTTTTTCCTGCTATTGTGAACAGCTTTACCAAGACTTCGTCATGCGAGCCCAGGCCACAACTCCTTCTTCTTGGACACAGCCTGCTGCTTTGATCTACTGAAATCTACCTTTTCCTCGACTTTTTTGGGTATCACTCCTCATCAGCCAGGCTAGCTTGATTCCAGTGGCATGGGGCTCCTTGGACCCACATCTGGGCATACCTGTCCCACTCTGGTGACAAATACAAAAAGAGCAATTGATGGACAGAATCCTGAACAATGACAAACATTCACCCCAGTACAGAGATCTGGGCCTCAATCCATTTTTCATTTTTTTGCTCCCCATGATATTCCAGTTTAAACTCAGTCATATGCAAATCAGTCTGGAGCCTGCTCCCCATAGGAACGGTCCAGCCCGAACTGTCAGGTCAGGCAGTTCGGGCTGGACTGTTCCATAAGGAGCAGGGTCAAGACTGATTTGCATATCGTTGGGTCCAAACTGGGGTAGCATAGTGAGCAAAAGAATGATGGATAAAACCCAGATCTCTTGATTAGGAGTGAGTGGTTGAAAAGTTTCAGCACTCTGTCCACCATCTTGTTGTGTTTATGATGTTCGCCCTAAGTACCCATGGGAAAGCCCAGACGTGGGTCTCTTGCTCGCTGTGCCACTGGATTGAAGCTGGCCCTGCTGATGAGGGGTGATACTGTGTCCCTTCCCGCACATAAAGAGGGGTGATACTGTGTCCCTTCCTGTACATAAACAATCATCCTGCAATGCAGGCACCCTTGCACCATGGCACAAGGTTGACTGTGTTGGCGCTAGGCAACTTTTTTAGCACAGGTGAAAGTGAAATCACAGAGGTGTGCCGTTTTCTTTCGTTTTTTAAATGACTCAGTGCGGCACAGCTAAAT